>NC_064439.1:7378341-8068732 GCF_023343835.1 Lagopus muta
TCCAGTACCATGCATAGAGAGGGAGGAGAGGTTATGGCATGGTCCTAATGAAAACAAAAGATAAATCATTTCCTTTTTTTTTTTTTGCCAAAAGGGGGATTTGTTATTGTGAGCAGGAAAATCAATGTTTGGGTTGCATTTCAAGATGTAACCTTCCAACTGTGTTCCAGGAAAAAAAGATGTTTCTGGATGAGCAGAATTGCGTCAAAGAAGTTTGTCTGATACCCACCAAAGCAAAACATCAAAGATTGTCCAAGTACTTGAATCAAAATGAAATTTTAATTTCTTTGGTTTTCACTTCCAAATTTCTGCAATTGGTTTCTGATGTTTTTGTGAGTTCTTATCAGAATTTCAGTCTTGAGTATTACTGTCTTTTGGCTCCTGGCATTGTTGAACTTGTAGATCAGGTCAGTTCCTAGCATAGCAACTCTACTTTGTCTATTTCATTCACCATGTTACTTGAAAATAGGTGGAAGAGCAACTTATCCTTTTTTTGCATTATCTAAATGTAGCTGTTTGAAGTTGCAGTGACCAATAACATTGAAAATATATCCCGTATGCCTTTTGAGCTATTTGATCTGTTTGTGTGTGTATATTTGAAGTAGTTGGAGCTTGGTTCTGGAAACTTTGTCTCTTTTTTAAACTGGTCCAGAATGTTGACCGTGTCCTGGGCTGTGTCAAAAGCAGTGTGGTGATGCTGTGGTTTAACCCAGCTGGTAGTTAAGCATCACACTGTCGTTTGCTCACTCCTCTGTCCCTCCCAGTGGGTTGGGGGAGAGAAAAAAACAAAACTACCAACAAAGCAGAGTTCATGGGTTGAGTTGAAAACTATTCACTAAGCTAGAAAAGGAAGAGGAAAAACAAGATAATAGTCATGATAATATATATATATATATATATATATATGGCACGATAATATATATATATGGAACTGTTTGAGTGGGTCCAGATGAGACCACAAAGATGCTTGAAGGCAAAAACTTCTTCCTGTTGTCACCATGTTGAAATGTGCCATGTGTTCTTAGTGTTTTATTTTTAACCAGCTTCTGACCCATGGCATTTCTTTCTCTGTCTGTGAGCCTGTAGAGCTTAATACAAGTCTACTGAAGCTGATGTGAGTCTCTTTAACGGGCTCTTTAAAGATTGAAACTATTTCCCTTGTCTTCTGAGGGATTTTCCAATAAAATAGAATTGCTGTAATATCATTGTCAATCTTACCCATTCTGTTGCCAAGGCACTATATGACTACAGAGACCTCGTTTAATCCCTGCAAACTCCAGATGTATCAAGGGTGTCGATGGTAGTGAACTGAACAGGGCCAGGCCAGGGCCTGACAACTGCATGTGGTTGTTCTTGCTGTTAGGTTGTTAACACAGCCGTTGGCACAACTTTCATCTGTCACTATTCCCAGAAGTGTTCAGGCACAGCTCCAACTGTAGCAGAGGCTAAAGACCTTCACGGTGACTTGTCAGCATATGCTCCCTGTTTTGAAGGAGCAAAGGACTTCAGACTTGCATGCATGTGATCATGCTGCATGGCCTCAGGACAGGAGGTCATCCCGTGGCTAATTTTGTCTGCTTGCATAGACACAAGCATGCAAACTGGTAACGAACCAAGCATTCCTGAGTTGTGTATTTTGCATAACTTTGTGTACCACTGTGGATTGATTCTTAAGACAGTGTTTGATTTGGTGAGTGAACAGGATGTCAAGGCATTGTGTGCCCAAAGGAAGGTTAACAGGATTGGGACTGACTACTGGACTCTGACAGGCACAGAAGGAAATCAGTCTTTTTCTCCAGGTCACCTTCATAGTGAGGTCTTAATAGGTTCCATCCCTTTCTGAGATCAGGATGGGGTTGTTCTCCAAATGATCCAGGATGATACGGGATGTTTAGTGGTGCTTTTAAAATTGATGGTTATCTTTTTCATTAGGTGTAGGCAGTTGGCTAAAAGAAA
The DNA here is from genome assembly GCF_023343835.1 of Lagopus muta. Taxonomy (NCBI): domain Eukaryota; kingdom Metazoa; phylum Chordata; class Aves; order Galliformes; family Phasianidae; genus Lagopus; species Lagopus muta. Next base: position 7,380,298 of record NC_064439.1, read on the forward strand.
GATTATATCCTTCACATGTATACTTTGAAGGAAGAACCTTCCCCAAGGGAAAGACTGCACTGTGTGTTTCAGAACGTGTGAAAGAGCAGAGTCCTTCTTTCCAAGATGTATCAGTAGACCTGCCTAACATTGAAAATGCCTTAGGTTGTAAAGGAGACTGGGAAATTAGACATTTCAGTTCATTGGACATATGTTTTTTGAAGTAGTATATCAAGTTACAGTAGTGCGTTTGCATTCCTTAAAATAGAGAAGATATAAGCACCTGTTAGTAGGTGGGATGAGAAGTTAATGGAATAGGTCTATTTGTGCCTTTCTACATGCATCTTTACTGAGGCATCACTGCTTATTGAGGCTGAGGACTGCAGCTAGGGATGTGGCTAGCGACCTAATGGAGATGTCACCAAAGAGAGAGGCAGGAGAAGAGCTTTCTTCTGAGCTAGCTGGAAGTGATGAACAGGCAAAAATGAGTAATCAAGAAGAGCTCCTGTCTTCCAAAGTACCGCTTATCTCCGTCTCTCAGAAATTTACGAACCACCTTACTTCACAAGTATCCATCAATTTCATCTGCTGATAGCTTGGTGTATAAAAAATGAAGCAAGAGGAGATGTTAAGATTAGAACTTGTAAGAAAAGCCTTGATGCTCTTCCCTTACAGAAGGCCAAGCACTTTCACATGGGTGGTGCTCTTCAATTATCTTTGTCTTCAAGCTCAATTTCATTCTTTCTGGGCATCTGAGCACCATACCACTTTCTGCTAATGAGCTGTGTCGTTTGTGTGTCTTAAAATGTAACTGCTCAGTGCAGGGAACTTTTCTTGGTGTTTGGGAATTAGCTTGTCTGTCAGTGCCACTGCATGATGGAGTCACCCAGAAAAAAAAAAAAAAAAAGGCCTTCTGGATATAGAAACCCTAATATACCATTTAATGAGAAAGTAACACTTCAGTTTACCTAGGAACATAGGTCTATACAGGACATTTGGGGTTAAGGCCTGCCCCCTCCATGGCCACCCTCTGCCAGACAATCTCTTTCAAACAAATAAACTGATCCATCTTAGAACAAATTAGGTCATTTGCTACCATTACTTCCTCTGGGACATTGTTCAAGAGCTTCAATTCTCTATTGCTTTGAAACATTCTTCTAATTTTCAGTCCCAGTTTGTTCATGGACAGTTTATATCCATTTGTTCTTGTGCCAGTGTTGTCCTTTAGCTTAAATAGCTCTCTTTCTTCTCTTGCTTTATTCCTTGACGTATTTATAGGCAGCAGTCCTATCCCCTCTGAGCTTTTGTTTTACTAGTCTGAACGAGCCAAGCTTGTCTCTTCCTGGAACAGACTCTGTGTCGGTGTCATTGTCTTCATAGTTCTCAGCACCTGGTCTCGTCTGAATTTGTTTCACCTGTACTGGTATTGTGGCCCTACAAATATTTGATAATAATAGAGACATTTCTATCCAAAGTTCAATAAAAGAGAAATGATCTGCAGCAAATCTGCACCAAAAATGGGAATTGATACTTGGAGAAGATGAGATGGAAGTTTTAGAGTTTGTTTCAAGCATAAAAAAACACTGTTCTGTACTGTAGGAAGCTTACACATTGCTTTCTCTCACTATCTGCATCAACACTGTGGCATTTTTTGCCTCTTGTGGCTGTTGCTTTCTTTTCCCAGGCACGTTCGCAGGCCACTGGTTTCTTTTTTCTTTTTTAGTTTATCTAGGGTAGACACAAAGGGAACAGTGAAGGGACCCGTGCATTTAGACACCACTTATCTCTTTGGCGGAGTATTTAATCATTCTACCCCATCTTCATGCATTGTGAAAGCTTCATTATTTGTTGTTGTAGTCATCACACTGTGTTTCAGGGCATAAGAGCTAAAGATGTAATACAGTTTCTCTATCGCATACACCTGCACTTATACGCTCTCACACTCTTCTCTTTAGAAGAAGAAAAGTGACATTCATGGGTATCACTAATGGAAGAGGTCTGTAGAAAAGAAAGTGTGATGTTTCAGGGGTGGGACATCAGGTTGTTCTGAAGCTAGTTAAGAAGTCATACACATTTCACAAAAATTCCTGTTATCATCTGTTATTCCTTTCTCTTATTGTGTTCCTGATGCATGCTATCATCAAATGGCTGTTTCACATGTTTAGCATCTATTCAAATATCTGTTTCTCATCTAACATACTTCTCTATTCTGTTCCAAGCAGTTTCTAGGCTTTAGGAGGTCTCTTCATTAGAGATGATCAAAAACATTTTAAATTTAACAGCTATGAGGAAATTCATCTTAATCAAAGTAGACACATTTTGAAGGGGCAAATTGGTTTCAGCTTTGATACAATTTTAAGTAGAGGAAAAATGTAAATGAATCATGTCAGCTGTTTCATTTAAACATATGAAATATTTTTACCGTTTTGATTAGTTTTGTTTTACCTGTGACACTGTCAGTCAAAACACTGTTCACATTGCCATTCATTGTGTTATATTTGTATTTAGTGCTTAATTAAAATGCTCTGGTGTGATTAGAACTTTTCTGTAATGAAATGGGCTTTTTTCTTTTTCCTTCAGAGTTTGGTGTTGATGAGAAATTGAGTTTGGCACTTTTCCAGAGCATCCTAGTTCTGGCAATAAACTCATAATGAAGCCTCTCTCCTTACTTCCATAGAGTCATAGAATCTTTAAAGTTGGAAAAGACCATGGCATGGAAGACTGAAACAGCACTACCCAGCTCTGGGTATTGATAATGTGGATTTAGCTTTCTTTGTCACCCAGTGCTCTGTGAGCAGTTCATTATCTGGAAGGCTGGAGAGCCCTGTATTTCATTGATGGCTATGCATCAAGTGTTTCCTTGGCTCTCAGGCTGTGCTCAGATATCTTTCAAAATTATGGTAAATATTGATTTAGTGCCCTGCTTAAACATGCAGCTCTGGCACAGACTTTTCAGTGAGTGTGACTGTGTCAAACAAGAATTAAATTCACAGCCAGAGTTCACTATAATCGCTGTCTTATTCATCTCATGCTTGCCTTCTTGCAAAGCGTTGTGCTGTCAAGTGTGGCTCTGAAGTACATAAATGAAATAAATGTATTAAAATGTTAAGATCCTTGACAGTGAAATATACCTAGACCCTTAATGCTGGAAAAGTCACTTTTGAAAAGTGACTATAAAAACGGTGTGTTAGGGTTGTGTCTCGGCTCCTGTCATCCCTTCCTCTGTTCTCAGGTTGTACCACCCTTATTTGCTACTGTGGCACTTTGGGGAGCTGCTGCTGTGATGACCATTTCATCTCATACAACATCAGAAATAAGATGGATATTCCTAGAGAAATGCTATTCTTGGGCTTGCCAGTGGAATCCTGATGGCTAGAGAGGATATGGTGTAGCAGTTCTTTGGTGTTCTTTGGTGTGTGGTGTCTGATGAGGAGTCCTGTTCACCGGTGATGGGCTGATAGAATGTCTGCGGGAAGGCCAGCTTTGCTGCTAATTGCCAGAAAAGGCTGCAGTGATTATGGAGTTGATGGTCTTCACAGAAAACTTTCACGTGTCCCTCTGAGAAGCTCTTTGATGTTACTACTTTGGGGTCTTTTCTAACTGGAGCTATTATTAAACAGGTTCTTAGCTCCTCAGGATGTGCTCCTTTGCCAAATTTTTCACACAGACACAAACTACATATGTGTAACATGTTTGAGATGCTTGTCTTGAGTGTTTTGAGAGATGGGAAGGATTAAGCAGACTCAAAAAAAAAAAAAAAAGAAAAGAAAAGAAAAAAAGAAGAATCTCTCTTCTGCTCCATAAGGTATCTTATGGTGCATAAATGAAATTAAAAATATTCTTCTCTTTGATGTTGCATAAAAGCTAGCCACTAGCACTATTTAATGGCTATTGTCTCTAGGAATTCACATTACTAGAGGAATTAAATTCTCTTCATAAGAAACACACCACTGGCTGTACTGGATGTACAACTTCTGGCACTGAGGATCTTAACTCTGACCAATGTTTCCTGTGCTCTTAACTGGAAAGTTTCAGGATTGGCCCTTCTCTCGGTAGGCCTGAGAGGATGTTTGTCTGACAGTGTCCACTGCCTGTACAGGGCCTTTTCTTGGTTCTTTCCTTTTATGACGCTGAGACCTGCATTCACCAGTGGTTTAGTACCGAATGCTGCATCTCTTAGAGCTGCATCTTTTGTAATCTGCCTACATGAAGTGAAACGTGAGTGAAGCATGTCTGTTCTGTCTGAGACATGAGGCAAGGCACTGTGTGCACACAGCTGCTAATGGCTGGGGGGAAAGAAGAGGACATTGGTCTTAGAGGTGCCAGTTTAAGATGCTGATGGAGTGGGTGGCAGATTCAGAGAGACAGGTTGGCATCCCTGACAAGATCAGTGATGTGAGAGGTTAATTAGTGGTGGATGGCTCATTTAGAGCTAGGAGGAGCACCAGCTGGGCTGGTGCTGAAATGGATTTGCTGAAAGGACATTTACAGCTGAAACTAGATGTTTTGGTTTGTTCCTGTTGAAATAGTCTTGTCAGGTGTACTTTCCTACACAAACCTGATTAACTGTACTCTAGGGGAATTTGAATGTAAATAGTGTGTTTGTACGTATTTATACATGTGCATCCCATTGTTGGCTCCCTTGGGTCTTGGACTAACTAAGGATCTCCCAAGCGAGGATAGCATTGATGGTTCCTCAAGAATCACTACGAAGCTGGATTCTACTGAGCACACTAAGTATCAGATCAGTCAGATATTTAATCATGTACTGAACTTTTAGTATGGGAATAGTCCCAGTAGGCCAAAGCATGCACATAAACACTTTTCTGGTCCATCAGATTGCTCAGCTTTTTTCAAGAGGAAGGCTGTAATGCCCAAAACTGCTCACAGTTAGTACTGATATTTGATACTGACAATACTCAGACATGATGATGCTTTTCATCTAAGCGCTTTAAAAAAGATCATGGTTTTGCCTCATGTTAGCAATGGTAAAGATCTTTTACTCAAGGTTACCCATCAACCAGTGGCAGATTTGCAAGTTCAAGTGTCTTGAGCCATGGAGTAAGGTCAGTTGATCCTTCCTGAGGATCTACTGTCACATACATATGGTCCCTACTGTTGTTGCTTAGGTTTTTTTGTACATTTTTTTTTGGCTCTACCGCTATAAAAAGTTCCTGTGTAAGGAATTATTAGTTGTCTTGGCCTCTGTATCTCTTGCTCAAAAGTGTACTGGGTGACAGAAAGAGTGAGCAGCATCCCTTCTTCCTTTGGTCTCTGTGACTGATACTGTCCTCATGCTATTTCTTGTGGGCATAAGCTTGTAGCAAGGTGGTGGGGCTCATCAATCTCTTTGAGGTTTCCAATAGGACCAGGAACAACATGGTGCTAACTTTACTAGTCATAAGGAGAGTTGTTTGAGCTGGTTCCAAACTTTTTGGCTGTCTGTCAGATGGTTGGAAGCCTTCATTTCTGTGAGGAGGACATGCACATGAATCATTCTTTTAAAAACAGGAATTGGACTACTGAATTCATCTGGCCAGGAGCATGCAAGACTTGCTGTGCTCACTGTGCATGGCCATTAACAGCAGTGTAATTTTATTCTAGACACGAGAGATTCTTTCAGAAAGAATTCCCCCCCCCCCCCCCCCCCCAAAAAAAAAGAAAGAAACCAAAAAATAAGAAACAAATCCTTGATTTCCTCAATATGCAGCAGAACCTAAAGTTGCAAGAGGGTGTTTCATTTCTACAGCTAAAATAAAGCAGCATTCCTTGAAGCAGGTGTGCTGATACATTTTTAATAGGAGTAGTGAGGCTGTTCTTCATTTCTTTGTTACAGAAGTGAGCAATCTCCAGAACACAGTTTGATAATTACTCATTAATTATGTATTGGAATTAATGGCTTAAAACAGTACAATAATGGAAAATATTTCAAAATGTATATTGTTCCTCGTTGGTTTGTTGACTTCATAATAAATACCAATTTGGCTGAAGACCCACTGAATGGTAGGTACAATTGATGCGGTTTCATCTTGTAAGTTCTGGTGCTGTAGGTAACTATGTATTTTGATAGGTTGTCAAATGAAAGACAAACAAGACTGAAAACCTGCTGCTGACAGTTTTAGGTGCATTTTGAGAAAATACAGACTAAGTTTGCCCTCTACTGGATTGCAGAATTACATGGCTGACTTTATGACCATCCAGAGACGTTATGTGCTTGTTATTCCCAAGGTGGTTTTACATTACGTGATGTAACACATACCCATTTCTACCTCAAGAGTGTGTAATTTTCTGTGTCATCTTTCATTGGACACTTTTGTGTGAGATGCTTTTTTGTTAAGAGTTGTTTCTCTTAAAAATGACTGCATAGAGTGCTATCTTTGAATACTCTTCCTTTGCATGAAAACTTTCTGCAGTGGGAATAATTCTGAACATTGAGAATAAACTAACAACTGATTGACAGGAGCCATCTGCATGAACAGATCCTCTCTTTTCCCTCTGACAGCTTGTTTCCAGCAAGGGCTGGGGTCTCCAGCAAGCTGTAGTCACAGCCAGTAAATGGCACCCAAGGGGCTGCAGCTCCTGCTCTTTCTCTGCCAGTCCTGCTGCCTGTCCTGTATTTACTGAACACTTTAGTATGGATGGAGCCACTCACAGCCAAGGCATGAGACTATGCTGCATCCGATTCCTAATTGTGTAGTGGGATTTGGGGTCTTATTTGTCTTGTAGCTTTTAAAAGTAGTAGCAAATACATGTCTTCAACGGGCTGTATTTTGGGATCAGCTCCACAGTGGTGATATCCCAGAGTTATGATGCCATACCCAAGAAAGCTAATTTTCCCTGCAACGAATCACAAGGTATATGAGGCCAGATGCTCATCTAATGTAAATCAGTATAAATTGTCTGTCCTGAACAGAGTTGTGCTCACTCATTCTGGCTGAGGATTTCTCATTTTTAATGTCATTTCTCATTTGTTGTTTTATTCTTTTGGATGGGCTTGTAATGAAAGTTTATTGGCCTCATCATGCCACTTTGAATTTCTGACCTTGTTCGTCATTTTTTGGTCTGCCGGGGTTTTGTTTTACTACCATGAATGTTATGTCAAACATAAATTAATTATAAAAAGAAAAAAAATGGCTGACTGGACAGTGCTCAGAAGATCTTTGTTCTGACCCTGTGTCCAGATTTCTTCTGTATTGAAGAAACACCATTCAGCACAGTAGGGCACTGATGTTGCTATCTGTGGCAGTGCCAATATGTTACAAGCAGCTGATGACAATTTATAGGTTCCCTTTGCTGCTCTCCTCCAGCTCTTGGAGCACTCAACAGGTGTATGAACCAGAAGGCCATGCTGAGAGCTGCTGGAAAAGCTCTGATATTTTTGCTATGAAGTTGTGTCCATGTCCTTGTGGAATGTTATGGTGAAAAATCATGAAATCAAAATGAAGCCAGAGAACCCAGTAGTTTTCTTGGTTTCCCCACAGTTGCCAGAGTCAGGATCTGCATTTTCTGTGAGGTAGAAAGCCCTCAACTTGACAAGATGATGAAGCACAGAGCTTACTTTTCTGAGATGTCTCCTCCATACTTATTGGTGAGTGACAGGCTCCTGGGCTCCCAAATATAGCAGTGTAAATATCAGGGCACTACAAATAACCCCAAAGCATGCTCTGCTTCCTGTTCACCAGTATGTGCCACACTATAGGCAGAGTTTCTCAGATTCCCAGTCAGTAGTGAAATGTACCTTTTCCAGACATATGAAGCTCCTTTCAATAGCATTATAATTTTGCAGAGCCGGCAGGTTGCTTATTTGTCATTATAGTTTTATATATGGCTATCCTGAAAGAGGCATGGAGATTGAATATTATCTGGTGCTGCCCACCAGTCAAGACTAAATTTGGAGAGCAGGAGGAAGATGACATATCATGGAGCATCAGGTAATAGAAATGGAGATATTCCTGGCTGCCTGATTTATTTGTCCATTTATTTCACCATCCATTTTGGAGCTAAAGTCCGTAGTAAAATGGGGTAAGCAACAAATGATCAGTGGTGAAAGGCATATGATAAATTAATGTGCCCATGGCTCTATAGCTCATGTCAGGGGCAAGCACATCCATGGCAGGCAGGAGAGAGTGCAGCTGCTTATGTTTGGGAGGAAGACTTTTAATATTTGAATGCCAGGTAGGTTGGACTAAGAGGATGTTTGATGCAATGGAGAACCCACGAATTGCTCTGACCAGCAAAGGTGGAAAACCTCATCAGCCTTGGATTTCTGAGTCTCTGTAGGTGAAGTCAAAGGTTGGTAGTTCTCCCAGCAATTAATGTAAAGCTGTGAGGAGATCCCACGCTGAATGTCCTGAATCCCACATGCCCTGAAATTTCATATTTTGGGAATGTTTGGGTCACGTTCTTTCCTCTTAATAAACAAGCAAGAACAAAGCATGTTGGTAAGAGCTGAACAGTTGTGTTATTGTGGGGGAAATTCTTTTATTGACAGTAGACTGTTAATTTAACTTTTGGCCTGTAACTGATGTTGTTGGGATAAATCCTGAACACTACCATGTTTGATTGTGCATGGCCTAAAAGGCAATGGAAGCAATGTGGCTTTGTTGCTGGGACAGGGAAAGCAGTCCTCTGAATGTTTGTTGTGACTGTTGCATGGGTTTCTGTTCTCAGGCTTGCAGAGTGTGGACCACAAATTGTGTTGATGCTGTGTAGCAGGACAAAGAGGGGGAGCTTTCTAGCTTTTCACAGGGGAAGCTTTCTAGCTTTTATGTCAACATCTCTTATTTATAGCTTTCCACCTGTAAGTCCAAGCTATTCATCAGACCAGTTGCCTGTCTAAGGCAGGCAGAAGGTCCCCTGTAATTATGGTGTCTGATTAATTTTTATGATGCTTTTCTAAGGATAATCCTGGAATAGAATCTGATTTTTTTTTTTTCCATGGACTGACATGCAGAGAAGCTGAGATCTGGATCCTCAAAGGTTTTTGGCCTTAATATCAGTGCTGTCAATAAACTAATTAACCTTAATTGCCCTGAACAGCCTCATTTTGGACCTTGGCCCATGGCCCAACAGCACCGTTTAAGTTCAAGCATCATTTAAATTTGCCTGTGCTGGGTTGTCTCAGAGCCCACTGCTGTCTCCTGCTGTCCTGGCGTGGACTGCCCACCCTGGTTACACCCCTGAATCTGCAGCATTAGTAGAGTATCTCCAGACCAGTCTTCTACTGGAGCTCTCAGAATGGATTAGAACCTGACACACCATTTGTGGTTTTGTCACGATTTGTGACTTGTGGAGGTCACCTGTCACCACCCTGGCCCTGTTCAGGTGCTGTGGGACAATGCCCCATCTCCCTCAGCTCCTGGCTTATTCTGCCTTTGGAGCAGCTCTTCTTCAGCTGCTCCCTGGCAGTCAGCCTTGTTGAAGTCACTTATCCATTTACAGATGTTTCAAGAATTAGTCTATGTCCTGCCTGAGGCCATGGAGTGATATTAGGAGGCATGAGACATGTTCATTGAACCATCTTTTTTATGCTGCATCGATCCTGAGTAATTAATAAGATTTGCAAACTTGCGTGTTATTACTTAATTGCTTCTCTATTCATAAACATGTTACAGTGTTTTAGTTCCTTTCACTTTAGAGTCTAGAACTATGCTGTCTGTGGAGCAACATGCAGATGTTCTCTTTGTTATAATGTCCCCTTGTAATATTTATTTGGTAGATAATGACGTGAAGGTCTTTGTTGTTAGCTCAAGCCTTGCAACAGCTCACTAAACATACTTTTGATAGACAAGGCAGAAAAGTGATGGAAAAATTTGGGAAAATGAAAGAAAATATAAAAGCATGATAATTTTCAAAGATAAGTCATTCAAAATATCTTGGGAGTAGGTGGGCACATACTGAAGAGAAGGGGACCTGGCTCATGAGCACACTGCATAGAAAAGGTCGGGGGGTTGTGTAGCGTGTATCATATATGATATAAAGCCACTTCTGTTTTGTAATGCACATGAAAGGAGAGGAAATGCCTATGTCCATTTTACTTGGATGAGAGCCAGGCTCTAAATTTAGTTCTGTAGGTATTACACAGCTAGAGCATTAACTCATTGAGTAGTCTTCCATTTTTATTTTCATAAACAATAGCCATGGCATTGGAATGCAGCTGTGGGAGTTATAAAGGAAGGGAAATAATTTCTCTTGCATTCCATGGCAACTGCTAACATCTAATTTATACATTTCATAGATGACACAGAACCATATTCATCTGAAAATGGAGTATTTATTGTACAGGCAAGAGCAGACCAAGGAATGCCAGGAAAAAAAAAAGAGAGAATCACCAAAATCTATATTCTGATCCCAAACTTAAAAGAACTCTTATCTCACAAGCAGCTCTGATTTCATGTTATTTACAGAGAGAGAAGTAGTATTAGAACAGTGGCGTAAATAGGCTTGATATTGCAGCTGATTAGGGAATAGTTCCTTCTCTTGTACCAGAAAGCACTCACTTTTTTTTTTTTTTTTTTTTAATTAGAGAAAATGGCAGTGATTTTAAGAGAGAGCATGACTACATAACAACAGTAATTGCAAATTTCATCCAGCATCTGGATTTAAATCAATTTTTCCACTCTGACTTTGGCCCAGATTCTTAAGACCTGTTGTCATTTCAGAACTTGTTTTCTCTGCATTCTGGGAAAACAGCGAACACTTGAATTTCAAAGAGGCAGCAGGCATTTATGTGGAAGTGAATAGAAGACAGGAGAGGAAAAAAGTGTCTCCCTAAGGTTAGGATTTCAAACCACTTCTAACTGCAGCAGCAGATGAAGGAAGATATCTTTTATGCCTCAGTAAAATGATGAGAAAGTAAGGTCATTTTCGTCATATAAACTTCCACGTTCTTCCTCTCCTTGGCTCTTCAGGGTATCTGCATGTGTCTGACTTGGAAGATTTGTGTGGAGAAGATGTGAGAACCTAGAAGACTTTGGGGCCCTAGTCTTACATAGTACTGTGAGAGCAGAGCAGCAATTTCCATGATTTCAGTTTTATATTCAAACATGCAGTCAGATTCAAACCTGAACAGAGCTATGGATGTACTGGAAAATGTCCAACACAAGTTCACAGGGATGATGAAGAGACTGGAGCAACTTTCCTATGAGCAGAGGCTGAGAGCTGGGACTGTGCAGCCTGGAGAAGAGGAGGCTCAGGGGGGAATGGGAACTTACCAATATTTATAAATTTCTGAAAGGATATTTACACCTCAGCCATTCAGTGATTCTGTGTAAGTTCCACTCACGTCCTGGTTTAGGCCTCCACATCTTCCACTGGCCTTAATTCCTTTTGCCCTGTGTGTTTCCTTGTGAATACCAGGGTAATGTTTTCCTGACTCTACGGCATACAGGACTCAGCTTCTCTGGAAAACAGTGGCTTAATAAATACATAATCAAATATTTTCAAACTAAATAATTTTAAGATGGAATTTTTGCAGCTTGCTAAGTAAAGGTTTTCATGGCCAGAATTTCCTTTCCACAAAAACATTCATGTTTTCTTTTGAGAATATTTCTTCTCTTGTATATTTAGGTTGTATTTAGAGAGGTGGAAGAGAAAAGATTTTTGCTGTCTTATAATCATGCATCAAATTTTCACATCCTTGTTTCTAGTAAAGATTTTTCTTCACAAGTCACATTATTCATTTATCTAAGGAGCCAGATCTATAGGAAGGATTCAGTGGGATATGAACTCCCCTGATGCAAAATAGCTGCATTTCAAAACCAAGTTACTCAGTTAGAATTCTGGCTTACAGAAAATTTCACCGTAAAAATATATTCTTTTCTGTAAGTTAAGATTTTAATCAGCTCTATTACAAAATGTTTTCCCTTGCAAAATTCATAGTGTCATTTATGCTGTGTGCTGATATTTAATAAATCGGTTTTGTTTTTCAGCCACGACAAGGAAAGATTAATTTTGTTGAAAAGGATGGTCTAATGTAGATGTGCTGTATAATTTGGATGATGAGTTATTGGAGATACAGAGTAGCCTGTGTTGCGATCTTTTTATTGTTCAGTGTACTAATGGAGTTAAGTTATATTTACATTTTCTAATTATATTTTGCTATGCCAAAAAATTATACGTAAATATCTTCTAGCCACACCAACAACTGAGCTCTATTCCTCAGGAAAAGAAAACAACAATACAACTAAGACTGACATAGAAAACAAAATAGATAATGAAAGCCCATTGCAATCACAAGAGCCTTCATATGGCATGCTAGTCAAGCCTCCTGCTTTTCATCACATCCTTGCCATGGCCTTTGCTTGTGTACTGAGCTCACAGCTCAAAGTCTTCTTCTGCCAACAACCTTGGCCAAGACCTCTTGCTCACTGCTGCTTTGGGAAACTGTCTTCACAGCCTTCTTGATGTGGGGATCAGCAAGCAAATGTGCTTGCTAGAGGCTATAGCACACAAAAAGCTGTTTGAAATAGTGCTCTCATGTGCCAGGTATGAAAGAGCTGTCAGGGCAAGGATGTGTGATCAGATCCCACTGTATGCCATCTTCTGTCAGCACGCACCAAGCACGAAGTCCTTTCCTCTGAAGGGATGGTTGAAACTTCAGCATTCTTGTGTGGAAGTTGGTCTCCTGGAAGGTGGTTGGGCTGCCTGGGTCATAGTTCCTCTGGGGTAATTACAGAGAGGGTGGGACAGAACATTGAGTGGGACACTTTTTTTTTTCTCCTTCCTTTCTCTACAATACTTGGTAAGGTTGGTTATTTCTTTATACACATTGTATCTACCTAAGTTGACTGAGAGCCAATAAAGCTCCCACTTACCTTCTCTGGATAAGTTTCTGACAGTTGAAATTTGTGAGACTTCTCACAGTTAGTGAATTTAGCTTGTTTCATATCAGCATGTCTTTGTAAAACAAGGATGTCATAATTTTTTCTTTTTAAAATTTTTTTCTAATGAAACTTCCAGTGTTTGTGCTTTATGGGCATTCATTTATTTCAATTATCTCTTTTTTCCTTACTTACTGTTTCCCCTAATTTAAATGATAGCATGCATTAGGAAGCGAACTGAGAAGATGTATTTATTTTAGTGTCCAGTAAAATGAAGCTTATGACCATATCTCATAATGAAAATGATGGCTAAGGCAGGCTTGCACTTTGGTGGTGCTTCCCCAGCTGGTAAACTCATCAAGAAAAAAAAAGAGAGTCTCTAAAGCTCCCATTGCTTTAACTGTTTAAAGTGTTGGTTCCATAGCAGGCAGCACTCAATCTTTAATTGAAGATAAAGTGATGATGTTAGTTATCATTTGCCTTCAAAGTACCCTGACTTGAGGCTGAAAACTTACCAAAGCAATTAGATTGACCGTGCTGAAAGATTTGGGCATTTGGAGACAATCTCTTAGTCTGGATCCATCTTACTATTATACTGGGGGGAAAAAAAGTAATTGTGTATTTATATATGTATTTATTATATTACTGAATAGAAGTCAGGGCCCTGTTTGCTCAAGCATTTTGGAAATGTAATAAAATGCCACACATTTACAGACTCAAATAATACCAGTTAGGTGATCAGCAGAACAGATTAACTAAGTCCTTGACTTCAATGCCAACCTAGCAACTTGTGCTTATTAACAGAAAGTAGACATTGTTTGTAGGATTGTATCCCTTATTTTAGGATTATATTAGGATTTACATACCTAATCTGAAATAATTGAGAATTTCATCCTCGCTTACCTAGGAAGAATAAATTGTGTTACAGTGCCTCTATTGCAAGAGTCGGCCATCTATTGTAAAAATCCACTGAAAGTCCACTGAATAGTAGAGCAAAAAAAATATCTGCAGATGTGGTAGGAATATCATCCAACAGTAGGATGCACTAATATTATCCTCAAGGTGAAGAGAACTCAGACTGAATTGACAGGCTTATATCAACCTCTCATCACATAAAAGGAGTAATGCAATTAGATGCAGTTTTATTTTGTTGAAATATTTTTATCAGGCACGGAGTGTTATGAGGTGATACAGATAATTAGCAGAGAAATTTAATCATCTGTATCACAATGGAAGAAAAAAAATTGGCTCTCTAATCAAAACATAGGCTCACCTGATTTGAAATTACAATGTTTTAGTATGTCTCCCAGGCTAGAAAGTTTAGCTAGAAATTAATGGGAGTTGGCAAGCATTAAATTATCTACCTATAAGATCCTATACTGTTTCATGAAAGAAATAGAAATGTACTGATACTTACAAAAATAAGAAGTCTTCTCTACAAGACTGCAGCATTGTTGTTCTTAACATATACCAAAGCTAGGATGCCTTCTGAGCAATAACCTGTCAGTAGGTCATTTATTAAAAAGAATGTTCATTCTTGGGTAAATTGGGAACTGTACTGTTTTTTATTATTATTCATTTTATTATTATTATTATTATTTAACTGATAGTGAGCTTGACTTATGGTGTTCCATGTTCAAGGAAATTTTATGGTTGGAACCTGGTCATAGCTGTGAGATTCAACTGCAGGACTTCCATTCATTTCATAGAATGGAATCATAGAATGGCTTGGGTTGGGTTGGCAGGGACTTAAAGATCATCTAGTTCTAAGTCCCTTGCCGTTGGGGGGGGTTTCATTGAGATGAACTTGCTTGAATCTTAAGACTTGGCATTTTCTTGACATTATGTGAGATTCTCTTGTCTTGCAGGAACTGTGGTTTTGATATCTTTCCAGTTCGGCTGCAATCACTGTCAGCAGTAAACACTTGAATGAAGGGGCTCATGCTTTTTGCATCCTCAACTTAATTTTCATTACAGTATGTAACTGTCAAAATGGCAGTGAAATTAAAATCGCTCCAGAGGGTGAAATCCATTGCATGACAAAATTTTACTTTTTAACACAAGTCTGTCAATGTTTTCAATTCAGTGTTAATGAGAAATCTTAGTGCACACATTGCTTTCAGCAAAGTGTGCCTTAGTTACCCTTCCATGTATTTAGTATATATTTTAAACTTTGAAGCACCTTCTTATTCTGGGAGAACTGAGTAGCACAGCGTACTCTTAGTTTAGCGGTGTGATCAGTTGCTTACACAGTGAAATTCATGAAGTCTAACTGGAAATTCAAAGTCCATTTAATACTGAAAATACTTGCTAAAATATATGAATATGGTGCACATCATTTCTACTACGGAACTTGTGGTTTTTAAAGTGTTAAACGTACTATCTCTGTTTAACCAGAAGCAGTATATGCCTGGAAAGCAAGATCTCAGACTGCTTCATGTTAATGTTTTCTCATTGTTACTAATGTGTCTAATGATTCTGCCTAGATTTTCCTAGCATTCACATATATTTAAATTTCATAGGCCATTTCATTATGAAGAAATTATATTCTGAATACATTTCCTCCTTCTCTGAATCCCTTGGCAACTTCAACAGTCGATTTCATTCATGAAAAAGTAATTATTTGAATTCTGTGTATTTTTAGCTTTTATTCATGGAGTTTAGAAGCTGGAAATGTGAAGAAAGAGAAGCTTCAAAGGGGAATTACAGTTTTTAGTAGCCGTCCTGGATCCTACTGTCCTAGCCTGCAGCTGTCCATGTTGCCTTATGCCCAGGCTGTGCTGTACGTATAGTGTGTGGTCTATACACTCTCCTAGCAAGAAACCTCATGTGCTTCATATGGGCATATATGTCCATATGTACTCATTTGAGTCTCTTTCATTTTCTATGTGCTGTATTAATGCCACAGGCGTACTTCCTAGAGGTCTGAGGCATGTAGATATTAGACAGCACCAAAGAATGGTATTCAGTTCAAAATCCGAGAAATATTCTTAAGTTCTACTACTAATAAAGTTATAATCTGGGACGTGTGGGCAAGTAACTCTATACATCCATTAGTGCAGTGGATCATAGTGTGAGATCTCCCATCTCATACCATTTTATGAATTGCACTCCAAGGTCTTGTCTGTATTTGAGATGGCAGCGTAACAGCATGAAAGCAGCGCTCCATGTGAGCCTGTAAGCTCTGTGGTTTATCATGGACTACAGGAATACAAGCTGGAGATCTTTGTAGCAATGTTATGGTCTGTTTGCAGCTGAATAATTCACTTGCAGATAGTGGGGAGTTGACTGCATTCCAGGTAGCTGTCTGGAGGTGATGCGTCTCAAGTCACATCCCTGGTGAATCTAATGAATTACCTTGCTTTCTAAGAGCTAGATGTCAAACTAGTGCATGGTCATTTAGTGTCTGAATAATATCACTGTTTCCCCCAGAATGGAGTTAATACATGCCAACTAAACTGTCCAGCTATACCTTGAGAAAATTCATTCTTACTGCTGTAATAGGAACACATTGGTGAGTTTTTCTCAAATGCAACATTTTTCAGGTATGTTGTTGCAAAGTCCCCAGGGACGTGAAGTTGCTTAGTTCTGCATCTCAGTGGATGAGGCTGTGCTTCTACAAGGAGAAGTGAATGGCCTCAACCAGAGAGGTAAAGTGGAGGTCATGGGGAGGGGTGGAGAATGTCACCATCTGGCACAATTTTGGCAGTAGCACCACAAATCATTTGGAAATTCAGTGGTTCCCATCGCATTCGTTTTTCCTCAGAATGTCTGAGATAACTTAATTTCTCCATTTTCAGCTATTTCTCTCCTGTTTGGGTTAGCAGAGATGGCTTAAGTACCTTCATGCAGTGAGAAGTAGGGAATGTTGTCTTTTTAGCAGCAGCTGTTCTGTCATTATTCTAATTTCTTGAAGAATTAGGGATTCTCAGAAGTACTTTTTTAATCTTTATTTAACATTATAATTGCTTTATCTGTCTCTCTAATGTATTTTCTTTGCAAGAAGGAGCAATCACTACAGCTGTCCTCATGTTTTTGTTTAAATACATGGGCAAGGTTCCAGCATAGTTTGAGTACAAGTTTTTCAGAGTAGACATGCTGCATGTCTTGGCTAGCAGAATGCTCAAAAATGGTCCACTTTAGTAAGAAAAGAAGAGGTTTCTTGCTGTAATTCTCTCTCCACTAGTGTGGACCATTATTGAACTATTTACTATTCTGTCCCTGGCTTCCATTAGGTTTGCAAGTGTTTTACACTCAGTCATTTTACTTAAGGTATCAGCAATCCCATTCCTTTGTATGCTTTAATCAGTAGCAAATCAAGTACTACAGGTGATGTTTTGTTTGGTGATTATCTCCTTTCCTTGACGCTTGGTCCAGATCTGGGCTCTCAGTAAAAGACAGACAAATTGGAGCAAGTTCAGCAGAGACACTGAGGTGGTTGGAGTCTGAGGGTCTTAGCCCTTGAGGAGAGGCCGAGGGAGCCAGATTTGTTCAGCATGATGAAGAGATGGGTTTGGAGGAACATGAAAGCAGCTTTCCAGTCCATTAGGGAGGTTATCAAGAAGGTGGAACCAGATTCTCCCCAGTTAGGCAGGGCAGGAGGATGAGAGGCAACAGGCCAATGCTGAAACAACAGAGGTTCAGATGGAGTATAAGCACTGTTTTTTCTTTCACATGAGGACAGTCAATTGGAATGGGTTGCCCAGTGAGGCTGTACAGTTGCCATTTCTGGAGGATTTCAAGATATGACTTGATAAAGCCCTCAACAACCTGGGCTAACATCAGAGATGACCCTACTTGAGAAGGTGATTGGGAGGTCAGAGTGATCCAGCCAGAGTGATCCTCTGATCACAGGCATTTGGGTTGGGTTCCCTCTCAGCATTTCTGTGACAATACACTAGCTCAGAGCTTGTCGGTGTCTAAGTTGGTTATCTGAAATTCTAGAGTTATTTTAGATTTAACAGTAGGTAAAAATTTCAAGTTCTGCATAATGTGTTCTGATGGCAAATTGGTGCGTGGCAGAAAGTGCAAATAGACTTTCCTAGAGCTCAATTGAACTGACTGGCCCCAAAAAATGAATAAATATGCACAGTGCTGTGTCCTGAGTCTGCTGGGATGTAAGGGACAGGAAGAACTGGTGGAGCTGTAACATGACTTTGAATTATCTTAGAAAGCATAGTCTCAAAACGAGACTGAAGAGAATCCTGAGCACAGACTTGATGGATAGGCTGAAAGGAAGGAGATTGAATTCTTACAAATGGGTCTGAGAAGAAAATGCTGTTTGTTATATTTTGAAATTACATAAAGTTTTTTATTGGGGAGAAGAAAAAGTAACCGTAGTTTAGGGAGAAATGGTGAAGTCCTGATAGTCTCAGAAAGGACTTTCAGTTCAACAGCTGTTGTATTTTTCTGCGGTCTTATATCCTTAAAATACTTCTTTAAAAATACTGAATAAAAGAAAGTGTGTGCTATGCAGCCAGCTAATATTGTGTGAAATTAATTCTTCTATTCAGAAGGACTGTTCCCAGACTTGTTTTGGCTAGTGAGAAGGGGAGCCAGCATCAAATACAATGAATGGGTTTTCTTTGATAAAATAAATTCTCCCACTCTCTTATCATGGTTTTAAATAAAGTACTGTCAATAGGATGTAAGCATTGTAGGCTGTGTTCCCTTTCAGATAAAGAAAGTCTGCATCAGAGTGCTGAAACCTACAAAGAAAAAAATTTCTATAAGGCAGTTTTTTTTTTTTCATGTATTGCATTCGGTGATAGAGGTAAGAAAAGTAGATTTCCTCAAAATAACCTATAGAAATGTTGGCACATGAAGATGGCATTTTGTTTTTGTCAAAGTACCTGAGATACAGAGGAAATTCCTGGATCAGGTATAAAAAGAAGCCCAAGGGTTTTTGTCCCAATATGTACCTTAGATAGAAATAGATTGGCAAATACATTGGTATCATATACATATATATAAGTGTACAGTCATTTCACTTAAGATCTTGAGGTTGAGATCCAGCTGAGTCTGAGCTGAACTTCCATATGTTTGTATCAGAAGTAACTCTACTGACAAAGGAGGTACATTGAGTTTAAACCAACAAATGCAGAAATCATGAATTCTGACTGTTGTCCACTAATAGAAAGCTTGACGTGTTTAAGAAACATTTTAGTTTTATATTGAGGTTCTCTGGGGTGGATTTTTGGCCTTCATTTCAGGATGACCACCAGCAAACAGTTTAGCGCCATAAGCCATTATTGTCTTTGGTTGTAGGGTGATTGGTTATCTTTCTGCATCATTAGAAGTCAAAAATGTTCCCTACAGAAATGTGGAAGAAATCTCAGGTCCTTCCTGCATTAAACACCTTGGTTGGTGTTTAATAATAATAATAACAATAAAAAAAAACTCCTCAGCAACGGAATGGCGTCAAAGGTGAAACTAAGCCTTTTGCTTGAAGTCTTGACTTTAAACAAAGTTATTTTAATCAAGGCAATTGCCGTGGTTTTGCCAACAATGAGTAATTTAAATGAAAACAGTCAGGCAAACCCAGTAACTGCATCATGCCAAAGCTGAGGGGAAAACATCCAAAAGATGCTATTGCCAGAGTTCAATATATGGTAAGTAATTGTATTGATATATAAAGTAAAGCAAGAGGCAAATGGGACTGCTAACTGTGAAGTGGGTAACAAATGTTCTGCATTCATACATAATTAAAACACCTGAGGGTAAAATACTGAGATGCAACAGGAGCTGCTTGATAAAAGAAAAATTGAAGAAAAGAAAACAAGAGACAAGAATTTGGGAAACAAAATGAAGAGCTTCTTACTCAAGATGCACAGTGTCAGGTGTATGCAATTCTGAAATAAAGATAACAGAGAAGATAATAGAGACTTGCAAGTGCAGGGTGACATTATTGCAGAAGAACTCACACAGGTTGATCCCCAGGTTTTCTGTTTCCAATGGATGACCATTGCCCATGAGAAAACAGTGTTACATGCTGTGTAGGACCGGAGTTGTAGGCACTACAGATGAGCACAACAAAAGTCTCCATGAATAGAAGTGGAGCTTTTACTCCAGCCTTTGTCTTGGTTAAACCTTGGATGACAAGAGAGTTTCTGGCTTCTTCTGCTTTTTGTTCTTGGTTTTCTTTCTCAGCTATTTAAGCACATCACTTCCTCCCTTGTCAGAGTTTTTTTCTTCTCTTTGGAGCGTGCAAGTTCATAAGCAGCTGTGTCCATCCCACATGAAATCGATGGGCATTCTGGCCTTGTCTAGTATTAGATATGGAGGTTGGCAGTCCTGCCTGGGGCAGGTGGGTTGGATGTTGATGATCCTTGAGGTCCCTTACAATCCAAGCCATTCTGTGACATCTAATTCTCCTGCAGCTGACAATCATTATTTCTGAACAAATTGTACACATGTAATAAAAGGAGAGAGAAAATAACTCTTCAGGAAGGAACGTTCCTGACTGAGGAACCTGCTGAGGTGTGAGCCTTTGGGATGAGTGGCATGGCTGTCTCTGGAAAGCCACACTGAGAGTCTTATTCCCACATTGGTGGCAGGAAGGGAACATCTTCCAGTGGCCGCTGAGCAGGGCAGCTTGGGGGGGGGACAGGGGGTCATATGGGTGAAAAACAACAGGAAAACTGAATAGGAATAAAGGGTGTGGTCAAGGCTTGGTTGCAAACATGGGGGCTGTATCCTTCCACGTGCATTTCTTCTCTGAAAGAGTGGTAAGGCACTGGAGCAGGCTGTCGAGGGAAGTGATGGAGTTCCTGTCCCTGGAGAGGTATTAAAGAAGCATGGAGCCGTGGCACTGAGGGACATCTTTTACTGGGCACGGTGGTGATGGGTCGAAGATCCGATAATCATCTTAGTAGCCTTTTCCAGCCCCGTGTACAGCCTCGGGGGCAGCTCGCCGGGAACGCCCCAGCCCCACACTGCGCCGGGGGGCTCCGGGCAGGGAGTTGCAGAGGGGCCGGGCCGCAGTCTTAGGAACGCGGAGTGCTATCCCCGCTATAACCCGCGGTGCTTCCATTCCCCACCCTCCCTGCATCAGCCGTGGCTTGGCCTTAGCCGCTGAACAGTTAATGCTGTGAGAAGCGGCTCCGATCCCCCGGTCCCCTCCTTCCCCCTCTACAACCCCATCCCCGGTTCCTGTTTGTAAAACGCGTGGGCACCTGTCGGGAAAGCAGCGAGCCGGGCACGACCAAGGAAGTGAGAAAAAGCATCAGCTCCTTCCCCCCACCTCCGCCCTTTACCCGTCTCCTTTTTTATTTATCATTTTCTCCCCTCCAGTCTGCGAGCGGGATCTTAACGGGGGTGTGGAGGGCTCGGTGGGACCCTCCCCCACTCCCGGGCATGGCCACAGCGAGGGGCGGGCGTGCGGCTCTCTCCTGCCCGCCCCACCGGCACCCACAGGGCAAGAGCTGAAGCTGGGGGGGGGAGAGGCGGATCTGAGCCTGGCTGTCCCCCAATCCTTCCTTCCTTCCCATCCGATAGGAGCTGTTTTATTCATTTATTTTTTGGTGGGGGGAACGGGCAAGGAAAAATTTATGAAAGGGTGGGGAAGGGAAAAAGCACGCCAGCATCCTCCCCCTCTGCTACTCGTAGTTCCCTCCACTCCACACTAAAAAGCCATCGCAAGTGCACGCTGATTCTTCGCTAAAGTGATCCAGCCGCTGGATTAAGTAACTCTGGGAGAGCAGCGCACGCACATACACACATAGAGCAAAAATGAAGGAAAAGGCAATGTTTCAAACCGCTAAAATGCAGGGGAACATGATGGTAAGTGGCTGCTGCCGCCGCCTCCAATGACTGTAAGTAAGCGGTGGGGTCCCTGCTCGTGCTCGGTGCTCCCACACCCCCCACAGCCCTCTGCACGGTCGTTGCGGGGCCCCTTTGTGTTGGGGGGGGAGGAATCCAGCGAGGGGCTATCTCTGCTCAGCGCCCACTGCTTGGGGGGGGGGGTGCTCGGGGGGGGGGCTGCGGTGATGTCCCTCCTTAGGAGGGGCTGTGGTGCAGAGGGGGCTGTGGGTCGGTACCACACTCTGGCATGGCCAACTTCGATAAGTTGATATCTGTGGTGTGTGTGCGTGTTGGGGGATGTGGAAGTGGGGGGCGGTTTGCTTCGTGTTTCATTTGGCATTAGTATTGGTAATGCTTACTGTGGTGTTGGTTTTTAAGAAACCTGCTCGGGATGCTTTTAAATCAGCTCCCTCCCTTGAGGTGGGGGGAAAAAAGATAGTAATAATACCAATAAAAAGCCAGCTGCTCTCTCGGAGGAAGTGCTGGTTGCCATCTTGTGCTGATGGAAATATATTGGTGTGTTTTGCCCGCCAGCTTGACCTGCTGGGGATACCAGGGGTGCGGTGTGCTCTGTATGCTCCAACAGCTGGGGGTTAGCAGAGGTGTAGGTTGTCTGCAGGGCACTTTACTGCCAAAGCTACTTCCTCGATGTGGAGGGGACCTGTTGGTCTCCTGTCCCCTCCTTCTGTCAAGAGAAGTGCTTGGATTTTGCCCACCGTTTGAGGGGAGATGTGTGTCATACAAATGGTTGTATCTGTCTCTCCTGTGCTTTGGGTTGACGTGTTCAAGAGGTGGCCAAAGTATTCTCCATCCTTTAATTATAAAATGCTTTGCTGGCTTTTTGAGGATATGCCTCCTTTTCCAAATCCAATAATGCTGCTTTCTCTAGCATTCGTTTTTAAGAGGAAGGTGCAATGCTATATGACCTGTGAATTCAACTAAGGGAACTGAATGGGAACTTCTGCAAACGTTTTTCTAGGAGAATTGCACAGAGTGATTGTATCGTATTCCTTTCATTATGCTTCTTAAATGCCTGGAAATATTGCAGTGCTTCTGGTGCTGCAACTTTTGTAACATGGGGAAACAGAGGTCATTATTTGCTTAAGTTGCTGATCCTAGAGGTCATTGTAGTTGGTGATGATGATGTACAATGCCACTAAGAAGAAATAATTAACCACTTGAGATGGCACTGTGTGTTTAAAGTACAGGATTCACCTAATTTACATAGGCAGTGTCCTGTGTAATTGATAAAACCCTCACGCACATTTCCTTGCTGGTCTCTGAAGTCAGGCATGGTGAGCAGGCAGGGATTCCCCAGTGCTGCTTCTGCTGGGGTTTTTGGTCAGCAAAATGGATCCGCATCCACACCCCTCTGTGAGATGAGCACAGGCAGGGATGATTGATCTGCACGCAGAGCTGTGTGCTGGGGGCTGTCCACAGCACAAAACCTTCTTCCAGAGACCATAGTTTTTACCTTTGGTTCAAATAAGGCAGGATCCAGCTGCCAGGCTGCTATGTCACAATTATCTCTTTCATACTGTGTGATACAGGGTGGTTTCCCTGACCTGAGTGCAGGTTTTCCTTTGTAGAACTCTTTTTAAGGGCACTGTCAATGAAATCTGGAGACAGGGAAGCTGTTACACTGACACAGATGATTTCTTTAATTCGTGCCTATGTTTTTTATGGGCCACCTGAAACACAGCTGGTTTCTATGCTGGTCTGGTCTGTAGTTGTGACTGGATCTGCAGTTCATTTAACAAGACTTAGATTTAGGTAAATATTTCAGCTTTAAAATATTTGGCAAGGTTTCAAGCTTCAAGATAAGAACTAATCCTCAAATCTCAGGTGTACTTTCAATGAAAGTTCTAGCAAGTAAAGATTAGTACTTTCATTGCTCTTTTTATTAAGTTTTATTTAAAAAAAAAATTAAACAGTAGTATATTTTGTTTTATCTATTTATCACTTTGTTACAACTAGTGTTAGAGCCCTGGCACAGTCAAGTCTAAGCCTGCTGTTGGGAGTGTCCTCTCCTAGGCACATGGCAGTCACTGAAGGTAGGGGAGGGATGTGTATGGAGTCCCAGGGGCTGCTCTGTGCTGTGCACTGCTCTATTGCCTATCAGAACTTGAGAAATCATTGAAGATTCAAAGCCCATTCCTGTTTTCTTCTTTTTATTTATTTTTTTTGTCTGTTTGGCAGTTTGCTGTTGCTTAGAATCTTGACAAGCTTCTAACTATGTATTGATTTTCTTCTCTTTAGAAATCTTCCTTAAACTGAGCTATTCCATTTTTAAAATGATGTAACACCAAGCAGTAATGTGGCATGCTGCTCCCTGGCCACCCACTGGGCCCTTTTAAAGTGCAGTGATAGCTCATGAAGTTACTACACCTGTGATTTCTTCATTACCTAATTAGACCAGCAAAAACCAAGCCAGTCTTGTGACACTGAGATAAATGTTTTTATCCTGGTGACAATATTTCATCAGAGCTTTGTTTTGGCTTTTTAGACAACAATGCATACCTGGAAAGGTGCCTACTTTTGTTTTACTGCACTATTTCCCATTCATCACTTGAGCCAAGGGAATGTAGCTTACCGAAATAGTTCACCCTCTTACAATGAGATTTCTCTTAATTCTAATTAAATACTGTAGGGAGTGAGTAATACACGGTGGTTTCCTACACTAACAACCAACATATCCCATGAGTTTTTCACAGTCCCTTTCAAGTTAATATGCAACAAGTAGGGTTTGGAGAAAAAAGTGCATCACTTTTGGAGATTAATTTAATGCACTTACATGTGATCCTAACTGGAGGTGCAGCTATGTAATTTATTTTGTTAAAATATTCCTGTTATTCCTCCACATATTCAGTTGTCATTTAAAGGATGATAATACCAACTGCACTTGCACTTGTTTTATTCTACTCTTGCCTTTGTCTCCCCCAGGATTATCTGTCATAATCCATCATGCACACAGTTTTTTTTTTTCTTCTTTTTTCTTTTTTTTTAATGCATTTGCAAGAAAATCCATTAAGAAGAGCTTTTTAAAGACCTTTAACATAGTGTCATATTCTCCTCTTATGTACAACGCTGATGCAGAGCCAAAGAACAAAATGGTAGAGCTACAGTGAAGATAAAGAGGAACGACTACCTTTGACTGTAGGCATGTTGGTGAGCAGAGAAAATGAGCTCAGTGGAAGTTCATAGGGTCTTGTGATGCAAAATTTAATCTGTTGTATGTGATCATGCTGTTATTTTGGCGTCTTTAGTTGACAGAGCAGCAAGTACTCTGCTGTAGCCAGCTATCTGTTAGAAGGATGTGGCTATGAAACTCGTTCTGAATTTCAATCTAGGCAACATCTGCCCTAATGATTGAAAACTACCAACAGAAACTCTGATGAATGTGCTGCTTTTATTCCTTTGTTGGGAAAAAAAAAAAAGAATGAGGCAGAAGAGACTGCTTTGGTTCATTGGGAAGACTTATCTAAATCTCCAGATTCTTCTATGTTTTGTTTGGCCATTTAAATCCTGACTCTGATAGCTGCAGCTTGAGTGGTTATATAAAAACAAATAAAAGCAAGCCCCATGGTGACTGTTTTCACCCATAATCTCTGCTGGCATCCCTGAAGCATCAGAGACTTCAAGGGTACAAGTGGCACGAAGATGGAGCTATGCTGCCGTCCTTGGTGTGTTCCTTCTGTGTCTTCCTGGACACTGGTGCTGCCTAACAGAAAATCCAGCTTTCCTCCTGCCCTTTTTGTTTTCATGGTGCCTCTGCAGTGCAGTAAATTCATATTAAAACCATAAATAAAAGAGTTCAATGTCCCGTTGTAACTTTCCTTATTTGCTGTATTTTATCTGAGGTTTATTGCTTGCAGTGATCAATCACTTCACACTGAAACATACATGGTGTAATGCTTCTCAGCCAAGAATGCAGCTGGTTTACCATGGGGTAAAGAAGCTGCACGGAGATTAATCTTTCTTGAAACTCCCACCTGAAGTAAGTGGTGGAGTTTCTGTTCCAGCACAGTCTACCTGCTACTCTTTCCTTCCCTCTGCTTCAGATCCCACTTGAGTTAGAAACCAAATGCTGTCCAGATTTTGTGTACTATCCATCAACTGTCTGCTATCTTGGCTGAAAAAGGGGCCTCCAGAGCTGAAAACAAGGAACTGTAGCAGTTCCCTGGTGAGCTATCATGACTCCAAGTGAAGTTTTAAGTCAGGTAGAAATGAAACTGCTAAACAACAGCAAGAATTGCAGCAGAAGATATTTGGCTGTGCTGCTTTGTGTGAGATAGGTTATGTTTTGAGGTCTGTAGCAGTCTGGTATTCTTTCTGGGTCAAGCATAAAGGAGAAAAATCATCCTCTTTTGTTGGGATGATACATGCAGTGGAGGGCACAGTCCAAAAGAGTTACTGAGATTGCTGCATTGTGCCCAGTGGAAAAGCTGAGAGATGTACTATGAATGTTCAAATGTCATGTCAGTATCTGATGGAAATTAAGAGTGTTGGCACATTTTAAATGGATGGCAGAGAGCTCCAAGAGGAAATATCTAGTGGGATCTGAATGTAGCCCTCCTAATGCAGAGTGTGCCTTTAGATACATCATTGTGCAAGGAATGGAGGGAGAGAGCCTGGCTATGGAATGAGTCTGTAAATGCCAGATAATTCACCTCATGTTCCCTTGCACCAACCATCGTTCCTGTATATCCCACAGGTTGCATTTCTTCACAGAACTTTGCACTCAAGTGGTATTGGTTTAACTACATGAAGGGGAAGGTCATGCTAAAAAATCGTAAAGAATCCTGCAGGGGCATGACTCTAACTGGTATTAGAACTCTAATAGCAACAGGCTATTTAATGTAGCTGAGAAAGGCAGAACAAGACTCAAAAGCTGGAAGTTGAAGTCAGAACATTTTGGACTAGAAAAATAAAGTGCCCCATTTTTATAGAGAAGGCGATTAACTGCTGGAACAATCTCTGTGGGAGTGCAGTAGTTTCTCAGGCTCTTGAGGTTCTTCATTAGAACAAGATGGAAATAGGATTCCTCTGACTAAATGTTGGTTTATTCAATACATCTAAGACATCTGTATCTAATGTAATCAGCCTAGACACCCTTTATAATTGCATTAGTCAGTAGAGTCTGGGGCATGATTCATCCATCTTCGTGTGGTTGTGTCAAATGGACCAGAGGAATTTTACTCAAGTGCCAATTTCTCTCCATTGGCACTATAAAAGATGAGGGTACTGGCTGAGCCATAAACATCTACCCTGCTGGTATCTGAGGCTTGAGTCTGTTGCTGAAGCATTGTCATAGATATTTCAGAGCATCTCAAATGGCTTTACACATGCAGTTGGGTCTTTGCTGTTATGTAAGACAAGCACTGCTCTGCACCAGGGCTTGCCAGCCATCTGCAGTGGGATCTGGGGATACGTGAACTTAAAGTTTGGGGCTTTATTCTTTCCAAATCTCAGCATGCTTGTGTGGAAGTGTGTTGGGTCTCCCAGTGCAGCAGCCCATGTACAGCAGCAAAGGAGCTCCATCTCAGCCATCTTGCTGTGGGAATTGCTTGTTGTATGGCTTGCGTGTTTATAGAGGTCCTTTAGAACATTATAATCTACCTCTGGCTTTAAGAGAACTTAATCCAAATGGATTAATGTCATCATAAACTCAATACATTCAGTCGTTTTTCTAGATGGGTTTGTTTGCACGTGTGTTGTTGAACGCTGTTGTACTAAACATTGACTCACGTGAGATTAACAAGCAAAGCCTATTTATTAAATTGTTTCATGTACTGTAAATCCTGTGTAATCCACCAATGCATAATACTGTAAGTTAGGAACCTTGGTATTCTCTCCCAATAGAGCATTGCGTTCAGTAGATTCCTATGTTGGTCATTTTAAAAAGGCTGCAGTTGGGAATAAAATAATTAATAGTAATAAAACCAACTAATTTACAGAATAAATATAAATAATTAGAGTTTCAATGCTGACAATGCATTGATAACTGGTTCCCAGCTATAGTATGTGTATATCTGTAAATGCTGTGGGTTTGCTACTGTCTTAAGGACATTGTACTAAGTAAAGTCCAGTTCTGGGCTCCCCAGTACAAAAAAGACAGGGATCTCTTGGAAAGAGTCCAGCGGAGGGCCACAAAGATGGTGAAGGGCCTGGAGCATCTCTCCTATGAGGAAAGGCTGAGTGAACTGGGTCTGTTCAGCCTTGAGAAAAGGAGACTGAGAGGGGACCTGATCCAGGTCTATAAATATCTAAGGTGTGGGGGGCAGAATGGCGAGGCCGGACTCTTTTCAGTGGTGAGTGGAGACAGGACAAGGGGAAATGGCTGGAAACTGCAGCATAGGAGGTTCTGCACAAATGTGTGCAAGAACTTCTTTACAGTGAGGTGACGGAGCACTGGAACAGGCTGCCCTGGGAGGTGGTGGAGTCTCCTTCTCTGGAGATGTTCAAGACCTGCCTGGATGCCTACCTGTGCGACCTACTGTAGGGAACCTGCTTTGGCAGGGGGGTTGGACTCGATGATCTCTGGAGGTCCCTTCCAACCCCTACAATTCTGTGATTCTGTAAAGTCTGCATTTGCCGAGTCCCATGTGCCCTTGAATGGATTATCAAGGTTATGTTACATTTCTGCTTTTGCAGTAATTGTCTTTTTGGTATCATTAAGGTCCTGGAAATTTGTGGGGCACCTGTAATGCTTATGCTGTGCATTGAGAAGAAAATTATGTCTTGCAGGTGATTTCCAAGAATAGAATGTTTGCTGTAAGAACTGTATGTCCAATGGTATTCTCTTCTTCATTGTCAAATTAAAGCCTGGAAACAGCAGCAGTGGAGAGGATAATTACTATATGTCTTACTGAATCTGAATTCTGCCCTCCATTGTACATAGGTCGTTCACAGTCTGTACTCTTACAAGGAATGTTAGAAGAATCGCACACCCATTGCACGTCCAGTGATCAGTTCAGGATTTTGTCTGTGATAAGGCCTCTTTGGTGGTGTCTTTATTAACAAATATGAACTATTTCCACCATAGTAATGGCTTTAGAGGTTGCTCTGAGACACATCCGAATGTCCAACCAAAGCATGTTTGAGAGAACTGGCTGTTTGAGGCAGTAGGATTAGCTGCACTGTTGGCTATTGCATGCCCAAATGAAGCACTGTCAGGTAAGCAGAGTGGTGAGCATTGTGGAATATCACTCTGGAGCTACAGAGAATACTGGCTAGAAGATTTTGTGAACTCAGGTGTGTGTGGAGATGGTTAGGCTTGGCATGAATTCCAGCCACGCATTAGATGGCCTCATTCTGTAGTCATTATTCAGCACTTACTCAAGCACAACTTTTGCTGAACTTAATGGGTTTACTACCTGTGCTGAACTGAATAAGAAATTTGTTTGAGATTCAAGTGCCTTCAGACCTGAATCTCAACACAAAACCTCACCGTGTTCTGTGTCACTAGGGTTTTTCAATACCTTTTTTTAAAGGTTGTAAACTGAAATGTACTGGAGAGGGGAAAAAATAACAATCAAAGGCAAAGGGAGTGATAAAGATGCACAGAGTACAAAGGGTGAGCAAGGTAGTTATCCCAAAGGATGCTGCAGGTTGAGGAAAGCATTCTGAGGGTTTTCTTTATCTCATTTTTTATGTTGTCCCCCATGGAGAACCCCGTAAGTTTCCCCATGAGATGCTTCATAGGGCATGCTGCGTGCCTGCACTTTTGTTTAGGTTTTCACTGACTATGATGAACTGGGAAACATTCTGAAAATTAAACCTTTCTATTTGTTTATGATATAGGAGTGAAGTTATTAAAACCACGGAGAAAAATTGAAATGATAGCTTGGCACGTTTTCTGTAAATATTGAGTAGTCCTTCTCCAGTATATAACTAAAGCAACCTACAAAAAAGCTTATATTGCTCTTTTCATTTGTCTACGAGGATGTGAAAAATATGCCTTCTCATCCAGCTTTGAGGGGGCTGAAAGTACCTCTTAGGAATGTCTCATTTGTAAAGCAAATTATTGTAATGCAGGAATGTTACTACTCATGAGCTCTGAGTTTACTGACTACATTAAAATTATATCTGTGGTCCACATGAAGGATATGTGAATTGCTTTGGGAAGAGCAGAAATTAATTGTACTTCATATCAATACGACAGCACCTTTCCTTATCT
The DNA here is from genome assembly GCF_023343835.1 of Lagopus muta. Taxonomy (NCBI): domain Eukaryota; kingdom Metazoa; phylum Chordata; class Aves; order Galliformes; family Phasianidae; genus Lagopus; species Lagopus muta. Next base: position 7,410,079 of record NC_064439.1, read on the forward strand.
CACTATTTGTGAGGGCTTTTTGTTTGTTTCTTGATTTGTTTTGTTCACTTTTGTTTACAGGGAAGGAAAACTCATACAATGGTGTCTGATGATTATGTTATTCTCTGTGCCTTTATTTCCATTTACCTTAACCATATACATCTAGATTTACAATTTGTTAAGAACTTTATTGGGGAAGGTAGTATTAGTTTGGACTTGGACATTCTTGTATGAATCAAAGTCAAAAAATGAAATGTCATTTCTTGTTTTTGGATTCCAGGATCGTGGGTTTTACAGTTATGTTTTGTTTATATGAAGAGAGCATCTCCACTGTTTTCTTATTCAGATTTTAAGAGGGGTGCAGGTAGGAGGCTGTTGGTGGTATCTGAGGGCAGCCAAATAAATGAATTAGAACTGTATGTATACAGCAGCAATAAAGCAAAAAGCACATACTCCAAAGGCTCCTTGTTATGTTCCCTGTTCAGCAGCGTACTTGAGCACCTGTTTAACGTTAACGGTAAGCATATGCTTAAATGTTTCTGATGACTTGGGAGTTATGAGAAGTCTGTCTTGCACACACACAGTAGTTGAACAGCCCATTTTCCATCTGTGTGCAAGTCCAGAGCACAGTGCTAGCTGAGCATTTTGCAGGTTAATTAGATTGGCATAACGAGATCCCTAGTGGACTCTGTGCAGTCATCAGCTCTTCTGCACTCTCCAGTTATCAGGCGCTCTGTTTGAAGCAGTGTATCTCTTGCCAGTAACTGAAACAGAATATCACACTGTATTGCACTGGCAGGTTCAATTGGTAAAGAATTGAGTGGATTGTGAGTACACCATAAATACCATTTTGGCTCCACGTTGCTAGTGTGAATATGTGCATACTTCAAACGCACTATGTCTACCAAGGACTATTTATTCTATGGAACTACCAGTAATGGCTGTTTGCTTTCATAAATTATGCATGCATTTGTCCCTAACCCTCACCTAACCATGTGTTTAACTTTGATGCTGGCTGTAAGCACAAATTGCAGACATTTTTCATAAAATGTAATGGCTTTTTGGATTTCTCTGTAATATTAGTAAGAGTTCATTATGCCTGCATCAGCAGTAAAAGAAAAATTTCTGACTCAGTATAGGAGAAAATAATCTTGATGCTCCAAAGCCTTGCAAGAAAGCTCAAAATTATGGGAACTCAGAGGTGCTCTATTCATCTATTCACTAAAGCACGTGAAATGGGATATAGTCCCATTGTAGATATGAGGAGTTATTATTTATCAAATGAAGAGTAGAAAATAATCCCACTCTGTACTAGGAAGCAGCTTTCCATGGTGTAACAGAGCATCAGTGAGAATTGTGTTAGCTTCCAGGCCTCTGGATGGGTTAAAACGAGAATAAAAAGCATGCATTTTTTAGGGAGAGATCAAATACATGAGGAGGATTGTCACCACTTCTGCTGAATTCAGTGGCACAAAATTATCTTACAGTATTTTCAAGGAGTGGCTGCATTGGTTTCCACTGAAGAGACCCTGTCTTTTCTGTGCAGTTGTAGCTGTACAACCAAATCTCTGTTTTCTGGAGAGTCCTCTTGTATTTAATGTTTGTGTTTGTTTTTTGTTTTTTTCTTTTAACCTTATGAAGCATTGCGTGTTAAGAGTGACATCACAGAAAACATTGAGACAAAGTGGGCTAATCTGCAGAACAGTGAAAGATGGTTGTGGTGCTGTTCTGAGTTCTGTTTCCTGCTATATTAAAGAAGACATGTCATAAATTGATGAGACTAAAGAAAAGCAGAACAATGGAAAGACCGGAAGGCTTTGGGCAATTTGCATTTGGTTATGGGGAAGCTTTCAATCTTCAGCCACAGCTTGAATCTATCCTAAATTGATAGTTATTGATGGATGCTAACGTACACTGCCTGCTTGCTAACCTTTGCGTGCTGGAGGAGGAGGAGAGCCCGAGCTGTGTGAGTAATTGCTGGGAAGCAGTTTGTGGTCACACTGCACAAGTGCTCTCTGGAGGTGACTGATAGAGTCCACATCACACATCGCTTGGCAGGAATGCTTTAGTGCCCAAGTGGCCTTGTAACTGGAATTAAAAAAGTTTGCGTGTGTGTTTTATTTTTCCAGCTCAGAAATACCAGAGGGCAGAATTCAGTCTTTCTGAAGAATGTTTTTGTTCTGTGACAAATGTTGCGTGCAGGAGCTGAAAGTAGAAGGCCAGCTGAGAAAGAGCTGGAGGAGAGTTCTGGTTTGAGATGTGTTTTAAGTGTGCGTTGTGTCTGTGGGACAGGCCCTGTCCGGAGTGGGCTCTTTGTCATTGTCTTTTACAGGGAGCTAGCAACGTTGCCTGGAAAGCAGCATGAAAGCGAATTGCTGTGTGTGAAACACAGATGCTAAACTCTGCTTTCCTGGAGTGAAATAAAGAGCGAGTTAAATGTGTAGTCAGGATGCATGCAGTCTCTGCTTGTGGGCAGAGTCCGTATGCAAAGGATGCTGCAATTGGAGAATTCATGCACAGGCACATGGAGAACTTGCAGTGCATAGGAAATGCTGGACTGGGGGATACTGAGTCTAGTTTCTGTCTTTCTGAAAAAAATCATAGCACAGCATTTTTGTCTTTGGTATATGAGGAGGAATGTTGCTTGAGGCCTGTAGAGTCCATCAGATCACAAAAGCTGAGTGTAATAAGCAAATGTACTGTCTGTTCAGTGAAAACAGTTATTTCTCCTCTGCCTTGTAAATGTGTCACGCTGTTACATCCACTCAGCTGTTTCACCTCTTGTGCTTTCTGCTTCTGGAGCTTCTCATTGTAAGTCACTTTTTCTCTCATGTGACTAAACATATAGAGACTTGTAACAGAAGTACTGAGGTATTGCTGAAATACAAATGTAAACATGAGGAAAAATGTGGGAAGTTAGATTGGAAGTAGTGTTGTTCACTGTTGACGAAGAACATTTTTCCCATCAATATATCTGAGGGATGTACTGTGGTGTCAAGCCCACAAAGCTTGAGCTCTGATAGAAATTATATAATAGGCACCTCTAGTATACTGCATATGTTCTATACTGTTGGCATATACCTGTATACCTGGAGGTGTTCAAGAAGAGAGCGGTTGTGGCACTGAATGGCTTGGTTTAGTAGTTGTGGAGGTGGTGGTTGGTTGATAGCTGGACTAGATGATCGCAGCAGTCTTTTCCAACCTTTATGATTTTATGATTCTGTACAGGCATAAGATTCAATTTTTCTGAGACCATTAATAGCAAAAATACACTAGCACATCACGTACATGATGTATGTGCATGTGTGTAATTCCTTTTCCTGCTAAGTCAAGAAGAAACTATACTGTGGCTAGTCACATATATTTTCAGATATATACCATACAAGTAAAGCTAGATAATAAGCTTCTAAAGTTTGAGTGCCAAAGTAGACAAGATCCTGAAGCAAAAGACTACCCTACATCAGTAACTGACTTACAGAAAATACGAAGAATCTGTCTGAAAACTCGTTCTTTATGACAGTTAAAAAAGAAAAAAAAAAAAACAAAAAACAACAAAACAAACAAACAAAAAAACCCCAAAAACAAAAAAAAACCAACCCAAATGTTGACATGCAGTCTTAATAGTTGACATCACTTTTCCAGCATAGCTGCTCTGAATCATCTTGGCCAGGACACTTCAACACCCAGATCTTTGTGTTCAGAAGTTTGCAATGAATGATGAGAGAATGAGAGTGAGAAGGCAAAAGCATGCTGGGGTCTTGCTGACAAAGACCATCCTCTTCCATAAAGTCTTTCCTTGGGACTTGTTGCATTCATTTCCTGCCTACTTAAGAATTCATTGCTTGTTACCAGCAAGTGTCTGTGTGTTGGGGTAGGTTATGTGTAATATGACAGTGGAGGCCACACATCTTGACCTTTCCAACCATGTGATAGCAGCCACGCTGGTGAAAGGCATAGCTGGAAAAGATTTTAGTATGGGGGCTGGAAACTATCAGAATTCAATCATAGAATGTCTTAAAACAGTTGCATGCATCTGCAGATATCTAAGTCTATTACACCCAGAGCATTAGCTGTATCAGTGAAATCTGTGATCTCATCAAGAAATGAAATCAAGCTTGTTTGAAAAGGCCTGTTTTCCAGAAAGCCATACAGGCTAACCTTCATTATATTCCTATTCTTTAGTTCTTAATTAATTAACTCCCATGTCAGCTTTACTGTTTTTCCATTCTTAGCAGTCTCTCTGTAGGGATGCTAGCAAACTGTATCAGTTCTGTGGTATATAGGGCAGTAGTTTTGGAGAGGTTAGTTGTAAATGCTATTAGTCTTAAGAATTAAGACACCACAAAGGTGAGGGGGAAGTGCTGAGGTCTGCTTTGTGATATGAGGTAAGACAAAGCACTATCAGCAAGAAAGTCCATTCAGGATTCTGCAGCATCATTGAAATGATGTGTGTGTGTCCATACGAGGACAGGAAAGCATGAGGCAGAGAAAATTGATGTTAGTCAAAGTCCTAAGGTGGTGGTATTGTTGGTTATAAATTTTGTTTGCACACAGTAGGAAAGTATGCTGAAGGTGTGAGAGGAGGTAAAAATGATATTGATGATTCAGTAGAGAAACAGCTTTATGATGAGACAAAACAAAGGCACTAACAATTCTCAGCTATAACGAGGGCAGTCTGGAATGAAAAGCAAAAGAATACTGATGTGGATCTGTGTATGCTGTGCTGGAGTGGAATGATGTGTCATACAATCCAACTGAGAAGTCTATGCCACATTGCTATGATACGGCGCAAGTTAAGAAGTTGTTAATGCAAATGTGTCCTGCCATGGGGAAAAAAAGCAAGTCTAGAGATTTGACTATGAACGAGAGGAAGGACTAACCTATGGTAATGAAATACAAAGTGTCTCATCACAATTCAGTGTGTTAATCTGAATAGTAAATCTTTTATATGAACGTGTCACTGGAGCCCCATCGTCTACAAGATTTTCATCTTCCAGTGTATGTTGCCCTTGATGTCCATTTTAATTGCAGTGTGGTAACGTTTCAGTATTGCTGCTTCGTTTGCCTGCCAGAGCTGCATGGGATTGAAAGGCTTAAAAAATTTCTTAACTGTGGCTGGGGGCCACAGTGTGTGTAAAACAACTGTGATAAAATGGAAAGTATAAGGCCTTTGCTTGTGACTATAAGAGTGTGACATTTAGCCAGTGGGTACTTTGTCTGATCTGGTCATTAAAAAAAATGAAATTTAAAACAAAAAAATATATGTAAAAGCTAATGAGGGTAATGCCCATAAGAAGCCATGCTGAGTTGTGGCCATTCTGCTGTCTTCAGCTTCATACAGATTTTGGCTTGCCATAAGTTCCCATGATATACATGCATACTAGAATAGTGTAAAAACTGGGGTGTTGCTCTTCTAAGTTGGACTGCTTGTCTATATTTTACATTATATTAAATAATAAGGATGTCACTGATCTGCTGAAGATGTGGTGTTCAGTGAGAGATTACAGGAGCCTGTAAATCTATATAGTGGTAGTTAAACTACAGTTGTAGAACAGGTTTATTCTAAATTTCAAAAGACACACAGGATAGCTACTTCTATTCATGTCTGAATCTGGGTTTTATTATGAATCTAAGCAACATTTGTCACAATTGGTGAAGAGCAATTAATTTTTTTTCACTGGATCAAACAACATCCTATGTACTAATGAACTGGTAATATTTCAGTTGATGAGAAAATTCTGATAGTGTAATCTAGACAGAAATTTCAGAGCAACTATTAAAGCTTTCTGCATTTGTGCTATTAACCTCATAGAAGAATGTAATGATTTTGATAATGCTTTGTTCAGAAAACAAGGAATTAGACCTCTGCCAAAATCAGATATCTAGAAAAAAATCCCTGGCTTGTAATCTTTGATGGTTGTTTGCTTTTTTTGTTGTATAAGTAGTATGTGAAAAATTAATTATTTCAGTTTTAGTAAGATGGTTGATAGGAACTGATATTTTGTTTACTGGGAAGTTTCACCAGTCCTTGTTTATACTGCTTGGGAAGGAAAACAAATATTAAAATTATTATTTTTTTTCTGCTAAATGGAGATTTTATTTCCTTTTGTCACCTTAGTTTTGCCTTTTAATACATGACTTTCCCATTAGTCTACAACCTATCAATACCATCAGAAATACACTGTAAATTGAGGTGATTGAAAAAGCTTATTTAGACATGAGGTATTAATGCTTAATTCATTCTTTGCCATCACAGCCATTCTGTTGTGCAAGACGGCTCTCTCCATGAACAACTCCTTTAATATCCAGCATGATATTTCAAGCATAAATTGACTTATGTCAGGTCATTTGCATAAATAAAATGAAAAGGATTGACTCTGGAACTGTCTGCAGGATAGGAACATATTATATTAAGAGGTGTTTTGTTTCTCTGCCTTTAGAAGGAAAAACATCTGCTGTCTGAGGTTTACAATGGCTTTGTGTAGTTTCCTTTGTCTTGACACCCTGATGGATCTGAGATAATTTCAGAGGAGACATTACAGCTTTCCCCTTAAGAATACAATTACTCCTTTGCAGTTGTGAATATCTCTGTAAAAATGTACTTTCAAAATCATTCATTACTGAGTACGTTGACAAGTACTGAAGTTCTTGGCTTCAACTATGGAGTGGTTTCAAATAGACTCCTTCGTGGACAAAGCTTTCAAACAAGTCTAGCTGCATGTGGTGATTGGGTATTGAAATTGACTCCAATTTCAGTTCCACCGACTTCAATCTTAGTTCTCTGTGCACTTCATATGCAGTTGTGTCATTTCATTCAAGAGGCTTAAATTGGAAGAGACCTTAAAGATCATCAAACTCCAACTCCAAGAAAAAATGTTGCCAAAAGTGAAACTGGACACTATTCATCCTGTATTCATGTAGTCAGCCACTGGGAGTGAATCTGGGTCAGGCAGCTGCTTTGAGTACCACATTCCCATGACTAGTCTAATATCACCCCAAACCTGCATGTGTAGGAATATCAGAGCTGTTGAAATATCCAGCTGCATTTAAGCTTGCACATGATCACAGTCCCACCTCTGTTCGTTTGTTCTAAGTACAGTGTATTCTGTACCTGTTTGCCTTGTCAAATTTGCTGAGATTTTTGTTCGCTTTAGACAAACAGCTCCCAGAGAGATGCTATCACTAAGGTAATCCTTAATACATAACAGGTATGCATGGCTGGTAGTGTGGGGTGTCCTCTCAGAAGTGTGACTTTGTGCAACGAGATCTTAATGTCTCATGGTAACTACCAGTAATCTGCAAGAATGGTCCAAACTGACTTGGAAAAGAGCTACGCATATAACGTTGCCTTGTAGTTTCCTGCTCTTTCCTCCAAAGCAGAAACCTCAAAGTTTGTCTTAAAAGTCTTACGAAGTGTTTTAGCTGGTGGCAGGATGAGCTGAAGCATGAATTCTTTGGAGCGAATTTGCAAAGGGCTATTTGTTTTTTCACTTAAAGCATCTTTGCTCCTTGCATGTACTGCATGTTTCTGTATTATTGTCTAAAATAACTGTGAAAGCATCACTAGCAAAGGTTTTAACTGCAGTCCTAAACTGGTTGATTTTGTTCCTAGCATGGAAGATTTAGCTTTCACCCTGCCCTCGTTTCCTTCAGGCCTTGACTCACTACAAGTGTACTGTGGAAAGAGAGTCATCTCCTCCTCATAGTTTGTCTCTCCTTACCTTTGCGGGGTTATGGTGCATTACTAGGTAATAATCTTAACTCTGCTTTGATGAAGAAGAGAGGCAGACAATCTCTGAACTTCCCCAAGAGAAAATTTGGATTTTACATTGAGGTGTTCCTGTTTATTATTATTTTTTAACTCAGCAATGTTGCTGGGAGTACTTCGTTATATATTGTTGCAAAACATAGTTGATAAATATCGAATCTGGAGTGCTGGATTTAGCAACCGGGGAGACAGTTGAATATTTTTGTAGACAAAATTGTCATGGAGTTTGATTGCCAACTTCTATTCAGAATGATGTGCTGAGCCTTTTTTAAAACAAAATCGGTGCTTCATCTCAAAGCTGCAGTACATAAAAACTGTGCCTGGCTAGCCATGCTATCTGCAGTCTTCTGTGTTGTAATGACAGAAAATCCTGGTTATTAGCAAACTGACCCAGATAAGGAGAAGAATGTTTTTGTTGCAAATAAACTGTTCCCTTTTCACCTAGCCTGCTCTGGCGCTGCACAGTAGATACTTGTAGAGCTGTGAATAGGATGGAGTGATCCTATAAATGACCCTGATTATCACTCTCATAAATGACTCTGCATTTTTGAACCAAATGACAAATGAAGTGAGAGACATTGAACAAGATTTTAAATTATAACAAATGGAATCTGTGCTCTCTAATCAGATGGCTTTATAGGTGGCTATTATTCATTACTAAAAGTTAAAGCAATTAAGCTTCAAGCCATTATAGGGCAGCTTATACCAAAAAATTGCTTTATTTGAGAGCTTGGATTTTTTTAAAGATTTTTAAAAATAATTTTATTAGTGATGGAAGCTCGCAGTATGTTGATCTTTTGAATCTATCTAAAGGTGAAGTTCTGATGCTGGTGCCAAAACAGCAGCTGCAGGTGATGCTGTCTTAGATTGCAGACTTGAACAAACTTAATATTGGGATGGCCATTTCATGGTACAGAAAGGGAAATGTAATATTGGAATCAGGTATTCAATTTCTTTTTTTCTTTTTGCCACGTCTTTCTTTATCTGTGTTTTCTATCTGTCTCTGAACTGGCTTGATTATGTTCTTTCTCCTTTCCAAGTACACTTTGTTCCCCCTTACTCTCCTGCCAGCCAAGCGTACAGAAGTATCTATTCTGGCTGTTTTGGAGGCTAGAGCATTCTGAGGCATCACCAAGAGTAGATGTGGTATCTCAGTTCAGAATGCAGCTTATGTGGATGCAGTATGATGCTGTTTGGAAGAAAAAGTCTTACTGTTTCTTTGAAAAATATTTCTGCTAGGAATTTACACTGTTGTAGCTATAATTTGGTGGGAAAAATATTTAAGAAAACTCTAATTGACTTAATTGTATCTATTTTTACCAATTTGGAAAATGGGCAATTTAATGTTTCTCTGTCACACAGAAGTGCTGTAAGGCTTGCTGAAGAGCTACTTTTAAGGCATTTGGACATCTTCGGATGATAGACGATCTAGAAAAGCACTGATTCTGCACACTGTTTTACTACTGTCTTCACCATTTTAAGGCCAGCACAGCAGTTACACGAAAGTGTCAACACTCTGCCGTTTGCTCACTGTTTTTATCAAGAAATAATGTTTGTGTTCACCATACACACATGCATTGCACCTTTAGAAATTAGAGTAAAGCTACTTAATTCCAAGTAGATTTAACTTGCAGCAGAACACACTGGGAAGGTGTTTCCACATCCAGAAGGAATGTTGTTAGAATTCCTCGTCCAGCGTTAGTTACAGAAGGGAGGAATAACTCAAGGCTTGAGTTCGATCGTTCTTTGGTGGACGTTTGGAAGTGGAACCAGCGGAGGTTGGGCTCCGAGAGCGCTGAGCTGCTGGTGGAGCAGGCGCTGTCCGTGGTGCTGAACGGTGCCGCGCCGTGCGGAGACTGGGCGCTGAGGGATGTTTTGCTCTGCACTGGGTTGATGAGTGCCTCTACTGGCATTGGGGTATAGCTCACAACACTGTGCCAGCACACAGGGATTCAGCTGAAACTATCAGGTGACTGTGATACAAACCTTTGTACAAAGCAGTGCTCAGAGGCATGCTTTAGAAATACCATTAGAATGGTGTGAAATCATGTAATATCCTGAATTGCAAGGGACCCCAAGAATAACCCAATCCAACTCCTAGCTCCACAAAGGACAATCGTATCTCTGAGAATGTTGTTCAAATGCTTCTTGTACCAACCACCTGCTCAGTGAAGTGCCTTTTCCTAATACTCAACCTGCCCTCCCTCCCACCCTCCCCCCCCCCGCCCTTTGATGAACCTTTGTGCTATTCCCTTGGCACTGGAAAGAAGAGATCATATCCTGCCCCTCGTGAGGAAGACATCTCTTAAAATGTGGGCACAATTAGCCACTCAACAACCAGTTTGGAAACATAGTGGTAATACTCTGCTTTCTGTCATGCTGATGTATTACAGACCAGAGAGAACCTTTAAACAAGACCACCTCCTCCTATTTTTTGTTTGGACACTGTCAAAGCTTATTCATGTGGGGGTCCTCAGCAAAGTCTATCTTAATTAACTAATTAGATGTCAGTTGGCTATTTAAGCCAATTCTGAATTCTTGCCCAGAATTAAAGTAGCCTTCATTTAATTTTATTTATTTTACTCATGAAGTGGATTAAACTAAATTAAATTAAAGCTTTTTTTAATTCCATGTGGGACTGTCCTCTCAGGAATTTAATGTGGCATAATTCATCCATCTACAAAGTAAATTTACATGCAGTTTCTCTGAGAATCTCAATATAAACATGTCCTTATCAAGAAAACAGTTTGCTGTTAGGCAGTGCACTTGGGAAGTGTGTAAAGTTATAATGAACAAGGGCACCAAATGTTTGCTTGGGGAGTTGGCACAGTACAGCAAATGGAATATAAATTCACTTTTTGCATAAATTTGTACTACTTTACCCTCATTGCAGACAAAACATTCTGTTGAGGTCTCTAAATCTTTTCCTGGGAATTTATGACCCTAGATTCTGTTTAGAAACATGGTAATCACAGATGCATAAAGTGAGGGTGGAGTTTAAGGCCTGATTTGCCAGGGAACACTAGGCATATGCTTAGCTTTAAAAAAAAAGAAGTAGTTGGATTGGTTGGTTAAGAATTGTTCTAAATCAAAGCCAAAATGCTCAGTCTTTTTGTGACGTTTATATGGCTTCAGGATATGGGTACAGTGAAAACTTCAATTACAGTCTTCCTTAATAATTCAAAAGTCACAATTTCTCTTCAGAATTAATATTGGTCTAGATGATATAATCATTCTGTTCATTTTAGTACAGACTGTACCAGGACCTGTTTGCAGAAAGTAGTTTACTGATGGCAGCTTTTTACAGGCAGCTGGAGCATTGGGTTGTAATCCCTTCTTTCAGTTTAAGTTGTTTATCACTTATTAAGGCTATTTTTAATTTTTTTTGTCCTTTTTAATTTCCTGCAAAAATAGCAGAATACTTTACAGAGACTGATTTTTTTTTTTTTTTTTTTTTTTTTTTTTGCATTTTTTAAACATGCAGCTATTGCTACAGGAAGTCTGTCTTAATTAGGAAGTGAAAAATGTTAACAGCAAGTTGCTGTTGATGTACTTTATTGTAGTCACAGATAAGCATTTCTTGGGGGAATGGTGATTGAAAAGGGATCACTGGGGAAATCATGCAACACCTAAATACTGCCATGAAATTCATACTGTTCTACCACTATAAGTACACCTTCCAATGCATGTAGTAAATAAGACTGGGGATGGGTCATAAAAGCTTCTTTTTAACAAACAAACAAATCTCAAAAGAATGTTGTTGTTTTTTTCTTAATTAAAGAAAAACATCTTTAAATATGTAAAACAACTAAATTATTAACTGCAAGAATTTACCTGGGCACTTAAAAACTTTTAATATGAATGAGTATTGTTTTAAAGTCACCTGAATAGTATCATTGGAATAGCACAGAAAACACTTCCTTCGTACCACTAAATTTATTTGAGTATGCTGAGAAATCGTAAAACCTGTAAAGTTAATAACCTAACATAAACTTTCTTTAGTATCTTAGTAAGCAAGCAGAGAAAAACAAATCATAAGAACTTGAAAGGAATATGATTATTTTCATTTAAAAGGAATATGACTCTTTTCATTTAAAGTATCATCTCTTGATTGTAATTGCAAGTTTGCAATGGGTTTCTATACAAATGTGTAAAGAACATCTTAGAAAGGAGGTGTACATCATAAATAATGTAAAATAAATTCTACAAGAAAGAATTAAATTTGAAATTCAGTTAGACTCTGGCCAGACTTCATTTTCCTCATCTGAAGCCAAAGCTTTGAATCTGTAAATGCTGAGTTGCTCAAGTAACTTGCTTCTGGAACTCGTTGGACAGTGAGGCATGAGTATTTGTGGGATACCATAGCAGGTTTTACCCAACGGTGATGCAGTGCATCTTAGGATCTGCATTGGTCCAGCTTCAGGGTCTGGGGCTCTGCCACAACTGCTTGTCTTCCGACTCTTTCCCTAAAGCAGCTATCATATGATTTTTGATTACTTGCAACCCTGTGAAAGAGAAGCTAATGACTTCAGTTGTGCATGAGAGGAGGCATAGCAGTAACAATGGCAAAGCATCTGGCTTGAGGCATCAGGGGACTGGAGCACCTCCCCTATGAGGACAGGCTGAGGGAGCTGGGCTTGTTCAGCATGGAGAAAAGAAGGCTGCGGGGTGACCTCATGGCAGCCTTTCAATACCTAAAGGAAGCCTACAAACAGGAGGGGAATCAACTCTTTGAAAAGGTAGATATGTGTAGGATGAGGGGAAATGGTTTCAAGTTGAGGGAGGGGAGATTTAGGTCAGACATCAGGGGGAAATTCTTAACCAGAGAGTGGTGAGGTACTGGAACAGCTGCCCAGAGAGGTTGTGGATGCCCCATCCTTGGAGGTGTTCAAGGCCAGGTTGGATGGGGCCCTGGGCAGCCTGGTTTAGCATTAAACGTGGAGGTTGATGGCCCTGCATGTGGCAGGGGGTTGGAGATTCATGATCCTTGAGGTCCCTTCCAACCCTGGCCATTCTGTGATTCTGTGATTTGGTGATCCTGTTGCTCCATGAGTAGTGCTGAACTGAAGAGCACATGTGCTTTCTGCTGCACTATGTGCTGCTTTTTCTGTGGACTTACGACTGTTGAAACTTGAACACTTTGTCAAGGGAAGTACAGAAATATCACAGATGGAGAATCTGAGGCATGGCAGGGAGTGGGGATTTACTGTTGGAAGGGGAAGGCAGCAAGCAAGACAGTACAGATGGAGGTAATATAGGGCCTTGAGATGGGACACAGGCATATCTAGGAATAATGCAGATCCATGTTCCTAAATCTCACTGAAGGCCCTGTATTGTGTAAGGTCAGCTCTCCCCTACAGCCTGGTTCCATATTTCATTGTAAAGTAAATTGATCAAACAATTGTGTCAGTCCTAGAAAGAAAATTCTACCATGGGATCTATTAAAGCTTTTCCCTTAATCTACTTTCTTTTGTGTTTTAGTACAGGACTATTTAAAATTAATTATGCTCTAATTTGTAGTTGAGGCACTTAGTGACTGTAAATGATAACATCTCCACAGCGCAGTTAATGTTATGCTTCTGTGTACATAAATACTTCACAAATGCATTTTTCTCTGAAGCCAATTGAATTCTAATATGTTAAATAGGACAGTTTCTTCGTAGCGCTTAGCAATGTATTCCAGGTGCTTGAAAGCAATTTTAGAGAGGGTGAAAAATTCTGAGCAAATTACACAGATCTTAGAATATCTGTTTGTATTCTACTACTCTACATTAGACCTAGTATTCAGTTAGCAATAAGCATTTAAAAAATTTTTTTTTTTAGTTTAAATCTGTTTGACTCTACAGACAGCCAAGTAACTTGGATTTTCTGTTGAGCTTTTTAATGAAGGTACAGTTGAAATTCTAATGACAAACATATCAAGGTTTAAAAAAAAAAAACAAAAACCAAAGAGAGAGAGTGAAAGAGAGGGATTATTCCTTTTATGTTCTGATAAACAACTTTTTTTTTCACTATAGTGAGGTCGATAACAAGAATTACAGGAGAAATTATCTTTTGAGGAGGCATTTATTTTTCCAGTGTTAAGTAACATTTTAATGATTCTTGGTGAGGGACTCTGCACTTTTGGGAAATTAGACCCAGTAAAGGGTAAGTTGCACTGGAGAAAACAAAATATGAGCTGCCCTCAAAGACTTGGTCTATGGGATTATAATCTTTAATTAAAAAGGAAGAAGTGATGGAAGATCTAGCATTAATTGGGTTTCAAAAAGCTGAGTGATAAATTAAGAAAGCAAGTTTTGTATTTGTGCAGTTAATACGTTTCATTTTTATTAACCCATCCAAATGGGAAAAAAAATGCCTAAACATGGTTACTAGATAGATTTTTACTCCTTTAGATAAAGCCCTGAACTTTGAAAGCACTCTCTGAGACATTTTTATGCATGTCTTGATTGTTATCCCTCCATCATTTATGCTATAATGCATTACTGGAAGATCTTGAGTAAATTTAATTTCCTTACCAGCTGCAGTCTTTTCCTTTTGGCAAAGAGTAATCACTCTTTTGCTGTGTTTAGAATAAGAATAGAAAAAGCTTTTCACAGGGTTTCTCAGATCTGTAGTGGTGTGTGAAGTACTGAAGTAGGAGCTGGTAATGGCAAGACCCTGTCCCCTGGTGGGATGTGAGACATTCAGCTACAGTAGCAGAGCTCTGAGGGAATTCTCTTTTTTTTTTTACCAGTACTTGGATTGTGCCATGCTATTACTACAGATAACATCACAGAAATTCTAACGAGAGAAATATCTGGAGTGTGTTTTATCAAGTATCCATCCAGTGTGATGTAGTTAAGAAACCTACAAGCTTGATCAGCAACTCACCAGTGCATATGTAATTTCCAAAGTATCAGATTCACTGGATGTATTCTCAGTGATGATATGGGTTTGGGGGTCTTCTGGTGTATGTTTCTGTTTTTAAAGCAGTTTGCAAATGTAAAAAAAACATCTCCCATAGCTGCATTTCAGAGAGTCTCAATACAAGAACACCATTTTTTCCCTTATCATAATTTCATTTGATTGTACCATACTAACACTGGCTGTTCAGATGTGTGCAGTAGAAGGACATGGGTGTCCACTGGTTGGACGTGAGCCAGCAGTGTGCCCTTGTGGCCAAGAAGCCAAGGGTGTCCTCAGTTGTATTAAAAAGAGCATGGCTGACAGGTCATGGGGGGGTGATCCTCCCCCTCTACTTTGCCTTGGTGAAGCCACTTTTAGACTACTGTGTCCAGTTCTGGGCTCCCCAGTTCACCAAAAGGATCTTCTGGATAGAGTCCAGTGGTGGGTCACAAAGGTGTTTAAGTGTCTGGAGCATCTCCTGAATGAGGAGGGGCTGATGAACCTGGATCTGTTCAGCCTGGGGAGGAGGAGGAGGAATCTGATAAATGTTTATAAATATCTAAATGGAGGTGTGAGGCAAATGGATGATGTCAGGCTCTTCTCAGTGGTGTGTTGTGATAGTGTACAAGGAACAATGGCCTGCAACTTTTACATAGGAAGGTACTAATGTGCTGAAGAACTTCATAATGGTAAGTATGATGGAGCACTGGAACAGGTTGCCCAGAGAGGCTGTGGTGTCTTTTTTCTGTAGTTCAAGACATTCGAGACCCATCTGGATACTTGTGTGACCTATTGCAGGGTACCTCTTTTGACAGGGGAGTTGGACTCGATCTTGAGTCTCTTCCAACCCTTGCAATTCTGTGATTCTGTGATATGTTCTAGTGTTGCTACTAAATCTGTTTTATTATTACTCAGTATCTATCTATGTTCCTAGTATGACTGCATCTTGAGGTGTGGTTTTGCTCTAGGAGTGTTTATTCCTTGACCTTGATGTACTGTAAAATCAAACCATACAACAAAAAACAAACTTAGAAGACAGAGGAAAAGATAAGCACAGCATAACAGCAACCACTCAGCAAGCTTCAGTCTTACCTAAATGAGAATCAGCAGAAATTTAGACTAATTAAATCCCACAATTAATGACAGACTGTATGAGCCTGATTTAGCAGATTCTCTAATGAGACCCTTGGGACTTGGAAAGCAGAAATACAGTGCCCTAAGAGGTTATTAAGGCATAGCATCCTCACCAAAGTTTACAGAGCTGCTACTGTGAATGGGAGACCAGGGCACTCAGGACTGCCAGTCCAAGTTTCCTAGAGCAAATAAGAGCTGAAAAAGCAGAAGAGAAAGTTGCAACACCCTGACATTGCTCTCGTTGTCATTGTTTGTGTACTCCATCTGAGTGAAGGAAGGTTCTCCAGGGAGGAAAAAAAAAAAAAAAAAAGGGAATTTTGAGTGTGTTCCAATATTTAAGTGAACAAAAGATTGATTATGTTTTTATTTATATATTTGCATTTGCATTTTCAAGCTTTGGACATTACTCAGAGAAAGAAATGTTCTCTGCTCAGAGAAAGATCCTTCTGATTTATTTTATTTCACCATCACAGTATTTACTGTGATTTGCCAGAGATCTGCAACTATTTCCTTTTTTTGTTTTGTTTTGTTTTTTGTTTTGGAACTGTACTTCAAAGTGTTTTGCCGAACAAGTTAAATATGGGGAAAGAACTGGTATCATTTTCTTTTTGCAAGTTAGAAAGTGTTTATAGGTATAAAGGTATAAAGCAGCCTTAAGAGTCTGGCAGACTAGCAGATCCAGCAGAAAGGGGGAAGGATGAGTACTGGATTGTTCCACCTTAATACATTAAGGTGGCTTAATACAGCACTAGCTTTAAAGATGTGTCTGCTAACTGGGAAATGTCAGTAGTGCTGTTTCTTAGCTTACTGAAATTATAAATTGATGTAGGGTAACTTACTTACAAAGGAATCTGATGTAAAGGAGATACCTACAACAACATAAGCTCTATGGTTGACCCAGGAAGGAAGGATGTTTCAGTGTGGTAGAAGAGGCTGGACAGATTTGTATAAGCAAGGACGGGCAAATTCATAAGAGCAATGTTCAAAGGGTGTACTGGAAGCAAGGACTGCTTCAAGCTGCAATTAGTTAGCTAAACCAAGAGGAATGTCAGTACTAAGAAAAAGATGAAATAATGAAAATAAAAGTGAGTAAGTCTCAGGATTTCTTTTTACTACTTCCCTCTTTTGCTCTATGTACTTTGTTCCTTCTAGGGGTCTGATTAAATAATGCTTTGACCTGAAGATGCTGTCCTAGAGTCATTTTAATCTGCTCGCTGTTCAGATACCACTTGAGTGAAAGAGCTTAGAGATGTCAAATGCAGTTACTCTTGTTGTGTTGAGTGCTGGAAGATGGAAGAGCGCAGAGAGCCGATGTCAGATCCAGATGTGGTTGAAGCAGGTGGTTCTGTGCAGAGTGTGGTGCAGAAATTCCTGCCTGTCATCTCAAATATAAATTAGAGAACGATTCCTGGAGTCCTCTGGCACAGGTCTCCTGAGGGCATGACACTGTGCTTCTCTAATAAAAGCCTGTCCCCAGCAGGGTCAGTGACAACTTATTTCCATATTTTCATTGAACCAGACTCCTCAAACCTTGTACTGTGTTCATTAAAAACTGCCCATTTTTGGGAGAAACATAAATCTGGAGTTTCTTTTTACATCAGAAGTGACTAAAAGGTCATCAAGCTTCCCTTTATGGTTTCAGCAATTCAGACATCTCTTTCAACTTCATTCCTTTTTAATATGAGTTCTTACATTATGCTGATTACATGTTAGAAACAACTTTGAAATGTGCTGTGTGAGCAAAAGGTCACCAGACTAACAAGTTTTGAAAATCATTTAAATCCTTCCTGCGAGGAATTTAGTTTAGATTTAGTTTAGAAGAAATGCATTTCTTCTAACTGGATACAATTAATTTTACACCATTTAGTGAAACGGAAAAGATGCATTCTTAAAGGCATATTAATTTCTGTGATGTTTCTTGTCCCTGGGGATAAAACTGCTTTAAAAATGAGAGTAAATTAATTCATTTCCATTCATTAACAGGGAAGCTAAGTTGCCAAGGAAAGAAATGACTGGAGCAAGAGACATATAACCTATCAAAACCCAAACCCTAATCCAGGGTCTTAAATTCAGGACTGTGCTTTTTTGGACTGAGTGTTACAGACACTGATGCGTGCTCAATTTGAAATCTGTGAGTGATCTGAAATGAGTTCAGTGGGATTATGAGGCTTGAAGCTAAGCACATAGGCAAATCTAGCATGTGCTAAGTTATCGTGGTTGTTCCTCCAGACAGGAACAGTTTGGTTCAAGAGTGATCTGCCAGGTAAGGCAGCATAGAGGGGCTATAGCAAGTGCAAAAACAGCTTTTCTAGGAATATCATCTCAATTCACATTTTCTTTGTCATCTTTAACTAGTAAACAACAAACATCTCCATAGAAAATGATAAGAACAAAAGTATCCATGTCCATGAAAATGTATCTGAATCCTTCCAATACCCTCAATTATTTGCAGTTGGCATGGAAAGATGATGGAGCCAACATGTGCCACACTACAGTATGTGATGTGATATGATGTGATAATACAGACAGTAGTAGAGATACTAATTTCACTTGGTTCATCTAGGCATCTACAGTGTGAATGTCTCCTTTTGTGTTTGTTATTCTGGGCTTCCTATATAGTCAGTGAAAAGAAATTGGCACGTTTAGGGCACAATTCTTCTGACCTATTTTA
Source organism: Lagopus muta (assembly GCF_023343835.1). Classification (NCBI taxonomy): domain Eukaryota; kingdom Metazoa; phylum Chordata; class Aves; order Galliformes; family Phasianidae; genus Lagopus; species Lagopus muta. The sequence goes on from NC_064439.1 coordinate 7,428,519, forward strand.
GATATCTGTATTAGGAGATGAATGCTGCCTCATATGCTGTTGGCTGTCAAGGGAGTTGAGAAGGCTAGCTCAGAAGTTTGCATTGTCTACATTTGATCAGATAATTCCCATCCTTAACAAGTATTAATAAGTATTTCTTTTTTAAGTAATCCTTAATAAGTATTTCATTCTCCAGAGTGATTTGCTTCAGTGTCTTGGTTTTCCTTTATGGATAGCAAGCACTTAGCCAAGGCCTATTTGAAATCTTGTGTGGCCGAAAATAAAATGAAGTGAGCAGGTATCTACCAGGTATCTATTTTAAGTTGAGAGGTGGCTCCTCTGTCTTTCATTATCATTATTTCATTATGACCTCCCACTTTTCAATATCCAGATGTGAAAGTGTTGGGTTTTTTTAACAAGGTAAAAACTGATCACTGTATGAACTGTATCTCCTCAGCAAGATGTTCCTACTAAGAGTGCTAAGCAGTAGCAGCTTTATCATGCACATGTTTTTTGCATTGTCCTCAATTACTGTTTTTTATACCCTCGTAAGGTGTTCTCATTCCCTTCAGAAGAACCTGATGGTCTTTGCTTCAGATTACTGCCTGAAGTATTGATTTTGTGTTTGACGCAGCACAGGGAATGGCAAGGGTGAGAGTGCCATACCCAAATGATCAGCTGCTTCTTTATTAGAGGCCCATCCCAGTGCATTCCTGTTCTTCTCACTTCATCTCTCCTCCATCCCACATGTGAAGTTTTCAGTCCCTGAGGAGCAGTTTGAATGGCTGCATGCTCAACACAGTGTTTTATAGTACAAGTGAGTCTAAAACCATCTCCCATGCTTACACTCTCTGCTGTCATACCTGTATTTTATTTTGCTCATTATTAATCTCATGTCCAGTGAGATCAGCTCATTAATGAGCAGAAACCGAATCTTATTTCTCCTTTGCTGGATTTGCTGGTTGAATGAGCTGATCTGATTCACTGAGCCAGAGAAAGACGTTAAAGTCAATAAGGAGCACATAGCAAAGAGCTTGGACAAAGAACCCTTCCATTTAGTGTTGATGTAGTGTTAGATGAGCCTAATGATGGCTTGATGAAGGGAGAAGGGAACTTTGTGGGTAAAAAGATTTGTTTTTAACTGCACTTTTATTTATTTAATGAACTACGAGTTGTGCTTGCAAGGCAAAATTAGAAGTGGTGATATATGCAGACTCAGTTCTGGCTATCTCATGCTGTATGTACGGTGAAGAGTAGTGTGGTGTGGAACCTATAGATACCCTGCAATTTCCTGAGTGTTTCACGTATAAAACAAGGAGTTCAACACAAGAAGGAAAAAAAAAAACAGGACCTGCAATATTTGTGAATAGTGAAGATGCCTTGGAACCAGACAAGGTGAATGCTAAAACACATCAGTTAGTCATTAGCAGTACAGGGTAATAGTGCTACCAGAACTTCTGTTTTCTCAAATGAAAGGCAAAATAAGCAAAAGATTAATTATACTCTTGTTGTTCCACAGCTCTACATTTCAGAATAAATATCTTTTTTCTGAAAAAAATTTATTTTATTCCAGATTAGAGTTAATGCAGTGGGGCAACATTAACTTACCTGTGGCCAGATATTTCTTTCTTTCGTAGCTGGCTAATATCCCCATGTAGCTGAATACTGAAATGAGTTGGCTTTGAAACCCAAGTGCAGTTTTAAGTGAGATGTGATGCAGTGTGAAAATTGATCTGAATGTCACAGCTTGTAATGAAGAGGATGTAGGTACCTGTTAGTACCTATAATGCTCTCCTTCTCAGCCTCAGGCATGATGGAGTAATCTCTTGGAAAATTATCCAGAGTAGAGGGCCATCTCAAACAATTTGCTGAGCATCAGTTCCTCTGTAGGTGTTCCTGCTAAGCAAGTACCACATTTAAGCTTCATGCTGATTAAGGAGGTCTTCCTGTACACAAGGAGATATTAAAAATGAGGTTGATCTTTTTTTTTTCCTTTTTTCTTTTTTTTTTTTTCCCCCCTAGTAGATTTAACAGATATTTTGTCTCTGGGGAAGAACTTCATTATTATCAGTTTCATTTATTAGCAAGTAATAACGAAATCATGTTTATTACCAAGTAACCAAGGAGACTACCCTGGCATCTTAGATGCTTTGTAGAGAAAGAACATGCAGCTCTTACCCAAAACCCACGTGGTCTATGGGAGTTAGATTTGTAGGGAATAGGTCAGGAGTCCACAATTCATATTTTAGACACTCTTAATGCTTGTGTTATGCACACAGAGGAGGACAGTGCACTTCCATAATGGCTGCTGGGATGTTTTACTGTGGTTCTGCTTGCTCAGCTGGGAATTGGCTAAAAGGAAAGCAGTGAGGCAGGTGTGAAGTGAAATCTGAAACAGAAGAAGTGAGAGACAGAGGTGGCTAGAGCTGGAGTGCAGAAAATATCAGCATGCAATAGGGGGAGTCCAAGAAGGACTGCAAATGTTCCTGTGAACAGCCAAAAGCTCCCAACTTATTTGTTTCTACAATCGTTTCTGTTTTCCAGGGTGTCTGGAAAACTATACGGTTATCCTCGTGCCCTTTGTTGGTTAGGAGACACTGAGCACTGAACTGTGGATAAACCACCTCCTGCTCAGGTTTTGGATCAGAGGGAAGATAAACTGTTCTTTCTTTGCATTACTGTACTGTACCTGATCCACTTCTTCATCTAATTACGATAAGAAAATCTCTGCTAGGATTGCAACTGGCTTACTGCTAAAACAGTGAATTGCTTCTTTTTCACAGAATTTTTAGCATTTCAGCTTTCACCAGTCCTTGCAGAGATTTTCTGGAAGCGGAAGATGTTGCTAATGTTAACAGTGTTAGTTTTGAGTACTATCATATGTAGCATCACCTTTATAGGGACAACAAACGAAAGGAGCTTGGAAATCAAACTTGTGGATGTTAAGTGAAATTGAGGCAGTTGCTGGGGTGTCCCCATCAGAAACAACAGCATTCTTTTTTAATTTAAACCAACACGTGACATGTTCTGCAGTCTTGCTGACAACATGTGCTGCAGCAAATGCAGCAAGATCAGAGCTGATCCTAGGATAAGACTGAATGGGAATGAATTTTGAGCCTGATTTCCAGTTCTAACAGCTGCTTCCAGTAATGTGGAGGGCAATTTCTGTCCTGCTGCCTTTGTTTCATTCTAGTGCATCTGTGAATCCCAGTAGCCAAGCACTGCCCCATTCCCCTGCATGCACCATGTGAGCTCATGCACTGCAAGGAAGGGGGCTTAAGCTTGACATTTGGTCACCAGCCCTGAAAAGGTTGGAGCACCCCGATTTACACTGTCACTTTGAGGGGGAAAAAACACGACATCGTTGTTAGCCTCTATATCCCCGTTCCCCTGCAGTGGTGGAGAAATAGGAATGGTCTGAAGTAGTAGTATTTATTGCCTCAGGACTTTGCATCAATGCAGATAATAGAATGCATATTGATATTGGCCCACATACAGTTACGCATAAGAAAACTGTTCAGGAAGAAGAGGCAGTTTCTCATTCTTTTCTGTAAGATCTCAATAGAATCACGAGCTTGGTGAGACCTTGTAGGTATGGCTGTGGTAAAAATTAGAAACCCTAACAGTTACATCGGTGTTCAATTCTGCAGTGATTCTCCGACAGCTTAAGTGCAAAGTTTTGTGCCAGTGACTGTCAGCACAAGGATCAGTCTCATTTGGGGTACTGCTTTGAAATGATGGACCCCTAAGCAGTAAGAAAAACTGCACATATCACTTTAAATCTTTCAAATGTTAAGACAAACCTTACCTTTTGTAAGCTGTCACTCCCTGTGCCTCTTGCAAGCCAGGGAGCAAGCTGTTAATACTGCTGCTTACCTGACACCTTACTCCTTCAAGAAGCTTCCAATAGGGATCTAGCAGAAGCCTTTTTTGTTCTCTAGAGCATACAATATAGAAGAGATGTTCAGTGTTAATCCATACAGATGTTTTCCTGAAGTATGTTGCTCTGGGGTTGGATTTCATGATCTTTGTATGAAAAGGAATATCTGAAAAAAAAATGCAGTAGACCCATTTTGTCTCCTTAGGAAATGGATTTGTTGGTGTTAAAAGTTTTTGCTGTTGTGAAAGATACCTTCTAAAAAAAGTGCATTAAGAAAGAAGCAAACATTTGATTTGCACAGTCTTACGCTCCCATCTTAAAATCTCTATATCATTTCCCCGGTCAATTTCAAAGATATGTAAATTTATTGTTAATAATGGAAGTCTGGGTTTGGGTTAGGAGGTACTCACAAGGGTTGCAACTGAATATGAAAATGACTTTTACAGCTGTATTTTGCTCCAAGAGCATGCAAAACAAAGTCTATGCTGAGGAGGCGGTGCAATATTTTCAGTTTTATTGGTTATCTTTTTTTTAGTGCAGATTGGCCACATTGTGACTGACTTGGTTTTACCTCTGCAACTGTAAAATAATAGTGCCAATAAAAATGAAGTTGTGACTCTGAACTGCATGACATTTTTAGGCAAGCTGGGAATAGAAGCTATCTAGATTCCTCTAAATTAGGACTATTGTAAGGGACTATTCATCTATGCTCCATTCATTCATCAGCCATAGCTAATAAAGTACAACTGAGCAAAGGCTCCTGTAATAGATTTCAGGGCTTATTAGCACACAGATATCCAAGTCCAGCATGCCTGGGGTTTTATAACACAAATGTTCTGAACTTGGTTTACTGTAGTTCTGTGAAGTTACTCTATCCTTCGAGTTAAATGTGCTGAATGGAATAATGAGGTCAGTAATCAAGAGCTGAGACTTTGCTGATAGATAATAATCCACTTTCTGGTTATGGCTGACCCCTGTGAAGAGTCAGCGTGAATTGCATTGATTAACAAGATAAGAAACTGCAGCTTGATAGGAACAATCCACTTATTAGTGTAAAACAATAGACTCCTTGTGAATTGCACAGACTAACAAATTAGACAGCGGGAATAAATTGCTGCTTGGGCATTTTGAGACATCATAGTGGAAACCCCATTTATAGCATGAATTTAAGCTGCACTTTGGCCTTTAGTTTGGATATCGCTGCCACTAGAAAGCTGTCATTAAAAAAATCAAACTACCAAACCATCATAACAATATTGATTTAATCAGATCATGGGCAATAGGTTCAGATGAGTTTTTTTCCACCTCATGAGCATCTTTCCCTCCTGCTCCTCCAAATTTGTGCTTTGGGAGGAGAGCTAAAGACACTTTGATTCCTCTTTCCCCTTTTCCCATCCCTTGTGTAGAGCTGCTTTGTTTATTCATAGCTCAATATTGAGATGTTTAAACATGACATAAATGAAACTACACACTATGTGGAGTCAGAGGGGTTTGTCTTGTCTCACACAGTGTGTTTCGAGGGAGGTGAATCTTTCCGTCTCTTGAATTGTGCCTCCTAGTTAGCAGGGGTCACTACTGTGGTGGAGTCATCCAAGACTTAGAGGAATAATACACATTAATTTATTGAGAGCTTTCTAACAACTAACACTATTTGGAGGTGAATTTGGCTAATTCGCTAATAGCAATTAATAAGTATTTCAGGCAAGAGTACTTTGGCACAAGAGTTATTTCTATGCCAAAAGTTCTAAGACAACGTTAGGCAATGAGTTGAAAGAGTAAAAGAAAATAAAGAGATAAGATAGACAGTTGGGAAATAAAGACAGATAGAAATACAGATACTCAAACATAGCAAAGCAGTTGATCTCAGGGAGTGCTGACCTTTGGTACTGGTGGGCTGTCTAAGGAGTGATGGTCAGTTAACTACCATGATGAACACACGTGTTCTCTTTGAAGTGTCAGCTTCTGGCTTCAGGGATCTCAGCAGGAACTCTTGTTCCTGTCTTCCAGGCCTTGCAAATTTAAATCAGCCGGACAAGAGGAAGCAAGGATACGCCAGCTTGCATCTTACCATCACAGGATACAGTGGTATCATCTCCTAACCTCCTGTGACAAGCTGAAAATGCTTGCTCCCAGACCACTCTTCAGCCAGGAAACGTTCCTGGGCCTTTCCATTCGAAAGCAAACAGCTTCTGGCAGTGTCCAAAAGAATGCTTTCAAATGTAAACTATCGATCAAGTATTGCTGATTGTCTCATGTTGACTTGAGACAATGCATTCCTTCACGGTCTCAGATGGGTTATTTTGCTGGAAGCCGGTGTGATTTACAGTAGGCTTGGCAGCAACCTAAATCTATGGTCGGTTTGATAGCCTGCTTTGGGTTTGTGGAAGATGGGTGGTCTTGAGGAACATAGAGAAATAGGAAAGCGGGTGCTGGCCCTATTTCTGAGGAGAAGGCTTAAATCACCCGCTGCTCAGAGCCTGATGCTCTAAACCTCAAGCAGGAGGTGATTTGGATGCCAAACTAGGCAATGTGAAGTCGGCAGGTCGTTTATTTGCTTGATGGATCCTTTGCTCGGATTCCCCTCCCCTTCGCCCTTCTGACACTGTCATCAGACACTGGCTTAGCACACAGCAATTAGTGTATGTGCACAGTCTTTTATTATTAAGGGAAGGACTGCCTGACAGCGTTCCTCATATTTCTTACTGATGCTCTTCCATGAGAGATCTGAAGACCACTGAAGCAGAAGTCCTGAGATTTAATATATCACCTGCACATCAATTAGATTGATCACCTAATGCCCTTAGGATAAATGAGAGGCTTTTTTTCCTTTTTCCTTTTTCCTTTTCCTTTCCCCTAGGATTAAGCTGAAAGTAGAGCAGAGCCATTCCCAAGGAGGCAAATCAACTTTTTACATGGGTAGTCGTAGGGTGACAGGAAATAGCTTTAAACTGAAGGAAGGAGGGTTTTCAGAGAGGATGGTGAGACACTGGCACTGCTGCCCAGAGAGGCTGTGGATGTCCCATCCCTAGAGGTGTTCAAGACCAGATTGGATGGGGCCTTGGGCACCCTGAACTGGTGCTTTGTCTCTAGTGGTTATCAACTCTGCCTGTGGAAGGGGTTGGAAATAGATGATCTTTGAGGTCCCTTCCAACCCAAGCCATTCTATGATGATTCTGTGGTAATGTCTCAGTAATGCCCCGTGGGCATTAAAATACCAATGCTTTTCATCCCTTTAAGCACTTGTCTAATAGGAGGTAATAACTGGGTTGATCATATTTAGTTTATTGTGCTGGTTTATTCTGTTTCCCACTGTGAAGAGTATATTTAAGATGGCTTTAAACTATGTCATTTTGGGGCTTGGAATCAGAATTAATTATGAGGCTCTCTTTTCTTTTTGGTATCACAAAGTGTTTCAAGTTGTGAGATTTGGCTTGAATTGTGCACTGCCTCATACAAACTGCATGCTTCACAGAGTTAAATAACGGAGTTGGGACTTTTAATCATAAGTAATGGCGAAGGCTGAAACAGGAGCTGCAGAGTAATACACCCTGGAGAGGTCTGAGGATCGATGGTTTGATGTGATTATTCATATTCCAGGAGCATCCATGGGCTTTGCTCAGGGAAGAAGGACTCGCTGTGGTAGCCACATTAACATGTTGCACAAGAGATTCCTGATTGACAGTGAAAGACAAAAGGTGAATGAAACGCACAGATGGAGCAGAAGGTGATGCAATGGGATGTGCGCATTTAAGTTTTTAATAGATTAGCTGTTGGCTCAACAAAGCCCTGTGGATGTTCTGGCAGCAACAGGAGTAGAAGAGGCCCAGCCATGACTCTTTGAAGGAGTTGAGTTTGTGGAAACACAGAGAGGTAGCAATGCTCAGACAGTTGTTCCAGGGCACGAAAGCTGCGAAGATGAAGGTGCTGTACTTCCAAGTAATGTGAAGAGACGATAAATAATTTCATTCTAGGCAAGAAAAAATCAGTGTGGATGTGATGCCACACTTGAAGTTCTGGGTTGTTTTGTTGTTGTGTTTTTTTTTTTTTTTCCAATTTCTTTTTATAATGTTACAGAAAATGCCAGCTCTTGCCTGGAAACTAAGCATAGTTATAAACCCCAGAGAATAGACTGCTGCCAACTGAACCTTGCTGATATTTTCAGATTTCCAGAAAATCAATGCATGCAAAACAAATTGAGAGAATTTCACATATTAAGACGTTGTATTAATATTTAATAGTGTGCATGTCTATCAAAAATAAGCTAATCCAGTGCATCTGGATCATGTTAGCATTTAATACCTTTGGCTGATCACTTAACTCATTATCATTTTGAGCCTGCCTCTCATATGCTTTGTGCTTGAGGCAGTCATTAACACCCTGGGCAAGAGGAGTAACCCTCTGCCACAACAGAGGAGTTGCAATTTGGTCTCAGTTTGCATGAGTGAAAATCATTTCGCATGCTGGGAAATAACGTGAGAAGTCTTTGGAGCCCTGAGAGTAAAGAAGCCTTAGGTTAAAGGAGGTTTTTTTTACCCTGATGGAGCAGTTTTGACTGATAGTCTGTAGATGAACAGACCAAGTTTCTGCTCCTCCTCTAAACTTATCCTACACTACCTATGCCCCACCCTGCCATCCCATGCAGTGACCTATGTAATTCTTGTGACTTCTGTGGCATCATTTGCTGACTTACTGGGGCCAATGGTTGCTAGTTTGTAGTAGTTTGTGGTAAGTAGTTTGTTGTAATTTGTAGTAAATTTTTTGGATGTGACTGTTCATAACAAACCATTTGGATTTCGTGTGCCTTGTGCTCTGCTAAATGCTGATTGCTCATTTGCTGTTAATACTGGTGTTGTAGAGTACTTTGTTGTTGTCTAAACAACAAAGATAAATGTCTTCTGATGCATTTCTCTGGCTTTACTCCTTAATTATCTCCTCAACCACTTTCCCTTCGCAAGTCTCATCACTGTCTAGTATGGTATATTTTCTGCTGCAGCTTATGTTGTTTCCTTTGTGTGGCTGTTCCAGAGCTGGAAGCAATCCAGGTCATCTGTTTGTGATGGCTTTTGGTTCTTGGCTTCTTTACTTCAGTAGGATGCCTCCTGGCTTTGGAATTCTTTAGCTGTTTTTCTGAGTGGTCATTTGTCTGTTAGACTGCAGTTGCCTCTTCTGAAGAGATCAAGCAGAGTCCTGACTCTTTATCCTAATAATGCAAAGGATAATTGGTTCTGCCTTCCTCCATGGGTAAACAGGAAGAACTAGCATCACAGTGCTTCTGTGTTTCACCACAGCTCTGGTGGCATCTTCTTTAATTCCCTGTCGGAATCTAGCACAACAGATACTCTTTGTTTCAACAGACTACATTAAACATCTCCAAATACCCCGCATTAGAGAAACCAGATCAGTAACCTGTGAGCAGACACCTCCCCATTTGGTTCTGTATAAAGTGGTTCAAGTTAAAGACAGTCCCCTGTCTTCATAAATGATTTTTTTATTTTATTTTATTTTACTGTTGCTCACCAGTTCTGTGGTCATTTGAATGAGTGCAGAAATTCTCTTCATTTCCCTGATCTTTTTTAAAGACTGTCATGACAGTGGCTTTTCAGTGTCTAAAGAAAAGCTATGAGAAAGAAGGGGCTGGACGGTAGCAGTGTCTCCTGTGGTAGAACGAGGGGAAACGGTTTCAAAATGAAATACGAGAGATTAAACTTCATATAAGGAAAAAGATCTTACAGTTAGTGTAGTGAAACACTGGAATGCATTGCCCAGAGATGTGGTGGATTTTCTGTTCTTGGAGACATTCAGGGTCAGGCTGGACAGGACTCTGAGCACCTGAGGAAGCTGGTCATTGCAGAGGGGTTGAACTACATGGCCTTTGAAGATCCTTTCCAACTCAAATGGTTCTATAATTCTAGGAAATTTCGCTGGCCCTCTGGTCTGCAAGGGGTACTCTGCTTCTAGCTCTAGCTTGCTGTGGTTTAGTCTTGAAATACATTGATTGTGATGTAGTATAAAGCCTGTTGACTGTGCTGCCTCCTGTGTCACAAGGATTTCCTTGTGTTGTACTGGGGTTAAATCTGTAACTTGTGCTTCCCAGCAGTGGTTGTTTCTCCTTCATGTTGGCTGCTGTGAGCTTTATCTCTCGTTTTTGTCTTGTTTTATCAACATCTTGCATTTGCTTGCTGGCCTCAAAGTGGCTTTATTGTCTTTCATCAGCTCCTGCTCACGAGCATTATGGTCTGCTATTACTGCCTTGTCAGGGTTGTACGGATAACGTTGCAGCTGGCTGCTCAGTCGTGCTGGAGCAGAATTGGTCATTGACCTAATAATATACCTGCCACCACTGAGTTCTTGGCAGTTTTCTCCTGTGTGCACATTGATAGCCTTTGGATTTGCTAAAGTCACGTTGTGGAGCTCCCTTTCATTGGAAATTGCTGTGTGTTCAATCACTGCTTGCATTGCACTCTTTCTTCTCACAGTGATTGTCATAGTGGGAAAACAAAATGTTTTCCAGCATACCTTACATAAAGACTGCTTTTTTTTTTTTCTTTCCTTCCTTATCCTTTATGTTCCTGTATAAAGCCTGTATGTCTGTTTTGCTTCATGTTTCCTTTTTACCTTGGTTTTCAGTACTTATTCCGTCTTGTTACTGTTACAAGCTTTCCTCTTTCAGATCATTTGCCTTTGCTGTTTACAACTCTTTCTCAAAAATCAGCTGCAATTCAAGTATTTCTCCTATATAATAGAATCAAATATCCCAAGCATTTATCCTCTGATTTCAGGCTTTAATACCTACGAGTTACAAGCTGATTGCAGTAAAGCCCTAATTACTGTGGCCGCTCAACACTGTGTTGCTCAGCAATAGTTGGTCAGTAACAACCAACTGTTCTGTTCTGTTTCCTTGTTCTGCCTACATGAAGAAGGGTATTTCTCTCCAGGCTTTTTTTTTTTTTTTTTTTTTTTTTTTTTTGCTTTTTCCTTGAATGTTGGTACTTACTAGGAAGTCATTAGAGTAGGTGGTTTGAGGCTGTATTCCTGGCAAATCTCTCCCAAGAGGATTTCAATTTTTTCTGCAGTGCAGTTGTAAAAGATCTCATTCTTGTTCCTGATAGCTAGCTCTTAATATAGATTAATCTTTTTTTTTTCTTTCCTACACAAAGATTTTATGTAGAAAATTGTTTTTTTCCAGTTGCCAATCAGAAATTTGAATCTTCATCTATCTGCCTTAGTTTCTTCTTTCCAGTTTTTAAAACTGAACTCACTTTTTACTAGGAGAATTGCTTGCAAAAATGCTGTGTGTTATTGAATGTACAAACATGCTGATTGCCTTGTACTTTCACAAAACTTCTTTCAAGATCTGCTTTGTTCTCTCCTGGTTTCATAGTTGTTAGGCCAACGCTGTAGACAAATGATTCTACAGTGTGTGAGAGAATTGAAAACTTAATTTCTAGAGTAAACTAATTCATTGAGATTGTTATGCATTATTACATATCTTTGTTTTCTGGATATTCATCTTTCTATTCTTCTGCTGTTGACTATCTCACAAGTTTTCACAATGTCTGTATACTTTCTACATAAGGCTCCTGAGTAATAATTCTGTATTAACCTGACTCTTTAATTCTCCTTCGTATGCATAGACTGTGGGATAAAGTGTGATAGTGACATATTTATTCTGGGGAATGAGAGTTCAACGCAAAACCAAGATTCAGCTGGTTGAAGGTGAAGTGTCAAGAAAGTGAATCTAGAAGAACAGTCCTTGGCTCAGATAGAGCGTAGAACTAAGGATGCCTACATGACTTTAGTATCATTTTAATCCTGGTTTGCCAAAACTGTGGGCAGCTTGTCTTTGCAGTCTGAGGTTTGTCCCTGTTTTTCAAGATGCCAGTCTCCTGTCTGTGCCTGTCAGGAGGAAGAGCATTCAACTCCCAGTAAGGCTGTTCCAATAGGTACTGCCACTGTGTGCTCACCAGGCTTCCATCGAATCTTACTGGAAAACATGTTTGCTCCTTCAGTTTAATAGTAGAGAAATTTATAGAGAAAATATGTTCTTTTTTTCTCAGGACATTGTGGTTATTTTTCACATATATAAAATGTGAGACTCTTCTGAGGGGCCTGAGGGTGTTTCAGACCTATGTGTTGCTTCCCACATATAGCAAATCAATTTCCCTTTGTTCTTTAAAATGCTGGAGTGGAAGAAATTTGGGATTCATAGGCCAAGAGATACCACATGAGTAACGTACCAGCTGGTTAAAATGTTTATCTTTGGGTGGGGAGCCTTGGGATCTCCTTCATGCTTCTAGGCCTTTTTATGTCTTTTGAATTAAATAGTTATTGGTTATAGCTCTGAGTTTCATCATGTAGAGCCAGGTGGTAAACCGTCTCTGTCAGGTAAAAAAAATAAATATAAATATACCTTAGGCCAGGCAAATTTTCAGTTTACCTTGCTATTTTGTTGTGGTACTGAAAACACATGATAAAATCAGCACCTCAACTTCAAGGAGCTTTTAGCCAGCATACAGAAGAAAGGATTGTAAAAGCAATTTAGGCCCTTCAACATCTCTCCAAAATCTCCCATTTTTTAATCCTTGTCCAAGACATATATTTAAAAAGCACTCTCTCCACACACCCAATCTTACTAAGAATCCTTAATAAGAACTTGGTGGCTTTAGCTTGTTGCAGGTAGGAATGGAAGAGAAATCACAAATTCAACATCTTTTAACTACTGCAGAGGCAGTAGACTAAACTACTTTGTGGTTTATACATAGGTTTACACATGCTAGATAGAAAGAAGATTAATATGAAATTAAACATGTATATTTGTTTATGCCTTGGCTGTCATAGAATCATAGAATGGCTTGGGTTGGAAGAGACCCCAAGGATCATTGAGTTCCAACCCCCCTATATTTGTTATATTTGTGCTCTGATGTTGAGGCAATTATTACCTTTGTACTTTATGGTCAACAAAGTCTGTTCATGCTGCTTAAGTTCATGGTAAACTTTCTCCCATTTTTCAGTCACAATCATGAAGTCATGTTTATTGAAGATTGTCTATTCATTTACAATATTTTTAAAGGCACTTTCAGTCTATAATGCTTATAAAGGAGGTCGCAAATAGAAATCTTGATCATTTCAAAAGCAAAAAGCAAATTAAAACAGTGTAAGTGAATAATTTTTAAACCATGTGATTCTTAGCTAGATGCAGTATTTGGAAAAGTATAGCACTGGACTTACAGCTCTTCAAAACTTGCAATCCTGGCTTTTTGGAGAATGTTTTTATTGCATGTTCATTGATGCTTCTGCTTGCTACTTGGAAGTAAAATGAATAGTAATATCTTAGTAAATTGGACTGAGTAAAGTAAAAGCAAAATACAAGCATGCATACACAGAGGGAAGAAAAACTTCTATTTTATAATATTTTCAAAATTCTTACCCAGTATGAAAGTCCCCACATGACAACTACACTTCACAGAAACATAATAAATCTTTAGGAGAGTTCTAAAATGTAATTGCAACCGGCAATTTGAAAAAGATAATAGCTCCTCGAGTATCTTCTCATTAATTCCAGGTTATTATATACTGTATTAGGTACAGCATTAGCAAAATATAAAAAAGTACAGTTGGGCAGAAAGTGATGTTTTGTCTACATTATCCTTGATATACAAGGAAGTGTTAATTCAAATTAAGTAAATATTAATTCAGACTGAGTCGTATCATTCCATAACTACTAATAATGTTCTGATCTGCTTCAGACTATGGAGAACTTGAGTCTGGATTTAAACCCATCTACCTTTCATGCTCTTTGAGAACATCTGGCAGGAGTAAAAAGAAGTGTTCAAGCTAGATTCATTGGCTTCTTGGTGATGGAGAAATTCTGCTCCTTCCAGAAGAGGCCTGCTATTAGAGTGCATACAGCAATACCTATATTGTACCTGTATTTTATGTATGCCTTGCCAAAAAGCAATATCGGTTTTCGCAAAAATGATGCATTTTGCAATTGAAATTTGCATGTGCAAACAGAAGAAATGTTGCTGCCTTATGGGGAAATCAGACTCCATGACTTTCTGACAGATCATACACTTGCCAGGAGCAGCACTTTGCTGTCTGTACTCTTACGCTTTTTAGACCCTCGCAAACTTAGCTAAACAAGAACTCAGACATTTGAAAGCTTGCAAAGTGGTATGGAGAATAATATTTTCTGCCTTGTTTCTTTTAATTTCTTTCTGAACTTCTGTTAGAATTGCCTAAAATTGTTGAGAAACACTGTAAACAAAGTTATTTTTGCTTTTTTACGCATTATTGTAGTCCAGACGTCCTCTTGTCCAGTTCTCTTTCTGTTCAAGCTTTTCAAATTATATTACAGCTTGAGGGTGGTACAGATCTGTGGGAACAAACAGACCTATCTGTGTTCCCTGGAGAAAGTAGCTATGGCTCCAAAATAATTTTCACTCATCTGTGGACTACCAGATCTTCCAGCAAGACAAACTGGATCTAATTTGGGTTTTGGCATATGCCCACGTTTCTGTTAGCTTCCCTAGCACACATGCAGGCTTTCAGGGTTGCTGTGGAAGACAATCTGGACCTGATCTCACCGTGAGCCTGCTGGTACAGCCTTAAATTGTCTGTACTTCTGTACTGAAATCAGACCAGCAGAGTGGGTTACTACTGGGACAATGCTTTATGCAGTGTAGGTAGGAGATTTGATCTGATTCTGTGAGCCTGCCAACCAAATCTACTGTGTTACTGAGCAGAGGTCTGAGAAGGGAAATGTGAGGTTTTGGAATTCTTCTTACCTCTGCTCATTAATATTTAGAAGCTAACACTTGTGCAGTTTTAGTTGCAACAAGCATTCAAAACAAAACAAAACAAGGTCTATTTAACAGTTTGCGTAAAAAAAAAAGTGGATTTGCATTCAAATGTATCTAGTTTATTCTCCTCTTAAAATAGGTTACACATAACATACCTCAGCTTGCTGCAGAGGATAATGGCAAGTCCATCAGTATTGTTTTCACACTTGAACATTAACAGGATTTATCTTTTTTTTTTCCCCTAGGAGATTGACCACAAGGAATGCTTGCAGAGGATAACCAGTTATTAGCAATTTTTTTCTTAAGGCTTCATTATCTTCTCAGTTTTAAACTTTTGCAAAATGTTTCACTTGATTGCAATAGTTCAGGTCAGGCCTCTTGCTAAACTTACTAACTCTTTTTTGAATGAGAGCTACAAATAATGGTTTGAAAGAAGATGCCCTTCTTCACCCTATCAACAGGTTAAGGCTTTTGAAGTCAAGCAATGGAATGAATTGCAAATGCTGTCTTAATTCAGCTGCTCTACGCTTGCATAGTGGATTCATGTAGATGTCAGATTGCTGAGAATCTACTTGATGAGGTGATTTAATAATAAAAGAACTAGTATGTAGTGAAGAAATAAAGAAGCAAGAGATACAATATCAGAATGTCCCTAGCATTATGTCTAGCAATGGAGATTTTCCTTATCTGTTTAAAGTCAGCTAAGGAACTTTCACAACTCATCACAATTGAGGTGTCCTCCAGACTTCTTAAAGTTACGTTTTCTTCTTTCCTTTTGTTTTTAAAAAACACAACTTGCTTTCTATTCAGTATAATATACAATGATCTAGACTTGATCCATCACCCCTTTACAAGGTCTGATTTTGTTAACTTGTGATCTGGCATTGGAACATCACAGATACTATCACACTATTGAATGTATTTTCCTCTGTCCTTCACAAGATTTATTCATTAACATTTTTATGGCTTATCATGTTAGGATTACATTTGTGGCTTTAGGCTTTAAGCTGCCTTCCCCATTTATAAAATGGGCCTTTTAAAAATGTGCTGAGATAGCTTTGGAAAATATATTAAAATAAATATTAGCAGCATGCATTCCTCTTTATATTTGTAACGTGTTGCTCACCGTTACGGCTTTCTCAAGGATTTGTGTCTATATGTATACATGAAGACAAAAATCAGTCTTTTCGTGAATGTGTAAGGGTGCAGAGCCAGAACTGCCTAGTCCTTCCTTTCCTTGTACTACAGCTGTTAGTTTTGAAGGGGTTTGGAAGACTTACTAATACAGGAGTCCAATGTTAGACTCTGTACTCTGAGACTTATTTTGCAAAATACTGTGACTACATTTCTGGCAAAATACTCAACTTGCAGTAGTGGGACAGCTGTTGCCTTTTGTTGGCTTTATCCATTGTACCATTTGCTATTGCTTAGAAGAGATGCAATTTTTATGAAATATTCCTGGTTTGGCCATCATGTTGCCTTAGAACTGATGTCCCTGTCAGATTGGATCAAAAAACCTATGTTCTATGTGTGTTCTATGGCCCAATCCGTGAAAAAAGTAAACGCAAATGTACACATCTGAGAAGAACTCCTCAATGAACTTTGGAAACTATGCTTAGATGTGAAAGGAGTCTGCTTGTGTTCTCGCTCTTTCACTTGTTTTCTAGGCCATATGTTATGTAAATATAACATATGTACATATTTCAGCCATTGGAATTGGACTTCAAAGAATCTGAGAAAGTACTTGGAAGGACCAGTGTGCTGCAGAAGGTGATCCTTGATGTGCCCGTTTTCTGTTTTGTTCTTTTCTGTGGAAGGTCAGAAAGAAAACAACTTTAAAGTTTGGGGTTGGAAAATCAATGTGTGATGAACCATTTGAAATGTGGTAATTGTTTTGTACGCCGTTTTTCTCTAATGTCAACATCAGTGAGTCAGTTAATCATAGTGGCTGAGAAGTAATTTGATGGTGAGGCACTTTCCACTCTGGTGCTCAGTGTAGTTGAGAAGATACAGATACTGCACTAATACTGTGCTAATATTATGTGTCTTGAGCCACGTGTTTCTGGGTGAGATACTCAGATGAATGTGTGGAAATTAGTTCTTTTCCACCAGATTAACAAAACAGATCTAGTGCAGTGTTGGGCTATTTTGTAAACTGAATTTGGTTTTAACATTTCCGTAGCATGTGTTTAAAGTAGTTGTTTCTGCCTTCTGTACTTTTGCTTGCTGTTGTTGTCTGCTTTTTCCTTCTTCATGGGGAAGGGTGCTGGGCCAGTGAGGACTGCTGAGGGTGGATTGTCAGGCTGTGAGCAGATGCCTACATTTTGCTACCTGTGCACTGATAAGAAGGGGAAAGAACTTTGGCTTTTCCTTTTGTGGATGTTTGCTCTGCAGTAGTTCTCTCCTGACCCTTTTCCTGATAGCTTCTTTCACCACAGAGACACCACCGTGCACTGCTTTCACTCTCAAGCTTGGTATGATGGGGTTAGTCAAATGAGATTATCTGAGCTGCTTGTCCAAGGTAAGAATCCTCATAGATGAATGTCTGTAGTTAGGATTTTTAACCTTAAAACAGAGGTGGAGATTAAAATCATTGAATTAACTCACAGCTGGAATATGTTAAGGGCAAGCTGCTGTCATAATGAAATTAAATGCATGTCGTAAGGAAAGTCATTTCCAAACAACTTTCTAATTCTTTGAAAAGCTTTTGAAATATCTACTCCTACATAGGCTAAAGAATGTTGGTCCTGTGGACACATCCTAGAGGATTTTCCTTGGACTCATTAAAAAATGCAGTAAGATTGTTAAGTGCAACTGTTATCTAAATTCATTTAAGTCAGAGAAACTCATCAGAAATTCAGAGCAGCCTCTTCTGACTAATCAAATAGACTTGATACTTTCCCTCAGTTTTGCAAATACTACAGTCTGTGACTGATATGGTAGATAAACACAAGGACTCCTAGGAATTATTTTAATGCTCAAAATATTGATTGAACAGCAATCTGAGTTTCTGTAATGTCAACATGAGTTTACAAAATTATTTCTGATGATGTGCTATTTCAGATTATGGAAATAATCATAGACTTAGTGGCCCAAAATAGATAGCTGATAATCTAATCAGAGCTACCTTATAGCACAAGTGTATAGGGAAGCAAGCAGAGTTTCTGGTCTATTTTGGCAGGCAGACTTTACCTGCAGAGTGCATTGTCACTTACCTTGCATAAAACTGGGATGCTTTCAGGGAAGAGACCACTTTTCTGCTCTCTGCTTGTATGGGACTCCTGAAGAAATCTTGAAGGATTCTTTTTCTTTTTTTTTTTCTTTTGCATAGGCTTGTTCCTGTTTGTTCCTGTCCTGTTGTTGTTGGTGGTGGTGGTTATACTGAAAAGTATTTTTGAGACCAATACACGGTTAAGAGGCTGTGATCCACTGATCATAATGTTCTGCTCTGAACTAGGGACACGCTCCAGGTCTGTTTGTTGGAAAAATTTGAGCATACCCTGAGCCCTGCATTCAGGTCACAAGTAATGCAATTAAATGTTGAACTCCTACCTAAAGCAAATGGTGGAGTGATTTTAAGGAGAACTCTAGTTCTCATACCTCACCAGTGGGCAATTTTAGTTAATTGGTTGTTATACCCATAGTTTTTCTCTCCTAATTTTAGTTCTGCACAGGTTTTCCCAGTTTTTTATGCACTAGAAGGGGTATGAGCTTCTGACTGATGCCACCAAAACTGTCTTGTCACTTTTAAACACTTTTTAAACATTCTTTTCTGAATAGCTTCTTGTAACTATTACTTTGAAATTATTTCAAAGCTGTGGTTTAGCTGTACACACAGATCCACTTATGATGCTTAAGGCAACATATAGTTCTTGTGTACTTAAACAGATTTACTTGTTGGCCATGTGTCAACAGCATTCTCTTGCTGCAGGCTGTTTTGTGTAGATCTGTCATTCAAAACAAGGTCATTTTAGCTGTGTGATTATGTGAATATCTTTAGTCATGCATGCACAACACCACCCCATTAATTAGGTGCTTGTTCCTCCAAAGTGATTAACAAACCAATTTATTCTGCTAATTGCCAGAGGATTTGACACCTGACCTGGAGAATTGCTATAAATTTGAGGCAGGGTGATCCTTAAGATTTCTCTTGTGTCTTGCTGATTAGATATCTTCTCAGTTGTGCACAGTCTGCACAATCAGGGGAACAGTTCTCTTGAAATGGCCTTTCATCAGCCATGCAAGAGGTGAGGAACAGCAGGAATTCTTTCATAGGGAGGAGAAGATGAGCATTTCCTTTGCAGTTTGTATCTTGATTGATGATCCATGCAAGTGTCAGTGGCATCCTCAGTCAACCCCAGTTCTGGAGCTGAGATTGGTTTCCAAATGCTAGGTTTTATGGCCTTACTTCTTTTCTAGGCATTTTCTTTTTAATTCTTTCCTAGGATCTTTCACTTACATCAACTGTAGAAATCAGAAATTCTTGTTTGTTTGTCTGTTTATTTACAATAAATGTCTCAGTAATGACTAATTTATTAGTAAGGCATTAGAAGTGTAGTTTGGCAGGTAGAGTTCCTTTGCAGTGAAAGGAATGAAACTCCTTTCCACCTGAAAAACTCTTCTGCTATATGTATTCATGCTTGACAGAGAGGATGTAGCTTTCCTCTGTTTCATGAAAGAGTTCAGCCAACCAAAAAAAAAAACTAATAAATTAATAATGACACAATTTGATATTCTCCACAGTTTGCCAGTACCTGTTATCTGTCATGGTTAAACAATGTATTTTCAGGGGACCTATATTATATTTTGATTATGAATTAGAATGAACTCTTCCTGAGTTCATAAAAGACAAATTCCTGTTCTATAAAAGACAAATGAGGAAAATAGCTTACAAATGCGTTCAGAGATAACTTTTTGGATACCAGGACTTTTACTCTTGGAGGTGCTCAAGGAGAGAGATTCTCAGCAGTGCTGTCTTTGGCAGTCCAGTATTCATGATATTGAATAGGTATGCCCTTATTTTGTCTTCTTCAGGAGGGAGTACTCTGAGATGTACAGATGCCAGGTTTCATTCATGATTTTTCTGGTCAAATCTTCAACATCCTAATTTAACATCCAGAAGGTGGAGAACTTTTATGTCTGCAAAAATGAAGTTTGTGCCACAGAAGTTCCCACTTAGGTGCTCATGACGGAGCTGGAGATCTCTTCTATTTTATCATTATGTCTAATTTTAGTAGAATGTAATTTTGGGGCATTATCAGTTTAGTTCATCTTGCAGGTTGTTAGAATATTTGGTAGGATAACACTCAGGTGAGCGTTTCTTCAGATCTCATCCCATCTGTAGAGTATTACATACCTTACATACGTTACCGCATAGAGATGTAGAGAACATCATTAAGGATTTTGTCTGTAGAGGTGGAATGAGGCCTAGAAACAGCTCAGATGTTGATGTTTGTTACGCCTATATACTTACTATTGCAACTCACCAGAGGATGCAGTCACAGCAACTGACTGATAAATACAGCCTTTTGAGGAACGTTGTCTCAGTGTGTGAGCATTTTCTTAGGAGATAAATCTACTCAGTCACTTCTATGATTTTTAAACAGTCCCCTGCATTCAGCAGCTTGCTGAAGAGTTTTTCACGTTGCCTGCATTTAAGAATTGTGGGACTGAGTTACAGATCAATCTAGCCCCAGCTGCAGGGTTCTGCAGGGCTTCATCTATCTTTATGTGCTTGTGGAAAGAAGCAGTGTCTTAAACAAATACATTTGTGCCACTGCCGTGAAATGAACATTTTGTAGGCATGAATGAAAGTTGGAGGACAGTAGTAAATTGAAAAAAAAAAAAAAAAAAAATAAAAATGTCCAGAACATTAAAATCTTAAATCCCAAATCCATTTTATTACTTTAGGGATGGGTCTGTTCTTATTTAATATAGTGGAAAAACAGGAGGAACAATACTGTTGAAATCAGCAGTATTGCCTGCTGAAGTAAGAACAGAATCAGAGAATACTCAACTGAGAGATGTTTGTATTGTATTTACAAACATCCTAAAGATACTTGCTTTGGCATATGGTCATTTTGAGGCTCAGAAGTTTTTTGCAGACTTGTATTGTTACAAAACACAATTTCCACAGAGCAGTGAGATTTTCCTTTACATTTCATCCCTGCAGTCTCCCAAGAGAACTTGAAAGCCAAACTATGGGTATTCTTTCTTGTTCATCCACAAGCAAAATGAAATAAGCAACTAAATGAAAAAAAAAAAACCAAAACAACACAACACCAAACAAAATCTATGGACGAGAACAAAACGGAAAAATAGGGCTAAAAGAGATCACTAGGCTTTATCTAGCTCATTTGCCTGGCTCCAAGCCAAGACCAGCTCTACCTCAGTCACTCTTGGGGCACATTTGTTTGACTGTAATGAGATCGGTTTTGCAGTATTCCTCACTGATACTGCAGCACTTGCCTGTACTTATAAAGACCTTCCCTGTTGTACATTCCCAAGAGTATCTGGTAGTATCTGCTTTGCCCACCACAGGCACAGCAGCTTTTGCCACATCCTCAATAACTGGCTGTTAAAAAGCAGTTGGGATTGGAAGTATATTGTAAATTCTTTTTTTTTTTTTCTTTCCAATAGTCGCAGCCTAGTATTTGTGCTTGACAAAAGCATGATGTTGTTGTCTCGTATTTGGTTTAAGGTCAGTTTAATATCGAATCCATTCCTGCAGAGCTTCCATCTATGCAAAATTTCCCTAAGTCAAATTGGTGTATTTTCTTATTCTCTCCAAAAGTTAATTCTGATCCTTACTGCATTTTGTTATTTCTCCAGTTAAAGATCTGTCTGAATTCTAATATACAACAGTGTGTATCAGCTTATTCCAAAATCAAGCATAACTGTGATATGTGATGATGCAGAGAGAAGGATGTTACAGATGATGCATTCATTTGTTTACTCTGCGTTGGAGTGCAGGAGTAAAGCTGTATTTCTGTCATAATGAAGTAGATGCTGATTACATAGCAAGCATAGATCTGTTCAGCCTGCAATGCATGCATCACTTTTCCAAGCTGAATCTTAGAGGTCCATTTATGTAAACTACAGGGTAAGACAAGGAATGAGCTCAGCTCCTGATAGAGAGGTATTCATCTCTTTGCAGAGTTTTCAAGCCAGTTAAATTTTATAAATAATGAGGTACTATAGAATTTTCCAAATGTGCATTAATATCCAAGAGATACAAGTGCTAGTGATAAAAATCACTGCAGCATTACCAGTTTCTTCACAGAATGTTGCTGTCATTTGCAGTCTGAAGGCAAAGCAGAAGAAATGTATTTTTTTAGTTTTTCAGTAATTCTTTACCCTCTAAAGAAATAAAGGTGAAATTAAGCCCATCATAGCTGTGCTGAAAAACAACATTTACACAGGGAGAATATGAATGAAGTTTGTGAGCAGACACTGTTTTCTGCCTGTAGGAAATGCAATGAAAATACAAACCAGCTGGCTGAGCATTGGTTTGTGTTTGGAGAAATCTCACAAACCGAGTATAAAATCACACATCTGGCTTCTTCCTCTCACTCCCAGCCCCCCCCATCTTGTGCATCTTGCTTTTCAAGTATGCATGATTTTTGTCTTGCTCTGTGACCCCATAGAATGTGTGCTCTTCCAGCTGCAGCCTAAATTCACAGCTCTCTTCTTTCATCAGGGTGTGATGCATGGGGACACATCCACATCTGAAAGTATCCACATCTATCTGTCACTGTAGATTTCATTTTGGTTTCTCCACTTGCTTGATGCTGAGTGTAGCAGATGCTATCAAACAGTATTTTTTAGTGGCCTGCCAGTGGGTGTTTTACCTTGATGCTTGCCTGTGCATGCACCTGCTTTGGGATACAGACACTCTTCATTGCTTTTTCCATATTAGCTTAATCTACTGAAAGAGCATTAAACTAGAAATCAGCTTTTTTTCAGGGGAAAAACACTAACTGTGGTCTTACTCTGTCTTTTCCATCACCTTTGTGGCTGGGACTAGCTTTGTTTGCTTTCCTTTTGCATTCCCTGACAAGTCATTTCACACATACCAAAGTCGTAATTTTTCTTTAAGGATCCTTGCAGTTTTCACAGCCCTGAAGTCAATTGGCCTGTGCCTAGCAGTTTCAGAAGTGAGTTAATGGGAGAAAGCATTCATGCTCTCAAGTCAGATATAGGACTGGGACCAGACCTCCTTGTAACTAGAGGATTTGCAGATGTTTAAGAGTGAGTTGTTGGTATTGTTATGTGTTTGTGGTGGCTTCATGGTGCTTTCATACATACTACAGAAGTGCTAATGCGCGCAGTTAAGAAACAACACTTGGTTTGCTTTAATGCTGGCTTACATGAAATTGTGTTAAGTCAGTGTTGGGCAGAGTGTTCTGATTAGGTTCAGTTTAGGTGAAACCCAAAGCATTCCCTTTATTTTGAACACTGTGGTGGCTTCCTTCTTTCTTAAAGCTGCAAGTCTCCCCTCATTTACCTGAATTCTCCCCAGGAGGCTGTCCAAATGTCTGATTATTTGGGGCTACGCTTTCTCAGCACTGCCTTGTTCATCTGTGGCCACGCTGCTGTAATAGCCACATGAAACAGCCTTTAATACCTTTTTCTTCATAGTATTTTCGTGAGATTGGATAGTATTATTGTCCACTCGGGACACAGACAGGCACAGGGCAGGATGAATTCAGAATTGCACTCATTAAATGTAGTCATGTGCAGGGTAGTCACCTTACATTTGACCTGGTCACCCCAGCTGCCCTACAGAGGTTTTTGGTGACCTATTGAGTGTTCCGGTGGAGGCTTACAAAGAACTCTTTTCTGTATGACATAGGTTAGGAGATAATCCAGTACCTAACATGGCTGCTAATTACAAAAGGAGCCTATTTAACTAGATCTTAGCTATAAATGTACACTGTAGGTTTTTGTTGGTATGAAAGAAATCTCTATCCATACAGTTCAAGTACTAAGAAAGTACTGAGTTAAAAGTGGACTCTGTAGTTGGTTTATAGAAAAAAAATCCAGTGCAAACTGTTGGCTTGAGATCCTTTTGTGATTGCTTTTTGGTGTGTGTGTGTGAAATCAATGAAGATACGTGTTGAAAATAGGCATTTGTGGTGTACTGAGTTTTATAACTGTGCATTCATCTAAATATTGCAAAAGAAACATTGCATTGTGCAGAAGGAAATCTGTATTTAGGTAGAATACTTTACACTAACCTATCCATCCTGTTTGCACTGTAGAGGACAATTTGGAAGTGGAAAATCTTCTCTGTTATATTGAAATGCAGGGCCTCTGTGCCTGCTTGAATGTTTTACTGCATGCTGTTAGTGAAGCTATATGAAGAAGGAAGACTTAACCATGTTTCTATCTGGAAACTCTGAGGCTGGTGCTTGGTATTGATTTAGTCATTGTCTAAAAGAACACTAAAAATTATGCCTACTGTGGTTGTTATTCTTTCATCGTAAAGCCTTTATTGACCAGCCTTGGCCTGCAGTGCTAATGGATGGAGCACTATTAAGCTCACTCCTCTTGTAGGTCAAATGAAGTCTTATCAAAGTTTAGTAGTTGTTCAGTGTGTTCTTTCTTAGTGATCCTGCTTGTGGTTTTCCTGGGTAGATGGAATGTATGTTGCAGCTGCTGAATTGTGTGAAAAATCTGGTTCTTCAAATACTGTGTTTCCAATGGCTCTAGACAAGTGAGCAACCTGAAGTGGCAGTTACCAAGGGCATAGGGCTGTCACTTTTTGAGACAGAGTTTGTTTGGTGTTGTTTGACTTCACTTGTCTACACTACAGACATCTGCATCTAGAGTTAGGAAGCCAGAGCTTCCTTGAAAATCAAGGTGCCTTACGGGAGTGATGTACCCAGCCTTTTTAGGTATCTACTTCAGCAGGAGGTGATGCTAACATCATTGCAATAATGTCCTTGGTGTTATTAACTATAGTTGGTTGCTATCCACTGACTCTGAATGGAGTGACTTGTTCAGTTGCAGATATTTACTTCTAGTCAAATGAATCCCATCTGGAATCTTAACCTTTTCTCCTAACCCTGAGAAGAGACCTCTTTTCCAATTCTTGATATAATCAAAACAAGAATGAGTCCTTTTTTCCAATTAATGAAATAATAAAGTAAGAACATGAATAGGATTCCTGGTATCAGTACTGTGTTATCAGCTACTCTAATGTAAATGCTGTTTTTCACCAATTTTTTCAGAGTGTAGAAAAACCACTCATTAGTGGTTGTAAACCACCAAATTAACGGGCCAGATTATGACATTTGCATATTTGTGTCATGTGGCATTAATAACAAATGTTTTTAACAGCTTAAAATTTCTTGAGGGTCTGATCAAAGCTCCAGGTCAGCAGACCCCTCACTAATCTATTTCCTTTGAGTCAGATCTTAGTTTAGCTAGATGCCTGATTCATCTTGCAGATGTCATTGATTTGTTATCCCAAGAGCTTTCTTGCTTTCAATGTTTTGTTCTCTATTTTCTCAAAAGCAATGATAAAGAATGCCCTGAAAGCAGGGCTGGATTTGGTTGAAAAATGTACCCATGCAGAGGAGTCCGTAGATGAAGATATGGAAGGTATTTGGTGGTAGTGGAGTCAGTAGTAGCATGGTTAATTCCTAGGAAATATGCTGGATCCAAAATTTTTGATACTTTTGGTAAGGGAGTTCGTAGGCTTTTAGTGTTAGAGAAAAACGGAATTAGCAACATCGTAAAAGTTTCAGATTCTTAATGTCTTAATTTGTTCATTAACTTTTTAGGGCGATCTTCCTATTTCACAGCATTTTGTTTCTTACTTACTAGGAGGAGACTATTTTCAGAGAAATCAGGAATATAGAATTATAGAATGAATTCCTTAAGGATTTAGATTTATATTTTATAGTCTATATAGTCTGTTGTCAGAAGCATATTGTATAGCATTGAAACACTGGTATTACTGTACGTTTATTTAAATGGCCACTTGTGAATGAGGGTCGTGACTGTTGAGCACTCTGTTTATCTGCATATCTGAGCATGTGTGTGCTGTATAGAATCAGCATCTATCTCTTGATAGGCTTATTAAGCTTTTCCCTTACTTTAAATGCTATGCAGTCAGTCTGAGTGCAAGCAACCCTGTTTTATTCTGTTTCTTCAATCTTGCCATGCATTATGTGGAGAAATTTCTAAAGAACAAGCATCTGTTTTGAATGGCATCACCTTTAATGGTGTAAACTGAGACCTATGGAGTTAGTACAAAGGAAAAAAGCAGAAGACATAATAATAATTGGTAATAAATAATAAATGAAAAGCAACAGTACTTTTTTTTAAAGGCTTTTTTTTTTTTCCTTCAAAGGTTGTGTTTTAGGCATGTGCAGGAGTCAAATTTTTGTCATTTTCACTTGTTAGGAATTTTCTTCCTCTGGAACAACTTCTTATAATATAATCAGGCATCATATGTGAAAAATTGTGACTAAGAGCCTTTAAGATGTTAGTGAGGAGCTCTCAATTGTGATGCTTGTAAACCATAAATTTAATATAAATGTGTTTTTAAGAGCAAGGAGAAATCTGAGACAGGGAGAAAGAATAAACAATGATGACCTGATGTTAAGTCCAGTGAATTAAAATTCTCAAATGAAATTAATGTCTTACTATTCACCACCTTTTGACCACATTCAGATGTTTTAGTGGGCAACTTAATGGCAAGAGTTCTTTTGTCTCTGGTGCGGGTTTCATCCTGCCTGTGTTTAAGATATGCCACAAAAGCATAACAAAGGCATTTGTCTGTTCTTGGAAGTTGATGATGAGCCTTGTAGTCATTCCCATACTTCTTTCAGTGAAGAAGATCACACACAGAGAGGGAAATAAATCTCCTTTATGTTTTCATAGTCTTACGGCTTCATACTTCAGGAGATGAGGTGACCTACTTGGGGGAAAAAAAAAGACAGTGAAAGAGAAGTAAAGGACTAAGGAGCAATAACCTACCGCAGATTCATGGAGAGTCACAGCAGAATAAGCTGATCACTTTGGTTTCTGGAGATGTGATTCTGCTTGCTTTCTGCTTGGGGCTTCTCACAGCTTAGCTTGCAGAGATCTTACAGAATGTTCAATGTGTCCAAAATGTCAAACTCCTTTGATTAGCAGCTAATGCGGCCAACTGGGCAGAGGACATAGTGATATTGGGAATTACAGAGTTTTACTTGTAGTTTTGTGACTGATTTTGCTGGCTTCGTGTTAGTTCTCTCTGTTGCTTTTCTTACCTTCTGAAGACTGTAAGCTCTTCAGAGCTAGAATTAACATCCACTGCATATTTGTGCTGTCTTCCATACTGAGACTCTGATCGTTGTTGGGGGTTTCTGCTCCAACAGTGCTAAAATAAATAAACCTCTTTTTTTTTTTTTTTTTTTTTTTCTTTCTTTTATACTTTTTAACACCACCTCTGTTGATGTTTCCCTACTTGTGTTCATGTATTTGACAAGATGTTGAGATATTTCAGGAAATAGCAACAGTCCTTGCTTACCAGTTACCCTGCTGATGTTAGCACGGAACTCTACTGGCTGCAGCTGAGTTTGGGATGGAGCATTAGTAGAAATAAAATTGGAGTTGTGGGGCTAGGCAGCCTTCCAGTAGTGACAGGTGCAGGAATAGCAATGGCTTTTCCATATGTAATATACTGTTTGCTTTGTGCATGTTGAATTGATGTAAGTAGCAATTGCTTTGCCTAAAAGTAGCATTCTCCTTTTGCTGAAACAGAGTACCCACCACCACATCTTAATCTTCACATGTGTGTATGAAGGTGTGTCAGATCCCTGTCAGAAAGTCTCACAAAAGGTCTGTACTTTTGAAATTTTGTGTCAGCTATGCTTCACCATAGTGGACTTTCCCTGAAGTCCTTCAGAATGAGCTTTACCACACAGCTCTTGAGGGGCAGGTCATACAATGTCTCATATCCAGAGACAATCAAAACTCATCAATCATGCTTCAAAGCAAACTTGCTGGCTTCATTGAGTAGAGTGTTTTTGGGAGCTACTAGGTTCACAGAAGTTTTTCTTTCCAAATTTGCCACCTCAAGTAT
This sequence comes from Lagopus muta, assembly GCF_023343835.1. Lineage (NCBI taxonomy): Eukaryota > Metazoa > Chordata > Aves > Galliformes > Phasianidae > Lagopus > Lagopus muta. The sequence goes on from NC_064439.1 coordinate 7,456,261, forward strand.
TATTTAGATCACCTTGCTGTAGGCATTCAGTTCTGGTGGCTTAGGGAGGAACTTGGGCTTGCTGTAGGCAGTAGAGAGAAGGATGCCCTTCCAGTGTGCCTTCAGAGCTCCTAAGTTTTAAGCTTGCTTACTTCCCCTTGCTGAAGATCTCAACTTTTGCTTTCTCTCCCCTTACTTTTTCTTCCTATTTCCAAAGGAAATAGACATGTACAATTGTGCTTATGTGTATTCCCCCTATTCTAATAATGTCAAAACCAACTGACTCATTCCGAAGCCATCTGAGGATAGAGGTCCATATTGTAAGTTTTCTTCGGAAATAGGAATCTGTTGAGCAAAGATGCAATTCATAGCTCCTTGAAGAAAGACTGCAGTGTGATTTTATTTTTATTTTTTATTTTTGTCTTATCAAGCACTAAAGACCTTATACAGAAGGAATTGTGAAATGTCTCATCTGCAGGACAAGCTTCAGTTGAAACTGATAGGCTACTAGAAGCTAGAGAATCTTGTCATTAGACACATCTCTACAGAAAACTGTTCTTCACTAGTTCTGCTGCTCTACAAAACTACCTAATTTTTGCCCTTGTTATCTGCTTTTAGGCCAGTGATTTGTTGTGTGTCTGGCAAGTACAGTCTAGCAACAGTGCAAAATACCATCTGCTGTGAATGACTTTCAGTGCTATGTACCTGTTAGAACATCACCAGAGATCTATGTAAAGGTGCATGGAATGCTTCAGGAAACAGAACTGCAAATGAAGCTACATTTGTACCATGCATGATCCAATCAATGCCAGTAGGATTGTCTGAAGCTTAAATTAGTACATACTGACCTCTGAAGCTTAACATGAAACAGAAGGGACAAATCTATTTCAATTAATCATGGCAACAGTGGGTATGAAATGTCTGTGATAAGTCGCTGTGCTAATCCAAGGAGGCGAAGGTTGCTACTCTAATTTGAGACAGTAAGAAATAAGGAGGAAGTCTGCATCAAGGAAATGAGTAAAGTGAATGCTATCAAAAGTTGCTTCCATGCATCCCTCTTAACACATTAGTATTCTGCATTGCTTTCCTAAAGGGAAAGCAGTGTAATTCCAGCTGGGACAGAACAGTGCCCCTTAGTACAAGTTTGCAGCACTGATCATGTTTAATTCATTGATATATCAGTAGGCCACCTAGCTTCAGGATCCTTCTGCTCTTTTGGCATATATCATAGGCTATTGCTTTTTAGGTGCATATTTGCTTTTCAAATAGGTAGAAGAAATTTGCCTACTGCAGATGGTCAGTTCATTCAGACTCATTTCTCAGCTTGCATATATAAGGGCGGGGAAGCTGAGCAATGAAATACTATTCTGAGCCTCTCTTTTATAGGTCATCAAGAAGCAGGTTTCTGAAAGATTAAAATGTATTTTGTAGCTGTAATATGCCATATATTTTACTGCAGTGTGGTATGCTAATGAAATGACTGGTGAAGCTTTGAAATATCTGATACCCATTTGTGCCAGTCATGACAGACATGTACAGGCAAGTGTGTCATGGGTAAAATTCGGAGTGCATCAGGAGAGTGAAATACTCATTTAAGCAGCATGGTGTGCTTATTCTTTCTGTACAAATATATTTGAGAAATCATGTTTCTGGTGTAAATAATTCCAGAAATGAACATAGTGTCTCATAAATGTTCCACTTCTGTAGCCAGTACCTGCCTGGGGTTAATTTTCTGGTTTTGCAAGAGTGTCCTTCTTCTTTCACTAGCTGGTGTCTTAATATCCTTTAGAACTATGCAAAGATTGCCTTTGTTATGAATGAATTTTGCATCAAGCCTGACTTCCAGCTTTGGACCATCACAGGCAGAAGCCTTGTGTTTCTCCTGTCTGCACTTAAACTCCAGCCATGTCATGCCAGTGTTTTATGAATGTGTGCATAAGTACGTGTAGATAAGCACTGACACACTTGCAGTCATTTTCAAAGTGAATCCGGAGTGCTGGTAGTCAGCTTCTCTCTGCACTCAAATCTGGGTGTGGGTAAAAGTGAGCTGGCTGGGTTTTATCTGTGGCAATGCAGAGAACATGAGAGTACAGTGAGCAAGCAGACAGATGAACTAACAGAGGTGTTACCTGTGCTTTGAAAGGGAGGTATTTATATCTAATCGCCTTTGGACAATGTTGGTGTTTCAGTTGTTTCAGAGGGAATCATTTGTTTGGCATGGCCAGCCCAGGAACTCCACTGGGTGGTACAAAGGATGCCAGTTGTGATCTGTCTGCCTGGAGTTGGTTCACTGCAAGGATCACGCTTGAAACATTGAGCTAAGATAAGCAGAAAACCTGACCTGTGTGCCAATTAAAAGTGAAGTCAACTACAGTCTCTTCTCCAAGAATCTGCATTATCTTCCTAATCACAGATCTGAAATAGCCTGTATTTAAAGAACCTGACTTAAGTTTTTCTTCCTCCTGCACTGAAGCAAGTGGCTGGCTGACTGGGTTTCTATGAAACAGATTACTTGAAAGCTGTTGAAATTGTGTTGAGTATTTAATGATGTTAGGGCATTGAGAGCCACAGAGAGGCAAATTTGTTAATCATTTTAAATCTAAATAAATAAATAGTCACAGCACGTGCATTATTTCCATTCTGGTCTTCATAAATTACCCTTTCTTGCACAACTCCTCTTTGCTCAGTGCTGCTGACAGAAAGATTGTCACTGACTTGGTAGGGTGATTTTAAGAAATGGGTGCAAATCATTCCATGCTTTCTCAACTCTCCAGTAAACCTAGAAACAGGAAAGTATTGAGCAGAGGACTTTGTTGATGTAGAACACACGCTTGAGTAAAGAGCACTGTGTACAAACACACGTTTTCCTGCGAAAACTGGGTAGCTTACTGCAGTTCTGTCATGTGTGCCTTCTGGCTTCTTGCTTCCCCTCCCCTCCAGCTGTTAATTATTCTTCTGGTTTAGATCTTAAGGGAGGAATTATTTATCTTTTTCTATTTCTGTTTTGGTGAGACATTAACAATCTCTTACTAATTGCCTGTGCTAATTAGCTCAACAGGAGTTGCATTCCTGCTCTTCTAGTGGAGCCATGGAGGGAGAATATGGAGCAGAAATAACACAGTCACTTTGTTGTCCCCTTGTTGTACAAGATGCACAGAAATAGAGTAGATCCATGCAGAAAATGCTGTAGCTTGTAGGAGTGTGGGTGCTTTGGGACATTTGCTATCCTTCTGTGCAGAAGTTTGGGGTGTGCTGCAGGAGGCCATAATTCAGTGTTTACACAGCTGTCAGACTCTCCTGTGTACACTGACACAAAGCAATCACGTACTCTTTGGAATGGAATATTTCAACGTGAAGGTTTGAATGTTAGAAAAGCATTTGTGCATAGAAAACCACGTTGGTTTAATACGTGTCAGGCATTCGTTATTTGTCATGAGTGCTTCCAGGCGTCTGCTGTGCTACCAGTTATTTACAGAAGGAAAATTAGAAAAGTTATCCAGCAAGTTAGAGTATAATGGAACTGAATGAAACATAAGACTTGAGTGTGCAATAAATAATAAGATTATTTATTGAAAAAAATTAAGTGCTCCTAACACTTATCTAATAGAAAAGATTCTGCTGTGGCAGACATAATAAATGTGCCTTTTCTGTAGTGCTATTTCCATCAAGACATAAATCCTTGCTAAATAAGATGACTGAAAGAAAGAATGGAGTTATGGAAATGCATGACTTACGAGAAAATGATATTAGCTATTCTAATGTAAAAGAATTTCTCACACTTCTAATGCTGACCTTTTCCCACTGAAATATGTTTTTGTCACTTGTTAGTTGTTAATAGTTTCAACTCTTCTGGTTTTTGATTTCACAACTCTTTATCTTGAATGTGTATCTTAAAGTAACTGAGACCATCTTCTGCAGTGCAGAAGACTGATCATTTTTCACATGTAGACGTAACCAGGACAAATGTCTGTCCTTGGCATCTGGGTGCCTTCCTACCATTAATCTTCACAGCCCCCTATGGGGTAAATGGAGATTGGTCTGCATGTATTTTACTCCCCGGGTAACTTAAACAGAATCAAAGTAGCTTGTCCAAAATTTAATCCTGGTCAGATTGAAGTTTATAGGAGCCAAATACGTCACTTGGCCGACGGCATAATTTCATTCATTGTGTAGATGAGAGTCTGTAATCAAGAGTCTGCACAACCAACAGCCAAATCACTTCCTTGTGACCTGGTTGCTGATTCTTCTTTTGTGTTTAGGCCAGGCTGGAGCTCTGTATAAACCAGTGTGAGATCAACTCTTGCTTTAAATGAGGCCAAGATGGTATTCTACCTTCTGCTATTTTTGCCTTTATAAAAGTCCTCACAGCAGTTCTCTAACTTGGAGAGGGGAAAAAAAATTAAAAAAAAAAATAATACATGTGTGTATGTATGTATATATATATATTTACTCATGTATTTATTCATTGGAGAAGTTTATCTGACGTTTATGATCTTGCTATAGGCAAGTAGGTAAGTCTTGTGCTAATGTTAATTATGGGTAAAGGCGTTTATAGAGATATTTAAAAGGTTACCCTTCCCAGAGGAATAATCAGGGCACTGTCTGCAAAGTACAGTTTAAAAATAGCTAGTTGAACAATACATTGTAGGAATGAATAGGCTATACAAAAAAAAACACATTTAAAGTCAAGACTGTCTGCCTATTTCTAACACAATAAAGAAGGGGAATATTGACATATTGCCTCTAATTTTAGATGCCCTAGTAAAACAATGTTTTGCTACATAAGTTTAGGGTTTGTTGCTGTTCCTGTAAAGCTTCTGCAGTTGCTTTCTCTCAATCTTTCTCTCTCTCTCTCTCTTTTTTTTTTTCTTTCTTGATGCTGACTGCTACAATACAGGGGCCAAAATACTCCAGTGTATTAGCAGGCTAAGGCCAAGGAAGTGTGTAGTGAAGCACATCATTTGCAAAATGAATTTCTGGCTCTTGCATACCTCTCCATGATGCATTCTCCTGCATTTTATTGCTTTGTTTTCCTTTGCTGTGAAAGCAAGGCATGAGGTACTGAGGATGCAGTGGGTAAAGATGTTAATTGAGAGTAGAGCAATCCTCTTTTAAAATGGAGACCATTCCTTATCTATTTGGGTACCGCCCTCGGAGAGGCATGCTTTGGATCTGGGGGGCAGAGGGAATTGACTTGTTGAGCAGTAACCAAAGGAGAATACATGGAAGAAGACTGAGGCTGTAGCTCTCGTTCTGTAATGCTATTCCTAGTACTTTCCTGGTCCTGGTTCACTCCTGCACCAGGTCATTCTTACTCTTTTTGCTGATTGCAACACTTTGATTTCTAGACCAAGCTGCAGGTAGCCATCATTTTCTTTTCATCCAAACACATTCTAGCTGATACCCAATGGAGAGATTAGACCTGAATGGGACTCAGGTTTCAAGACTTCAGGAACTTTGCAGCTGCAGTTGGGATAGGTAATCAATCTTGGGAATGTCTGCAAGACACAATAAAATCAGTTTGTGTCAAGTGAAACAGTTTTTTGTTATTTATTTTAGCTTCTTTATTTTGCTATCCTTCATTGGCATTTCAAAGTCATTTCTAGAAATGAATCAGTGTTATTTTCCATTTGAAATTCTGCACTTATATCTTCTAACCCTAAGTAATAAATCCCCCCTCTGTGAATGTTTTTGAACTAGGAATTTTGTTTTGAATCAGCCCTTTTTCCAGCAGCAGTTTTAACTTCAATTGTTCAGCATTTTCCAAGGGTATCATCAAATAGTTCCTGACCAGCTCTCTACAGTGTCTAATAAGGCTCCGATGAAGGGATGTGCTTTCCAAACCAGAGCACATTTTATGTGCAGACTCTGTGCTTTCATATTTCACAAATATTTCACCAATAGAGGGATTTCATAAGTCTCTTTCAACTTCATTATTATCTCTTCTTTTTTTTCTCCCATGTTTGTAAATCCTCATGAGCAAATGGCTCTTCTGATAAAAGGACAGTAATAAAAAACAGGAGGACTCCTAAGTAATGTTTGACTCAGACTCTCCATTTTAGATTGCTGTGGCTTTTTTTGAGTCATTATCTATTGTATTTTGGTATCTCTTTGTGTTTTACTGGCTATTCAATATATTTCCCACAGAGACTAGTTCTGTACGTTTCCTGTAGTGAAGACTATTCAAAAAGCCTATGATCCTGTAATAGTTTATAGCAAAATCAATTGGTATGCATTGGAAAACATTCTTTTCTGCTACATTAAAGGAAAATGTGTGTACAGAGCTGAGAATTCGTATTCATAATGAATTTTTTTTGAAGTTAGAAAAGCATGTGCTTGTGTAATTGAAGGTTCTCTTGTTCTGCTTAAATTTGCTTTTTCCAACTCTCTTTAAGGATAACTCTATCACTTTAGCCAGGAAACTTTTAGGACTTCAATTTTAGAGTGAGATCTCCTGTTCCACACCCTACATTTTGTGTGAATTTAGCTCTGCATTTTCTAAGTGCCTGCATGGAAGTAATTAAGTGGATGATTGTTGTGTAACTCAGTGCACAGCACCTGCCCGGTAGCACATCCTTGAGTTAATATTTAAGAACTACTGCAGCACCCTCAAGTGGCGATGCTGATCTGTATTTACGATTTTTTTCCTAATGCTTTATTTCAGGGTTACGATTCATTTTAATGTTTTGGGCTGACCCGGCCCGGTATTATCACAGCCTGCACTCCTTTTTCAGGTAAAGCTCCTACTGAATCCAATTAATGACACTGGAAACTGCGCAGGGGGCTCAGGAAAGTTTTCCTTGGATTGTCAGATGATTTTGTGTAGGGCATAAAGCATTCGCCTTACCTGCAGTAACTCTGGCTTTTCTGTCAGTTGTGCTGGAATAAATAATGTTGAGTGCCCTACAGAAGGAGGAACCAGCATGCTGGGGCTTTTTCTCAGGGCTGCAGTTGCGTGTGTTTTAAGAGGCATCAGCATTGCGAACCACACAAATTACTTGAGCTCTCCTCACCAACAGTGACATCTGTTGTAATGACTGAGGAGGCATGCTCTCTCTCAGTCAAGTTTTACTAGCTTTGTTCTGAATTTCTATTATTCCAGTTTTTTTTTTTTCTTCTTTTTTTCCACTAGCTATGTATTTTAAGCAGGCACAGTGCTGGACCAGATGAATGGCGCAGGTTTGGGGCCCATTGCTTCCACAATTAGCAACCAGCATCTCTCTCCTGATGCTTCTTTTAATTTCTTAGATTTCTTAGCGCTCAGAGAAAAGAGAACCATTACCTCATACAATAAATGGCTGTAGCATGAAGTCTGTGCACTCTCGTGCCCCTGGTATAGACTTGCATGAGCAAATCATTTAACTCCACTGGTCCTCAAAGGTAAAGCACCAACAAGGAGTTTTATTTCAGAAGTTTACTGTAGGCCTAATGGATGTTGTCTCCACTTTAAGGGCCTTAAGTGAAAACAGATCAAGATGCTTGCTCTCATGTCAACTATAATGGTGTGTGCAGGGCAGAGGGCACAGACAGGTGGCGGTGGGAGTGCTCCCTCTGCCCCAGAGCTGCTTTGTGCAGTCTCTGCTAATGCTGTGGCTTAGCAGGATGGCACAGCTCCTTATTTACCACTGCAGTTTCCACCAGGACTGGTGTGTTTTCTGCATCAAACTCAGACAGCACGCTTGACAACCACTGTAAACAACACAGTTTTATTTTTAGGGAGTTGAAAGTGACCCAGGCTTTTATTTTTTAAATTATATTCTCATCCTATTATTAAGAAAAATGTAATTTAATTTTTAAGTAAAATGGTTATTTCTCTTTTTACCCTCTCTCTGAGATACTTGATATTAAAAGTAGAAATCACTGGTATGTTATGCTCTGTTCTTTCCTCACTTCATTCTTTTCCTCTTCACTCTCTCTTCCCATAGAAGATTCACATCATTTGAAGTGTACCATCTGGGCTGTCTTGCACGCAACAGACTGCATTGTGTTCACATGAGAAACAAGTCAAACAACAGCAGAGGGCAGGGTCTGAGAGCAGTGAGTCTCCAAAGGGATATAAAGAGATGATGTCTATTTCTAATCTAAAGTAGATAATAGACAAAAATAATGCATGATGGAGCTTATTTGCAATAATGGCTGTGATCTCATCTTAAAGGCCCACTGTCAGTTTAGAAGTCACACTGTGAAGATATAAGGATTATATATATATATATATAAAAGGCACTACCAGTAACAGTTATAGAAGAGCATATGAGAGATTGCTTTGTAAACTTGCCTTAGGCTGCTCCTAAAATAAGTGGAGAAATGCCATCAGACCTCTCTCACTGTGGTTGCAGCTCTGAGCTGGGATGTATTGGCAGCCTGCATTGCAACTGACCCACAAACCTACTTTAAAACATTTGGGGGCACATGTGAGGCTTGTGAGGTGGAAGAACATGTGGCTTCTCATGCCTGTTAAACTAGGTGGCCTGGCTAGGGAATTGCCTGTCTCAAAGTGCTTGTGGCACATGGTTGCATATTACAGAAGATTTATTGTCAGAAATAGTGGTAATGCATTTGGAACAGGCTGCCCAGGGAGGTGGCGTAGTACTGTCCCTGTTGGGGCTCAAGAAAACAATAGATAGTCACAGTGAGGGATGTGTTCCAGAGCAGTCACAAATATAGGTTGACTAGATGATCTTATTGGTCTTTCCAACCTTAATGACTCTGATTCTATGGGGAGCTGGGGCTTGGAGCAAGAATCCCAGTGGAGTCAGCCATTAGAATGCTTCTTGGCCCTGTACAGTAAACTGTAGGCACAGGTGCATTACAGAAAAAGCGTTGCTTCTCTACAGCTTCCTGGGAAAAGCAGGCCAAGGATGAAATTGTTGGTCGTTTATTTAGAAATAGGTCTTGATGAGTGTTCTAAAAGTAACACTATCTTGGGCTTAAAAGACCAGCAAATTGCAAAGATTTGAGCTCATTCTGTATATTTTCTTTCATTTTTAACACAAAACACTGAGTTTTTCAAGGTGAGGAAGATGCCTTTGACAGTAAAATCCCAGCTCGTTTAAATTTTTATATGTACAATATGACGTCGCATATTCCAGCCCAAACAGTTTTGGCCTTCTTTGGGGTGACTGTCCCACTTTCTGGATACATCATCTCTGTTTTCCACCAAATGTTTCCACCTCTGACAAGTTGTTGCCTGCCTTTGTCATCATGTGCTGCAACTTGTGCTCTGTGCTGATGGTCTTGTATGTGTGCAGATGACACAAGTAGGCCACACTAATTGTTTGGAGGTGTCATCTGCTTCCAAAAATACCAAGCAAATACCAGTGTAAGAATTTGTTCCTTTGGATGGAAGCTCTCTTTTCTCAGTAAAGGGTATTTTCAAGGAGTTTATTATCCCCAGAATCAATAGTGAATTCTGTTTTACTGAGTTACTAGATGAGCAAAGATATGTTCAGGTTGGTGAATTATGGCTAGAATAAACAATTCACACAGAAGATTGGTAAGCTTTGCCCAGTCTCATGAAATTGAAGGAGGTTTTAGTGTGGTTATTTATTTGAGATCATTGAATATGCGCTGATGAGGAAGAATTTCACGATGGTTGGACTCGTCCAACCGTTCTATGATTATGGAGAGCCTTAAATGGCAAATGAATGATGCTGCTGTTTCTGTCTGCATGTTGCTGATGGAGGTTCCTGTAGGTGTACCAAACAAGTGGACTTCCAACAGAAGTTGTTACTGCCTTAAGTCACAGTGGCTTCTTCTTCTTTTTTTTTTTTCTTTTTTCTCTTTTTCTTTTTTCTGTTCAACGATTGCTTTCAGTTCTGGTGCACTTAAAGATTGCAGTGCTGTGTTGCTGAAGTCTTGTTGATGTCATCGCTGCAGAAATTGTGATGGGCTCAAAGGTTGTTTTATGGAGCTCTGATGCGACATTTTTAGCTGCCTTGTTGCTGCTTGTCTGCTTTGTGGAGAGGAACAAGAGGCTCTGAATGCTGCTGTATTCTTGCATAACTTGAAGAGCATTTTAGATTTTTTTTTGAATTGAAAAGCAAATCAGACTTCTTTCAGACTTCTGAAAATATCAGTTGCAGTCAAAATTTTACAGGATTGCCTTTGCCACAGTTATGCTCAGATCATTATGAAGCAGTCTGTATTTTCTCGATTAGCAGAGTACTGAATTGCTTTTGTCGTTGCAGTAAAATTATTGAACACCATACCTGCTTTAATTTGGTGCACTTGGCATGCTTTTATGATTCCTTGGCACATGCAAATAAATATATGTATCGATCCATGTCTAAGTTAGGAAGTACTAAAAGCACACATGCCATGATTCAAGGGTTTACTTGTTTCTAGCATTACTTAGCAAGCTAATAAGATCTACACTGGCTTTACTAACAACTAACAATCAAATGCCCCTAAATTTAGCTACGTGCAGAAAATACATGAAGATGAATGTGAATGTCCACTGGAATTGTCCAAAGCAGTGGCTTGTATTGATTATGCCATCATTTATCTGATTTCAGTAATTCCATTGTATTCCAGTACCTCGAGTTAATAAATACCTTTGCAAAGCTGACCTCAGTGTCTGTTTGATGTACTTTGAAAGCTGTGGTAAGGTTAGTGGGAAGCACATATGTTGATGAGTTAAATTAAAGCACATCCCAAAAGGTGTCTAAAATGAAAACCTCTCTTTGGGTACTATCTTGTCTGTTGATACTACACAACATAAACCTGTGTTAAATCAGCAAGAATGTATTTTATTCACGTCCTGTTAGTATTCCACTCTTGTCATTGTGCCACCCACCTCTTGAAAACTGAATACAGTGTTTGGACAGCTATTGATAATCCTTTATATTTTCTGTAACCTAATGGCAGTGGACTTAAAGCATTACTAAACCTTCAAGAGAGCCTCAGTTGATTTAGGCACTGCATCACAGTGACAGACAGATGAATTGGATGACTGGAATATTTTCAATTAGAAAAACGTAAATGAACTAGTAACGTTTTTGTCCTAATCAGTTTATGAAGACGAATGGGTAGGAAAGAACATACAAATAGTGAAGTATCACAAACATCAACCAATGTAAATTAGAGTGAAATTTGAAAAGGAATTATTTATTTTTAAGGTGGTTTCAAGGGACGTTAAACAGCAAATCCAAAACAGTGTTCCATGAAGTCCCTGCTTACAGACCATTTAGCTTCAGATGACTCAGGCTCGTTAGATGCTTTCCTGTTCAGTCCAAATACATCATGAAATACCTATGGAGGCAGTTGTGTACACTGAAAACTGCCCTGAGAACACAAGCTCTTCTCTGAATGCAATTCCGAAGGGAAATAGGAACTGGACTGAATTTAACTGAAGATTTCAAGATGTGCAATCCAGAATTTATTCCCAGAAACCACCCAACATGCTCACAGAATGGAGTTTTCAGTGCTCTTTGTACAACACTGTAAATGGAGAATATTTCAACCTGTGACTTTGTGTCACACTAGAGGAAAAAACTTTATGCTTGATAGGCCAGGGTGAAAACATAGGATTGGAAGAATATTTTGTTATCTTGGTAGCTAGACTGTGATGTCCATCTCTCTCCATATGCTTGCTTCTCTGTGTATTCATATTTCTCTCTGGGTTCTTTCCTTTAGCTCCGAGAGTCTAAAACCTAAAATTGTGTCATTACATCCCCCGGGGCTTTTATTCAGTCTATGTTCTTGTTCTTTTCTAACCAGCCAGAAAGCAGTCAATTTAGTGACAGCTAGTCCGAAGAGTAACAGTTCTGCTTAAAGGAAATCTATATTGTAAAGATGAGGTCCTTAAATGAAACCTTTTTGTCTTGTCTGTTCCTTTAGAAGTCCTGGCATGTATTTGAAATGCTGACTGGTTAAATCTCTTCTGTTCCTCTATGATTTTGAATGCTCAAGTGGAAATACAGAATTCCTCCAAGGTAAAGAAATTCTGTATCTGTCTGCTACTCCTTTTTATAGTGCTGAATTAGAGAGGAATGTTGTCAGCTCCTCTCAACGTGAGCAATTGAGGATGCAGTACGTGGATATAAGGTGGAGCAGGAAACTTGTGTATCTCCCTCACATGTGTAGCTGAGCATTATCTCGTCTCAGTATAGAGTCCATATGAAGTAGGTGATTGAAGCGCCAGGGGATACTTGTGCAAAATGGTTGTTATTTTGATAGGCTTTCAACAGCCTTCTTTGCCTTTCTAACACTGAATTTATTTCCTTTTCTTACTGATAGCCTCTTTGAGAGACAGTATTAATCAAGCAAGCTGGTAGTTGTCATGGCATATCTGATTCAAACATCAAATACTGGCATGTTGCAAAGCAGAGAAGAATGTGTATGGTGACCAGTGCAGCAACATTAGCTGAGTCTTGCCTGGCTGCCAACAGCTCTTGGCACCCAAAGGAAAATGTATTTATCTGTAACTTTAGTGCTTAACTTCCTGGCTTGTCTTGAAGACATGAAATTGGGATCTCATCCTAATTTTTCTCAGACAAAGCTTCAACAGACAGAATATTCATTAAGAAAAGAAAGTCTTCAGTGCAAATTACTCTTTATGTTTGTTGCAGTATTAGGTCTAGTGATGGGCAAGACCTCGCTGTGCGGTACAGCTGTTCAAATGTGTGCATCTGAACCTTTTACTTGTTCATGCCTGCTGCCAGCAAAGCATAACTGTTGTTCCTGAGCACTCCCTTCTGTATCTCTTTTTCTTCCTTTTCTTTCCCTGCACCACCTGCAAAATCATAAAAACTAGGGATGCGAGAGACCTGTTCAGTCATATGGTCTATTCTTTTGCCAACTGGCAGGATAATTCCTTACAGCACATTTTCTAATGCCTTGTACAGGCTATTTATAAATGTTCTCAGCATTAGGACTTTCACCCATTTCCTTTGGGAACAGTCGTGCTCACACCACCAGGAAGAACGTGCTGATATTCAACTGTGTGTTCTTGGTTTCATTCAGTGAGGCCTAGGCGAGCAGTAAGAATTCTGATGGATCAGATCACCTCTCTTCTGGCTGCAGAGCAGAATGTTCATCCTCCAGGTGTTGGAAGCATCCTCTTGAGAGGGTAACCCTTCTGAAAATCCTCTCATTACATGGTTCCAGTTAACCTTGTAGCACTGCAGCCCGTATCTCAGTTTTCCAGACGTCTTGGTGCTTTGCAACTCTGCCGGCTGTGGTCCATTTCTTCTCTTATTCTTTGACTCCAGTGGTCATCCTCTCCTTTCTCTCTCATCCCCCTTGGTATGTTACTGTGTTCATGCCTTTTCTTGGTACTTCCACTTTTCTTTCTTCGCTGCTCACCCTCGATCCGTCTCTTTACCTGACCAGCCTTTTCTTCCTGTTCTACTCTGTTTTCTTCCCAAAACCTTGTGTCCTTTAAGCCATCTTGCCTATTATTCCCAGTGCTTGAGTATCAATGTTTTCTTATCTCAGAAGGAGCCTTCATCTGCTCCCTGAGTTATTCTCAAAATGCCCAGAAAGCAAGCTTTTCCAGCACTTACCTTTTTCTGCTCTGGCAAACTGCCTTGTGTGTTTGTTTAGGTGTTGGGTTGTTGTTGGTGGTGGTGGGTTGCTTTTTTTGTTTTTGTTTTTAGGTTGTTTTGTTTTGCTTTCTTATAATTGTAAGGACAGGAGGATTAATTTTTAGAATAATCTCTGTGATGCCAGAGAAGTTCACATTTTTATGTCTCAGGTTCACTTGCTGTCCAATGCTGCATTTCTACAGAATTCACTTCAAGAGGCTACTGGCACAAATAACAATATAAGCAAGTAAGCATACTAAGTCAGCATACTAATTCCACAGTATATAATGTCCCTCAGTCTTCAGCAGCCCTACTGTCACTTATCTTGACAAAATTATATGCTTCCACCAGCACAAGCATTAGATCAAAATGAGCGATCAAGTGTATCCTCAGGGACTGCTGTATTGATGCATTTTGTCACAGCAAAGAGACTTTCTGTTCTGGTTTGGTTTGTGTCTGGCTTTAGATGACAACAGACAACAGATGTATAGATGGCATAAGCCTGAGGCCAGTAGAGATTCAGGAGTTGGAAGTGTTTATCTTGGCTAACAATAGTAATAGGTGTTAAAGTGTTGTTTCTGTAGTGCCTGAAAGTTGCTATTATAAAAAAATTCAGAGGGGTGTTACACTTGTGTTAATAAATATCTATTAACTGTACTGATAACTGTGGTCACTGCAAGAGCAAATAATAATTTGGAGCTTCCTGGAGAGATATGAAAAGATAATCAGACCCTTCTAACATTCCTTTAAAAGTTAATTGAAAAAGGATAATCTCATATTTTAAATAATAAAAACTGTACTTAAGCTATTGGAAAAATTAATTTCTGTTAATAATTTTCTGTTAAGCAGCTGCTCACATTTCTCTTGCCATATAAACCAGAAATACGCTTAGTTCTTTGTGCAGCAAATGTGCTGTTATTTAAATGACAAGTTCAGAGTTTAAGCAAACATAAATCGCTTAGTCAAAACAGAAGAATGGAACATGAATAACTGCTCACAAACACTGAATTCTCTGACATAATTTAACAAATATATATCCGAGAGATGTACTGCTCGATTGCTTCTTTGCCAGTGCTGTTCTGAGATGTCTTGTCCAAAAATAAATCTTTTATGTCTAGTTTTAAAGGCAGAAGGGTCTGGGTTTGACCTGTGTTTGCAAGTGCTTCAATAACATTGCTCAAATGTGGGGATGCTGTTTATTTATACAAGGTGGAAAAACAAAGTGTCATTTTTATCTGCGTGCTTTAGAAATGTCAGTAAAACAGTTATTTTGCCACTGCCAGGAAAATATCTTAAGCTAACACACTTTATTTTGATGGAAATGTCACTAGTTAGGAATGAAACCTCCTTGCAGAACTCTGTATACTGAATTAAATATACAACTAAGAGGCACTTGAGAACACTGTTGGTTTTGAAATGCCTTGATTTCTGTCTTGGGAACAGATTTCTATCTGTTTGCAGGAGCTAAGGAAAGGATTTTATTACATGTAAGATGCTTGTTTAAGGATGCAGATCTTAGGTTTGCATTTCTGAACTACTTCACCTCTTTAAATGTGTTTCACTATGCAAGTTGCTCTGTGCTTAAAACTCACTTTCTGCTGTGAGGAAGCCACAGTTATTAATATAGTGATAATTCATTGCCATTTACCATTCTATCTCCGTGCTTCTGTGTTGTGTTTGCTTTCTTTTTAGCATCATGCTGTCTGCCATGCTTTGCCGCTGCGCACACTCTAAGACAATGTCTGGTCACACAACCAGGGCATTGTGGAGGACTCTGGGCTCCAGGTTTTGCACAGGTAAACAGCAAATTAACCATGGAATTGCAAGCAGAGCACAGGGCTTCCAGCACAGAGCTGTGACTCAGGAATGCTAGGCTGTGTCCTCCCCCAAGAGGTGGACAAATACCACAATACATGCTCATAGGGGACGAGCTACATCCTGAGATAGCTTGTGCACAAGCAGGTTCCACAGTCCCTAATGAAATCATCTGGTCCCCTATGACTCAGAGTAATCCTCCTGCTTTCGATAATGTCTCTGGCAGACCAGTTCTGGCGGATCCTGTTGCAGGGAGTTGGTTATTCAAGATATTTCTGTGTCTCACTGTTCGCTCAGCCCTTCTGTGTGGGGTCACTCACTGTCGCAGGGCTACAGGAACGTGGGATGCAGTTCCCAATGGGAACCTTATCATGCCATGACTTTGCTTCTGCTGTCCGTGGTCTATCATGGAGAAGAGAGCTGGAATCGGGAAGACCTTTAAATAGCTGTGATTATTTATTTCAGGGCAAATGAATCACAGCCCAAAGCTGCATGATCAGGGCTTTTGGTGGATGAGGATCATTTGGATGGTGGTTTTTCACTGAGCTTTTAAAGTATTTGACATTGCAGTTTTATGTTCCCTTAATACAATTTTCCCATGAGTTGTGGATACACATACATGCACAATATGTGTGTGCATGACTAGACAAACCTGATTATGTGAAATCTTGAATCTTAGGAATTAAAAGCACAAGCAGAGTGCATTTGGAGCTAAACTGATCCTTCATGGTTTGAGCAGAATGTTCTCCTTTCTTTCTGTGCTTTTTTTGAGACCTTCTAATTCAGACATTTAATCTTTGGTGTTTTTCTGCCTGGTGCTTTAGTGCCTTTTTGTGGCTTTCTTTGATTATTCCCTCGTGTCCTACTTTTCCTCAAAATTAAAAATATATTATTTCTTTTAATTTGTTTCTCTTATTCCTTTTTTTTTTTTTTTTCCCAGCTGTCACCAATTTTAAATAGTCAAAAAGCCACTGTTAATGCAGTTCAAGATAAACTTTAGTGGAAATTTCTGTCTGTATTTGTGTTAGTGTGTAGTCAGTTTGCAGCAGAAACATAACTAAGAAGGGGCCAAGTGGAAAGTTACCTCTGTTGGGATGCATGTTGCTATGACATAGAAGCTAGAACTTCAGAGCATTGTGTGTTCATCTCATTTTTTAATTAAATGTCAGGATCTCAGTTCTGAAGATCAAAATGATTCCTCCTTTCAAGTTCCGTCGGAAAGGGGACAGAGCATTTGTTTGTGTTTTCTCTCTCTGAGATAAGGCTCTCTTTTCATCTAAATGTTAAGACTTTTCATCTCTGACTTTGAAGACACGAATAAAAAGCAGCAGATGAAACTGTTTGGATATAAAGAGATTTTTGATCAGACAGTTGTTGAAATCATTGGGAGGGTGGGGGTAGCTACACTTCAGAATATTGTACGTAGGATCTACTTGGTTGTGGTTCGATTGTAAGATGATGGAAGAAATTGTATATTTCAAAGATTATATTTTCTTAGTAGCTAGAACTTTAAGTAAGGATAGTGTTAGAAACATCTTAGCCCATCAAGTCTGCTTGCTGAAGTATAATCAAAACAGTTCACTGATGTGAACTGTTCACATCAGTGGATGGGAATGGGCAAGATCTAGCTTACGCTAGATGTGCTTCCCGTAAGAGGAAGGGAATATCGCTGGCAAACCCAGAGGTCAAAGAGGAAGGTTTTGCTGTGGGAGAAGAAGAGGGGACAGCAACTCTGCCACTTGCCACTTTCCTTTCAACCTAAGCATCTGTTGCTATGGAAACCCCGGAGCCTAATGCTGGAGCAACAAGGATAGTCCCCGTGTGTCCCTATACAGGGGAGCGGCTGGACACCTCCAGCCCACTTCCCGCTGCCCATCCGAGCCCGCGACCATTTTCTCCTTCGGGAGCGTTGATGAGCGGCCGCTGCTCTCCGCCCTGAGTGTGCACGGACCGAGACAAAAGGGATGGCGATGGGGCCGGGGCGTGCTGCGGGCGGACCCCCGCCCGGTCCCAGCTGCAGTTCAACCCAGCCCGGCTGCCCCCGGTGCCGGGACCGCTTGTTTATCTCCGGCCGCTCCTACCGGGAGCCACTTTGGGCAGATATCCACAGAGGGGCGCTGAAGCACGTTTTAATGCAGCAAAAAATAAATGAATTAATACAAAAATAGTAGGAGATAAGATTTACCGGATTTTTTTTTTTTTTTTTTTTTAAAGCGGCAAAAATAACGTCCAAAAACTCGCAGCCTCCCTTTCCCAATCACCGTGCAGAGGCAGGGGAAAAAGAGGAGACGAAGGGAAAGGGACCGGTGGCGGAGACCTGTGGGCACGGCTTTGAGGCGGACCCGGGGCAGGGGAGGGCACCGAGGCGCCTTAGCTCTCCTTTCTCTTGCTCCTTTCCCTGCGAGCGGCGGCTCCGTGCTCCCGGCTCCCTCCAGCTGCTGGTCCCTCCTCCCCACCCTTTACCTTCCCCACCTTTCCTTTTCCCTCACCATCAGGTGTGTCTGTTGTTTTCTCTTTTTTTCTTCTCCACTCCCTCCCCCCCTCTTTTTTTTTTTTTTTTTTTTTTAAAGTTGTTTCCCCGGGAAAGAAAAAAAAAAAAAAAAAGAGGAAGAATAAAAGGCAGGTGCCGAAAAGGAGCTGTCTGTAGAAGAGCCCTCCCTCCCCCGAACAACGTGCTTTGAATGAGGCTTCCCAGCCTCTTCCACTCGTCTCACACACGCTGTCACTCTGCCTCTCGCTTTGCACACTGTTGGTATGCGACCTCGGAGGCGACTGCTCTGCCACCCGAGCCCGGGGAGCCGCTGACAGCCAGCCATTCAGCCAGCCCCCCCTCCCGTGGGTTTTTTTTTTTCCCCCCTCCTTTTGCAAACACACACGCACACCCCCAAAGCATATTTAACGCTGATCCACTCAGGCGCCATTATCGGGGTTACGTCTGGAAGTGTTTTGGTTTTCTGTCTCTCTCTCTCTTTTTTTTTTCTTTCTTTCTTTTTTTTTTCTTTCTTTTCTTTCTTTTTCCTAACACTGGATGGTGCAGCATTCCCGTGGCCTGTGGTGTTTCGGCTCGACTGCGTTTTGTTATTCATTTCTCTCCTCTCCCCCCCGGCGCTCCCCCTCTGCCTGCTCTCCCAATCCCCCCGATCTCTCCGGGCACCAAGGAGGAGCCCGCACTCTCTCTACCACCGATGTGGGACTGAGCCTCCCCTGCGTGTAGCATGCTGTAGCCAAAAAGGAAGAGAGGAGGGGGAAAAGAAGAGAAAGAGGGAGAAGCGGCTCTCTTTCCCTCCCTCCCCCTCGCTTCCCGCGGATTGACTTCATGGCTTCGCTATACCAACGCTTCAGTGGGAAGATCAACACCTCCCGCTCCTTCCCCGTCCCCCCCGAAGCCAGTCACCTCCTGGGCGCCCAGTGCAGCGAGGAGGATGGCTCTGCCGGCAAGACCCCACGTCCATTGCAACAGGAAGGCAGCCGGCCCCGCTTCCAGTACCAGCCGCGAAGTGACTGCGAGGAGGAGGATGTAAGCGTCAAGTCGCTCGCGGTCGGCTCCGTTCGGTTTCGGGTGTCCCCATCGGGTGTGTGTGTGTGTGCCCCTTTAGGTTTGCTGAGGTGTCCTCTCTCCCAAGCCGGTCTTTGTGCTTCTCTTCTTCCCCTGAAGTGCCGAGAATGGAATGGGACGGGGCGAGAGCAGGGCTCACCCTCCCTGTGCTGCCCCGTTCCCTTTTTCCTTGTGCGAAGTGGGGCTGGGGGCCACGAGGTCAGCGCATTTGAAAACAGTGAGAGCGAGTTCCGGCCATCTCCTTCCCAGCAAGCTGACACTTTCCTTCTTTCCTTTCCTGTTTTTTCTTCCTTCCCCCCCCCCCCCCCCCCTTTTTTTTTTTTTAAGTATTTATTCCATTTTTTACCCTTTATCACTCTCCTAGGACAGAAGTCTACCTAGTTCCTTCCTTCCTCCCTCCCTCCCTCCTTTCCCATCAGCCTACCCCCGCCTCCAGCAGCCTAGCTTCGGGGAAACTTTTTAACCCCTTCCTATCCATCTCTGGAGCTCTCCCCTTTCCCTTGTCTCTGCCCCCACATGAGCCCCCGGAGGAAGAAGCAAACTTCGGCTGTGCACTTTCACCTCCAGCTCTGCCTCAAGAGCAAAGACTTCAAAGGGTGCATCTGCATATTGCCTTAGTAACAAGTGACTCATTCAGGCCACTGCTGTGCCTGATGGAGTTAAACTTGCTCCGGTCGGTTGCACCTAGTTCTCCCCTGAGGGTAAAGGGGTTCTAGGGAGCGGGGAAGTGCGGGCGTCAGTCACTCCAGGTGGCTCCCCAAAGCTGGTGTAGCTCATGTGGTGGTAGGTTTGCAGAAAATGTTTGGGGTGTTTTGCCACTATGGAAGCACACAGAAGGAGATGCAGATGTCCACAGTTGGGAATAATGTTTGTATTGGTTGCAAATTCTTCTTGTATGAGCAGGACTTTGTGGCAAGCTCCAGCTCTGGCTGTGTAAGCATTCCCTGGAAAGGCACTGCCTCAAGCTGAAGTAGCACCCGCGGCTCACTGGGAGGAGAGAACTGTGCTTGAAGGGAAACTTCCATGGTTTGTCCATTAAGTGTCTGACCACTTTCCCACCCCTTTGTTAAAACTTTTGTGCTCTGAAGAGCAAGTGCACTTTTACCAGTGAAAAGACTGGTACGCCTTAACCACATAGGGATGATTGCTGCTCTGATAGCACTGAAAGTAATAGGAAAATGCATTTAGCCATTAACTGGTGATATTTTTGGCACTACTGTTTCATGGCCCTGGCTGCGTGAAACCTGTCATTTTCAGGGCACGGGAACCCATCGTGGCCCTTCTCAGAGTGGCAGGAGATGTGGGGTCCTTCCTGGCAACAAGCTGGGCTCTAGGTGTCGCTGTGAGCCAGCTGAGTGTTGCCGCCAGGGCTGGGCTCAGACACATTTTCCTCATTATTTGACTGTTTTAATTTTGCTTTCCTGAGTTTGGAGACAGCAGATGTCTGGACCTGCATCTCTGATCACCAGAAGCGCTGAGCCGAGAAGGAAAGGATGCAGTTTAGCATGTGCGAGTGATTTTTGCTGACAGGCTCCCAAATAATATTTAGAACAATAGTATTAAACTACTACCAGAGTAAAAGGAGAGTGGGGAGTTGCTTTTCCTTTTTTTTTCTTTTCCCCTCTTTTTTTTTTTTTCTTTCTTTTTTTTTTTTTCCCCTCTATGGGTTTGGAGGTGACTGGAGAGCACTGTTGTGTAATATGATCTGTACAGGGATAAGTGCTTGTCTAGGAGTTCCCCACCATGAAATGCAAAAAAGATGGTCAGAAACAGATTTGGAGTGACATACAAACATGTGAGAAACTCTTGCGGATTACATTTTAAGGGGACAACATGTCCGAGAAAGTTCAGTAGATCAGGTTGGGCAGTTCAAAAGTACTCCCGTGCAGCAGAATTTGGGCAGCTTAGGCTTGGGTGTTCTTTTGGGTCGGAAGGATGCAGAGGGGACAAAGCGAGTGGACATGGCCTTAGTGTGTGCTGCAGGAACGGGGCTCCCCGTAGGAAAACACGGGCAAGGAAGGGACAGGGAACGGGGCTGTCCGTGGTGCTGAACGCGACGGAGCTGCCCCGTAGTGCTGAATTCGACCGGTCACGCCGCGAGGGAGCTGTCCGTGGTCCTGAACCTGCTGGGTCTGGCATCTGTGTGGTCACGGCAGAGAGTAGGGTTTCTCTCCCGCTCCCGGTGGCAGCAAGCAGGATTTTCTTCTTCCCTTGAAGAAGCAGACAGGTGTAAAACACCGAACATGTTTACATGTTTCACCGAACATGAAATCTCCAAGGGAAAGGGAAATGCAAGGCAGGTACTGTGGAAGGACTGTGGGAGAAGTGCAAAGAGGCAGTCACTTTGTGCAGGGTACTAGGAGCATGTGATGTTGCTTATCATGGGAGAGGGTTTAACAAGATGGCATGGGAAGTTTCTTTCTATGGTGGTTGAATTTCAGATTTCAGTTTTACACAAAAATAATAATAGCACATTCACGTTGTTGATCCTTAAAGATTGCTTTAGTAGAACGACTCAGAGCTTAGAAATGCAGAAAGTTTTGTTGCTTGGCCACACTTGAAAATAACAAAACAACAGAGAACTGCATTGCTCTGTTCTTAACGTTGCGTGATTAATAGTCAGAAGAGGACTGAGATTGTTTTATGTGTTACTGATGACAACTTTCCACACTGAAATGTGTGTGCAGCATTCAGTACTCTTTGTTTAAGCACCAACAAAAACCTTATGCAGTGCGAAAGATAAGATCTTGCCTTGAAGGTCACAGTACTGTTAGTAAGCATTTTGTCTATTGAAAATACCACTGGTGGAAAAATACTAGACAAAACCTACATGTGATTAAAGAGGAAACAGTAATTATACATACAAGATAATTATAATAATACAATGTGATATAAGATAAACATAAATATAAAAAATATTCATTGTATGACATATGCTAACTTCACTTTACAGCACCATGAAGGTGGGTATGAAAACTTAGTTTTTGCAGTATGGAATATGGCAGTGTATAAGCCAACATCATTCTTTAGTATTTTCATTAGATTTTACAGTATTTCAAATCATAGGTATGAGAAAAAATATACAGTGGACCTGACATATAAACAAAAACTGTGTTAAGAATTGTGCTTTTCAAAAGTTAAACATTAGTCTGATTAGAAAACCAGGTTATCAGTGGTGAACTACATAGGCCCTGTATGAATAACTCGCCCCCAAAACAAACAAACAAACAAAATCCAACAACAAAAAACATTTCCTGGCTGGCTTTGATGGCAAATCCTGGCAGTATTGATACTGAAGTTAATTACTGCAACAACAGTAGATGAAATTATGATATTATTTTTATTTTGTTTAGCTATAGATGTACTTTTTCACTACCTTTATTTAGGTAAGAGGGATGTCTCTGAAGACTATGTAAAACCTACTATGGTAACGTAGTACCAGAATGTTAAGCATTTTGGTAACGTTATTTGCCTTCTACATTGATGAGCTTCATGTGTTCCACATTATACTGTGGAAAGAATTTTATCCTAGAAGTTGACTTGAGATTTTGTTCCCATAAAATAAAGCTTTTTCATTTTTTCCAAGCTTCTTTGGCAACACAGTGATTAATGAGTTTAATTTTTTCAGGCAACTGCCAGGAGGTGCTGAGTAAGATGTATCATGCTGATTGTGTATAACTCTGCTCCTTTTAATTATTGGGATGATAATAATGCATTAATCAAGTACATATGAAATTCAGCACTTTTCTCTCACACAGAATATCGATCTATTTTATAGGGCGCTGACTATAAAATGATGATTACGAAAGTTCTTTTTGAATTAAATTTTGTATGATAAGTTAGGTGTTAAGAATATGAAACTCTCCACTGGAACATAAAACTTTCATCTATAAAAACCCATATGCTGCTTTCTTACCTGTCAGTTACTTAGCCAAAACTCCCACTGGATTTAATGGAGATTAAACCATAAATAAAAACAGCTGAACCTACTGAACAACATATTAGTGTGGATATTCTTTCTATTACTCAATTTTGAATAATTTAATTTCTTGCATTTGCTTAAAGCTACATTTGATCATATATTACACTTTACTAATTTTCAGATGGGTTATTCAGACTGATTCACATTGAGAAGCTTTTCCATTCTGATATAAACAGTGATAATTTTGAAATGCTTCAGTAAAACTGTGTTTCCTGCTAGCATAAATTAAGGATTAAGTATATCAAATATCAGTTGTTAATGGAATGAGTCTGAGAAAGAGAGTATTACAGCTATTAGTGTAAAAAATTGTAACTTGGTATGTCAGACTTGCTGATGCATGTAATTGAAAGTGTTAATTTTCCATTCATTATTTGTCTAATATAAAGAGGTATTGCTTTCTGAAAATGTGTGTCAAGGACAGTGTTTCAGAAAGTCTGAGTGCCGAGTAGCAGACAACAGGCGTTTTTGTCTTTCCCAAAGAGATGAGAGATTTGATTTAATGGAAAGTTTGACTGGACTGCAGGAATCGTACCATTGTTCTAAAATAGTTTGAATGGTACCCATAAGTCTTGTCCATAGATGTGAGCTACTGTGTTTATTTACAGAAACCACTGTTGTTTAAGTCTGCAAGAGTCCCTTGTTCTGCCTTTATGTGGTGCTTTTTTCTTTTTATTTTAATGCTAAACTCAATTACCAGCAGCCATTAAGATTTGAAGGGCTAAGATTTGTCTTTCCAAAGGAAATGAAGTTGGGCCCTTCTGGCATTTTGTAAGCTCATCTTTTGAAATTAATAAAAATTACAACCTACTCCCCCACAGAGAAATTGTTATAAGCCTTAAAAGTGTGTGTGTGTGTGTGTGTGTGTGTGTGTATGGGCTTTTTGGCTTGTTTGTTTGTGTTTTTTAATTTGCGTGGAAGCTTATCACATATCTTTTCAGTCATTAGTAGACACTGATTTGGAAGTTATATGATATTTATATTTTACAGGTTAGCTATATTTATAATTAAACCATGCTACGATATTTGTTACTAGCGTTAAATTAGGCAAAGCTACTGCAAGCTTTGCTAGCTGTGATGACAAAGATGATGCGTGCACTAAAAAAAAAAAGGTCAGAGATAATGTATTTTGAAGTATTCTTGACTAATTGTGTCAACAGGTTGAATCATTTATCTGATAGTAGTGAACTGTTCAGTAAGTTGGGATGCCTCATTTAGAGTGCATAGCTCACGTTATTTCTCTTGAGTTAATAGAAATTGGGACAAACACAGCATAAAGACACTGAGCTCAGAGTCAGAGCAGCTGGTGTGGTTTTCCAAACGGCTTTCCAAGGTATGAGGTGAAAAGAGCCAAAAATGTGTGCTGCTCTCCATTCCTTTGTATGTTTGTTTTTTTTTCAGAGAAGGCAAGAACAGTTGTAGTTCTTAGGGTGTTCATCCAAGCTTTAAAAACACTCTTTGGGAGTCAGAAGATTTTTTACCTTTAAATGAAAACATTTAAATTCGTGTGGGGTAATAAATTTATGCTAGTCATCTTTCAAATAATTCTTCCTTGAAGAGTCACTAACTTCAAGTTGATTTTACTGGGATTTTTGCATTATTAGTGGAACGATTCCCAGGACGCTGCAGTGATGTACGCGCATTTTCATTACATGACCGAGGGGTGGCAGTGTCTCTTGACTACACTCACTGTTCCTACAGAGCTCTTGGCATCTCTTTGCTTTCATACTACAGTACCAACCAATCACTTCCTTACCTACACGGTAGAGTCATACCTACACGGTAGAGTTACTTTAAATTCCTCATTGGTTTCTTTAGGTTTGATTGACTTGCTGAAAAATTAGCAACTCTCTCTTTCACCATCAGGGAGCAATGCTTGTTTTCAAAGCTCAGAAAAAAAAATGATTTAGCAACGGTCTCGAATTGAAGTAGCAATTTAGCAATAATTTAGTAGTGGTCCCAAATTGAAGTATAGGGGAAAGAAGGGAGAAACAAATCTTTTTTTTTCTATGGAAATGCTTGGCTCTTTTCTTGTAAAGGAAAATGAAAAACAGCCTTTTCTGAAACACTCTTGTGTTTATATTCAGCTGTGTATCTGTGTACTTTACATGCAGTACATGTAGATGATACAAGTTTGTAAATCCGGTTTGTTTTGAAACTGGTTCATGATGCAGTCCAAATTTAGATAGTAGATATAGAGCTCTCCACAACTGTTCCACCTGCAGAGCATTTAGAAACTTTCATTTCCTCTGTTCAACGTTTATTTCTCATCTTTTTAGCACTTCAGGTTAGAGATCTTCCATACTTCAGTTTGCTAAAATAGCGCTTGAATGTCTTACCAAAGATGACAGCAAAGAGTAACATAGCAAGTTCCCTGGAACTAAGTGGATCCAGACAGAGATGAGAAGAGGGAGATAGTGGCACATGTTGCAAGTGGTAGGTTAAAGCAAAGACAATCAAATATGTGTGGTAGTGTTAAAAAAGGCCAATATTGTGAATCTCTGCTGAGAAGTCTTTGCAGATTTCCATTGAGCATATTTTCAAATTGCTTAGTGCTTGCATAGTGTAAATTATTTTCCTCTAAGCAGGGTGCTTGCTAGTGTAGCTCTGCTATTACGTAGACTATTCTACCAAGTGTTGTCTCTGTGCCTTTTGAAACTGGATTTAACGTTATTATCTTCACTTTGCAGTTGGAAAATCTGAGACTGAGATGACATGTTGCCTCAGAGACGGTGTGTCTCAGCTCAGCAGCACTGACAGCTTGCTGTGGTTCAGCCCTGTGAGCCGTTGCAATTTCTGATCCTGGGCTTTACGGTCTTTAAGAAATAGTTTCAGTTATCACTAAAGATGTCCTTACAGGTGTCACACTAATTGCAAAGTCTTGCACATCTAAGTCTGTTTTGTGTCTAGCCATCATTAGGAGCTTTCATGAGACATTTCACATCTCTGATATTTTCTTCTAGCTGTTCCAGGTTTTGGAAGCTTTCTTTGACAGAAAGATGATATAAAGCATCCAAAAGGAAGGATGGGAGTATCTTAATACTTTCACTATGTAATACTTGGGCAGGGGTATGAGGGTGTTCCTTCTAGATTTGTCAAAATCATGAGCTCCAGCATTTCAAATAGATTTCATTCTAGGCAGACCTCAAAAGCAAATGCAGATTTCTTTCCAAGCTTGCTATCTTGGACATGCAGAGACAAATGAAATGGGAAAGCTGCAGGGGGAGATGCCCAGTAACCTTAGTTCTATTTATGCCACAGTCATTAATTTTATTGTGTTTATGACAAAAGTATGTCTGTGTTTGTTATTTTTTCATTGAAACGAGCTCCAGTTTTCCATGAAAGAAAGTAGCTGTAGTATTTTATTTAGAGGAGAAAAGAAACCCACAGCGACTGAGCAATTACAGATGTTACTGCAGTCTCCAAGCTGTAGATCTGAAGACACTTGGTGAGTGAAGCCAGCAGCAGGTTTCTGCAGGATCCCTATGCCTGCTGCTTTCCTGCCATTCTGGCAGAGGTAATAATGCCCAGCATATGGGCAGCAGCAGGAGGCCTGTTACTGCTTGTTTGCCCTTCTCAAGGGTATAACCAGTGGTTTGCAGAGCCTAGCTGTGTAGAGCTGTGTCTGTAGAGATGAACTCAAGTGTTCTGCAGTGCCTCTGGCTACTGTGGAGTAAAAAAAGGACCTATGTCTGTAAGGCCAGCTTCTGGAAAAAGAAATAGTGTGGACTGTTGTCAGTAGCAGAACAGACATTGGTATCTGTGCCAGGGTAGACGAGCAATCTGATAGCTACTTTTAGTAGGATGGTATGGGATGTGGCTCTAGGGTCTGCAGCTCTTCCCACTTACTCCCAAGACTCCCCAGTGCCTTAACAGCAACAGAAATTGTAAGAACTGTAAGCACAGCTCAGCATTTCCTCTCTCCTCCACCCTAGCCCTCCCTTGGCCCGTTCATCATCACAGAAGTAGAACTCAGTTTTGTTTGCACTGCCAGGATGCTGTGAGCCAGTTCTTATTCCCTGTTTATCAGGTGTCTGCTGGGCAACCTTATCTCTGTTCTGGTGCCAAAAGATGATCTCCCAGCACAGGCTCAGATGACTCCTCTCCAGCTGCTTTGTACTGACCTGCCCTCTAGCACTGCAAAATGCAAGTCTCATTTGCTGTTTGTCTCTCCTGGACTCTTCCTGGGGCAGGCGAGTCAAGTTATCTCATACTCCAGAGGAACACAAGGAGCCTTGAGCAGAGAGAAAAGAGGATATTGACATCTGCTTTAAGTAGTGCTTGACCCCTTGCATAAGAAAGTGATTGACCTAAGATAAGTTTACTGCATACACAGCTCTGAGATTTGCACAGATTGTTCATGGGATTATGCTTCATGGGACTGTAGAATCCTTTATTTGTTTGTCATTTATTGCTAAATCCTTCCTCATGTTTCTGGGTAATCTATATAAAATGTGGTTTGTCTTTGGTTTTGTTTTTCCTATTTCTTTTAGATGCCAGAAAAATAAAGGTGGTATACAAAAGACATCTATCACAGTGTTGATAGAATTGCTGTAGAAATCAACAATGCTGTTGCCATAGATACACAAATGGTTTATAGCAAAGCAAAGATTTCCACTTTTACTGGTCTTGATGTTAGGCGTAATGAATGCAAGTAGTTTATTGACACAGACAGTCTCTTTGTTTTACATGATTTTATTTTATTTTAGCATATGTAATTCCAGATACTGAGGGGGCATCTACAGAAAACACTGGAGTTATTGCAGTGTTTCACAATGGTGCCTCTAATAAGGTGGGGATGCTGAATAGCTGCTTCCTTCTACTGTGAACTGTAGCACAAATAGCACTTGTCAAAACACATACAGTGATTCATTGCAAACAAGACTAATTAATAAGGACTGACATAACCAATGTTTTGGATCACAGGAGCACAATCTATTTTGCCTGCCTTGTTTGCTCTCTGTGTTTGAGTTCTGCATACTTGGAAGAGGCTTGTTTAAGGAATAGATTTCACTGATCTCTGAGTACATTCCTAAACTTTCTGTTTGAGGTGGCATGAATCATTGGAATGGCTATTAGGGAGATCTTACCATTCTTAGGTCTGACTGCTGAATGAATTTCAGATAGTTCTGTATCCCTGTGGGGCAGGAACTGCGTCTGTTGGATACTATAAAGAAACCAAGGTCGTGACTTCATTCATGTCTTCTTTGTGGTAGTGAAGAATTAAATAATTACTGCTTCTGATCTAAAGCTTTGGGCTGAAAAGAACCCATAGTAACATGAGATTATTAAAAATTAGCAGTGTGGTCATTAATTCTGACAGTGGCAACATTTGTGGCCACATTGCGAATAAACAATCCAGGCCTGATTTTGCTTGTTTACGGTGAGCTAGAGGTCTTTCTCATTACAATGTCTCACAAGCAATTCCAGAAGCTGATAATCACTATAATACACATTTTTCTTTTAGCTAAGAAAAGCTAATAAGCATCTGTAGTTTTGAAAATGTCAGATTGAGCCAAAGTGCATGCAATTAAATAAGGATAATGTGGCAGATAATAAGAAGATACATGATACTGGATGAGCAGTTATCATACTGTTGTGCTTTGGCTGCTAAACTGCTGTGTGTCATATAAAAGAAAGCAGATGTTGGTTGACGGAAAACATGTCAGAGATGGAAATGTAAGCTAATGTGATGAAGTGGCAAGGTTAGCCCTGGGGGAGTATCAACATGCACGTTGGGCTCTTGATAGATAGATAGAAGAGTTGTCTGGGTTAAAAGTCATGTCTGTGGGCTGGTTGGAAAGGCTGCTCAGGAAAAAGTATGGAAAGGAAGATGGGTAGAAGAATGTTATTTATAGTAGCCATCTCTAAGGTTTCTTTATTCCTGTTGTGAAAGACCCTCTGTCTTGTGTGTGTGTTATCTGGGCTGTTCTGTCTCCTGTAGCATGTTACAACTTTACTGAGATAAATTCCTTGCCCAAAAGCAGATACTGCAGTGATACACTGATGAAGAGTCTGAATGTGAATTTTCAGGCAGTGTCCTCTGTTTAATTTGCCACTGGGGGAAACAGTGAGACAGACTCCAAAAGCAAGAGAAAACAGCAAAAGGATGAAAACCAGACAAGGGAGGGAAAGGAGAAAAAGGAAAGCTATGCACAGATCTGGTTTACAGTTCAGAATCAGGACTTACCTTGTATGGAAAAAAGAAATTTTACTTAAAACTTTTTTTGCTAAATTTCTTTTTTGTGGCTGAGATAAAATATTCCATTTTCCTTTTGATCCTACTTAGCCTAAGCTAGGAACTGACTCCATACAGGAGGGCAGGTGCTCCGTTGCCTGGGTGAAAGGATTCTTTGTCTCATAGGTTTGTTTTCCTGAAATGTCTTTCCCACCCTTGTCCTGCCATTACTGAAGTATTCTGATTTCTCCAGAAAGAGGACATTGGAAGCCATTGCTCCCACATTTTTCTTCTATAATAACTTTTTCTTTCTTGTTATTTGCTCTTGTATTTAGAATATACTGCAAAATATTTGACAAAAGCTAGTCATGTATCGTTCTCATCCTATTTCCTTTTGCAGTTCTTTGTCTTTAGGTTGGTATTCTGTAAGCTTTTAATTAGTGACCAATTATGTAATGTTACAGCTGCAATCTCATAATTTTCATTGTGACATATTTGCATGGTAGATAATAAACTTAGAGCATATTCTAGCACTTATAAAACAGTCCCCACTTTCTACATCAGAATATGTCTCTTTTTGTATTGCTTCTACCTAGATGAATAGTGCTTGTATCACAGGGTTGTACAGAAGCGTGAGTTAAGGCATGTGGGTTGATGCATTCATTTGGAAAAGGACTCAGAGAGAATCTCCTTATATCCTCAGGCCTTCACATATGGATGGGAGCTTCCCATGGTATCACCATTCAGTGCAGTCTGCATTGCTACACTGTGTGACATGATTGTAGATACGTGTCTTTTCACACTGTGTTTTCATCTTTCCTGACCCTACACCATTAAGTATGGCTGCTCCACTGTAATTGAAAAGCACATTTTCTATACCGCTTTCTTTTTGCATTCAGTCTTTCTGATAGACTCTGTGTCGGTCTATCAATGTTGGTTTGCAAGAATGGAGTTCTCATGGCAAGAGGTTGGATCAGGTTTCTGGTAAGAATGGTTACAGAAAGAAAGATTCACTGTCAGTAAGCATTGGAGCTCAGTGTGGGTTGAAATTCTCTTCCTGTGAATGGCAAAGGAAAGTTGCTCAGCACATTCACAGGATGCAAACTCAGAGGTTGTGTAAGTGTGGCCAAAAGGATTATTTCTGTGGGTGTTGTTTTGTTTCCACAATTCAGTCAATAGCAAATGATGTGCTTCCCAATAAACTGTTCCTCTCCAGGTGGAAGGGCAAACCTGGTTTTAGAGAAGGGGGAGAGGGGAAGAAATCAGCCCTCTTGTCTCTTGTTGGATTATGAAGGACTTTCAGTCTTCCACAGACACCAGGATGCTTATAGAGATTGTCCAACTTTGTATGGCTCTCTCTTGGGAGGAGCAAGAAAGAAATTCTCCCCAGCACTAAAGAGAAAAACAGAAGGTTAAGAACAAGTTAATCTCACCATGAAAACCTATATGTGAAATCCCTTGAGTTACAACTGTGTTCCTGTCTGTTCTAAGCTGAAGTTCTTCTGAAAGCGGGCTTCTGGCAGATAGCACAACGCAAGTGGAGTGGAAAGACATGTGAGAATGCCATAGTCAGCTTTTTAAGTGTGCAACTTAGTATGAAATGCAGAGAGCAGCAGTGTGAATCAGAGGTTTGAATTTGCTCTGGAAGTTCCACAGAAGGCTCCTATTTTGCTAAAGACGACTGTGCCAGTCCAACCCAAAAAGCTGTAATTTAATTTGAAAGTAGTGTTCTGCATTCCTTTCACCTGGTTTTGATTGGTGATGAGCCGTAGAATTTCTCTGTGTTCCAGTAGAGTTCAACAGATGAGAATTTCCTGACTCTACAACATGATTAAAAGCACTCTGAATGCACGTTATTAGCAAGGCTTCTGTGAGACGACTCAATCAGTGGGCTTTGAGTGCCTTTATGAAAGGTTTGCTGAGCATTGTTGGAAGGTGAGATTGCTGAGATAGATACGAACAGCAGGATACAATAATGAAATACAAGGCTTTATGTTTAAAGTAACTTAATAAATGATAGCATACATGTAACAAAGATTTTCCCAGTTTGCCACAGTGCCACGTAGATGAATTGTTAGAAGCATCAAAGTCTCTAGCAGTGATAATGAGAGCTGTGTAGTTGATTTTGGCAGCAGCCCCACTCTCTGTTTTTCTTTACCCCACTGCCTTGGACAGCACTGGAAAAGAACAGCAGATCAGTTTTACATGTACTATCTGTATCTCCTCCAGAAAACTCATCTCTTCTAGCACGCTGTGTCATAAAGCAAAAACTGAATCCACTTTCATCAAATGCTTGTGAGTGATGACCCGTTGCAGGGCCATTGTGTTCTGTTCAAGGCATTTCTGCAAACAGAAGAGGAATGATTGATGGACTCATTGCAAAATAAATGTTGGGCATTAGGGGCTGCCTTTCCTCTCCCCTTCTTCCCCCTTTCACACATGCTGGCCATGACTTTCCAAACAATGTTGCTACTTTTATTTTATTTTTTTCTGCTCCTGTTGCCTGCATGAATAATAGGCAGAGGCTTACTAAAGTGAGAATGGGCTGCAGACTGGAAGCTCAGCCTTTTAACATCTTTTTGGATGCTCAGAATTTCTAAGATACAATGAGGAAACGTGGCTGCTACTCTTAATTGAATTGTTTATTCCTGGCTGAGAGTTTGTGGCTAAACCTTCTGAGGAAGACTTAGAATAAATACTGCCATAGTTATTGCTTACTTTGTTCCCAAGGGATCTTGGAGCTCTTCAGCAAGGTACAGCCCAAAACTTATTCCTTATAGCAGTGACATAATCTTCAAAGAACCCAAGCGGAAATGACTGTGCTTGCTAAGAGGCAAACAGTTGCTAGGTTTGGTTGTTTTTTTTTTTTGTAGTCATTTTAGTTAGTTTGTTTGTTTTTAATTAAAGGATCCTCTTAATCAAAGCAGGAGATCAGAATTTTCGATGACTTGGTCTCTTCCCTTTGCTGCTAATGGTGGAAATTAAGAACCTCTCCTCTCCATCCAGAGAATATTTGTCTAGGAGAAACTTTCATTGTCAGATCCAAGCATTCCCAGCATTTTTCTTCCTCAGCTTCAATAATCATTGCTTCTCATTTATTCAGGTCAATGGGCCCTTTGCCAGAGGGAAAGTACAATTTTTTAAGATGAAGGATAGTATTGGAATAAGAACAGATGGCTGTAATCTGGCCGTAAATTCATTTAGACTGGAAATTAGAGATTTCTAAGATCTTGAGCCTTGAAGTGTTGGAAGAGCCTTCCAGTAAGACTAGGCAAAGGTAAGTCATATCTGGCTTTACGATGGATCTCAATAACTCTGTTTATATGGTATGCTTGTTTTTGGAAGCTGAAAAAACCATGCTATCCTGTTTTACAACAAAATCCATTGTATTTTCCCATAGAACCAGTGGAGAAATCCTTTCCTCCATTTGGGTGACAGAAACTTCAGTTTTAATCATGCGGGCTAAATATCTTTTAGGATAATCTTGTGAAGGGTTAAAGGTTATTATTACACAGAATATTTGTGAAAAAATACTGCAGTAAAATGTGTTATCCAGGGCTGATTCCATTTTTAAAGTTACTTGGTCAAGCTTGTTAACGAATCCCTGAACTGCTGCATAGGTTTGCCAGGTATATTTATGGAATTCTAGCTACCTCCCCAGCAAGCCAAACATTTTTACTTTTCAAGATCTACTCTTAAAATATCTGTCACTGCACTATTTATAGTATATCTTACATGGCTTTTAGTTGCAGATGATCTGCGTGGACAAGTATAATTTAGACTGGTTATCTTTCTCTCATTGTTGTAAATTTGTGCGTTCTTGTTCCTCTGAAGTTCTTTGCTCTAGCTTTTCTGTGTAGTCTACCAGAGTCCTTCTCGTGTTAGCCTAGTCCATGGTAACTTCATCTGTCTCAGTAATGAAGGCAGAAGCCTCTATAGGGCTCTGCTCTGTCTTGACCTCAGTGAACATAAGAGAGATAAGTGAACTGGAAAGGAAGCTGAGGGGAAGGGAGGCAAGCACGTCCACGTGACTCAGTAGGAATAGCTCTCGGATGTAAGGCTCTGCTCCTCAGCAGCTGGTAGGCCTGAAAAATGGACAAGAAAGTGGTACCACACACACCAGGCTATTCCCATTAAGCTTCTTTCCCTAACACTGATGTTTTCAAGGTTACAGTGGGCTCAAAATATTGACAATGTAGTGATGACAGTGGCTGACTTGTAAGGAACCCTGACCTTCATTGCATCTGGCTCTGAGCACTTTTTAAACTTGACCTGTGACACAGGCTTGTTTAAAACGAATATAGCCACTTTTTCAAATAAAATGATGAGAGTCGTAGGTGTGAAGATACTTAGTGTAACAAGTCTACTCTAATACAGCAAATTTCTTGCCAATTATTCCAGCACTGATAGAAGGTCCTGCTCCCTTTCTGGGCCATGCAGGAGGGAAACAGCAGAAGCAGTACTTTCTGAAATGACTGAAGAGGGAGAGATGGTGATGCTGTATCCATGCAGTTAGAGGCCAGGGATGCAGATGACAACTTATTGTAAGGTGAAGAAGTGGTTTGGCTTAACAGGACAGTGGGTGTGTTGTGGGAATGGGTGATCTCCAGTTATCCCAGCAGCAAAAGGAAAGTGTAAGCCAAAGGAAGTGAAAGCTGCCTGATGGAAAGGGACCTTCTCACTGGTGACAGCTGACAGGACGAGGGGAAATGGCCTTAAGTTGCACCAGGGTAAGTTCAGGCTGGATATCAGGAAAACCTTCTTTACAGAAAGGGTTGTTAAGCACTGGAATAGGCTCCCCATGGGGGTGGTTGAGTCACCATCCCTGGATGTGTTTAAAATCCGTTTGGATGTGGTGCTCAGGGACATGATTTAGCAGAAGGTTGTTAGAGTTAGGGTAGTACGGTTGGGTTGTGGTTGGACTTGATGATGTTTAAGGCTTTTCCAACCTGAGTGATTCTGTGATTCTGTATGTGCTGCAAATAAGTAAGGTTGTGGATGTCACCTCCCTGGAAGTGTTCAAGGCCAGGCTGGATGGGGCTTTGAGCAACCTTGTTTAGTGAGAGCTATCCTTGCCCATAGCAGGGTGGTTGGAACAAGATCATCTCTATGATCCCTTCTAGTCCAAACCAATCTAAGATAAATCAGCAAACACAAGGGCCAGCAATTAGACAGCTGGCTTCTATTGCCGTATGGCACTTAGTTTTTTAGAAGCTTTTAAAAGTACTGGACAGATTTTCTGGAAGATTTTGGTTATGCAATAAAAGCCATCTAATGTTGTTTCTGCTCTGCTGTGAAGATGGAGCATTCTTATTATGCACTATAATCTTACTTGTGCTTTCTATTCTTGATGGTTTTTCTAAGCCGTGGGCTAAAAGACATTGTGATAGAAATGATTCACTCAACAAAATGTACGAACTGTGAAGCCCTGAAACTCCTGCCTTTTTTTGTACTTCTCAAGACAGTAAACAAAGAGCAAGCAGTACAGCTTATACTGTTTGAAAGTGCTAGTATATGTCAAACACTCAGGATTTCCGTGGTTATTTGAGCTGGAATTTCACATGCCATGAAACACAGAGTGGCTCTGAATCAGTGCCCCCACAGGGCCATGTGTTCCCAAGGGAAGAGCTTGCCTCACATCAGGAATACGTGTAGAAGGCACAATGCACAATGCAGAACTTTGGGTGAAGAACTAACGTTGCAGCAAGTGCTGTGTTGCATTGGTGCAGTGCCAGCTGTTATCTGCTGCTCATTCATATTAGTCAGAACTGATTTATCTACTGATTACTCACACAGCTACACTGGTATAGGTGGTTCAGAGCTCCTTTGGATATCTCTGCATGGTATTACAAACACATTAGAGAAATCATCACCATGTCAGGCCCTCAAAAATGCAGGTAATGACAGCCTTAAGTTACTGGTGAATCCTCTCATTCACTTCTGTCTTGTACTTGTTACTCTAGTTTTCCTTTGTGCCTTCTGTTAGTCTTTAATTTAATAATTCCATGTCATTCTGTTTCTTTGCACAGGACCCCTTTTCTCATGTTCACAGGGAGTTGATGAAAAACTCGTCAATATTCTGTTTCCTGTTGTTTTTAGTGTGTGGCCCTAGGCTTTAATCTGTGCACTCTCTTAAGATGCTGTTGCACCTCAGTACAGAAAGAACATTGAGGTGATGGAGCAGGTCCAAAGAAGGGCTGCAAGGCTGGTTGAAGGGCTTGGAGAATGTGCCCTATGAGGAGAGACTGAAGGAACTGGGGCTATTTAGTCTGGGGAAAAGGAGGCTGCTCTCTTCAAATACCTGAAAGGTGCTTACAGCGGGAAGGAGTTGGTCTGTTCTCACTGGTGACAGGTGACAGGACCGAGGGGAAATGGCCTGAAGTTGCACCAGGGTAAGTTTAGGCTGGATATCAGGAAGACCTTCTTTTCAGAAAGGGTTGTTAAGCACTGGAATAGGCTCCCCAGAGCGGTGGTTGAGTCACCATCCCTGGATGTGTTTGAAATCCGTTTGGATGTGGTGCTCAGGGACATGATTTAGCAGAGGGTTGTTAGTTAGGGTAGTATGGTTAGGTCATGGTTGGACTCGAGGGACCTTAAGGTCTTTTCCAACCTGAGTGATTCAGTGATTCTATGATTCATTTCCTCATGGGTTCTTTTTTAGTATTTACTGTCACAGATTTTGGATGTGTCTCACATCTTAGTGAACTTGTTTCCATAGGTCAGCTGCTGAACATGAGGAAGGGTGTATTGCTGTTCTACAGACAGAAAATTGAGGAACATATATTGATGTATACAGAATATCTTGATGAGGAGACTGTTTTAATGGCAGCCCAAGGCACAAGTTTCTTTACCTCCGTGACAGTGCTGATCCTCAGCATTTCTACAGGTATCTGAAGTCCTCAAGGTGGCCATTCGGAAAGGAAGAAATGCTGTAGCTGTCACTTAGCAGAACTCAGCATCACAGGATCTGGCTTTATGAGAGGGAAATCATTGTGTGTTCAGGGTGTCAGTCCACTTGATTCATCATGAAACTGTCCCTTTATCTCAGTGCTTCGTGTACTGCATGTTTTTTCTTTTTGGCTGTGTGTGTCAGTGTGGGCCCTGAGATACCTTTCTTTGGCTTTCTGATTCCCTCATGAGTGAAAGGTCTTTGAGTTGGAGGTCCCTGTGTGCTTAAGGACAAGAAGGGTAAGTTAAGGTTACATCAGACCTCGTGAATTCAATGTAGACCTGAATATTGTGCCATACTTGGTTTTAAAGCAAAACCTGTGGGAAAAAGGAGTGTCTTCTATTGTGGTAACTGCTAGGTTCTGTGGGTAGACAGATTTTAAATGTGTGAGCCCTTCAGATTTGAACCCTTTCCTCTCACTTGGGTTGCCTTGGGTTGTGCAGGAGCAAGCAACATTGTCTCTGTTACATCCTGGTAGTCTACTAAAGCAATGTCACCTTAAAAAAACAAGCAGAAAAACATTGTGTGACAGCAAATGTAGTCCCCCAGTCGTTTATCGTTGGATCAGAAGCAAGAGAATGTTACTAGAGATCGCTGGATTAAAGGAAAAATAAAAGAGAATATGTTTTAATTCTCTCTTTGAATCATTCACAGTTGGGAAATAGGTTCTTCTATTGTCTATTGTATCATAGCTGTCAGGACGCCTTGGAAATAAAGCGACTTTCTGATAGCAAAGTATATAGTATGGTAACTTCTACCTGACTAATTAGGAAATTATATCAACTTTCTCATTAGGAAATTAGGTGAACTGACTCTGACACATCTCTACTATATGTTCCCTGTTTATATGCATCTGCCTGTCTCTATATCATGTATTAATAAATTATTTTTGGTAGAACCTATGTTTCTGTTGATTCTCTACTGGACTTGGCACAGAGAGGATGTGGTTCGTGCTGGGATAGTTAGATAAACTTAGCTATTTTCCAAATGAAATGTATTTTTTCTTATTTTTTTAAGCAATTTAATTTCAGTTCTCATAAAACTGGCAAGATTGTTTTGGGTTTATTTATAGATATTCAAGGATAAAATTCCAGGAGTCTCAACAGTGGAAAATAAACAATTGAGCTGAAAGAAACAGTGTCCCCCAAAACATAAAGCACAACTATTTTTTTCATAATCATTCTTGATCTCATACATGCTCTGCTATAATGTTATATTACTTTAGTTGTTATTGCAGGCATTTTATTTCTATTGTAGCATTTCAAAAGACGTCTGCATTTTGTGTTTTCATTGGGTTTATTCCTGAGAAAGGCTAATTGAAATCTGCCTCCTGTTCATCTTGCTGCTCTGTAGGATATCGCATCTGAGTTACTTTAGGCAGAACTTCAGAGCTGATGTAAACTTGGAAGATTTTCAGACTTTTAATAAAACAGAGATCCATAGGGTTTTAGATCCTGGAGGAGTCAACAGGAAGACATGTTCATTGGCATTTAATGGAAAACCATAGTCCTCCTGCTAAGAGAGAAATGCAGCACCACAGGATTTCTTCTTTTTACTGCTTTATATGACAAAAAATATGCTTCCAAATTCTTATAGGCAGATGAAACTTCATGTACCTGGAAAGGAGTAGTTTTCCTGTGTTTTGAGGAAAATTAAATGAAACAGAGGCAGATTTATGAATGAGAAAATATTTCCGTGTGTACTCAAAATGTAAATGTCTTTGGGAAAAGTATTTATGTAGACTTGACTACAAGGCTGAACTGTGGTCTGTTCTCAAGAAAGCTTCCTAAGGGTGAGGTTCCTGAGGCTATTGAGAAATCTTACTGGAATAAAAAGTTCACTTTTGTTCAAGGCCTGTAGGTATCTTGTAGTTGGCATTCAGAAACACTAAGTGATGGAATGGACGTCAGAGCAGAATTTGGTGTTGTGTTGTATGCTCAAATGAACAGTTCTGAACTACTTGGAGAAATAAAGTAGATGTATTTCCTATTTGCCATACTTACATTCGCTGAGTCTGATCCTGCTGTGTTGAATGAAACTGCAGTTTGGAGTGTGGCTTCTAAACCAGCAAAGAACTTGTTGCACTGAAAGTTCCCCCAAACATCCTCAGGTCATATGTCAGAAGAACAGGAGTTTGCTGCATTATCTCAGGAGTGCACGTTTAATGTAGACAAGAGCAGCTTGCTTGCTTGCCTGATGTATCCAAACTACCTTACATTAGCCATGGGCTGAGTATGCACAGAGAAAGTTTTTGCAAATACACCTCAGTGACAAAGAATACATCCAGGTGTTTAAGTTATACAGTGGTTAATCACTGTGCTTCATTTTTTCATGTGAATTTGTCTGTATTTGTTTAGCTTCAGCTTTCAGGCGTTGATCCTCTTCTAGGAGGCTGGACAATTTTCTATCAATCAAGATATATGGTAGGGGAAGAAACTTGTGCTTTGTAAGTACAGCTCTGTGCTAATGCCCCTTCCATTTCTTGCTTCTTTACCTATCTTTGCCATTTAATGTCACAAAAAAGCCTTTTCTTGCTTCTACAAGGGTTTATAATGGAATTACTGCAGCTGTGGAGATTGAATAGCAACTCCTGTAGGTGCAGTCATGTCTAATAAGAGGCTATTTTGACTGGCTGCCTATTAGGAGTTTAGTTGTGGCAGTTCAAACCTCACTGTGGGCTCCTTATGGCTGTCAGATACAAAAATTTTGTGTTTGCTTGGCTGACCTTGCTGAACCTGCTGCTGGAACTGAACTGCTCCAGGGACCTGAACTTGCTAGAACAGAGTGTGTGCTGCAGTCTCCTATTAATGGTTATGAAGATATACAGTATTTCTTAATTTATTTCTCACAGATTTATATCACTTTTTATTAAATTAAAGTTAATTCTTGCTGCCTAGGAGTTAGCACATTGCCTGTTTATTGCCTATTGGAATGATCCGAATGGAAATTCTGTGCAATGATATTATTGAAGTTTGAATAAACAGGCTCTCCTCTGGCAGTGTGTGTCTGTCAGGAAGCAAAGGTTTTAGAATGAATTGTTCTTTAAAACTGTGATAAAGCCTGTTGCAAACGATAAGAATGGTTTGCTTACATGTAAGTTTGGTTACATGAGAGAAGTGAGATTTGCAGAGCTTTGGAATTTAAGTATTTCTGTGGAGGTGACCTGGCTTTCTGCACTTTGGGCACCAAAACAGTGGACTCGTGGCTTGTGTGTGCAGATCCCAAATGAAATTTAAGAATAAAAGAAAGAAAAAGGGAGTGAAGAATGAATAAGGAAAAGAACTGCCAGTTTTCTTCCCAAAAATACTCTGTAAGTATATGGTGAAACTCAACAGCATTCTGAAAGAAAAGAAAACAGATGGAAAATACGATAGTAGTGGCAAATGGACAAAGGGAATAGACTGGAAATGCAGGCAGATAAACTTTCAGTAGGAACAACTGCTGATGCAGAAGGAGTGGCAAATGTCTCTATTTAGAGAGTAGGAAAGCACGTGATAAAATAACATGGAGAGATTTGAGATTGCTCAAATTGAAATTTGTAGATTCTTGAATTCTTCACAGTAGCAACAGGAGAAGGTGATTTGCAGAAAACTGATGCTTCACCAAGGATATCTGAAGGTCCTCAGCACTTGCAGCTCCATATGGTTTTCCTGGTTTACTTTGATGCTTTTCAAATGTACTTAAGCCTTCATAGCATAGCCCTAAGTTTATTCCACTGGACACAGTGGTTTCCTATTAAGTTCTTAACACAGTTAAAGTGATGAGAAGAGAGGTGAAACCAAGGAGGATATCTCCAGTCCTTCCAGAGCAGGGTTTTTTCCTCAACACATTCTTGTGTTTGTCCAGTTTCACTTTAAATTATGTAAACCACGGGTATCCCTGAAATAACTTGTTTCATATCTAGAATCTTATTAAGTCTGTCTGTTCACAGAGCAAACCCTTCTGCATGCCTCCGAGAGCTGTGTGCACTAATTTGGGATGGGCTATGGGCCATGGAGCAGAAATTGCTCATGACTAGCCACAAGGGTTGATCATGATGAAAACAGTGGATTGCAGCTTAAAACAAACCAGCTGGCCATGTGCACTGTAATCTTTATCTGTAGACATTAAGTCCCATTCTGTGAGAGGGCCATAGGGGAGATCGGTTTCAGTGGAGCCTAGATTGTAGCTGGTGCATTTAAGACACTATTAATGGAATTATGTCTTGTCTGTGCTTTGATGTTATTCTGTTGTTCTCAACTGCTGATTTGCAGACCAATTTGTGTAGTGGGGAACTTCCTCCTTTTAAGTGGTTGAGTCAATGGAACTCTCCACAGAAGAATTGGACTCAATGTTGATCAGCTGGTGGTAGTGGGACACAGAGCTTGTTTTGCAGTTTCAGCAGTGCATACCTGTTTTTTTCACCTGGTGCAGTCCTGCACAGCTTTCTTCCCCTCCTGGGAGTGAATGTTAAGCATGGCTGAGCTTTGCCAAAACCTTCCCTTTTCTGCTTGCTTGTTGCAGCTGGAAACATGCAATGGAGACATGTGGAACACTAACATGTGATCTGAATTTCGCAACGGCGTGTCATATGGCAGGACATGAGTGGGCTTTCCTATTGCACAGACCCCAAACACAGGCTGAGGGGAGGGACCAGAGCAAAGTGTAGGTTGATTCCTCTATTGCTGCTGCATGGAACAGTTGGAGCAAATGTCTTTCAGTTGAGCAATGCAACAACAGGGAGGAATATAGCAGTTAAACACTGAAATGGAAGATGTGCAGCATCAATACTGCTGACACCCAGCACCTGTAAACCTGAGCTTCCACAGACTGAGATTTGCTGAGGATAATCAGAAGATTAAACAATTCTAAGTCTTCTTAAGGCCCTTTATAATTTGCTTTTATACTTTCAGGCACTGTGCTGCTAAAAAAACCCTGGCGTTACCAAAGAAATGCTGCTCTAAAATGTAGCAGAAAGCTGAAGAACAGACAGACTGGATCAGACCAAAGGTCAAAATAGTTTAGTTTTCCATCTCTTTGACAATTGTCAATAGTGGTTGCCTAGAGAAAAGATATTATGAGAACAAGCTCCCTATGTGGCTCCCTTGCGTGTCCCTCTGGCAGCCTGTGGCTAAGAACATTACTGTGCCTGAGGTTGTCTCACTAGAATGTTTGTATAAAAACATATAAACATCCTGGGGCAATGAGCTTTACAGTTCAGCAGTCTACTGCTGGTAAGGAAAAGATATACAGGCCTTTTGTAAAAAGAGGAGAAAATACTCATTGCTTTGCTGTTCCTGCACACCCAAGCCCTGATATTCCACTTCACTGCCCTCCCACCCTTACAATACAGTCATCACTCCTGCGTTCCCACCTATGAACTGGTTGGCCTGTATTCCATTGCTTTTTGAGACATAAGTGGGCTAATTCTTATTTTTTTGGAACACAGTGAAGTAGTTCCCCCTGTATCCTATCCAAATTTATTGAGCAGCAGGGTTTTCCCCTGCAATTTAAACTACCACTTAAGCAAACTGAGAGAAGCTGGGGCTGCTTGTGTCCAAGCAGAGCAATACCAGTATACCAAAATATTCAAAGCAAGAAGTGTATTATTATATGTATTATAGCAGTAAGAAGAAAAGCTTTGACATTTTATGCTGCAGCAGAGAGAGAAACCACGAGCAGGGGAAAGGCTTTAAATTAAATGAAGGAAGATTGAGATTGGATATTAGGAAGAAATTGTTCACTCAGAGAGCAGTGAGGCATTGGCACAAGCTGCTCAGAGAGGTTGTGGATGCCCCATCCCTACAGGTGCTGATTTGGTGGGGGCAACCCTGTCTGTGGCAAGGGCCTGGACCTAGATGATCTTTAAGGTTTTCTACAACCTAAGCCATTCTGTGATTCTCCTGATTGATACAGACCAAATTTTGATTTTTGCCTCCCAGGTGAGAATTGTGTAAAACTCAGAATAGGTTTCAAACTGTTAAAGAAGTTCTCTGCGTTTCAAGAAAAAGAAAGGAAGATAAAAGAGGGGAAAGACACACTGAGAAAGAGAGAGTAAGCAAAGAAGAAATGAATAGATCTGTGCCATTGCTTTGTATCCAAATGGCTTTGCTACCAAGCTGGCATGCTTGTGCATTGTAATGCATTTTTCAGGCTGTGTGGTGATCTAAAACCATGCCTGGTATCGGAGACTGGAATGAAAGGAAAAAGCTGTCTGCCTTCTGCCCTGAAATTCACTCCTTTTCTTGGCTATACACCACTAAAACACAATTAAAATAGTGTGAACAGAATGTGTCAGTGGAATGAAGATCATAGTGTTCCATCAAACGCTCCGGTTGTGCCCTCCAGAAACCCTGCGACAGAAGGTAAGCCCTGTGCATGGCTTACATCCCTTGGGTGCCAATGTACAGGTAAAAGGCCTTACAAGCACAGCCAGAAAATTTGTGGCAGGAGCAGACGAGGCAAAACAAGAATAGAAAGCAAATGACAGAACTGGTGATAAGACAGTTGCAAGTAAACTCTCTCTTCATGTTTCCCCCTCCTTTTTCAGTACTTTAGAACAAAGAACAGAGCTCAACATTGTCAGCAGCACAGGAACGTGCTCTGTGTCTCCAAGCCATTCAGTATGTCTTCAGTAAATCAGCAATTTGATGATCCTTGCAGCAGCAGAAGCCTTTCTTCAAGACAGCACTGCTGTCTGCTGTAGCAGATTACATGAACAGATGAGGTTTTTGCAGCCTCTGACAACTGCAAATTCAGGGCCTATACTACTGTCTACATGGGCTGTTTTATCCCTTTTACTGTACAATTTGGGTCCTAACATTTAGGAGATCGGTGCGACGCATAAAATATTTTAGAAGATTGCTTTTTGAGTTGCCTCCTGATGTTTCATTATTCACAAGGCATTTAATGGTGACAGAGCCTATCTCCCTGGCTAGGAAGGATGATTTGTGCTCCTGCTATGGCATCTTTATGTAGAAAGCTACACTGAACTCAATTGCTCAAGCTTATATTAAAGGCTACTTGGTTGGCAGCATGCTCTGGCTTCTCTCCACTGCTCTGTGCTTGTAGTAATGTATACCCCACATCTGCTAATACTCTGGCACCTGTTACTTGATGACATCTCTCCAGCTCCATAGCAGATCTGAGCCCCTTCGGTGTCACACTGATTTATTTTGAGAGTCTAGGTGTCCACATATACCTGGAACATGTATCCATCATTGCAACATGCTGGTTTTAGCTCGTGCTTAGAATAGCACCCATAAGAGCTTTGCCGTGTTGGGGTAAGCAAGAGCAACTGGCAATGCTGTGAATAGCAATGAGAGCCACAAAAGCTTTTCTAAGGACACTATCAACTTGAAAATCACACTTTTGTCTGAGAATTGTATCTTCTAATTAGCAGTAGCCCTGTGACTGTGAGAAAGTAGCAAGGCATAAAACATATCTTAGATTGGTGATTATTTTCCTGATTGTGCTTCAAGCTCTGTTGTTCTTACTGCTTTTTGGGGGAAAGGGGAGGGTGGGAGGGTGGCTGCTTTGCATTCACTTTATTTATTACGATGGCCATGCTCTGGCATATTGCACATTCTTTGCCTTAGGCTGTCCAGAGCTATCCTTGGAGCAGGAGCAGGTAGATTCGTGCTGCTGTGGTGGATTTGGATCTCTATAGGTGTCTCCATTTCACACTGAATCCTCTGAGGGCAGAGAAGCAGTCTGTCTGGCTTATGTGGTAGAGCTGGGGAGCAAGGAGGCACTGCTGAGCTGTAATGCCTTTCTCTCCCTAACCCATACATGTGCCAGGGTGGGGGGAGGAGGGCTAGGAGTCTTTTATTTCTGGGGTCTGTCATGGCCATGAGGAGCAATCTGAATGATGAGTTAACTTCCAGTCCCGGTGCTAAGCTGGGAACAGAAGGGATTTGTGGCACAAGGTAAAACTTACCTTTCTTCCTTTCCTGAGCTAGTTCTAGTTTTGCTTTAATTGTGTGTAATCATGTGGCCA
This sequence comes from Lagopus muta, assembly GCF_023343835.1. Taxonomy (NCBI): domain Eukaryota; kingdom Metazoa; phylum Chordata; class Aves; order Galliformes; family Phasianidae; genus Lagopus; species Lagopus muta. The sequence continues at coordinate 7,500,221 of NC_064439.1, forward strand.
TACAGGTATGGTGTATGTCCTGGTCAGGGAAGTGATGACAGGATTTGGCCACTATGCCATTTTAAATCTTTTTTAAATCTTCATAGCTTTCACCATCTTCATAGCCTTTTCGTCCCAGCCCAGTGCTCTGTGGGTCACCTGGAACCTGTATTCAGAAGTTCTCCACAACTTGGCACTCACCTCCCCCTCCACAATGCAGATCCCAGTCAGTAACCAGCAGGTCATGGCGTGGGTGAAAGCTGGGCTTTGTGTTCTTCTCCTTGGCTTTTCTACTGCCCATCCAGATGTATCCTAGCATGACGAGCCCTGTGTCAGGCTTTGTTGCCTTGTAACAATCTGCAGAAAAAAAGATTCATAGTACTGAAAATTCTGGTAGCTACTCAGTTTTCAAATTAAGAGGAAGAACATGTGCCTGGTTTTATATGTGCCTGGGATTTTGATTCTTAGCGTTGTTGAAGGGATATTTGTTATAACAAGGTAGATTTTTGCACTATGGAAGGGCGTCATATACTGTTGATATGATTCCGATAGAAATACATTTTGTGCTAACCTTATAATTAGTTGAGAAAGTAATCTAGCAAATGGCTTTAAATATTGCTGTTGAATAAAAGGTCTGAAAAAAGGCTAATGCGAGGGATCATGTACAAACCTTGATTTCACAGTCTTCCCATTATCAGGCTTACATTTCTGATTGTGCCATTGTGACAAGTTTCAGAGCAGTGTTGTTGATGGAGGTTGTACAAGAGAATGAACAAAATCTAGAGCTTGCTACTGAATGGCCTTTTGCTTGCATTTGTCATTGCAGTGTATGTGTAAGTAGGCAAAAAAACAAATGTGTGCACAGATAGCAGTAGTGGCATTTAGTCAGCAGAGGGCAGGGTATGCTGAGTAGAAGTTCTTTCAGTTCAGAGAAATAAGGCTCAGGAAAGAGTTACTGAACCTGGGAAGGAGAAATTCTAAAGATGTCGGCATATCAATTCTTATCCCCCTACCTCCCCATTTGGCAAGTTGAGCTGTTCTCAGTTTCTTCTTAAGCTTTGTTTCTTAAATCTGTTTGCAAATTTCTTGTAGTTATTTCTGGGTTTCTACCTCCAACATACTATTGATGCTTCAGTTCATTTCAGTTGTTAGGGTGCTCAGGGACGTGATTTAGCAGTGGGCTGTTAGAGTTAGGGTAGTATGGTTGGGTTGCAGTTGCACTTGATAATCTTTGAGGTCTTTTCCAACCCGAGCTGTTCTATGATCTATACATTTTGATATATGATCTATGTTCTATACATTTGCAGCTTTGAGGACCATGTTTTAAGTTTCATAAATCCATTTTTTGAAAATCATTGCAGGCCGTATTCTGTCTGTTTGTAAGCATTAAAATAACAGCAGAGTTCAGCAAAGCAAAACTGCAATACAGAAAGAAGTGTGGGGAATTTTTTTCTTTTTTTTTTTCTTTGAGCTGAGGTTGGGAAAAGGACAAAAACTTGGAGGAATAAGTTTCAATTACTGAGAAGAGGAACAAATTGTCTTTTTCATCCTGCCCTGGTTAAATACAAGACAGAACGGTTAGAGACAGTGTGAAGTCTGTTGGTTGCCTTTTACCTGACAGTAAAGCATTTGAAGTTTTACACTTTTCAAAGTGTGTGTGGAACATTACTGAGACTGAGCTACTTATGATATCTAATGCTGAAATATAATGCTCGTGAGCCATACAGTAATAGAAAAATGTTTTGAAATATAAAAAACACTGAAGTTTTCCTGAGTTTTCCTTTTTTAATCATAATTGGATTAAATGGCAGAGCATAAGAGCTCATAGGGCATAAATAAGAACACTGATTCCTTTTAAAACTGTCAGAAGGAAAGTTGATTATGTATAGGAATACTTAGTTCTGGATCTGTACCTGTAGCTGCTGTCATCTGTGGCTGAATTGAGATTAGGTTTACATGTGATTTCACATATGACGTGTGCAAAGTTATACAGAATCATAGAATATTCCAAGTTGGAAGGGACCCATAAGGATCACAGGGTACAACTCCTAAGGAAGAAAACATCACAGTGAAAAAAAGGGAGTCACAATGACACAAAGAAAATGTAATTTCTGAAGTACTTAAGATGACAATCTATGAGCGTGTGAGATCAATCCTACTTTTATTAAACTGCAAAGGATTCATCTGGTTGGTAAGTGGATGCTGTTGGATGAGTTCTGTCACTGACTTCATTGAAACAGCTGAACTCTGCAGTAATGTGATGATAGTCAGACTCGTGGGGAGTGCATGAGTATTTTGGAAAAGTCAGATTCTTCTGGGGATTACAATTTTAGCTGGGAGAGATTAGTCCCTATTAGGAGCCCTTTATAGGCAAAAGCTGACGTTCTTAAACTGGAATGGCAAACAACAAGGTCATACTTTATCTAATAGTGTAGAATGAGAGGGGTTTGGAAAAGGTTCATAACTAATGGTTACTTCGTTTGGTTCTTTAAAGAAAAACAAAGGAATAATTTGATGTGTGAGCAGAGAGACAGTAAGAAGTGCAACATGGTGACAGTCTGGGTTTCTGGAAAATTCCATGGCTGCTATCACCAACTGTAGTGATGTGGTTTGCTTGAGGGAATCAGTAGTACCTTCAGTCTGTTACATAGGAAAGGCTCTGTGTATCTTTGGCTGAAGAGGAGACCAAGCACATCATTTGTGTTGGGTGGGGAATCCTGTGGTGCTTTAAGAAGTTAACCTCGAATTCCAGGCTAACACTTCTGACCACTGTCAACCCTCTTGTCATTTATTTTAGGTAAGGGATCCATTTATTTATTTGTGACTCTCTAATCAGTGAGACTCTTACATAGATCTGCTTCTGGTTTTGCTGGCCAGAGAAATTTAAGCAGGGAAAAGCCAAGCCAAAAAAAAAACCCACAAAACTTTCTTTAGAATCCAACTTTGCTGGAAAGTTGATTTCAGAAGTTGTGGATTTGTTAGACATGTTCAGATTAATGTGCTCTGCAGTGCAGTGAATATTAAAGGAACTGTCAAGAGGGAAAGTCTGTGTATGGGATAAATTAGGGCTCTCCAAGGATTAAAAAGATGTAGGTTTTTTTTTTTTTTAAGTAGCTAGCCTACTATTGAAAAATAATGAGTAGTTTCCATAGCAACCTCCCTTTCACATTGTGCACACATACTGTAGCAACATAAAAAAAGAACGGTATCAAAGAAGGAATAAAACTGAGCTGTGCTATTTGGATTTTTAAAAAATAGTCCTCCATCCTAAATTCTCTGTTTATAATGCAGAGATCAGCAATCACTGAGGATATTTTTTTCAGAATAAATGATTATAAAATTTTTCATCCAAATATTTGGGAAAAGGAAGCAAAGTAAGAAGTATTGCTCAGAAGAGGAATGGAAATGTTCTTCCTTTCCATGCTATAGGTTGGGCAAAATCAAGAGTGTTTCAAGCTACCAGCATCTTTTCATCACCCTGTACTGCTAATTATGTTCAGGATAACAAAGAGACTACTGCTTTTATTTCCTGAATGCATGCCAAGATGTTTGACAGCCTGTGAGACACACAGTTTGGCCATCATTTGACCTGTGCAGAGTAGGACCACAGGAAGATTGAGCTGTCCTGGCTGTACGTTCTTAAGATTAGACTTCTCTAAGGTTGGCCAGAGTTTGCAATTTCTTCAAGCAAGGCTGGAGTTGTTTATCATTTCACAGAGAAATCAGAGAAGACAATGTCTAAACAGAAAGTCCAGCCAACAACTTTGAGAGAGTCTTACTGTTGTTGTTGAATATCAGTTGAATCCACAATTCCCAACAACCATTGAAGGAACTGAAGCTGAGGAAATTTTCAGACACCCTAATTATAGCAAGCTGAACTTTCACTGTGTATTCTTATCAGGAACATTCCTCCAAATGACCTGACTCCACAATATAGAAAGAAAACTATGATTTTTCTTTTCAAACATACACATTTTAAAGAAAAAGTGAAAGGAGAATTTTAAATACTTAGAGCAGAAGGGATTATAAACACGAAAATACGAAGTCAGGATGGGAGAAAAGTGAAAATTAGTAATCGTAATCATTATAATAAATTAGAAGATGGAGTTTCTAGAACTCTGATGAGGAAAGGCTGAGATGATGATCTCCTCAGGATCAAGTTTCATCAGTTACAGCCCTTATTCCCCCAGGGACATTGTTTGTTTGGTAATGTAACATCTGAGAGTTGCCTGGCTCTGGACCACCACCCTGCATGGCACTCAGGGAACTGCAAGTGTGGTCAATGACTGTATCACAATCCAATTTAATTTTCAGAGGAAATGTAGTGTTCTTGGTCTTGCAAGGTTTGGTTCTCGGTATCAAGTAAAGGACAAGCTCCCTGTGCATTCAGATATACAAACATATTCATGTGCACTGAAGCCTTCAGTAAGAAGAAGGAAGTTATGATAGGTTTGGACTTGTTGGGAACCTTATTTAAAATCTACACGAGTGACTAGTATCTCTGTTTCAAGAAGACCATTCAGTGCAGTGAAGAGGATTCAGAGAAAACCTCTGGTGTGGGAGAAAGGAAGTAAAAATACGCCTTGCTGAGAGGGTGGTTGAGTTTGAGATGTTCAGTGTGGTAAAGTGCTCACAGCTTTATTGTGTCATTCTGATCTGCTTGCAAAAGGGGTAAGCAGTGTCTGGTAAACAAAGGTGAGGATAGGAGAAGGTTTCAAAATGAGGCAGGAAGACATAGCCTGGCAGTGCAAATACTTGTCAGGAGATATTTATAATGAACTGGGGAAATTTTGTAGTCAGGACTAAACAATTTTCTATAAAATACTCTTATTTCAAGCAGAATTCAGATTCAATGAAGATCTTAAACATCATCAAGTCCAACCATGGCCCAACCGTACTACCCTAACTATAACAACCCTCTGCTAAATCACGTCCCTGAGCACTACATCCAAACGGATTCTAAACACATCCAGGGATGGTGACTCAACCACCCCCCTGGGGAGCCTATTCCAGTGCTTAACAACCCTTTCTGAAAATAAGTGTTTCCTGATATCCAACCTAAACTTACCCTGGTGCAACATGGGGCCGTTTCCCCTCATTCGGTCACCAGTGAGAAGAGACCAACCCCGCTCTCGCTGTAAGCACCTTTCAGGTATTGGAAGAGAGCAGTAAGGTCTCCCCTCAGCCTCCTTTTCCCCAAACTAAACAGTCCCAGTTTTAATACCAAATGCTGATTTTTCATGGCAATATGCTTTCCTATACCTCTGGGTTGTTCCATAAAAATGACAGCTTTTGATAATATTGAATAAAATAATAACATATTGTTTTTTTCTGTGGTATTTTAGTGCATAGAACATTTGATGCAATATAGATTTTTAAGGTCATTTCATTAGTAATGAACTCAACAGGGTTCTTTTTTTGTGTGTCTGGTTATACTGTCATAGTTTTTAAAAAAACATTCCTGAGGGAACTTGTAGGGAGTTCACTGTGGGGTTTCTTGAAGTCTGAAAGTCAATTTCCTCTACTAACATTAGAAAAAAAAAATCTTATATGACTGCTAGGATGAGTGCTGTGATGTGATAACTTGAAAAAGATTCCAGCTCATTTTGTTTCTGTGAAGATCTTAAATGCACTTCCCCTTCATCAGCTTTCCATCCCACATCACTTACTTTTCAATTAATAATTTTTTTTTCCCAGTCCTTGCTCTTCGGGGAACATATTTTTATTACCTTAGGAATCCTCTTCTGCTTTTTACAGCTGCTTGGGTTATTTTACACACTTCCCACGTGGATTGTGAAAACCTCTAGTTTTTCATTGCATGGCTAGGCATTGACTGGAGAGTTGTTCTAACCCATGTCTGCAGGTCTGATCTTGGCCTATATGAATCAGCATGGGATTCTGCCAGTAAGGCCATGGAGAAGGTGCTTCCCAGCCACGTGGGTGCAGCCTGCTATGGTTTTGCAGATGGAGGCAGGGCAGTGCCTGACCTGTTGTCCTGGCAGGAATTTTCTCTTTGGAGCTGCTCAAATTCATGTGACTTCTGCAGGGCCAGAACTGTTGACATGAGATCATCCTTTGCAAAGCCTGTAGCTATTCAGTGTACTCTTTCAGGGTGCCTCTATCCTGCTTTTCCTATCTGCCATTGCTCTGAATGGACACATGCTTTCCCCAACTCTTCTAAAGCCACCGTAGCACTGAAATGGTTAAATAACTGAGCCTTTTTATTTGCCATCACTGCTAGAAAGCACATTCAGGGGTTGTTTGAACTTCTCGCCAAGGCATTGCTGACTGTTGGTGGTGTATCTTCCTCAAAGGATGGCTTCCATCCTTGCTTGCTTCTCTGCAGAGAGAAAAAAGCCTTTGAAAGTACCTTCTGCCTCATCAGAGTAATGAGCGCTTAAAAAAAAAGAAGTCAGCTCAGTAGTTCAGAATTTTGCAGGATTCTGTGTAATTAATTAAGATTTTTTTTAAACATTGGTTGCTCTGCCAGTCTGTGTATCTAGGTTGTGCCAGTTTCCAGGATTCCCCTCCACCCCCATCCCCGCCCCTCGCCCCGGTTCCTCGCACAGACGTGAGCAGCTGCAGCAATGGAAGACTTCTTTGTAGAGGAGGCAGCTCCAGTGGAACAGGTAGGCAGGCTGGGGTGGGTGCTCACACTCTGATGTGCTGCGACGGTCAGCAATATTTAAAGCCAATAATAATAGCCTAAGACTCCAACCAGCATGCAAACTCTTTCTACTTATGAATGAGCAAGGCTGCTGGTGCCTCTGGAAGACATACCAGGTAAGGCTCAGAGCAGCATGTAACGCTGGATAAAGATGGCGTAACATCTGTGAGAAGAAGGTGAAAAACTTGCTTGTATTTTGCTCACCGAGCAGCTGTTGCCATCAGCAGAGAGCTGTCTTCCAGAGAGGAGGGAATTCAGCATGAATGAGGCTGAGCAGAGCAGGTTTGAGGTCTTGTGGAGAGCAGGGAAGGAGCAGAACGGGCTGGAGGCTTGGTGGATTTTCACTGCTTCCTGCTCAGGTGGATTCATTGGCATTGCTTCTCTGTCTTTTCTGTTCCGTGTGATGTTGAAGGTGTAACTGACATCACTGAATCAAAACCGAATTTGCCCCTTATTTGCCTCTGTTCTGACTCACAGCATCTTCTTCCTCTGTGACTTGTTGGTTTTGCCTTTTTGCATGTTGCTTACTTTTCAGGTATTTACACCTCCTGCCTCAGCCATACCCTAAACAAGCGTAGTTTTGGACAAGCATGAACCTTGGACAAAATGACTTACTTTGATCATTGAGTTGGGAAGAGATATGAAGCTAGTTAATGTCGTGAAGTTTGGCAAAAAGAATGCAGAACAGCACCAATATCGCAGGACCTTTAGACCAAACCTGGATCGTGAGCCGTTTTCTTTGTTAGGACAAATGACAACTGCAAAAGTCATTTTTTCTTAATACTTCTGTTTTTCCACCATGCTGATGCTGCAGTCTTTGAAGTGAAATTATATGTCAGAATTGAGTTAAATTTCCTAAGGTGTCATACTGTACAAATTGAGATTTTCAAAGTGGAAAATAATGTGTAAATTCAAATTATTCAAGCCTATTTTTTGAATAATAGATACACTTTAGAATTATTCTCTTTTACCGCCTCAGGAATGTGTGCTGAGTTTTGCTGCTGTTTGAGTAACTCCAAACAAAGCTGTGCTAAGTTAGCAGTATCAGGACTTACTGCACTTTTCCTGTGATCCTAATCCAGAGATAACATGCAAGAAATAACAGCTGAGAGTTGGGAGGAAATAACTGCCAATGGATAAACCTGTGAGCACAAGAAAAGCCTGTACAGCCGATAGGAGCTGCTGGGGCCGATGTTGCCAGTGATGCTCAAGTATGCTGTGACAGTGCAAGGCCTGCTTGCTGAATCAGGATGGGGTGTTCATGTGAAGTTACACCCAAAAATATATTCCTTATCTGGCTTGTGGTCAGATCTGGGATTGACCAGTTCAGGGACTCGCTATCCTGAGCTCTACTGAATGGATGGGCAGTTATTTGTCTATTGGACTTTGTGTTCATTGTGGTGAAAGGGTAATAATAGCGCTTACTTCTGGGGATGCGTGTAGATAAATACTTCATGAATCTAATGAGACCATAGATGCATTAAAGGGATGTAAAGAGGTAGATCATGTTCACTTCATGCCTGATACGGTGTTTTGAATCCAACGATGATGTCTGTGTCTCTGATTAGAGAAGATGTAGAATTTGAGTCTGCTAAGTAGCTTCAGGAAAAAAAACATTCAGAACATTCACCTGGTAATATTTTGAAGTGAAAGTTCAAAATTTTGTCAGGTCGCATCACGTTTCCTGACTCTTCTTTGAAATGAAAACCCACTGTTTCTGAACTGATTTGATGAGTACACCTATTTTGCACATGGTGATTTCTCTTCACAGATAACTGAAAATATCTATTGGAAGAGTGAGGAGTTATTGTCCTGGGTTAAAATAAAGTAGGCACATCAGAAATAAACTACCACTTCTTTAAGCATACTTCATTGAATGATTGAGATATAAGCTCATAATTCAATCTATATGGGCAGTTTGCTTGTGCTGGATAGCTCATTTTCATTTGCATTGATGCAGATGTTTGGCTACCAAGCAGAACAGGACTTAATGTTAGTGCTGGTCTGGAATTTATGACTTTGAAAGTGCCCTGCTTAATTGCTTGTTTCCCCTGGGAGTGGTGTGCCAGAGTGTAAAGAGCACTCTTAAACTACAAAGGATCCTGTTCAGCCATTTCTTTTAGAAGTACTTCTGAACGGAGTGCTTCCTGTCTTTGAATCAGTCAAATTCTGAACTGGGGAATTTTCTGTGTTTGTTTGTTTGTTTGTTTGAAAGAAAAGCTCTTATTTGCAGTGATTATATAATACTATAGATTTCCTTATGCTTGCAGTCTTTTTACAAATGCTGATGCATGAATATGAGGAGGAGGGAGAGTGCACTATAACTACATAACTGTTATGTAAGCATTTTGGATAATGGAAGAAGGAATACAATTAAAGCTTGCGAAACTGATAATTGCAAGCACTCTTGAAGAGGACAAGCTTAGAACTTCAGATGTTTGTGATAAATTTGAGTGACAGTGTGAAATCAATAAGATAAAATTCAATAAAAACAAATACTAAATATTGTAGTTAGGAAGGAACGCCATATGACACTGCGACAAAAAGGGAAATAATTGGCTAAGCAGCTCTCTGCAGAAAAGGGTTTTTGTGGCTTATATATATTGGATGACAAGTTAAATATAAATCCAAAATGCATGCAGTTGCAGAAGTAGTAGAGCTCATACCAGGATGTATTGATAGATATGTGGTATTCAGTTATAGGAGGTAATTATTCTGCTCTATTTGGTATTGGAGAAGCTTGAAATTGACTATTAGCCCTAATATTTTGAGGGAAGTATATGGAAAATGGAAAGAGTCCAAGTGAACTCAGAAGGATTTGAGAAGGAAAAAAAAAAAAGAGAGAAAATGGAGAGAGAAATAATTCTAACGGTCTTAGTTATGCAAAAGGTTTCTTTGTTTGTTTGTTTGCTTTTTAATGATAAAGGTTTCCTCTGGGAAATCTTAATTTGCAACAAAGAGATTTTGCTTAGATTTTAGGGGAAAGTTCACGATTATGGAAGGCATTTTTTCTGAAGGGAAGAATTCAGAACAGAGTAGACAAACATCTGTCATTGGTAGTTGGGAAACTGTCTGTGTGTGGGAAGGGACTTGGTAGTCCCCTGGGCTTTCTTCAGCAGTATGTTTCTGTCGATTTTATGTAAAGTGGATGCTATGTACTGGGGGGAAAATGAGAATCAGTGTTGTGTGCTTCAGAAGAGTTTTGAGCTGTCTTGGAAGAGAGGTGCAGAAACAAGACTTGTGTATGCAGTACTGATAAGGTCATGTGGAGTCAGTCACTGTGTGTGGCATCCTCAGTGAATTATCACAAAATCATAGAATAGCTTAGGTTGGAAGAGACTGCAGAGATCACCCAGTTAGAACCCCCTGCCATGGGCAGGGCTGTCAACCACCAGCTTAGGTTGCCCAGAGCCCCATTCATCTTGGCCTTGGATAACTCCAAGGATGGGGCTTCCACTGCTCTCTACACAACTTGTACCAGTGCCTCACCACTCTCTAAGTAAAGAATTTCTTCCTAACAGCTAACCTAAATTCTGATTCTTTAAACTATACAAGCGATTGATCCTACATTGATCAACATCATTCTCTATCATCAAAGCACACCATCCCTACCCTAAGGATACTTTCTGAAAGGTTTGCTTTCAGAGGTAATCATTATTTTAAACTTTTCCCAGTTTTGGCTAAAGACAGAATATCTCACAGTGTTTTATGCTGAGATGGGAACACAGGAGTAGGAGGATGAGTCAGAGAAATCTTTCAGGGTACTCCAGTGATTCCTTCACTGGAAAAGGTCCCGTTTTACTGTTTGGCTAGCAGAGTAAAAACTAAACAGAAAATGTTTCCCCCGTGAATTCCAGTAAACAGAATTAAAGAGATCATAGAATGGCCTGGATTGAAATGGACCTCAAACATTGTCTAGTTTGAACCCCCCTGCTATGTGCAAAGTCACCAACCACCAGACCAGGCTGCCCAGAGCCACATCCAGCCTGACCTGGAATGCCTTCAGAGATCTGTAACTCTTGTGTAGTAGGCAAATAATTTTTCCAGTGATTCAGTGTCTAGCAAAATCCTAAAATAAAAACAAGTAAACGAGGATGCTGCTGATTTAATATTCTTGGATTTATAAATCTAGTGAGAGTTACCACAGTTATACTGCAAGATATAAAAACTCTGAGTGCTTTCTGCTGGAAAGGCAGGTTTTCACAGCTTAAGCATGATCTAACAGATATTTTAAGAAACACATGGATGTGTCATGCATATGTGGATCCTTCTGGAATTACCTGTTGATTGCTGTGGCAATCCAAAACGAGTATAAAGCATGAATTGAGTTAAAAGCGTTAGAATATAACTAACAGGTTATTCTCCTGCAGGAATAAATAAGTAAATACATGAATAAATCTACCAACAGCCTGTCTTCTGGATGATCAGAACGGTACATCAGACTGTTTGAGTTTCTGCAATAAAGTAACAGGAAATAGAGAATGCTGTACCGTGGTATTCAGTGAGGTGATTCAATGAGCCGAGTTCAACTTAAGGAAATGCATGCAATTAACTTGGCCCTTTCGTCTACTTTCAAACTGTTTGCAGATCGACCTTGATTGCAATGTATTCATCTTTGCAGACTGAGTACAAAAAGATTCAGTATCTAGATTCTCTACAAGATATGATCACGGTGTATTTTATCTCAGTGGCTGAGTAACCAAACATTAAAAAAATATACATTGGCTACTTAACATGGATTTTTCTTGTTTGATTGTTTTGATAACTAATCATGAAATTCATGATTCAGAAGCATACTTCTAGATGGCCCCCAAAATGCCTTTGTAGCCTCCAGCAGTTTCATGAGCCAGAGCTCTCCATGCATTTAGTAATTCTAAATGAAACTTTCTTCTATGAATACCTTTGAATCCATGGAACCTGTTAGGCAACCTGTTTTTATCAGATATTGCATAGTTATGGCACTGGGAGATAGAATGAACAAGCATTCCCTGCCAACCTTCTCCTTTCCACACATTTTAATAGACCCCTATCTTCTTATTCCTTTCTAGGTTGAAGAGTCTGAGTTTGTATGGCTATTCCTCATATGGAAGCCAATCCCTGACTTCAGTCACCTCCTCTTGCTTTTGACTTCATGCTGTCTGTACGCCCATTTAGAGACAGGGAGCTACAAGGGAACTGCACACCATCTTCAAGATGAGGATAACTCAAATAAATACATAGTGGTCATTTATTTTTCTGTTTTGTTCACCATTTCTTTCCTAAGCATTTCTCAGCATTTGATTTACATCTGTGACTACTTCTGAGCACTAAGCTGGTATTTTCTTGGATCCATTTATTGTACCTCAGGCTGTCCTTCCTGAGTGCCAATCACCCCAAATCCATTGTTGTTCAGGTAGACTATAGAACTGTTTCTCTTTAGTGCATCACATTCCATGATTAGTCTCTTGACAGCCGTTTCTGTACTCAATCACCCATGAGGGTTTGTTTTAAGATATTTGACAGTCACTTGGGAAAATCTTGCTGTTATTCCCTTCCAATCTCATTTACTGTCCTTACCTTGTTGGCCCTTCTGTCTTTACTTGTTATTAGAGCCAGTTATTGGCATTAATCCTGGTTCCACTGATGGATACATTCACAGGGATGTCACTGCAAGAGAGAGACCCTACACTTAACATGCTAAATTCCCTTCCCCTGCCATCATTTGTGTGCTTTGATGCTTTCTAGTATTGTTTTCCTTCCTCATGGTACAATTGGAAATATATCATAAAACAAACAAGTATTTTGAGGTTCTTCTTATGGTTCTTCCAGTTGCAACACCAGACCTTGGGCAGTAACGCTATTTGAGAAATTTAGTCCCTTTGCGGAGATAATTTGTCAGTGGTTTAAAAACTGGACATTCTAGATTTATGGTTCTGGTGAACTGATAGTCTCTTTTTCCAGTGCTTTGCCAAAGCTTGGAGGGCTGCCCATCAGCCAGTCCAAGCACTGGTGTCTTTAGAGGAATGTGTTTCTGGTGATAGATGAAGTGTTGTTTTCATCATAAAATTTTTGCACTGAGTGTTGACAGAACGCTTCTGATTCCAGCACATTTATTAGATTGTATATGTTCATGCCATTTGATGCCACTGTAATAGTTTCCTGTATTTGGTTGCAGTGAAGTTAAAAAAAAAAAAAAAAGATAGCCAAAGAGCAATGTATACATTTGCATAGATTGCTGAAAAAGATGTCAGATAAAATACTGCTGTGTTCATATGAGCATGACTTGAATTGCAGCCTTCTACCAGCTGATAAATTCCTGGGGTCAGATATGGTTGAATGAGTTTTTGCCTTGATGAGTCAAAATAAAGATGTGGGTGTGAGTGGTTGTTTGGAGAACTCACAAGGTGAAAGGAATATGAAAGTTAATGGCTCTAGGAAATGCAATGAAGATGGGAGAGAACATATGCTTTCAAAGGCAGGCTGGAACTTATTCACACTTGTTTGGGTTGCATCTATGATGTGATGCAAACACAGATTTATTTCTGGGTAGGAAGAAACCAAAGAAACTTGCATTTTGTTTAACAGTGCCTTTATTTTTTAGTCACCCAGTAACCTAACAGATACCTAGGTCCTCTTTTCTATGTATTTAATGTGTGGCATTTACACTGTCCCTCACAAACCTTCCTTTTAAATGACAGTGTAACCCTTCATAATGCTTTACAGTGATTTAAAATGTTTTAAGAGAGATTTCTTAGAAGCACAGCAGCCGTTCACATGCCTAACACTCTTTGAAAGCCTGCACAAACAATAGTAGTTTTTGCCCTTCAGAAAAACCCTGATGGTTCTGTGCCTGTTTCTGTGTTTGTTCCACTGCTTTAGGAGTAGCAAAGTATCACTCCAGAGGGAAATGTGAAACCAGATTCCTTCTGGCTGCAAAGGAAAGGTTCATTTCCTCCTTTGAGCATTAGTGCTCCATATTGTGCTTTATCTGCTAGGACATTGATTTGTGAGCACGTGACACTGCTTGTTTCTAAGTTAGTAGGATAGTATTGTAGTGGGTAAGAAGCTACAGTGTGATGATGTTACAGAGAGAGAATTATTAGTGACAAGATGATGATCAGCTTTATTTTCTTTTTGCTGTACATTCAAGTTGGAGCTGCTAAAAAACACTGTTAAAATATTCTCCCCAAATATTATGTTTCACATTTGATGTTTTAAATACTTTCCAAATAATCTAGTTAATACCTGTGCTGTTCTGCCATATCCTGACCAGCCTTTTTGCTAAGCAGATTTTCTTCTCATTCTTTGCTGCATCTGATGAATGTGTCACGAATATTTTTGTCAGTTACTTTCAGGCTGTACATTTATTTAGCTATTAAACAGTGCCCCAGCATACACTTGTTGAGTGGGTTTGAGCATAAGACTCAGCTTAAAATGCAGCAAAAATTTTTTTGGCAGTAAAAGTGATCTTTCCAGTAAGGAAACATAAACCAAGTCCTTACAGAAGGAATGTGGAGTAGGATGTCAGTGGGAGGGATAAGAAAGCTGGGGGGAAAGGCATTACGACTCCCATCTTGCCTTGCCATGCAAATGATATTTCACAGTGATGCAGTAAACACAGAAGTGGTTGTACCATTTATTTAATTTTTCCTCCATGCTAGTGAAGGATGTAGGAATGTTTGAGGCACAGAACAGGTTTCTGCATGGTGGGAGGCTGCAGGAGGATGTGTCTCAACAGCGGCACGTACACCTGCTGTAATCAAATCCAGGCATCTGACATCAGTTCTCCCCACTATTTTGTGCTGTCCCTAATGTAACACTCCTTCTCTTTCATGTCTCAGGGTAAACCTAAGAACTGGTGCTTATTCCTCAAACCAAAGATTTCCTTTGAAGAGACTTTGTCTTGAAGAGTTAGGAAGGCTAATGCAGTCTTCAAACATTTCTCCTGAAGTCATCTTGCCAGTGACCTCTGCTGTCTGTTCTCATCAGCCTTTCATGCACTGTAGCACATGGTTCAAGTGAATCCCATATCCACGTGTGTGGACTGGACTAGGGTTTGGGCGCCTGGAGCAGTGAATACTTCACTGAGGAAAAAGTTGGAGAGGTGTTTCAGGAGATAACATATGTTGTGGAGGCATATCTTAAGGAGGCCTGATTCATGGCGGTCAAAATTCATATGGGAATGAAGTTAGGGTTAGGTACACAGCACATGTGACCTGATGTGTTTACTCATGGTATGTTTTTCAGCTTCTGGATGCCTGTGTATCATTTCCGAAAATGTCTGATCCTTATTAAATAGCAGAGACCAAGCAAGCTTTTGAGCTAGGTAGTTGCCTCTATTTCTGTAGGGTTCATATCTTTTGCTTGTAAGGGTTGTGGTTGTAGGTATCAAGCTAGACTCTGTTTGTAGTTTTAAAAGTGTACATTTATTTATTCATTCAGCCTTGCAGAACTGCCATGGAAGTTTATCAGCTCAGCCACAAAGACTAATCTTACAGCTTTAGCAGGATGGAAATACTAATGACATTTTACTCGTCCATCAAAAATAATTACTTATCCCAGCTGAGCGGGCAATGGAATTTGTAAGAGTCAATTAAATACCTACATTTAGGAGAGTTTATATCATGTTCTTGTTTAAAGCACTTTGATTTTTAGCAGGGCCATATAAATTAACTACTTCAGTGCTTTCCAAGAAGCCTCAGTGGGGCAGAACTGAGATTCATTGGCACTTTTTTTGCTGTTATGAGTGGCTTACGCTGAGAAGCAGATAATTTAGAAGATATCTACAGTAGCAAAGTGATTTCTTTCAAATGCAGTAGTGGTGAATACTTAATAGTAATTGTTGTGTAATAATAGATGAAGAGACACACACAAAAATAAAAAGCATCAGTATTAGCTCAAGTTTTTTTTACAAGACTTTTAGCTAATAAGGAGCCACACGTCAAACTGAGACCTTCTGAGGGGAAGAGCAGTGGTGTAGATCAGTGTAAAACCAATATAGAGATGTTTGCAAAGAGGTTTGGTTCTTAGAGAAACTGAGCTTCTCAGCTGTGCACATCCTGGTCATCCCTGCTGTGCTGCAGAGGCCAGCCTTGGGAAAGATGGTGACAGTACCTGAGCTTTTGAGCACTCGCATTGCCCATCCCTTGAGGAGAGCTGAAGAGGAGGCACCACACTGTTCTGAGCACTGCAGTGGTTGGAGGACTTCTTATGCAATCTTATCATCAATCTTAGGCACAGGAATGGGCTGCCCAGGGAGGTGGTGGAGTCACTGACCCTGGAGGTGTTCAAGGAACATTTGGACGTTGTGTTGAGGGTTTAGTGAAAACTATTGGTGATGGGTAGATGGTTGGACTGAGTGATCCTGTGAGTCTTTTCCAACCTTGGTGATGCTGTGATTCTATGATCATTGTCACGGCTGTGATAAGAGAAGTGCTGGGTTACAAAATAGCTCATATTTCCTATAATGACTCACCAGGTAAGAAGTTGATTATCCGCATCTACATGAGTCTTCTTTATAGTTGCTGCAAGTCACCTGGTGATGTTTCTGAGAAATGGGGGACCAGTGATCATCAGCCGCAGGGATGCTGCATCAGATGCACTTGTGCTTTCATTTTTGACAGAGAAATATTCTTGAAGGTATTTTCTGCATCTAAAAGATTTCTTCCAAATAGCCAGTTTCCACTGCTGCAAAAACTGATGTTCTCCAGGCACGTAGTTGCAGGTCTAATTTCTGACAAAAAGGAGATTAGCTCAGGATTTATGTAAAGAAGTCCTGGATGTAGAATAAATCGAATAGCTCAATTTATTCTGACATAATTCACAGTCGGAGTGACTGTCCCTTAAATGTCACAGAGACATGGGTCATCGTGGAATTATTACAGGTTTGAGTCACACACTTAAATAGAAATGTGGAAATTAGAAATCAAATAGTTGTCAACCCATCAGGCACATCACCTCACTTGTACTGAATATACCCTAGGACCCATTGAGAGCAGAGTGTTGGCTGGACTGATACTCCTTTCTGTTAAGTCAGTTCAGTGCGAATTTTACCAGCCAAATATAAATGGTAAAAGGCTCTGATGACATGAATACATTCAAAATTCCTTTTTTTTTTTTTTTTTTAATATGCCTAGGCAGAGCTGGAATATTTCTGAACAGTTAAAGGAAATGAAATGACCACTAACAAAAAAGACTGTGGGAAGATTTCAGAGCGTGTTCTGACATATTTTATAGTCAGTGCTGAAACAGTATGCGTAAAAAAGGGAAACAATAAACCATTTCCTTTCATAACACTAAAAAGCTTCCATCCATACTAAAACTATTAAAACTATAGACCACCCAGCAACCAATTAAGCCTACAGTAACATAATGACCATTCAGCACCATTAAGCTCTCAGAATTAGGTAACAAATTTGCTCAACCAGCCAGTGACATTAAATAATCATACATACATAACCTCAACTAGTTCATAAATCAAAACTACACAAAATCATTATCCCCTTGCATGTCTGTCCTGCGTAAGATTTCTGCTCTCCTTCCACCAATTGTGCACAATAAGGGCTCTTCCAGAGCTCCTGCTGGAAGGGCATCCAGTTGAGATGAACAAGGAGAGGGAGGAAGTTCTGAGCCTTGAAAGCATGCTGTGCTAAGGACTTCTTCCTGCAAGAAGGGACTTACAGCTCAAATGCTTCTCCTTTATGTAAGTGAGGAGATATACTCTGGGGGAGCTGACAAGTACTAGTGAAATCTCTTACGAGTAGATTCATCCTTGTGCTCAACTTCTGTGTGTTGTTTTTTTTTAAAGTAACTGTTGGTCAGTGCAATACACTTCATTTATTGCTGCCTTGGTTTCCACCCTGTAAAGGGTAAATAATATGGTTTCCCTTCATCAAAGGGAGAGTAAATAAGTTGCAAACTGCAAGGCAGCCAAATACCAAAGAACTGGAACTAAATAACTGGCTTAAATTATTGGGCATTACCAGATCACGACCTGTGTGTTAAAATCTCTACCCACAGGCCAGTCTACAGAGAACCTGGGTTCATCTGTCATGTTCATCATGACGTTTATTGCTTCACCCATGAGCAGGTACAAGGCGAAGCCTGCAAGAGAGTGCTTTGTATTGAGCTCACCTTAAAGTTGTATGTTTTTCTGTGCCTGAAAGCCTAGAAGTTGCCTTGTGTTTTCTACAGTAATGTGATGTAAGTCTCTCGTTTGAGCATGGTTATTAGGATGTGAGTTGCTGGGTCATCCCAGCCCATCAGACTGGCAGTGAATTTCCCACCATGGGAGTTGGGATTGCTGGTCAGTTAAGCTACTGGAAGATAAGTCATGGCCTTAATGATTGTCCTTACCATCAGGTTTTTCATTCTTCATAAAGCCATCATTTATTCCTAAGCCTTTCTTAGAGCAGGTATCACTGGGGGCTGTTTGTCAATATATGGAGGGCAATATGAAAGTAAATTAAAATTTTCTCAGGAAAATGTCTGAAAATTTCCAAATAGCTCTGTTGAGACTGTGAAATAGGCTTCTAAAACTTTGACTGCTTTCTACGTGAATCTAAGATGCTAAGACAAACAAAGAGCTCAGCTTTGAAGGTTACATTTAAAGAATAAAAAAGCAATAAAGAAATAAAGATGGAATTGAAAGGCAGGTAGGGACCAAGTCAGCATGCAAGATGAGATGAAAGAGCTGTAAAAAAAACAGTCAGAAAGTTATCTATCTGTAGCAGGCAGGGTAACTGACATTAAAAGTAGAAATATTTAGAGATAAACTCTGTATGAATATTGATCTGTATTATTCATGGTTTCAGAAATGTGCTGGGAAAAAGAGGAGGCTGTGCTTGTGGTATAAGACTGAGGATTAATACAGTTGTGTTTCCTCAACTCTATTAGGGAAATAAAATTGTTTCAAAGTATTTCTCCCCCTTACAATTACCAGCTTTTAATCATGATGATGTTTGCTGTTGAGAAAACACTCTGGGAAACCAGAAGTCACAATTGTGGCTGTAAACTCTTTATAGCAGTTTTTTCAAATCAGACAAAATGTAGCTGTTCAAGATTGGCAGTGTATAAGGTCATTCAAAATGTACATTACTCACCCAAGCTGGATTTGAGTCTCTGGCAAATCTATTTAGACAGTAGTGGTGTGTGAACAAAACTGCAGCTGATCAGGTTTTCAACACAAATACAAAATGAGTTTGTCACTCTTTTAAATTCCACCATACACTGGTGAAAAATTGATGGAAAAACGAAAAGAAGAAATGGCAGAATCAGTTTAGTTTCCTGTCAGCTAAAAGGTGCAGACAACCTTGCATGAATACGTTACATCAGCAAGCTCTTGTCAGTATAATCAGGGATGGCACACCAGCATAAAGGAGAAGGTGTTCAGGTATTAATGGTCTCAGTCTGGACTTCTGTTCTTGGGTCTTTAAGGTCTAATCAGACCTGCGGACATCTCTGTTGACTTTTCTGCCCTTTGCCTTGTGGATATGGTGTGCACACTGTCAAAGTGAGAGGCTCTTATTGAGAGATATTTTATTAGTAATAAGACTGTGTACACATCAGGTAACTTGGAATAGCTGCTCTTGAATAGCAACTGCTGGGTTAATTTCTGTTTAAACAGACCTTAGTAACTTGACAGTTTTCATTCTGCTGAGCTCAGACCTACCTTTCTTCTTCTGCCCTCCTTCTGTAAGCCAGTTACAATTACATATGTTGCATAGGATGTAGAGTTCAAAGAACTGTCATTACAGATACTTAGTTTGGGGTGATAAATAATTAACATTAAGTCAGGCTTCAGCTGCTCTCTCTCAGATTTATGCTCAAGTCTTGTGTTTTGGAAATGCATAGAGGAGCAGAAAGTGTACAGTCTGTATTTGTGCAGCTGTAACAGAAATGCTAAATCAGGGCTTGAAGCAGTGATTGAGCACCTGGTGGGAAGGCAGGGCCAGGGAAGCTCAGCTGCGTGCAGTGCACCTGAGTGACTGGAAGTGGTGGAGCCAGGATCCCTTCTCAGACTTCATTTAAGGGTTGGCTGTGGAGGCAAGGCTGTCTTGCTGGAGATCCCTGCCTATCTGAGGCCTTCTAAAGGTAAGCAGCTTCTTTCTTTTGTTTCTGTGCCTACAGCTCTTGTATTTGAGCAAAGCCTTGCTTGCTGGACCTTGCTACTCAGCTATTACTGCTATGCTTTCCACTGTGTTGCAGCAGTAGAGGGTTTCTTCTGGAAGTTTAATGGCAATGAATGCATTGAGAATCAGAGATGTGAAGTCTCATGGATGATCGGGCTCTGAATAAGCAGTAGTAGTGCTGGTGTCCCACACAAACTGGAACAGTGCCTGGGGTCATGCCTGTCTCATGGAATGAGTGACTTACATAAGGAAGCCCCTGTGATTACAAACAGGTGTCATATCACTTTTTCTATTAAACTGATCAAATGGGTTGAAATCCCCAGTGGCTCTGTTATTAAAGTTCATACTATAGGCTGCGAGGTGCAATTGACTGGAATCTCAGGGGAAGGGGAGCTTTTCATGGGAAATGAACTCTGGCCATTTTAATTTTCTTTTTTTTCATTAATAATTGCCTCAGGGTCTTTTGTATGCGTGCTGCATAAAATAATTACAGGTGTTCCATCCCCTCCCCCCCCTCTTTTTTAAAGTTGTTACCCAGGATATTTTGGCTTGAAAATTGAAGCTCAGTTATTTGTTCTTTGAACTGATTGTTACTTTTGTGTGTTTAAGGATTTATTGTTGGTCTGAGTAAAACACTGTGGAGGAAAAGCAGTCTTGAAAGCGTGTTAATATGTGAATTGGCCAAGCAAGGTAAAGAGTACTGACATCAGGCTGTTGTTTCCTGCAGTGTTACTGAAATGAGGTTATAGCAAGCTGGGGGGTTGGCCTCTTCTTCCAGATACCAGTGATAGGTTGAGAGATAATGGCCTTACATTGCACTGGGCAAAGTTCATATTGGATATTAGGAAAAATTTCTGCTCGGAGTGGTGAGGCATTGGAGCAAGCTGGCCAGGAAAGTTTTGCAGTTACTAAACCTGGAGGTAGTCAAGAAAAGGACTCATGTGGCAGTGGGGAATGTCGTTAGTGGGTGTGCTGGGGCTGGGTTGATGGTTCAGCTGGATGGTCTTAGAGATCTCGTCCAGCCTTAATAATTCTGTGACTGGGGAGCAGTTGAAATGAACCAACCTTTGGTGTTCATAGTTACTACAGACTCCTCCTTTGAACCATTATCAGGTTGGTTTTGCATAGATGATTCATGTTCTGTTATTTTTCATGTTTTGTCTCAGTGAAATTTGAATTTCTATTCTGGGATGATTTCCTTATATTAAGTGTAATACTGTAATACTGGTACTGTGAAAGCCACCATGTTGAGAGTTTGGAATGAGTTCTTCACATTTGAAATGACAGCATTCTTTTTGTGTCCAGTGACATCTCTCATTCCAGTTCCTTTGTAATTAAGATGTTCAAACTCAGCTACAAATAGCACATCATAATATGGTATTTTTTAGTGCTGCAGCAGGCTGACTGCATTCCTACCGCAGGTGTGCTGCAGTAAGCCATGAAATGCAGCTGCCACAGCAGTGTATGGGAGAGCTGGGCCCAAATTCCTCCAGCTGCCTGGAAATCAGGCTAAATTACTGCTGATTTGATCAAACGAACAAGTAGACTGGCAATTATACATGGCTGTATTGACAACAGCCATAGAAGCTGAATAGAGAAAAGGTAGGACAGGACTTCAGTGCATAGCCTAACAATTAGATTGCCTGTTTTTCTTTTACTCTTTCTGTTTTACTTCTCCACCAAATACTATTCTACTTGACTTCTATGTTTGTTCCCTGCTATAATATTAAATTGTATTACTGAAGTAAAGGATGAGTTGTGAAAGCCACAAATTATAGCTTCTTCAGTGCATTCCTTGTGGTTTTCACTCGTAATGTTTTTGACTTGCAAAGGATTTGGCAACTGCATAGAGATTGCCTGCTGGGGGGGGGGGGGGGGGGGGAGGGGAAACAAAGAAACTTGTTTTGGACCAGTTTATTAAATCAGTTGAATTTTCTTTGCCATATATGTGTGTAATCTTGTGGGGCAGATTTGTGGAATGTATTTCTGTGGTTACAGGTCTATGTGCACCCGGCAAACTGCTAGCAACGTGGGGAAAATCATGCAAAGTGATGATTTTTTTTTATTTTAATTTTTTTAGCATGGGGAACAAGTTACACAAGGTTCAGCTCTCAGAGGTTGGACTGTTTGAAAAAGGAGCTTAGGAAGACAAAGGAATAGCACAAGGAATAGCACAAGCATTTGGAAGGGGAGGAAACTGAGTTGAGACACAAAATAACTTGCCGCAGGTTACGTGCTCTAAAAGATGTTAAGAAAAGGTACTATAGGAACTAGCTACTATTAGGAACATGTGAAAGATGAACAAGTTCAAAATAATTATATTAATTAGCATTGTCCATGCATGCTTGGGGAGTGAGCCACAAGGAAGAAGACTCTTGAGGCTGTAGTAGACCAGTCAACCTCATACTGACAGCCCAAGGGGAAAAGGACCTGCCTGTTAATAATCCCATAGAGGATAATAAGGTGGTAAAAATAGACCGTGTGGATTTATCATGTATGAATTGCGATATTCCTGTAGCAGGATAAAGACTGCTGAATGGTTAAAACTGGCAGATGTGATATATTGTGAACTACTGTGAAATGGCAATATTCCTCAGTAGTACTTGGATAAACTTGGCAGCTGTTTTCATTGTCCACCACTCAGGAATTCTTAGAATCATCAGGGATGTTGTGTAAGAGCAAGTCGTTGAGCAAGGCAGCTTCCACTTACCACTCTTTGTTAGTCTAGGTCACCTTGCAGTTATTCAGACGTGTTCTGGCAAAGAAGTCAGGCTCCTCCTCGCTTACTCTTTGCTGCTTGTTCTCAGACAGCATCTCAGACTCAATATACAGCAAACCTACAGTTTTTGATTCCTGATGACCACAGTGCAACCACTGTGTGTTATAATACAGGCAGTATTTAGATACACTGCTATAGCTTAGTACAAAGTTTTACACCTAGCACTAAAATTGACTGAAATTATTTAATGATGGTGGTTTACACTGAGGTTTTGAGATGATATTTTGCCACGTGGTACCAAGAGGTGCTGGATGGAAACGTGATCCTAGTAACATCAGTGATAACAATTCTGGTGACTTTACTAAAGTGAGAATTGTGCCAAAGAGAGCAGAAAAAAAGAAATGCAGCCAGCTTGAAATTTGGAAATAACAGTACGTAACAAAAGTTATATTTGAAGACCAGCAAAATAGATGCTCAGATCTGAGCACTCGTGTTTGCTAAGCCTGGATGCAGGGCAGTTTTGTGCTGAGACAGTAGAGGTTTGCTGCTTTTTTCCCCAGTCTTTGGCTGGATATCTGTCCTTTGTAGTAGGACATGTGAGGAGTGTTGGAGAATGATCAGCGCTCTCAGGTTGTGGCTGATGAAATGTGTTCAGGTCACAGGCAGTATTTTATCCAGCTTTATACTCAGAATAGGGGTGGAAGTCATTCTTTATTTCTTTGTATGCATATAAGGGAGCTACAAGGATAAATCTGAAGAATGTTATAGCATATTTATGCTCTTAGTAGATTATATACTATTAGTAATTGTCAGGGAGAAAGACAAATAGCAAAATATTGATAAAACATCTTAAATCTTATAGATTTTTCTGGAAGAGATATATCATTGTTACCTGGTACATTTAGCATACTGTGAAACAGCCAAATTGTTAGTAACCAAAGTTGTTTCAGATCAGAAATGTTTTACTGTATCTGTAAATTAAGCAAGAAATTATCTCTGACTTTGTTTTCTTTCAAGCTGCAGGCTATAGTATTGACTAACCTTGGAGAAAGCGAGGGTTTTTTTTTTTTTAAAGACATCTTAAAGAAATAAAACTAATTCTGTTTGTGGAATATTGCCTTCTAACAGTTCTGTTTGTAAGAGGAAAAAAAAGCCATAATACAACATAGATCTTCGTGTGGTGCAAATTCTGATTCAATTGAAATACGTTCCGTTTCAGAAATTGTATTATGTTCTGGAAAGTTAAATACGAGCTTGAAAATGTGGAAATAAATTAGGGCCTTTCATTCTCTCCCTAGTAAACTTTAACAAATAAAATTTAATATCTTTGAAGGACAAATGATTGAGAGTACAGAAAACAGCCTCTATGGATTTGGGTCATGCACTCAATCATTTCTTCTGAACTTAAGCGTAGCTGTGAGAAATAGCCTTAGTTATTTATACATTAAAGCCTGGGTCTTAACTCTGAGCTTTTGTCACAATTTGATACTGAGATATAAATCACTAAACAGAAATCTCCATAAAGCCTCATTATAAAAGGGCCTTCTGTTAGTATCACTGATTGATTTGCTGATGTACTGAATGCTCACCATGGTTCAGATGAAGTTCTTAGCTTGCAGGAAGTATTCCATGTTGTTATTTATGACAATAAGCACACAAATTCTGATACTGTCTTTCCCAAGCCAATTTTGAGCTTGGTATAACATGTGATTATAACATACCTTTGTAATTTTAAATCTAATTAAGGAAACTGCTCATTTCTGAAAGTGGGCTTTCATCCCATGAAATCCACATTATTTAAGCTGTTTGTGTTAAACTTGTGCTGTAATTTTGCTGAATACTAGCCATGATTTAATATCTATATTTTGGTACTTAAAGATGTTTGGTTGTCTTCAGTGTGCACAGCTAAGTTTTTAGATTCCTATTTCCAGAAATAAGCAAAACTATAAAACAAATGAAGGAAAACAAACAAACAAAGCCTTCATATTTTGGTGCTCTGGGGCTTTTTTTTTAACTAAAACTTTTGGGTCTTGGAGATATTTGTAGACCAAATCTGCATTACATATTAGGAAATAAGTAATCTGAAATATCCAAAACAGGCTCTGAGATACTGAGGTCACAATCTCCTTTGGTGGAACGAGTCATGAAAGACATTATTTCATGGCTCCTTCAAAGAGGAAAGTGTTTCCTCCTTTATTGCATTTTCTTCTTTCAAGGGCAGGCGCAGATTAGGGAAGGATTTTCTAAGGTTTCTTGGTGCTATTGATCAAAATAAATGCAGGCGTTAGCATTTTTTCCCCCATCTGCACCTAGTCAAAAAAAATATACCCATCAAATTGGAGACACTTTGGTCACAGTGATGTATTTATTTCTGTTCAAGTCTTGCCGTCATACCTTCCATTAGAAACTAAGAGGTGAAAGCTAAAGGAAAGGTAGAGGAGGAAAAGAGTTTTCTTTGTTCAGATTTGCAAGTTATTATTAGTTCTAACACAAACTTATTGTGTTTTAGACAAGGTGAATGGTTTGTGCCTCTAAAATATGAGCAGTGATTTTTAAAAAAGAAAATTAATTTGTTTGGTTACTAAGGTTGTGTCACTCGTTGTAGAGGACGCCTCTAGACCATATTTTGGTAACACTTTAAGTTAAAGGTGCTGAAATAGTTGCAGCACTGATATAAACTGGTGGATTTGCTTTCTGATTAGACTGTGAACTCAATAAAAAGAGCCTGTATCTAAACACAGATCATGGCTGATACTTAATATAGAGAGCCATGTTTCAAGCTTTGTAGTTCTGTGATGAGGGAATACATTTCATAAAAATCTTGGTGTAGAGTCATAGAGTGTTCTGAGTTGGAAGGGACCCATAAGGATTCTGAGTCATTATTCCAAGCAAGAATTCCTGCTGGAAGAGAAACAAACAGCAGGCAAAAATGTCAAGCCACATCAGGTTCCACTTCAGATAAGATGGCTTAGAAACTCATCCAACAGATACTTATGTGGGTAAAATTGTGATAGAAATACTGTGTGATAAGCTCATCTTCATGCACTGCACACCTTTCAGCTCAGTTAGCCTCCCTCTGTCTGATGAAATAATTACATTGAGAGCATGATGATGCACCGTTTTAATCCTGCCATTGCTGATAGCTTATTATTTTGTCTACTTCAACTTAAAAGGTGCGAAGAATGTGAAACTAAAATGCACAAAACTTCACTTGCACCGGCAGAAAATCTGACTTACCGTATTTCTTGCAATAACATGACTGGAATATCAGAATAGGAAAAGCAAGTGTGTCCAGGAGGCAATACATGAATGCCTGGCTTCACCGTGTGCAGACAACCTATTTTAAGCATGAAGTGCTTTTTTTGTGTGTGTGTGTGTGAAGCAGAGGAACCAGGGCCATCCCTGAGCAGCTGCTGAGAGGAAGATGTATCTTCTCCTGCTCCGTATCTGGTCTTCTGCGTGGTGTTCTGAATACCGAGCTTCTCAGTATTTCTATCTGCTTTCTAGATATGTGTGGTTGCTCTGCCATACTGCAGCATGACATACAGAGCTCTGCAAAACTCTTCTCCCGCTGTGTCAGCATCTGTAGTTGACTTGTCTACCAGAATGGATTTACTCCATTTGAATTTGTAACTGTGGAATCACAGGGTTTGGACTTTGGTTATATGCAGATGTTTCTAGAACAGAACAGTCTTGGCTGACTGAAAAAATAATGCATGGGCATATTACTTTAATAAAGTAGTCAAAGTGATTGCCCACTTACCTACATTCTCAAAATACATCCCCTTAATTCCCTTCAACTAAAACAGTGTTATTCTTTTTTTTTCTTTTTCTTTTTTCTTTTTTTTTCTAATGAAGACTTCATTGAGCTTGGTTCTGTACAAGCACAGGACAGACAGGTGGTCCCAGCCCTGAAGAATTGGACTCTGTGACTTGGAATTTCTCTTAATGACTTTTCATGTTTTCTCTGATTTGGACATAAGCACTGGCAAGCTTATGAGCTCCTCCTTCCCCCAAATTCTTCCTAATATATTCTGCTAATATATTCTTCTAATATATATATTATTATTCCTAATAATTCATTCTGCAGAGATTTGCACTTCTGGTATTTCTTTTCCTGCTCTTCCACAACACAGTACTACTTTATAAACTCTTTCAGAGCCTGAATGGTGCCCAGTCAATGCAATCCTTCCTTATTATTCCATCCCCTAATAGCTCCATCAATCTGGTAACTGTCTGGTGCATTACTCCTCATCATCAAGGAAACTGGCCTTCTGGATGGAGGTAGAAACATTCAATACGCAATCTACTGTAGAAAATTGCTGTTCAATACTGAGTAAATTGTAAGAATTACAATTGACCTGTTTCACATTAATACGTGGGAAGTAATGCCTCCGATCTATTTCCATGGAAGCTACAACAGATACAAAGAGTGCAATAGCACTTTTTTTTTTTTTTTAAGAACTACTTACCCTGGAAAAGCTCTTTTCCTGAGCTCTCATTTTTTGAGGTTTTTTTTTTTTCCCAGATATTTTTATTCATTGGTGGCTGAAAGGAGTAGTCTGTTATTTTATTTTCTAGCTGATCTCAGTGAGAGTCCTAATTCCTTACGTGCTCTTGTTAGGCTGTGGAGTACCAAAGAGCAGGAGATACTTCCCATGCTGATGTCAGATGTGTTTGTGTGTGAACTAAGTGCAGATTGTAATTTAATTTGGGCGTGAACTGCATCATCTGCTTCATATGCTTGTGCTGCACTCAAGCCAGTGTGGAATTTGTCAAAGCACGAATTGTGCCTGACAGTTCTTCTGTTTACCACCTCGCTGCTCTTCACTTTTGCATCTCTTCTATCTTTCCCTAGTTTCTCCCTGTTTCTCCTACACTGCTGTGCTTACTATGGGCTTACTCTTCCTCTGTACGTGCTACACTTCTTTGCTCTTCTTGTGCCTGTTGCCTCCTTTGTTTCATCTATCCCCAGAAGCCAAGTTCCCTGCCTGCCTCCATGTTTTGCAAGTCACAGATTTCCCTGCTCCATGGTGGCTTCCCCAGGGAGCAGCATGAGGTGTAATCGTGCTGGTGTTCGAGTCATCAGCGCTTGTACACACTGATAAGTAAAGAGTTAGTAAAATAATGCAGTGTGCATATAAAGGATGTCAGATTAAAGGTTATGCAATGAATTCAGTTAAACTGGCAGTAGAGAGCTGGGGAGGCAAGGGCTCAATTTCTTATCCCAACTGGCACTTATTTTACTCCCTAGCTATCATTAAAGAGAGAAAAAGGCTAAGCCCTAGAGACATCCCCAGCTGCCAGTGCAAATATCCTCGTGAAAGTACAGTAAAATCTTCAGCACATAGATAGGATTTATACCTTCTAAGCAATACTCTTGACAGTCCTTAATCCTGTTGACTTTAGGCATTCTCTGAATGTTCTTTTTACACTCCTGTAGAAATGTCTGAAAAGTAGGACATGAGATTTTCCATCGAAAATGGTATGTAAGCATCAAATCCATTTCACAGCGCACAGATGCAAATGGTCCTGGAAGTGTACAGAGGGTTTATTCAAAGATAAGAGGAAATGCTCTAGATCCAATTATGTATATGAGAAATAACCTCAAAGTCAACTTGTTTTGTAAGTCCCAAACAGTGTGACAGCTGTTGCCCCCCCCATGCTGTATAGCAAACCGTAAGATTCAGCATGAATATAATCATATTTACAGACCTTACGGTCAGAAAGGAATATTGTGTTTGAATTTCAGTTTGCAAAGTTCTTTAAACTTGCATTAAATCCTAATAAAGGCGGGTATTTAAAAACATACTGAGAGGAAAAATACAGATAGAGTCTAAGTCCTTTGCTGTCATTTAAGCAGTAATATTTTAGAGAAATAAATGCTTAATAGATGTTTCTGTTCTGTGATTGAACTAAATATGACCATGTCTGTGTTTCATGTGATGATGTGGATGGGGCAAAAGATGTACAATCTTTTTATACAAAGGTGTTCTAAACAAGCCTCTCTCCCTCCTCCCGGTAACCAGGTACAGATTTTCTGGATGTGCTGTGGGAGTTCTAGCCCTGTGTGCACCCCTCTGTACCCACCTGTGTCTCTGAGCATTTTTCCCTGTCTGTGACTCAGAAGCCACATTTAGGTAACTGCAGAGGAGCTATGGCTCTGTGAACAGCTTCCCAATCCCATAAGGGTTAAAGAAATGTGGAGAGCTTCTTCATCAGTTGAAGAGAGATTTCCAGCTCTGATATTTGAGTTCATTAATTATCTCAGTTCTAACTAGTGAATCTGACACAATGGCCACCTCCTGTTCCTGTTTAGAAGTGTATTATTATTAGAAGAAACTTTGCTCCCCACCCCAGGAAAAGGTGCAGCAGCACAAGTGACATTGCCATGATGTAAGGATCAGCATCCTATTAGTGAATTGGCAACTCTCTGTTGGTGCAGTAGAAGAAAGGAGAGGAGGGAACGTACTGTCCTTTGCAGTAACTTCAGCATCACTGTGTAGTTCCCTGGAGTGTGCCAGGCATTTTCCAGATGTGAAGGAATCAGTTTTCACTTTCAAAAGCTTCTCACATGCTGCTAACTAAACACCCCAGCTCACAGCGTGGCAGGTTGGAGAACATTTCCTGCTGGTTGAAGACCACGGAACCAGAACCTCTTTGCTGTATCACAGCCTCAGGTCCTCAACCTGTCTGTTCACAGTAATCTTGAAATCCCAAAAGGAACTAATATTGCTGTTCATCAGGGCTGAGATTGAAAAGAAGTAGCTGTTATTTCAGTTGTCTACTCATAAGGAGCTGCCAACTCAATTGAACCGTAAGGAAAAATAATCTCCTACCAAGCCTTTTGTTTGTACTGTCTCTATTTTGATTCAGTTGCTTTTCAGCTGTTAGACACTTAGCTTAATTCTTTTGGCATGTGAACTGAGCTTTCTTTACAGAAAAATTATCTAAGTTACTAATTACATTCAGAGTATTTTACATATCTGAGAGGTTTGGTAAAAATCAGTATCATTTAACAATTTCTCATACAAAGCCAATGTATTTCACATACAGTCCAGAACTAGACAGCTACTTTTCTCAATTATATTAGGCATATAATTAAACTGAATGGGAATAATAGTTTTACAAAATACTTTGGTAACATTTCTGGTCCTTTAGTATGTATAAAAAAAAATCTTGTAGTAAGTGGAAGCTAGTTGACTGCTTTTGAGTGATATTTCTTCTTCTTGGGCTCCACGGTCTTGTTTCTTACTGTGTACAAAAGCACTACTCTGAAGGTCATGGCTGTGTTTTTGTGTTTTTTATTTTGACAAATCCTATAGCACTTTCTTCTGGGTTCTTCTTCAGACTTATAGCTCTGAAACAAACCAAAGCCATGCGTGCTGTTTGAGCTGCTAGAGATGGGATATATTTTTGCGACATAACTGCTGATTTAGGAGATGCCACCATCTTCTATATTCCTGTTCTGGTTTCAGCTGAGGTTATTTCCTGTGTATTGGCTGGTACAGTGCTATGTTTGTAGAGCAGTAATAAGGTAGAACTCAGCGAGGATCCTATCATTTACCAGAGGTTTGAGTTTGCTGCCCACTTCCATTCAGGATGTGCTTCTTAGTCTGGAAGTCTTACACAAGAAATAAGGCACTGCTCAGGAGAATAAAATAATACACAGGCAGCAGGCACTGAAATTGGACTGTAAATGTTAAATCAACCTCTTTGCTGGGAAACTTACATTCTCTTTCATTTTTATGTGTTTACTTTTCCTTCCAGTATTACTAGAAAGAAAGAGATGTCTTTTTATTCATGAGTGTACTTGATCTTGAAACCCTTGATTAAGCCAAAAACGCAAGGCACAGATAAGAACAAGTAGTTTCTAAAATAAGGTCTGGTTCTGAGGCTTAATGGAAGATAGTGCAGGTCTGTTTTTCAGAAGTAACAAGCTCTGTTAAAGCGGGGTGTACCTAAAAACATAGTAACTGACTATGCTGTTTCTTCTAGAACTGAATATGACTTCTATGACTGAATATGCTATTGTAAAGGATGCTCAGAGAGGTGTGGTTGCCCCTTCCATGGTGCTGTTCAAGGCCAGGTTGGTTGTGGTTCTGGGCAGCCTGGTCTAGAATTAGATATGGAGGCTGGCAGCCCTGCCTACTGCAGGGAGTTTGGAGCTTCATGATCTGTGAGGTCCCTTCTAATCCAAGCCATTCTATGATGTGCTTCAAGACGCTCAAGATTGTGAGTTGTGTATCTGCATGTGACGCAGTGGCGAGTCTTGTGCATGTCTCCAGACAAAGCAGAGAGATGGCAGAAATGTCGTTTGAACCAGATAAAATCTGTATAATCAACAAGTGTTTCAAGAACAACAGCATCTGACTAGAGCATTACCTGGAGTTTGATTAAAACAACAGAACATAAAAACCTCATCGTTCTGTGAGATCTGTACCTCTAAATACTTTTCCTTACAGTGCTTCGATAGGGCTGTTCTGTCAGTCAGTGACCTTTCATTATACAAATTATCCTTGACCACTGTGATTACCATATTACCTAATTCTGACTTAGAACAGTATTTATAGATACCCAGATCTTTAAGAAAGCTTATTTTCCTCAATTTTGTGAGGAAATAGCAAGGAATTTTGATGTGTTTTTTTTCTCTCCTGTAAGGATTAGGAAAGGACTAGTTTCAAAAGCTGAGGATCTTTGACAACTGTGTGTCGCTGAAAGATCCCTGTCAGCAAACTGTAATCCGACAGATTCTGATATTTTTACTGTAAAACACATAGTATTGCCTGGCAAATGAGTTATGTGCTTCAGGTGATAGTTTGGAAATCACTTACAAAGTGCTTTATATAATAAAAATTCTATATCTCATACAAGCAAAACTACACGGATGATACACAAAATGCAAACAGTGCAATGCATAGTACAAATCCCAAACCAATGTACCAGAAAATAATACAACAACATGCCTTGCTGTTGCCCCAGTCAGTGAATTCTGCTGTTGACCTCCCCTGGAATCAGCTTCACAGTGAAAGCAAACAAAAATTTTGAGGGAAGTTTGGATTTTACCTCACCTTGGCAAAGAACATTTGGCCACTGCTCCAAGAGCACTGAAAAATAGTAAAGCAAAAAAATAAATAGCAAACAAGGTTTTTACTACTTTCATATTTGCATCAGGAATGTCATAAAATATTTAAACAGTCTCAGTGAATAGAATAGGATATCAGGAAAACAAGGCGTCAGGGACCCTTCTGGTACCTTGTGGTTTGTTTGCATGGCACCATTGCCTGTGTTTTGGCAACTGAAATTATCCTGAATGATGGGATCTAAACTGTAAGACCCCTAACGTGAGTCAGCCAGCTGAGCTCCTGTGGTAGTGGAGGGAATTGATGAAATGAGTGGAGTCAGGAGAGTTCAGATCACACGCAGATGCCTCATCAGTTGAACTGTGCCCAAAACTCCATTAGCTGCATTGACTGCATCTTCATGGCCTGAAGTGGGACCTCAGAGATGTGGCTCACAGGCCCCACTAAGGCACTGGTCTGCCAGCCCAATCCTACCCTAAATGTTGTGTAATATTTGTTACCTTTTTGATTTTTAGCATTGCAGGGGGCTTGGCATTCAGAGTTCTTTATAGTGCTGGAGGTCATTGTAGTGGAAGCTGTGAGTTTTGACAATAAATAAATAAATTTGAAAATAAATAGATCATTTGGTGAAAAGGAAAAAACTGGAAGAGGTTTGGGTACTGTTTGGTAATTATATTTGCTGTATTCAAGTAAAAATCATCAAAAGGAAAACAGTTAATGAGTGATTGTCCCAGTTCAGGGTTTATTTAAAGATCATAGCTGAGAATCTGTTGATGACACCAGAAGAGATGCTGTTCTTCCCTCTGCTCCTCTGCTGTTCCACAGCCATCTATACATGGAGGAGGAATTCAGTGCTTTTTGCTTGGCTAAGCAAAAAGCTCACACATTTCAGGTTTTCTTCACAGCCCTTGAGGCAAGAAACATCACTTCCAAATGAAAGATGCACTGTTATTTCATGTTAATGAAATGAATGTGACAGCATCCTGAAGACACTGCTAATCACAACTCTGCCTAGGGTTATGTGACAGAAAAGCATTATTCCTGCCCTGTTTGGTAGAGTAGTAAGTACTGATCAGACTCCAGTGGAAGTAACAGATGTAAGCATAAGAATGAGCTACCCATGTTTCAACTTAGTTTTGTCACAGTGGGTAGCTTGGCTTGTTTTGGATCTATTTTTCTAGCTATAAAAATGTCTCTGAATGATGGAGAGTTACTGACTACAGTGCAACTTGGCCCTTACATTGTCCTAGCAAGTGGTAACTGGTTTTCTGCTATGCTCTGCACCATCCACTGCCTCTCTTGCATGTTCAGCTTTGCCTGGAGAGAAGTGAATGAATAGCAAGATGATTTTCAAGCCATGGTTAATTAACAAAAAATATATATATTAAAACAGTGAAGAAAGAATCTGTCTTTCTCAGATCCTTTCTAGTTTTAATTTGTTTAACATCACTAAACTACATTTTCCTCTTGTTTTTACTGACACTTTCAGCAACCTGTTAAGACTACATCTAGTGGCAACTAAGGGAAGTTCTGAGGGAATACACTGAGCTCTAGATTTACCAAGCAGTTGTCAAGAATGACGTGAGTGAAAGGCATGCTCAGAATGCAGTTTGTCATTCTTTTCAAGAAGGGGTTCAAAGGACTCTGAAGTTTGAGTTGCAGAAGGCATTTCCCCTGCAGCCTCTGCCTTTGGGAGGTCAGTTCATTCTTCACCCCTTTGTTTTCCTCTCTTTCTCTGCGTGATTGTTTATTTATTTTTGAATGGTAGTAGTTAATGGCAAGGGAATATTGGTGGTAGGTGGACAGTAGGACTAGATGATTTTAGAGATCTTTTCCAACTTGGCGATTCTCCTGTAGACATTTATGATAGCTAGTCCATGGGTTCTGCTTCCAGAAAGGGCTCTGACCAAAATTGTCAGGATTGGTAATTATCCCTTCTGTAAGTAATTGCATTTTTTGGATGAGTAGCTTGTCTGCAGAACTACCAGCCTGCTAAATAATAGAATCTTTGCCTCTTAAAGAATGTAAGGAGCAAGGAAATGCTCTGTTATGGAGTATCGGACAGATTCAGTGGCTAATGAACAAATCTCTCTTGTACTTTTCATGCAGAAGGCAATCTTCTTGGTTTCTTCAACCTGCTGCTGTAATGTGTGAGTTAAAGATAATTGACCTCGTCTGTGGCCAAACCATCCACTTAAGCTTGTTGAAAAATGCCCTTATATGGAAAGCATTCATTAATTCGGGTGAAGTTTTCAGGTCTGCAATTTTGCTGTTCAAGTCTCCAGTGTAGGTCTGAATGGCCTTTGATTTCTTTTACATATGTTCCTGAGGCCATTTGAGTAGAAGTCACAGTGGTGCTTGAGCTGTGCCCATCTGGAAGTGCAGCCTTTTGCTCCAAATGCAGATGCTTGATAAGAGAAGAGAAAAAGTCAACCATAAACTTAACTATAAGGTTCAAAATGCTCATTTTTATTAACCACTACATGGTGCTATCTTTTTATGTATCTAAAAATATTCAGAATTCAGATTTACTCCCTACTTCTGCAAAGCCGCTGTGGAGTTATGAAGGAAAGGTGAAACTGAACCACCCCGTTATCTTGGAATGTTTTGCTGTATCCACTCAGGGAAAAAGTGAGCAGAACAGGTGATACATAACGCCATATAATATCTTTATTCTGACGCAGCAGCAGAACAGATTTGATCTCTCCCTCCAGGGCTACTCTTGTATCTCACCAGAGCTGAACAGGTTGGATCGCAGCAGTGATGCATTGTGATTGCCATTGCTGTGATTCTGGAGATATTCTGGAGAGTCTGTCTGCACATCTGAGATTTCCTTGTGTTTTTTGTTCTTTGACAAATAGGACTAATTGGTTTCTATTTACATAAGAGTAAAGGAAGTTTGGTAACTCTGTCTCACTGTTTTATGTATTGACACCAAGCTGCTGAAAGTAGACTGCTTTATAGCACAGAGGATTTCAGAGCCCAAAGCTACTGAATGTTCATGCATTTGGAGGTGGAAAGTGGAACTTTTTGGGTAGTGCCCCAACACAGTGCATCTGTGCATACTGAACACGTGTTCACAGTCATGTTGAGTGTGAACACAGTGGTGTTTTGTGTCTGCAGCCAGCTTGGAAGTGCGCAGACTTCCTTCATTCTGCAAATAGAGAACTTGAGGAAATCAAGGATGCATAGAACAAAATTGTGCCAGAAATGCAGACTCGATTTCTGATCAGTGTGTTATGAAAACATAATTCATGCACTGTAGGATCTAAGCCTTTTCTTCTTTGCTTTGATGGAGAGAAATGTGAGGTAGGGTTGAGTGAGTGTGATACATGAAGGTTTAAATAGGAAGCCCCTCACTGAAGGACTAGTGCTTGATCAAGCAACTGGCAAGCCTGCCAGTGACAGGGGTTGGAACTAGATGATCTTTGAGGACCTTTCCAACCCAAGCCATTCTATGATTCTGTGATGATTCTATGAAGTTTCAAGTGTTGCTTTTGGTGGGGAGACTGAAGTTTAAATACAGAGCCTCTTTTTGAAATGTTTACTAGTTCACCAAGACTCTGTGATGCTCTTCTTCAAAGTAACTGTTGTAGAGGGGAGAAGAGAAAATGGCAGTGGTTAAACACTCTAGGAGAGTTGAGCTTCTTAGCAAACTGCTGAGAATTGTAACAAGTAGCAGCAGAAAGTTCATTTATTGTAAATGTGCAGAGAAGAAACTTGGCACGCCATTGTTTGCATATGGGGAGCTGACAGAGCTTTTTTCTTCAGGGTGGAAAACCAGACCTTGCAAGAAGTTATACGGAAGCTTGAATGAGGTCTTGAACAGGAGAATGTTACCTATGAGTGAATACAGATGTTTGCAGGAGAAAGGCAATCAGAGCAGTGCATGAATTCTGCAACAGGCTGTGAACCTTGAGGTCATTGGTCTGTTATTAGGAAATGAAAAGATCATTCTGGGCTGTAATGACAAAACAGTTCAAGTCCACTACTTTGTCCAGTAATTTAGGAAACTTAAATTTGAGTTAGGCTACTTACTATCATGCTATCCAATTTAGCCACATACTAGACAAGGTAAGCTGGCTGGCTGAGGGGCGTAGGGTCTGTGAGAAATCTCAGTCATAATGTAAACTTAATTATGTTTCATTTTCTGTTTTTTAAATATTTTATGGTTTGTGCATATTTCATACACTTTGTGCTTTTCAAGTACCTATTTTGTGTAAGATTTAAGTTCATAAAGAACAACGAGGTCATGGTTTTAATTTCACCCATTTCTGGATCAAACTCTGCCATTTATGCAATTTTTCAGCCGGGAAGGCATTATCTGGAGAGACAAACATTGGAAAACCTTCTCATTCTCTTCACAGTGATGTACACCTTTCTGGGTAAATCAGAATCTCTGCTATCAATGATTTGACCTACAAAACATTTTTTGGCTGAAGGGAGATATTTCAGTGTCCTTAAGCCGGTTTTCTTTCAGGTTGCTGTAGTGTATGATAATAGCTGCATTGATTCCATTCAGATGCATTAGTGAAGGTACTGTTCAGAGGCCCCAGGCTTCATCCTGTACCTGGGTACTTCCTTGGTGCACAGTGTGTGACTCTAGAGGGATCTTATGGTCACATCAACCACAGCCAAGACTGACATGAGAACCAGGTCTGTAATGGAAAGGGGGGCTGAGATATGATAAGTACAGTTTATCAGCAGCTCAGGATGAGCACATACCAGGCTGCAGTTAACCTGGAGGAAGATGTTTGCATTCATTTTGCCAAAACAAAATTTAGTCTTCTGTAGTGAAGGTTTATTGAAAAGAAATAAAAAATTAAAAAATAAATTCTGGAAATAGTTTTTCTTCATGCAAAGAAAAAGTTATTTAAATGCTGTATTCCCAACTCACTCTAACTCAGAGTATGTCTGAATCTTAGCATTGCCATCTGGCACCCAGTTGGAGAACCACAACAGCGTATGTCTCTTTTATGTTACTGTGTTATTTTAATGAATAAGTCAACTGTATTTTTCTAATTATTTTTTAAAATTACACATTCAGAAGATAAATGGGAAATGTGGTCCCAAAGTTTGTTGAGCACAAATGAAGAGAGAACAGTTTTCAAAAAAGAGGAAACCCAAAGCAAAGGTACAGCACAGAACCTTTCTGCAACGTATTGTGTGGATCAGACTAATAATTTGCAAGTGGAAAATGAAAAACTATCAGCTAGTTAAAATCCTGATCCCTCTACTAACAAACAGTTATGATAATGTTTCAGTTGAAAATTATTTCTTTTAAATAGAATGGTTATTGCAGTCCTTAGGTTGGCTCCTCATTTGCCATGGCCCTGAAATATGTCTGCTTTTCAAAGGACATCTGAATATACAATTCTGAAAATTGCAGTCTCAGATTCAAAAAAGGTGTTGGCACCTTTCCACACAGGGATAAAATCATCTGTGTTCTTTGCATCACAACCTTCATTGTCAGAGCAACTGTTTTGCTCCTGTGCAAATGGGTGATAGACTTTATCAGGACCTGGGCTTATCTCACATCTATGTCCTCACCATATACCTCATTCCACCTTGACACAGTGCTGTTCTTGGGAAGATCATGGAGCAAATCCTACTTGAAGCAATTTTGAGGAATGGTTGAAGCTGCCACTTTAAAAAAAAAAAAAGTGTGTGTGTGTGTATTTACTAAAACAACCCTTTAAAAATGGGTTCTGAACATCATCCTTAACTTTTTTTTCTTTTTTTTTTTTTTTTGCTTTCTATAAGATTATTTTATACCTATTTTATACCTGTATGAACATGATTATCTTTACAAAGTGAAGCAGAGATAGCTGTGGATGGCATTACTGTCCCAAGATGGAAACTTCAGTTGAGCTCACTAGACTTCTGTCCTGCTATAAGATGTTTCTAATTAGTAATGACAGGGTTTTCTTTTTCCCCTTTGTTTAATTTATTATTGTTATTGGCAGCAGATTTAGAGACAAAAATATCAAAACTTGATTATTTAGACAGAATTCATAGATACTAAGGACAGGCCAGCCTCCAACTTTACTAGAAGAAATTGCATCCGCTTGTGAAAGACTGCACGAAACTTTGTTACTTGAATAGAGCCACGTTTCATAATGCAACACAATTTAACAGATTTAAGTTGCACAACAAAGAATGTCCTATTTTCAAAGAGCAGTATAAAAACTGAAACTACCTTTGGAAGAATGTGTGCCGAGCAAATGAGAACAGAACAGATGGGGAAGCATTTACATAGGAAATGGCAGGCAATTTCATTTTTCCTATTGGCATGCTAATTAATAATCTTTCCAAAGAAGGGATGCTGTATAAATCTCCTAAAGGAAGAATAATAGGAAGGTCAGAACTACGTGGAAACTTGAATGCCCAAATACTGCAAAATCCTATGTCAGATTAATAGCTTCTTCCAAAGAGAAACTCGAAGCACTTGGTAAATATGATTTGCAATGCAGATACAAATGGAAGGGTAACACACTGGAATTTGCTGGAAGTTGCTAAACTTCAATTCTTGAGTTGTTCTGGATCCTGCAGCACTGGTTTTAACCTGTTGCTCAAGGTGGATGTTGAAAAGCAGAGGGGAATTCAGCTTTGCCATCTTCCCCTTTTTCCCAAGTTAATGGATGTTTGTGAAGGTCTGCACAGTTTAGCTGAGAAGCAGTGGTTCAAAGACTTTGGTTTAAGTGAAGTAAACGTTTGAAATAGCAGTTTTTCTATAGATTAGAGTAATAGCTGTAAGAGTTCTAATACTTGATGTAACTAAAACCCATGTAATGCCACTCAATCTGCAGCAGTCACTCAGTCTGGTCTGGATGGGTATGGGTATCACAGCGTTTGGGGGCTGCTCAGTCCCTATGCCTCACGCACACAAAGTCTATTGAGGTATATCTTTATTTCATAAAATAAATGATGAAATTGATTAAGATCACCCTGACAAGTCAGAGAACGATAACCCAAGAACTGCAAGGCTGCCCTCCTCCTGCCTGCAGGTGCTCCCTCCTTATCTCTCTCCTCTCATAGTCTCACATCTTTGGCTCTCTTACTCTATGATCTCTGCTGACTTTCTTTTTCCCCTGCTGACAGTTCCCTGGGATCTCAGGGTTGCAGCATTTCTGGGTACACTGAATTTCATTATTTTAATGCAGAGAGACCATCTGGAAAATATTTTGAACAGTAAGATTATAAGTAGATTGTATTTCAGGAAAAAGAGCACAGGGCCGTGATGCAAGTAACAAGTTTGCTCAGGACCATGATCCTAGGCAGTTTGATCTGTAGTGACTGTAGGAAATCTCTGTGCTCGCTGAGTACCCAAAGTGCTGTCTGTTCAAGTAAGCAAGGAACTGTTTGTTCAGAGAAGGTACTTGGTCCTCACTTGGCATCCATTCCACTTGTGAGTAGTTCCGGGCTCAATTCTCGAGGAAGACTGGGGTAAGCTCCCAAGTCTGAAATGTAAAGCATCATAACTTCCAACTGTTGCAGGCACAGCTGTCTGAGAGGGCCCTCTGAAGTCTTGCTGCTGGGCTTGGGCAGAGCAGGGGAAGCCTTGACAGTCTGGAGCTATGTGGTTTATGTATCTCACACTGTAGAGTTCGTTGGCTCTGTCTAGCCTACAGGACTGACTTATCTGCTGTCTAAAGCCAGAAGTGCTGCTTCGCTTCTTCTTCTTTCATCCCCAACTTTTTGTAGCCACCTTTTGCCATGTTTGTGGGATGTGAGGCACAGTCCTTTCTTCCTTAATCAGAGCTCAAATATGAAGGAAGTCACATCTTAATGCTTGTGTTTGCTGGTTTATCGTCTATGGGCTCAGGTGCATACCAGGCAGGTGAGAGAGATGGATTCCAATCCCTACTGCAGTCAGTTTGTTAAACACCTGGCTCAAATTGAACAGCTTGAATAGAGAAGATATGAAGATAAATCCCTTTTACCCATGCGGCCAGACAGGGAACAAGTAGTTTTCATTCTAAGATGAAGGAACTAAATTTATGCACTTAGCTATCAGTGCCACTGTACGCCCAGTGTTCAGGTTCCTGTACAGGACTTAGATTGCAAAATCATAGAGTGATTAATGTTGGTGGAGGCTGCTGAGATAATCATGTCCAACCGTTGACCCATTACCACCATGCCCACTAACCGTGTCTCCTGGTGCCACATCTATCTTTCCTATGGAGATCCAGCCACGACAGTCTGTACATTAGAAGCAATGCTGTAAACTTCTGTTTTAGAATAGATTAATTTATTATGCAGATTCTCTTGTTATTTTCCATTATAACTAAGGCTCTTCTGCATAGGAAATTTTTTTGACTTCTTATCAGCCTTCAGTGGGAAGCTTAGGACGTGAATTCATGTCCAGAAATTACCTTTGCAGCAAAGGGCAAAGCTCCATTATGTCTGCAAGTAAAGCTTAATGGAAAAAGAGAAAGAGGCACAGAGATGGCAGTTAGAGGTGGAGCCTGAACAGCAGTAACAGAAATACAATCGCTAGAAGTAAGGGATGATAAAGAAGTAAAGTCTAATAATCAGTATTCATACCTTGTCAGATGGAAAACAGTCCCCATCTCAACATTTAATAAAAAAAAAAAGGCAAGTGGAAAAAAAATTAGTCTGATTTTGCTATGTATTTTCAGTACTATATGGGATTCATTAAGAAAATGTAACTTAGAGGACTTGACAAGTAAGTAGGATTCTGAAAAGTAATCATGCACTGAAAAAAAAAAAGAATAAATATAGCTAGAAATACAAGGCAAGTGTTGAAAATTACTTTTAACCTTGTTGCAGAGAAGGTTGTTGTGCAATAGTTATATTTGTGTGAAAAGTTGCAAATTTCATGGACTGTGTGAATAACAGACTAATTTGGCTAACAAAGTTTCTATACGTATTTTACTATTATTTCTAATATAGAAATAAGGGTGGCTGTTAGTTTGGCCAAGTTTGCATCTAATTGAATAGAAAATGAGACACTGGCAATAAAATAAATCATGCTATTTAATTACAGTCATGGCCTTTAGTAATTGCTTCATTATTACTTGATATTGTAAGAGATTTTATTATATTTACTGAAACAATTTTGTTCTCCTCTGCTGAAATCATCAAGCTGCAAAGTATCTGGATTACGGTGTATCTACTGCTGTATAATGTCTTCTTCAGTTCTGCTGTAAATATCTTCTGGAGTTGTTTTGTGCAAAACTCACTGGAAGGTTATAATGCATCTTCTCTGAACTTACCCTGGAAATCGCAAACCCAACAGATTTGCTGCTGCTCCTAATTCTGCAGAGTCCTAATGACCATGGAAAGCATCTTACAGCAAAAGTGTTAGTTTAAAAACAAAATACAAACAAGATAAAAACAAACTAGAAGCAGATCTCCCAGCTTCTTTTGCATGTCCAGACCTACCAAGTAATGTTGGAAGAGCTTTATATCAACTGGGAGGAAAATCCCAGTTGATAACAAGAAGGGAGGGATATCAACTGAGGTAGCTACAGTGGATGTTTAAGATGTATGACTGGTAAATGGTAGTCTGGCATGTCTAATGAGGTCTCAAATTCTTTCTGTCACCGTGGCAAATAGTTTGAAGTATTTGGCCTTATTGGGTGGTCAGGTGAAATACGTAAGTAACTGACAGGGCAGTGAGCTGGTTGACATGAGATGTGTTTATACACATTCCAAAAGTGAATTGAAAGATCAGTTACTAAATGTATCCAACTTCCAACTCATTCATCAGTTATATATGAGCAGTGAACACCTGTAGAGGAAAGCCTCAGGAAACAAGAGGGTAAATCCACGTGGGTAGAAAAGATTACCTGTTTTTAAATTTGTGCTCATAGAATCAGTTCTGAAAGGATTCTGAATCATTCTTCTGCACTCTTGTTGTCATCCTCTGTCTGTAGTTCCCTGTGCCTCAGTTTCCCCTCAGCCATGCCTTCTCACTGGGGTCTTTCTGAAGCAGGTGTGAATGAGTGAAGACAATGGGGCACGTCCATGGAGGAGGGCGAATCCCAGCCTTTTGCTGGTAGCTGAACACCATGAAGGGAGTTGAAATTAAGTAAATTTATCCATGTGAATAAAACACTGTTATTTTTAGCATCTTGACTGTTCTGACAGACCCAGTAACTTTTCAGATAATCTCACTGCTGGTTCTCCTGAGCCATGGGCCATCCTGTGTTCTCCGGAATTGGAAAAGTAGCATCATTAATGATAATGGCATGAATTTGGTGGAATTTGCTACCTTGTAGCCAAGCCCATTCATCTGGGGTCTGGAGAGCTTCTTTCAGTGGTAACCTTCCTCAAATGAGTTATCCAATTTTCAAAAACTCAGACTGTTCGGAATCATCGTAGAATGGTTTGAGGGGACTTTTTAAAGGCCATCTGGTCCAACTCCCCTGCAATGAACAAATGGAAACACCTACAACTCCATCAGGTGCTCAGAGTCCTGTCCAGCCTGACCTTGAGTGTATACAGGGATGGAGCATCCACCACCTCTCTGAAAAACCTGTGCCAGTGCCTCACAGCCCCTATTATTAAAAATAACAATAATAATAATAATCTTATATCCAGTCTAAATCTTCCCTCCTTTAGTTTGCAACCATTTCCTCTTGTCTTATCACAAGAGACCCTGCTTCAGAGTCTGTCCCCTCCTTTCTTACAGCCCTTTTTTACATACTGAAAGGCTGCTCTCAGGTCTCCCCAAAGCCTTCTCCTCTCCAGGCTGCACAACCCCAGCTCTCTCAGCCTGTCCTCACGGGAGCTGTTCCATCCCTTGGATATTTTTGTGGCCATCCTCTGAATGTGCTCCAACAGGTCCACGTCTCTCCTGTACTAAGGATTCCACACCTGGATGCAAAAGTGTAATTGAATATCTTAAAGGTTTATTCCTTTTAGAAATCAGTTCAGAAAAATCACCTGTCTTGGCAAAGAAGACAGAATTCTTCCCAAACAGGCCTCTCAAGATAATGGGTTGCTCTTTGAACTCTGACCTTCCCAAACACTTCAACCCAAATGAGATAGCTCTGATTGCATGGAAAAGCTGACAGCAGTGTGCAGGTGAATGCAGTTTTAAAGTGTGCGTTACTTCTCACACAGATGATGGTTTTTATTCACATGGGTATTGGCATATTGTTTAATTTGCCTAACGTGTCTTCAAGCAGTTGAAGGTTTTGATGGAGGCAGCAGAAAGAAGGGAAAGAAGAAATGGTGGAAGTTGTTAAAAGAGGATTTGCCGTTTCCTACTCTAAATAGGGGAGAAGATTGTGTTCTATTTTGGGAGCTGCTCTGTCCCAGATATCAACATTTCTTTCTGTCTGTCCTCACTTTGTCAGGGCTGGGTATCTTTCCTCTTGGCATCTCTCTTTGCCTTTCAGCAGCCTCCCCCTCCTGTAGCTTCTGCTTATTGGTATCCTTCTCACCAGGCTGCTTTATCACTCTTTCTTTGAGATTCTCTGTTTCTTTTTTCTCTGGCTTTCAATCTACTCAGATGCACTTTAAGATGATCTTTCTTATCCTGTATCTTTCAGCTGCAGGCTTGTCTTCCATCCCTCCTCATAAATTTCTCCTCTCTGTCTCCTCTCCTAGACTGAATTTTCTGTGCTCCTCAGTGTGAGTTACATTTTTGCCAAGTATGGCTCTGGCTTTTGTACATGTGTTTTGACACTTTCAGTGCTAGAACCATTGGTCTATGGCCTTGCTATGGAGACTGAACTTTCTGGATGAGACCATCTTGATTCTAGGCCTTTATTTCTTGGTACCTTAATTCTTCAAGTGAGCATGATTTTGGTCTCTATCTCCTGCTACTTTAATTATTGCAGTGAAAAATGCTGTCAAAATATTCAGTTCAGTGTAAATCAGACACTTGGCTATCCAGCTAATGCAACAAAATTCTCCAAGTGACATTTGTGAGACAAAAAGTCTGTTGGATGCTGCTCCCCTGCTCAGAATGGCCTGCACAGATATACTCTCCAAAGATGGGGTTCAGTCCAACTGGCTTCTATTGTGAAGCAGAAAAGCGATTCTGGTAAATGCTTATTCCAGAATAGAGGCCCCACAGATGTGAGAGGTGAACTGAAAAAGAGGCACAATGATATGCTCTGTCTGAGCAATGAGCTCCTCTTTCAAAAGCTGTGCACCAGGAGCCTCTTGCACCTAATGTCCAGCTTCCCATGGCTCTGGGCTGTCAAATGTGAGAGTGGCATTGGCCTCAGTTTTCTC
Source organism: Lagopus muta (assembly GCF_023343835.1). Taxonomy (NCBI): domain Eukaryota; kingdom Metazoa; phylum Chordata; class Aves; order Galliformes; family Phasianidae; genus Lagopus; species Lagopus muta. Next base: position 7,543,994 of record NC_064439.1, read on the forward strand.
CATAGTGGTTTGCATCCAATGGGAAGGATGACTGCATTTGTGGTATAGCTGGCAGTGATTCAGTTTTGTGTCCTTTCCAGTTGACACCGTGCCTTATTGGTACAAACTCATCCAGAGGAATTTCATGCAGCAAATATCACCACTGATGAATATGTCCCTGCTGAGAAACTCGTTGGCGCAGGCACCACTTTGACATTCTGTCACTGTGACTTAAGGGAACAGAAACAGACCAAAAAAAGGAAGTGTGTGTTTTCTTACGCCATTCTCTATCATTCCATATATTTTAAAAGGCCACAGAGGAACAAGGAATCCTGCAGTAACTCAAATGGAAGAACAACCAATGTATTTCTACTGGATGCTTTTAGGCCTTATTCAGTTCATAACAATTAAGAGGGGAAAGTTATCAACTTTCCTATGTTTTTTTTTTTTTTTTTAAAGGGACTCATTTAATTTCTCAAATTGTACAAGCCTGTTCTTAAACAAACAAACAAAAAAACCAACCGAGGCAGTTTGCCAAAGGCTAATCATTCAGTTTTGTGTGATGCTTTTCTTTAGCCAGATTGAGGTACTTAGAGGAAATAATAATTAGCCACACTGCTAATCTCTAAAATGCCTGTAAAGCCTCACATCTGACTACAGCACTTCAGTCATGACATGTTTTTGTTCCATGCTGTTTGGAATCAGTATGTTAATGTGAGAGCAGAACAATGACAAGATTATATGACCCATACAATCTTTCATAGCTTGGCATTGTAAGAATATATAAGCAAAGAACAACATTACAGAGAAGCACCTAAACAGAATCTGGAGGTTTAATTAGGGAAAATGACATGGCTATAAAATTGTCTGTGTGGTACCATATATAGCTGATCTTCATGTTCAATCAGACTGCCCTTATGTGGGGGCAAAGCCTGACCTTCTGACTGTGTTACTGTGTTTCAGAGCAGGCACTGTTACTGCAGACGATGTTCCAGTGACAGCTGGTAGTTTGGGATGCCTTTATTCATACATTCAGTATGGAAAGAAGGCTGATGTTCAGTAACTCAGTGAAAATTGGTTCCCTGTATGATAGCTTGTGCTGGCTCTTTGGTATGCTCAGATTTCCTGATTGTTTCAAGAAATGTAGCCTTCTTGCATATTTCTGCATGTTACAGATGGCACTGAAGAATGAGGTTAGTGGGCATGGTGGAGATGGGTGGGTGGTTGGAAGTGATTTTACTGATCTTTTCCAATGTCAATGACTCCTTGATTCTATGATTCTGTGTTTTAATGTAGTCTTTTCTCTTTTTTTTTTCTTTTTTTCCCTGCATCCCTTTAAACACCAACAATACCACTGGGAATCATCAGGGAGCCTGCAGGCATCTACAGTACGGATTGTAATGCTACTAAATACTGCATTTACTGGTACATATAATGCATTACTTAAGCTCATAAAGAGACATTTGCCAAATCTGCAGATAACAACTCTGAAAAAATGTTCCCTTTTTCATTGTGTGTCTGAAGGACCAGTGGGAACCCAGCTTTTCACTTCTGAAATATGCAGATATGCAGTGCTCCTTCTTTCTTTGCAGTGACTATGTTGTGAAAAATCTGCATTTTAGTTGTATATATATACAATTAATATAATAACTATATATATATATGTAAATATTCTTTTCCATTGGAAGGAGAAAGGTGTCCTTTTCCTATAATAAAATTGTCTCTCACCAGGTTCTGTGACCAATGCCCATCTAAATTGTTGTAAAATTTATCATGGGAATTACCTGATCCAAATGCTGTAATAACTAATACTCCCTGTAGTCCAGAGCTCTGTTTCCAGAAGTGATTTACACCAGATGTTTCAAGGGAGTAATAAACTATTAAACATTTAGAAAGTGCCATGAATGCTCTCACCAACTACTAACTTATTTGCTGGGCAATTGCTAGGAGGTGTAGTGACAGAGGGAACCTGCCATCATTTCTGCTCTTCTAGTAACTAGAACGAAGAATTGTACTTCCCTGGGGAATATCAGTATCTGTTATATCCAGCCCTATGTGCACTTATGCACCTCCTGAGCTCACGTGCACATGTGCATCTAGATGCATGCATAAACCCTGTTCTCTTCAGTGCAAAAAAAGAAAAAGTGTAATGATTGCAACACTGGATGTTGTCAGGGGTGAAATATTGCTCAGAAGGCTTGTGAATTAAGTAGAATTAGGTTTAATCAGTCTAGGAGAGATGGAAACCTAATCTAGTCACTCTTGCTCCGTTCATAATTGAAAGAACAATATCAGTACTTGCTGGTCATGTCTCTTCTGACCAGGTTTAGATGCATAGTGTAAGGTACAGTGACTGCTGATTTGCTCTCCATCAACTCCATCAGAAGGAGTCCAGGAAGACTAGCTCACATGAAGACCTCTACATGGCAGACATCTGCATTTTGCCAAATGAGTCCCATCCATGATGGTTAAGCTAATATTTTTAGTATGAATAGCAAGTTTGAAGAATTAAGATCTGAAATAGTTAAGGCACTTGGGAACATATTTCTGTCTGCCCCTCTCTTTAGTCTCCCTTATCATCTGGGCAATAATTACACTGAACAGAGTCAAGATGATTATAGGAGTGGGTTAAGGAGCTTCTTACATCAAATGAGCAGCTAAAAGTTATCCATCTTCATAATGACTAAAATATGTTAGCAGTAGATGGCCATGATATGAGTTGATTGCATCACTAATGGCTGATCACACAAAATGCCCTCTGGATTAACATTAACTGATCACCTTGGTGCAGATTTTGAATAAAGACTCACTGAACAGAGACAGTGACTGTTTTCTGAGTAGGGTTTGCCCTTTAAACAAGGTGGGAGCACCTAGAGGGGACAGTTGCATGACCTCTGTTTGTACCTGTCGTTTCCTGCCTTCAGGTCTAGCGTCTTTTCAAGTCATTAGATCTCTGTTTGTCCTAATTGCTTTATATTTCTGCATTTTTGTAATTCATTTTTTGGTTATTTCAAGCATATCTCATTTTCATTAGGGTAGAAAATAACTTGTTGTGTATTTTCTTTAAATCTACTTTGCTGAAGTTTCATTTTATAAACCTTTGCTTTCCATGGTCATGGACTAATTTACTTTAGCTGGTTAAGCAGTTCTGATGGAAGTAATACCAGGACAAAAGCCCGTTACTGTTCCTAACAATCTATATCTACACAGGATGTATAAAGAAAAGCAGAAAACTGCAAGGCACAGTGTTGTATCACCGATCAATGTCAGAGAACAACATAAAGTGAAAAGAAAAACTCTCCCACAAAGAGCAGCATGCTGTAAACACAGCGTAGAAATGCACACCTAATAAAGGATATAAATTCAAACTACCTTTATAAGAACGTATGATCAGATCTGAGAATTCATATTGCACTGTGGATGGAAGATTAATTGACATAGTGTAAAATCAGATATTGTTCAATGCCTTTCCTCTGAAGGTAATAGCGGCAGTTTTTATTTGTCTGAAGAGTAATTGTAAAGAGAAGAAAGACTCTCTGGTCTTCTTAAGGATGGCACAGAGTAACAAGTGAGTGTTGCTTTTTCCTCTCAAACCTGTTAAGTTCAAGCAAACACAATGCAGAACATATGTAATGCAGGGAAGGAGATCCTATTAAATGCCTCCTACTGGAGTACAATCTGCGTACCAGGGTTTAATGAAGGCACTGCTTGAAAAAAGTTTAAAGTGTATAACAAATGGTGTTTCACATCAGTTAGTGGTGATGGTAGGCTGTAGTGGAGGGCTTTGTTCCACCCAGGGCACGTGCAGCTTTCAAGGCTTCTTTCCTGCAACCCCTGCAGAATGGAAATCAGTTCACAATGTGCAACTTTGAGTAACTAAGCCACAGTTTCACACTTTTTACACTTAGGGAAAAGATGTCAGAGTAATGAATGAACTACTCTAGTTTATTTATGAATTAGGATTTTATCATGGTAAAAAATGTGCTGAAATCCACTTTTCAGCAGATTACAATGGGGGAAGACCATAAAAAGCACTTGAAATAAGACCATAAATTGGTGTGGAAGCATTTTGAAGTAGATGTATGTAGTTCAGAAGTAAAATTTTTTTTCTGGCTTGTAACCAAAACAATGGAGCCATGAAGAAGAAAGCCACAAGATAGAGCCATGTTCAGATTGACCTTGGCCTGGACATGCAATGTTATTTACATGCCCTGAGCAAATCAAGCAAAAGGGATGTCCTGAGCAATTGCACTCATTACAGTATGTAATGTCAGAAGTTTTTGTCAACCTTTTGAGAATAAATAAACGTAAGGCAGGTTCTTGTTGTTCTTTGAGGAAACTGTCTAAGGAATGATTGCATTTTCTTTTATATACTGCTGGAGTCTAGTATGATACTTCAGCTTCAAGTGTCTAGTGGTGCGTAAAGAAGATAGTATCTTGCTGCTTTTCTCCCCTGGCCCAGCTCTTACGTGTTAGAATGGAGCTGTCAGCCTCGTTCTCTTTAGAGACACATCTATGCACATCTATGTGCAGAAGTCATACAACTATAACCTGAACTGCACCTACAGTTAGTGCATTCGTTCCTATGCCATCATTTGCCAGCGTTTAGCTTAACAGCAGGCATTTAATGCCTCAGTTGTTAGGACCACATGACATCAAGAAAAGTTTCTAGGTATTCTCTTGAATCTAGCTAACCATAAACAAACCTAACAATATTTCAGACTAAGGAGTTTGAAATATTCATAACTCTTTTCAATGGCAGGCAGATTAACTGTGTTCTCAAAATACCTGAAAGGCAGATCTGAAAACTTAAAGTTTGGAATAGCGTTAGGTAATTCAGAAGCTGATTCCTGAGGGGAGGAATGAAATGCTTATAGGAAACATAAGGAGATATGGAAAATAACAAACTATAAAACCAAGACATGACTCACTTTTATTCTTTATTAAACAGATGAGATTCTGTTAATGAGAATGCTCCAAATGTAACAACATTAGGACTTTGACAGTCTGAAAGCAAAATGATCACATAGGTGTCTAGGAGCAGTTTGTCTTCTCTGAAAACAGTACTGATCTGCTCTTATGTCAACCAGTCTTAGTATGCATGTTTGAAGTGAAGCTGTACGTTTGGTGAAGCCTCTTGTGGCTGCTGGAAAGCATGGGTCAGGTCCTGAATTTACTGGTAAATGCACATCCCCATAATGATTTTGCTATACAATATAAGTAAAGAAACGCTGCACAAGTAGAAGCTTATAGCTTCAGACCTGCAGCACTTCAGTGTAGATCTTTTCTTGATGAGAAAGAGTCCCAGTTTGATAGAGGCTGCATTAGTACTGGCCAGCAATAGAAAATGCGCCCTTATGTGTAGTGTAATTTGATCAAGAGTACACCACACAGTATTTTGGGAGGGGAGGATAACTTTTCTCTAATGCTGCAACACAAAGATAAAGAACTAAACACCAAGTATCTACGAAAGTGACATGTAAAGTAATAAAATTCACATGAGAATATAGTGGTAACCCTTTCTTCGTGGGCATAGGGTACACACACAATGTGTACTGAGTACTTGAAGCAAAACTATTTCAGAATATCTGTTGTATGACTTCTGCACACCCCAGTTGTTATGCTACCTGACTTTTGGTTCCAGGTCACACTTATGAAGAATATCCTCTGTGTAGCCACATCTGTAGAGATGACTTAATGTGATGGGGAGGTCAACTTTGAAGTTGTAACAGCCTATAAGAAATCATAGTTCTCTAAGAAATGTTACTTTCTCCAGGACTTGATATGCAGATCTCTATTTTTATATCTTAATAGTGAGATATGTTTCACACAAATTCTGTTTACTTTTTCTTTTCCTGAAGTTACAAAATTATAAAAGGGAACATAAAGCCAGTGGTATGAACAGTAAAACCAGATGGCTCCTTTCTTTCAGCAGCCCTGTAAGCATGAGCTGAGATCAAATTTTTCCACTTCTGGGATTTGTTGTGGATTCTCTCATGGCTTCATTTCCCTTAGAAGAATTTGTTCAATCCATTGTATCATCTATTGATTTTCAAAATCTAGCATCTTCGAGATTGCTAACTTACATAATGGCATTTTATTTTTTTAAGGGAGAAAGGGTTAAAAATCATTTGGATAGAATGACTGATGTGCACGTTCACACAACTATATAAGCCTTATATCGTTAGGAAGCTACAAAAATAAATTAGAAAACACCACACGATGTGTTTCTCAGCACCATTACGTCGGAGCATATTGCCAACTGCTCTGTAATATCCTATGATTGCAGTTTTGTAATATCATATAATTTCCATATATTTTAAATAGCTTTCTTTTTATTTCCTTAAATATAGGATTAAGACAATCCTATTGTAAAGATTCATCATGACAGTGCTTTAAAGTGCCACGGCTGTCAGCTTACGAGTCGTCTTAAACTTGGATGGCTGACATAATAGCATCTCTTTTTTCACTGACCTAAATCAAGTATTGGATGGATCAAGCCTTCTCCCTCTATGATCTCAAAGGAGGGATTTTATTTTTTTTTAATGTCATGTTCGGCTATTGGTTACTTTATGCTGAGCTGTGAACTGTGTGGTTATTGGAAGCAGCATTAAAAGCCAGGGAGTGCCTCTGTTTTCAAGACTATTCATCACTGTACTGTTTTAGGCACCCGACTGGTTATAGAAATACTTACAGCCACGTAGGATACATATTTGATCTACAGACAACAGAGATGAACAAATCCAAATTGTCCAGAGTGAAGAGATTTAAAAAATTATGGAGGGTGAGTGAAAAATATGCATTAGTCTATTAGAAAGATTGCTATGGGGAAACATAAATTACAAGCAGATAATGGTGTTTGCGGGCAAGCTGTCCTGCTGCATGCATGCTGTTTGGTCAGACTTGTCAGTACAGCTTTGACTGTATTTTTATGGTTTTGCAGATGAGTTGCATCTTTGTATATTTCTCTTTAGAAGTGTTAAGCATTCAGGTTAATATGAGTTCTGAGAAAAGTTATGGAGAATTTGAAGCAGCAACACTTGTACATTTAGAAACCCTTGGGAAAGCTCAGATAAACCGATTTCCTCAGTAACATTGAAAATGCCATTTATAGGTGGGTGAATAAAAAAGAAAAAAGGGGGGGGGGGGTGCATAGGAAAAAAGCTCTCGTCCCCTGAAGCTGTAATTTAACTGAGATAAATGAAATTGTGAAGCTGAGCTATATGGAATGTGCTTAAAGTCCACGTTCCGTTGAAGTCCGGTATGATGGTCAAATGAATAACATAATAATTGAAAGGCATATTTACTTTTTAAACATCTGCATGTCCTAGAGGTTAGAAATAAGACCTCAGAGAAATGGAACAGATCGTTCTTTACCAAACACAAAGTTAATTTTGTGCAACAAGTGAAGCAGGCATCCCTCTGGTGTCTCACAAACTTTGAAGGCTTTCATGACAAGTTTGGCGTCGGTTCTTCCCACTGATAATTAAGTAGCAAACACTGTTCATTTCAACAGGCTCCAACAGATTTGCCTGGATGCTTTCAGAATTCAGGACTCTGGTATCAGCTGATGAAGTTGCATACATTGTCTTGCATTTAGCAGTTAAAGAGAGGGAATTATCCACAATGTGAAATTCTGTTGACTTGCTTCCTGGTAGCATTGATTTGAGTATTTTAAAGCAGCTTTTATATGAAATTCCATCCGTGATGAGAAGGCAGTGATCTCTGTGGTATGCAGCAATTTGTAGTCTGCACGTAGAGTTGTGGAGGTTTTCTGCATTTTAAGGACTGTCTTGAAATAGAAGTAATGTCTCTATTTATGGTTTTGTTTATTGACAAATGTTATTGCCTGAGTGAAAATTATATTTTAATCATCATGCAAGTTTCATTTGTGCAACCAGGCACAGTTTCCTTAGAAATTAAAACATATCCATTAAGCATAAGGAGGTATTATATCATAGGAAGTGACATGAGATAATTACCACAAGGCACGGTTCTTAAATGGGCTCAGGAAGCAGTTTAGTTTTAAGGGACAAAATGTCCTTCTTGGATAGAAAGATTTTATTTGCGTACAGTTGTGTATTTTGTTGTGCAGCTGAACGCTTTGTCCTTTACCTCCTGTTTCTAACAGCTATTAAACTCCAGGCTATTAAGCATCCTTTAATTGACACATTTTCTGCTCTTCTCCCTAAAGTACTTTTCCTTATTTCATCAGCTTGGTACCTGATATTTCAGGGTAATATAGTTCAAAATTAAATTTCTGTAGAAGCAAATGTCAGTTTTGAATGCTGCTGTTTCTTTTTCCCACTTGAAGTTATTCTGGATAGAAATATGTCAAAATCTGGAAGAGGGCTTTTACGGTTGGGATTAAAATAAAAGCTAGGTCTTTTTATTTTTATTGTGCAGTGTGTGCATTTATAATAAGCCATAATATATTTATGTAGGAGGTTATATGTCTGTGATATGGCACATGCTCCCTTCCTCCACTTAACTCTCGGCATTAACTTCCTCAATATTTATGGCTATATCAAAATGATGATTTGCCCTGTACTTATCATTAACATCCTTTGCAATAGCTCTCTGTAGTTCTTGCCATCCTTTAGAATACAGTCATAAAATGAAGAGATTAACAGATAATTAAATTAAATCCTTAATTATTTGGGGATGATGAATTCGCTCTGTGATTACAAAAAGGTGTAGAGAGCCTTTTTCACGGGCAGTACAAATTGAAACCAGTGGAGCTACGATGATTTATGTCTGCTCAAGGATCTGACTCATCCTGTTAATTATCTACTCCCCTTTTAAAAAGGTATTCATAAAAATTGGACACAAAAGGCTTTCAAGATATTTTTTGAAATATTATATACATTCAGAGGTAGCGCTGCTCAAAAGGTGTCAATCTTCGCACAACATGGAATGTCCTTCAGCTGGAGTCAGGGAAACTTTGCTGTTTCTCCAGCAATCTTTGATTGCTGTAAGAAGCCTCCCTATTTTCAGTTGATTTTTGATCTGGCCTGTGTTTCACATGGATCTCCAAAGCACTGGTGTCTATCACTGACTGACAGATCTGAAGCATTCAACAGCTGTCCACCCCTGCTGGTGGAATGGCTGGGAGCAAAACCCTTCAGAAGGTACATCCAACTTAGCTAATGAAGGACAGAAAGTCAAATCTATTGGAAAAATGAGGAAAACAAATTAGCAGCAACAATAAACAATCCTTCTGTATTTGACTGGGAGTTCATTTACCTAAAAATAAATAAATAAATAATCTCCCAGTAGTCATTATGAAAAAGGTTACTGATTGCAATATTTAATGGGCATGCTGGGCTATCACGAGGATTGAAGGATATCATACTTAACTTTAGCACTGAGAAGTCTTGAGAGCTCATTAGTAGTGTTTGTTAATGATAGAGCTATTTGGCTAATGCTTGTGCCGTATTCCAAGGGATCACTGTGCCAAGTTTTGTTAGTTATAAAACCCTAAAGCAATGAAAATTGATATAAAAATATATACTGGCTACTTCAAAGACACGGAACTCCTGGTGTAAACCTTGATTTAGGAAATGTTTAGAGCACACATTTACTCACACCACATTGTGATCCATCTTATCTGTAAGTATTTAAGCTCCATTTCTTTATGGATTTTTGGCCCAATAGATTGTGATGGTTATAAAAATCTGCTATGATCTTTCATCTCAAGTGTTTGAAGGGGATGTTTGGAGTAAATATGCCTGTTAAAAATCCCTATAATTTACTCTGAAAAGTGCTTATGGTTGTGAGTTAAAGCAATTCTCGCTCTTCAGGAGCAGCTCCTCGAACTGAAGCTATTTCCATCAGGAAATGTTACTTCTCTGATTCATAATTTGTGTATTCTGGGCTGAAAATTGGTATAAAAAGCACTGATTCCGAAGAAATTTCTCTGTCTCATTGCTTTTTAAAGGCATTTCTTCATAAGCATTGCTTTAGACAATTTGTGTTTGTAACCATAGAGGCTGGAATATAAAAATAATGCAGTTTCAAATAGCTTTTAAAATAGAATATTTGTAGCCTTACTGTGCCTTCCTCAGCCCCAAAAGCAGCAAAGCTGACATGCTTTCAACCAATTAACAGAGTGCCTATCCAGTCTTCTAATCCTGACTTCTAGATAAAAATGCTTTCACCCTTGCTCAGGTGGCAATGGCCTGTGATTTCATTGCTGAGGAGCAGGATCTGAATGCAAGTTCCAGCTGTTGTGGCCCCACACATTCCATTTGTTCTCCACAGCATCTTCATTAGTGAGCAATATGGTCAACTGTAAACTTTTTTGGAGAGTGTTGTTGCTTCCTTGCCTTTCCTTCTTGATGCTTCTGGGTTATACTTTGTCAGAATAGTCTGTAGGGGCTCTGCCTGTAGTGTCCTCGAGGACACGTGCAAATAGTAAAAGCTGATGGCACAAGACTTGAGTGAGCAGAGATGGATTTAGGAAGGAAGCACACTACTCAGGGATTCTTGATGGCTTCTCTACCGCTGCCTATAATAGCTCTTAAAAGACTAACAGGCACCCAAGTCCATCCATTAGCCTCCACCCCCTCCAGTTCCAAGGGTGTATTTCTTCTGCAGCAGGCACCGAGTGGAAGAAGAGTGGGAAGGAGGGAAGAGGCCAAATGTCTTCGGTAGACCCTCAGAGTGGTTGGGGAGCGAGTCCATGGGCACCTGCTGGAACGCAGCCGGAGAAGCCCTCCTGTGGCTTGAGCAGTGGGGACCTGCCTGATGCTGATCTGGTTAGTGCTGGCAGGTAGGAATGGTGGGCTGAGAGGTGCAAGGACAAGAGACCCACAAAAATTCAAGTTATAGAGGTGGGAATTGGGCAAGGGAAGCTGTTTACTCTTGGCACAGGGCAAGAGACGGGTCAGGATTTCTGGGATTGTGGTCCTTCCTTTGCTTTCTTCTCTCCTACTGTTTTATGGTTTTATGATTAGTCAGTGGAGGAAGGGAAGCGAAAGGAGACGTTTTGATGCAGCATCTTCCAACTCTACTGTTTCTGCTGGGTCCAGTTTCCATCACTGGGAATCCTTCATTCTCAGGTGAGCAGCCACCCAGGAGGAGCGACAGTGATTTATGTCACTCCTGGTCTCTCCATTTGGGGATGGATTTACCCAGGGACACTCTTGTGTCCCTTTCAAGTCACCTACCCTGTGCCTGGGTAGGCCCCTCCAGACCCATGGGTTGTGCCTAGAGATACTACAAGGATTCACCTGGAAAGTGTTCGGGCAGATGAACGAGGAAAACTCTTAGATGTCAAACAACTGCATGCAAATGTGGATCAGTCATTTATTACTTTCCATTATATGACACTGAAAATATTCAATTGTTCTTTTTGGGGGATCGCTGACACTTTTGCTGGGTGTGTAATGTGTGTTGCTACTGAGGATGATTGAGGTTAATTACAAACACAAGTGGATTAATCTTAGGTTTGACTGTGCTTGGGCTTGACAGTTAGCACTGCAGAGGACTTCCCTGGAAAGACAGGTGTTATATTCCTTAAGCAGGTTTTAGTTATTTGAGATTTGTCTTTTCTGTTGGAAAAACAAACTCTAAATCTTCAGAAATATGGATTGTACAGGTATTGCTGTGTATTGCCCCTTTCATAACTTTTGCAGTGCTACCAATTACGTACAACTATTAATACCAGATGTTTCGATTCCAAATAGGGACTATTTAATTCACTACATGTGTAAGTGATCTATCACTGCTCATTCCCTAGGGTCATTATTGGGCTTCCAAGTGTGGTAAAGCTGTTAAGTGTAAACTAGATTATAGACTTCAGTCATTCTTACAAGTCTCGGTGACCAAGACTTAAATTACTTGATTTAATTGTTCAAACTGAGGTTTATAAACCAGTCTGAAAGCGTTTGTAACCTTAGATTAAAAGGTAGGATGAATGAAATTGTAAACATTCTTTACAATGCTGCTTCTGCTTTTACATTAGGATTTTGCAAGCCAATATGGCTTTAAAAAAAAAACAAAACAAAACAAAAAAAAAACCCAAAAACAACAACTAAGCTATTGAAACTTAGCATGCACAGATCTGGAGTCTAAGGGTGGTCTTCTGGTGGGCTCTGTACTCACCTCAGTCACCTGTCTTATCTAGGATCCCATGAAAGAAATGCCAGGGAAATGTCCTTAGGGGGAAAGTGCAGCTTGGCATGCTTCAGCTGTCTTAGCAAGTTCGGACATTTGGAGGTTGTAAGAATATATAGGAAAGGCTGCTTGTTTATTAACTTTGAGTTTTGGCTTGAACTACAGTCCTACCAGGGATGACATCACAACCTCTTAGCAGAGGGTCAGCATTTCTAAAAAAAGAATTTTACAGATGTAATAATGCTCTCAAAATATCAATCTCCAGTTCACATACTCTAGCAACGTAAAGCGAAAGGGAAAGAGTCAGCAAGGAAATAAAAATGGGCATTTAAAACTTTGTTTAAAGTCTTCACACTTTTGTAAATCACTTTTTATCTGTGGTTCCCATTTCATGATAAAACATGCTGTGTACCTGTTCTGAAGTCAGTCTTGCTGATGCTGTGCTAATGGCTGTTTGTAGTCACTGTTAGCAGTGACAGCATGCTGCATATAATTTATGTTATCGTTTCCAGTCAGCATTTTCCTTATGAGTTACAAGATCCAAAGTATCTAGAGTGAAATCCTGGTCTGCTTGAAGTCATTGGCAAAACTCCATCACCTTCAATAGGTCAAGAACTAGATGCTGAGGGTCTTCTGGGTGGATGCATCTAATATAACAAGCCATGTGACACAGGGACTTGGCTACACTGCTTGCAGTTACGTAGTTTCAAATATTCTGCTTATTTAAATGAGGTGCAATGTGTTGTGAATTGACTTAAATTATTTTTAAATTGTGAAGAAGAGGGGAGGACACCAGTGGAATTTGGCTCTTTTCAGGGACAGTATGAGCAATTGGTATTATTTACCTCTTATGAGCTCAGCTCATTCTCCCTTTCCTCTGTCTATAAGTAACTATATGGATTACATCAACATGTGTTTAGTTACTAGGGACTGAGCTTCTAAGCATTAGTAAAACAATGACAGGAAGCCAGTACTTGGCCTTTAATTCATTTAAAAATAAACAACAGGATTTGTTGACCTTCTTGTTAGAATCTTGCAGTTCATTAAGTTGAAGGATCCATATACCGCTACTGGAAGCTTGAGGAGCTTAAGAGAGTAAGATCTCAAGCCAGATCTAACTTTTTACCTTTCTATCGAAGCAGCAAAAAGGGGAAAACTGAACTTTTTTTTGTCTTCCCAGAAGTAGTTATTGGTGAGAAACTGAAATGTAATTTATGTAGGTTGCTACAAAAGTAATGCCTCCTATGAATTTCCATGGAAACTACAACAGCTATAAAGAGCACAATAATACTATTTGATAGAGTAAATTCTCAGCTATTAAACACCATTTTTCAATATAGTCACCACCATTAGCTGTACATTTTTGACAGAGACGAACAGGAGCTGGCAAGCTGTGCTCATGAAGTCTGCTCCAGCAGAGGTGACATAATCGCTGTCTCCACTGCTGAAATGCACTACCCACCACCTCACTGTGCTCATATCCACTGTTTGGTCTCCATAAACACTCAGCAGGTGTTGATGAGTGTCGAAGGATGCCATTTTTTCTACACGGAGGAATTCAGTGCCACACATTTGTTTCATACACATTTTCATGTCAGATGTCATTCTGTCAGGCTGCCCCCTCTGCAACCATCTGTCACAGAGCAACAAAATGTGCCAATATTGGTGGGAGGGTTCAACCTCTACTACTGTGCCACCACCTCTGACATTGTGGCCCAACGTAATAAAATAGGAGGCATTACTTTTGGAGCAGCCCACTTATTTACAGTCAGCAGAAGTAGCATTTTATGAAGAAGCTACATTTGCTCCCATTTAAAGAATTGAAAATGCAACTTTGCTAGCAGGATTTAGGGCACTTCTCTGCCTGAGAACAGATTGCCAGCAGGCTGAATCAGTTGTGACCAATGGTTTTGGATGCCCTTAGAGAGCCTGGTGAGGCAGATCATCCTGCCATCATCCCGATGCTAACACTGTTCACATGATACCTCCCTGTCACCTAGAGCAGTGTGGAGGTCCCATGGGTTTCATGGGACAACAGGGCCCAGGATGCGATGCGACTCTTAATGGCTGCAACTTCCTCAAAATTCTGAGCAATGAGCAGCCCATTCCATTTTGCAGCCAATGGCATCTCTCTATCAAGAAACACATAGATAAATGTACATGCATAGGCACTCCTATTCAACTCCCGTTACAGTCTGTCTTCTCCAGGTGAAAGGCAAGCATTTGTTACCCAAGGACTAATGTGTCTTCGATATAAGAAATACTTTATGAAAGCAGGGAAACATGAACCTGCTCCAACCTGGCACCTAAGGAACTCCACAGCTGGTTAATCTGGCGTGCACTCTGTGATAAATTGAATATCTAACCTGAAAGTTTTATAGGATATGCTCATTCAAACTACTGTGTATAATCTAATGGCAAATAACGCATTCAACAAATGCTTGCCTATAATTGCCTATTACTGCTTTTTTATTATAATTTTAAGAATTGCTGAGATTATACCAGGGACTTTTCTTGACCCTGCCTCCTTACAGGGTAACGGTGACTTCTCCTCCTTTGCCCAGCAACAGTGCTGGGGGATGGGAAGGTGAGAGTATCATTGAAGTGTGGTGCAGAGTATCTGTTTGGTGGATAATTGCTGCATTTAGAGACGGTACAGAATTAATGGAACAGTGTCCTTGTGGCAAAAAATAAAATAATAAAAAAAAAACACATACACATTAGAGAAATAGTGCAAATAGCTCAGAATGCCTCTGCAAATGCAGAATTTTGCAGAGTTACACAAATTTGGTCAGTAAAAGCCATAAAAGTAGTAATTTCTGGTGACAGTAAACAAAACAATTTTTTTGCTTCCACTTATTGGTTTATATCTTCAGGGACGATGATCACCTACTGCCCACCACTCGCATCCTATGATGAAAATAAAAGTGGTCTCCAGCCTAGGCTGAGCACATCATATGGTGGAAGACTGGTCAGGAAGATGGCTACTTCCTTCCTCTCCAATGCATTTTGGACACTTATACCACAGGTCGATAAACAGAGAAAAATTATGTTGTCATCTCACTCACTGAGCAACTCCTGGATCCATTCTGACCTTGCCCCAGACACGCCATTGTCCTATTTATGGCAATTCTTCTCCTGTTACGATTTCCTTTTATTATTATTGGCTTCTAAATAAATCATGTGTGAGGCAAGAGGGAAAACATTTTAGTGTGTTGACTCTGTTCTGCTCTAAAACCTACAAGGAAGAAGGGAGTCTCCTGTATTCTTCTGAAGTCAGTATTAATTTTTGATCACTGATTAGTTCTTGATTACTGGTAAAAAGGAAATGCCTTTCCTATTTTCTGCCCAGAGAAAAGGACAGCAGCTGGAGGTGAGTGATGCCAGCAGGCACCCCTTGTGTGGTTAGAAAGCCCAAGAGGGCATTTTGATATGAGGGAGGTGGATGGAGACCTGGTAGTGCGCATTTCGGGGGCTTAATTCAGTCAGCCTCAGAGGCTGAGGCGGGAAGAAGGGGAGAAAAAAATTCTTTGTTGATATGTTGATAGTCTCATCTGTCTGGGAAAGCTATTTTTGCTATCAGAAGTTCTCTATCATGCAAAGTATCTGTTTGTTCTGAATGTCTCTATTGATTTAACGTATGGGAATATCTGAGCTAAAATAAGAATAGTAAAGCTTCAACCCGTAGATACCAATTCTCTAGAAATAAAGAGAGGCAGTGACTCAGTGGAAGGTACATAGATTTATCCCAAGGTGGTATTCACATCTTGACTTTGGCCTTATCCAGAGCTGATCCCTCATGAGCAAAGAAGCTTTACACTTGGTTTTCCCTTTGGGAATATGGCCAGACTCCTACCTGGAAGGTCAACACTATGGTAGTATTTAGGATCATCTGATGTGAAGCTGGGATTTGAGCTAAACGAAATATTGTAATGTGCATTTCTTGAAGTCTTTCTTTTATACTGTTTTTGCTTCCCCATAATGCTTAGAGCAAGCTGTTGCTGGACTACTGGAGTGAAAAAGGTTTGTGGCTGTTTCCTGCATTTCACTGCATTTATTGCCTCTGTGGAACTTTTTCTGAAAACTAAGAATCTTTCAAATAATAACTTGATTGACAATGAGTAGATGTTTTTGTTTTTTTTCTCTCCTCAAAATTATCTGTAGTTTCGAGCTATGTATAGCTAGTGATTAGGGAGAATGTTCCTTCTCTTACTGAAGAGCAGTCCCTCTTGGGGCTGTAAGGATGCTGTTGGATGACTGTGACTAAGAGCTACATTAGGGTGGAATTAAGTTCTTTGGCACTTTGTTCTTTGCAGAGATACTGCAAAGATGTGACACAGAGATATCCAATGCTTGGCTTCAGTCATGTTCCCTGTCAGCTCTGCCAGAATCAGTTGTTTGCTCAGAAAATGCAATAGTTACGGTATATATTATTTATGATAAAGTCAGCTTATTTTTAAAGCACTGAACTAATAAAGTGAAGCTGAGATGGTTTCTGAAAGACACGTGGATGTCTCCCCTCAAATCACAGGATTTGTGATGAGTCATAAATTCTTTATGGATTCTTTTTCAACAACTTTGTACCTCTAAAATATGAACTAGATTTTGTGGATTTATAACTAATTGGTTTAGCCATTTTGGTGTTACACAAGCTGATGTGCAAAAACTTTAGAGACTATGTATGATAGAGGTCTTTGTTTCCAAGTCTATTCTCCTTAGGCTTCATGCTTCCCTCAGAACATGTGTTTTAGGTTTATAGGTGTGTCTGTTTTTACTGTTTCAGATTATGGACTTGATTTTGTGGTGGAGTTGCATATAAAGCATCCATTAAGCACATTTGTGGTTCCCTGTAGGTTCAAAGCCTATGTAGTCTGCTTTAGCAATCTTGTGTATGGCACTAAATCTGGGCAATGACCTAAATTAGGTCTCAGTATCTGAGTACCAGGTACAACTTTGACAGAAGCTGTGGACCTCCACCCAAAAAGAGGTCATCACTATTCTTTTGGCAAGGTCAGCGCTTTGTTTCAAGATCAGTCAGACCAGCTCTCAGCTTCAATGGCAGACCCTCATAGGATCATAGCATT
Organism: Lagopus muta; assembly: GCF_023343835.1. Taxonomy (NCBI): domain Eukaryota; kingdom Metazoa; phylum Chordata; class Aves; order Galliformes; family Phasianidae; genus Lagopus; species Lagopus muta. The sequence continues at coordinate 7,561,177 of NC_064439.1, forward strand.
GTTTAGGTTGGAAGGGATCTTAAAGAACATGGAGCTCCTGCCCCCCTGCTGTGGGCAGGTTTGCCAGTTACCAGGTCTGGTTGCCCAGGGCCAAATCCCACCTGGCCTTGAATGCCTGCAGAGTTGGGGTATCCACGACCTCTCTGAGCAGCATGTTCCATTGCCTCATGCCTGTGTATAAACCTTTCTGCTTGGATAGGTGGTGAAGAGATGTCCAAAAGCTGCCTTGGTATGGGCCTGGGCACTCAGCTCTGAGTGGTCCTGATGGGGAAGGGTGGGAACATATGGATCCAGAGATGCCTTCTGATCTCAGACATTCTGTGATTCTATGGTTCTGTGATTTTGTGATCTGGTATTATTTTTAACATGTCTTCTTATAAGCAGCCTAAAACCACTGATCTGTTCTGATCTCTAGCTTTGGAACTGTGTTTGAGTAGCCAGAGACGGTTCCTGGGGGGTTTTGCAGAGAGAGAAACGCTATGCACTTCATTATTAAAAGCTCTCAAGCTCTTTCTTTTGTCACTGGGGCTGCGGGGCTCTGAGTCTGCTCCTGCCTCCCTGTCACTGAGCACTCAGGGGAATGCCATTCACTGCTGGCTCCTCACCATGAGAACTGCAGGGCTGGCTGCAGCCCATGGAAGATGTACTTGCATTGATGAGGCTTCACCTCGAGAACTGTGTTCAGTGTTGGGCCTCTCATTACAAGAGATATATTGAGGCCCTGGAGTGTGTCCAGTGAAGGGCAATGGAACTGTGAAGGGTCTGGAGCACAAATGTGATGGGAAGCAGCAGAGAGAACTGGGGTTGTTCAGTTTGGAGAAGAGGAGGCTCAGGGGAGACCTCATTGCTCTCTACAGCTCTCTGAAAGGAGGCTATGGAAAGGTCGAGATCAGCCTGTGCTCCAGGTAACAGTGATAGGATGAGAGGTAATTGCCTGAAGTGCCAGGGGAGATCTGGGTTGGATATTAGCAACAATCTCTTCTCTAAAAGAGTGGTGATGCAGTGGCACAAGCTGCCCTGGGAGGTGGTGCAGTCACCATCTCTGGAGGTGTTTCAGAACCATGGAGATGTGGCACTGAGGGATGTGGTCAGTGGGCAATATTGGGGATGGGTTGGTGGTTGGACTAGATGATCTTAGAGGTCTTTTCTAACCTTAAGGATTCTGTGATACCCTCTGCAGTGTTCAAACTGCACCTGTGATCCTTCCTCAGCCTCTCTGCACCTCAATTCTTATCAGCCCCCTGCATGCCAGCACAAGGTGAAAATGACTTTGCCATCCTGCTCTGTGGTAATATGTTTATAAAATTATTTTGAAGAGATCTCATTGCCCTTTCTTCCATCTTTATCAAACTCAGAAATCGTATTTGCCTTGCCCTGTCAGTCTAGCTGTCTGCTCAGAATGCATTTGTTGCCTTCAGTGCTGTTTCAGAGGATTATAAGTGGAGGGAGAGGAAATGATCAAAGGATTGGAACAATTAGTGTTTGAAAGAATGTTCAACTATGTATGAAATGCTTTGATTTAATGATGAGTAATGTAGAGGCAGGTTGATGGCAGTCTGCATATTTATGAAAGTTGTAAACATGAGGAAAAAGAGAAAATATTTGTCATAACAAGACGGGGTTTAATTTACATTTAAGGAATTAAATTTTAAATGGCAAAACGCATGCTGAATATAAAGCAAAGCTTCCTGCTCGTAAAATCTCTTCAGTGACAGAATAGTTCCCAGGGGATGCAGCTAAATCCCTTTACCATTATATGAAAATTTTAAACTGACCTAGAGGAAACACTGAAGTATTGATTTAGGAGATCAGTCTTGCATCGGTAAAGAGGTAGTCTGAATGATCTGATTGTTTGGGGTTGTTTTCCATCATTAACTTGCAGGATCCAGCGGGTTTTTGAATTTCTCAGGATCTGAGGAGGGTAAACAATATGAGATGTGGTTTCTAATTTTTGTGCTATGTAGTGAGGATGAATAGCAGCCTCTGCAGTAAGCGCGTGCCTTTGTAAGCCTATTATTGCATCTCATCTAATTGCTCTGCAGGCTATATTATATTTTAGCTTGATGGGAAAAAAAAAGAATAGTTTCTTGTCTCCTGTTTGCACCAGTGGTGCTTGAACAGGAAGGCTAATGATTTAGTAGGAGAAGAATTGGTATCTGTGCAGTGCTCTGATACAGATCCAGAGAAGGTGATCTGTTCATCCTACCTACAGCAGTGATGATTGCTCAGCCCTTTCATGGTATTTAGAAATTTCACAGGACACCACAAGCAGTTATTGTCAGACAACCCTCAGAGGAGGGCAGGCATCTGCACCCTCATCTTGCAGACATGATTTCTCAGAAAAACCGTGTATCTCTCCCAGAATTAGAGGAGTTCTAGCTGTGTCAAATGAGGGGTGGGAGCAGGTCAGGGTGGTGCTTGTCCTCATCTGCTCTGCCCTCATGAAGCCCCATCTGGAGTGCTAAGTCCAAGTCCAGGGTCCTCAGTGCATGGAGGTGTTGGAGTTGGTCCAGAGGAGAGCCATGAATATTCTCAGAGAGCTGTAGCACCTCTCCTATGGAGACAGACTGAGGGAGGTGCGCTCACTTTAGCTTGGAGGACTCATTTTTATCTTGGAGAAGAGAAGGTCCTGGAGATACCTTACTGCACCCTTCTAGTGCTTGAGGGGAGCTCATAAGCAGGAGGGAAATCTTTGTACAAGAGCAGATAGTGACAGGACAAGGCAGAATGGTTTTAAACTAAAGGAGGGGAAATTTAGATATCAGGGGGGAGTTGTTCACTTAGTGTGTGTTGAGGCACTGGCACAGGCTGCCCAAGGAGGTTGTGGATGCCCCAGCCCTGAGCATTCAAGACCAGGCTGGATGGAACCTTGGGCTGCCTGTGGTAGGGGTTTGGAATTGGATGATCTTTGAGGTCCCTCCCAACCGAAGCCATTTTATGATGCTATGATTCTGTGATTCAGTAGCAACTGTCTGCCTCACAGCCCAGGTGATTCTTTGTGGTGTAGTTTGTACAGGTCAGAACATCACCAGGAACATCAGTGCGGAGCTTTTACAACCCATCACGCAGGGCAAGTTGGCACAGCAACTCCCAAGAACTCAAGGTCAGGCACCAAGAATAGTCTGGGGCAGCACTGCACCTCCTGGGGAGAAGTGCCACAGAGGAAACAAAGAGGCACAATACCTATGCCAGGATTTTCAGCAGCTATTTCTATTTTGCACTATTTAAGTATGTTCTAGCATTTAAGATAATGCAGAGATAGAGTGCTGTGTTGATTCTAGATGGGAAATTGGAACCAAGAGATTCAAAATAAGAGATTTTTTTTCGAAAGAACTGAGCATTACAACTCTAAATACAATTCTACTTTAAACTTTCAGTGCTCAGTAAAAGGCAATGCAGAGATGATGTGGCAGATTTATGCATTACAGTAACACATACTAAATGAGCGCATGGCTATGCGAACAATGAGTAATAAAGAAAATAAACGTATGAGGAAGAGAATTTGTTAAAATCCAAACTGAATTATTGCTTAAGAGAGCAGTAGCAGGTAGCTAACCCAACTGGAGAGAAAACTTTCCACATTTTCCTTCAGCTCAAAGGTATGTTTTAAGATTCAGAAGAGGTTTCAGGCCATCTGCTAAGGTAAAGCAGGTTCCGTGCCAAGGAACACCACTGTGGTACAGAACCAGTCTTTCGTTACCATGTAACTTGTACAGAGTTATCTTAAAATCTCTAAGGCAATTGATCATGGTATTATTAAATTATTTTAATAAAGGCATGGCGAACAAAAATCTTCACTGCTAATATCAAGTAATTTTGCTTTAAGTTAATCGATATGTTTATTCACTGATTTGGAACTTGGCTGGATTTCTGACTTCTTCCCATAGAAAACTTCAGTCCACTTCTTCCAAATCTCCTTGCTTCCAATATTTTCTAAAAATCTTTTTTTTTTTTTTCCTATTAATATAACTAAACAGCACAGCTGAAACTTACAGTCATTACTTGTCTAGGTTAAGCTCCTTCATGTATTGTTCCGTGATTCTGGATATCTTACTTTGTGTTCCTTGCATTATCTTTCCATGAGTAATATGTATAGGACTACAGAAAGACTTAAGATTACATGATAAGACTGCACTTAGCTCAGTCTTCGTGCCATTCATCAGCATTACTTAGCATTTGGCTCAGTCATCTAAGGATTCCTCTCCTAACTAGCAGATAGGTTTTCACTGAATTCTTAAGTCTCACAGGTCTCTTTTTCCCACATCTCTGAAGTGCCTGGTGAGAGGCTTTTTTATTTTATAAGCTCCTGGTACGCTCAGATAATTTTCGTACATGGCTCAAAATAGTATCAAAGTCCATTATTTACTTACCAGCCATAATCCCTCCACTGGACTCCTTGCAGTGGAGTTCAGCTGAAGTCCCAGCCTGCCTGGGACTCAGCCCAGCCCTTGCTGAAGGATGCTTTCTGCAGAAGAGCTTTACATAAACAGCAAAATCCCCTCATTTGTGAGCCCACTGCTCACAAAAGAATTCCTTTTACCCCCACAAAATCAACACATGGCAAGAGAAATGGAAGAGAAGGCCAAGAAATGGCATGCTCAAAAACCAAATAGCAGTTTGACATAGATAATTCTTGCTATACAGCAGGATTCAAAAGAATTCAGAAGCAAATTCCTCACATCTTTGTATTCTGTGCTTTTACATATGCATAGGCGTGCAAACACCACGTATGCCACAGTCAGGTTAAGCATGGCTCTGTGTGTGGGCACGTACATGAGCAGTAGTCATTCTCAGGAACAAGAGGTATATCTCTTTACCAAAAGGTGTTTAGGGAGAACTTTGAACAGTGGAGATAAAGCCCTTCCAGTAGTACAAACTTGGGGAAGATGAACCTCTCTTAACTTAAATGAACTCTGCATAGGTTGGAAAAACCTCTCTTCAATACTGCTGAGGCTTTGAAGTGGAAATGTGCACGTTGTGAAGGAATGATTGAAGTGTGGAAACCACCAGCCCATGAGAAGGCTGTAAAGGATACCCACCTGCACTGATCAGTGCGGCTGTATAATAGGAGCTCTTGCTCTATGCCTCTTTCTCTTTACACTGCGTATTTCTCAGCCCCAATATCAATGCACAGTTGGTACACTGTAGCAGCATGAAGTCATCTATCAAATAAAGTGCCACAAGATGGCCCAGAAATATGCAGGGCCGTAGACCTAGACAGCCAGGATTGCCAGTAGACTGACACAGAACGAGAGGACAAAAAGCTTCATAACCAGGGACACAGGTCTTGAAGTGAGCAGAGACCTGATCCCAAGAAATGCTGTCTGACTTTTGTGCGTATGGTAGAATTCAGCTTCACAAGGAAGAGAAGGTGATCCAGGTGAAGGCTTTTTGCTTACAGGAGAGAAAAATCATTGTTCTGATCTTACAAAGCTCTTCACAGTAGGTTTGAACCCCTGCACTCCATTTGCTCAGGGGCCAGCACCTTCCTCCATACACACAAAGTGCTTATGAAGATATCACTCTAAAGCATCAGGATTCTGCTTCAGACCTAAGGCTGCATGTCCTTGGGAGGTGCAAGCCACTCTTATCACTAGGATCAAAAAGGACCAGTTGTTCTCCATCGTGATCTTGAGCCAGGTTCAAGGGAAATCAAGATGAAAAGATAAAGGGAAGCTGCTTGGGATTCTGGGTGCTGGGGTAGAAGATGAGATAGCATTTGGATAAGAGTGTTATTAAGCACTTGTGGTAAATATATACCTTTTCTGCAGGGAGAAAATAACTCTTTATTATGATTGTTATTATTTATAGTCCTCATTCTTCAATCGTTTTCATAAAAGATCTGCTGTGTATATATGAAATGGAAGGCATGCTCTGCTGGCTCTACAGGGAGCTTGACAATGAGATTGGTTGGATGTCCTATAACTTGTGAATTTTGAATGTCCTATAAATATTTTAGAACTCCTGCTTCAGTTACAGTCTCACTGAAATCCACATTGAGGCTTCATTTTTCTGACAGCTGCCTTCAGAGTTGCAGTTCTGCCTAGTTTTGCTCTTGCAAAACTTAATCATTAAGAAAAGTAGGTAGTTGCTAGTTTGAGCCAATTCTCAGCATATTTGGTTTAGAATTGTATTTCAGGCATCACCACTTCCTTGCATGGTCTTAGAATTTCAGACCTTTTTTGCAGACCAGTGGACTGTAGGTCCCTTTAAAAGCACCTTTAAAATATTGCTAGGGATTGCTTGCACCAGGCATGTATTCTGAGGCTGATGGGCTGTCTGGAGTGTGCAACAATTTCATACAGAAGCTGCTGTTCTCTTCCCTGGGATATGTTGCATTGTGCACTTCTGGCTTTGTGGGATGCAGGTGAGAAGGGCTGTCCCTGCCAAGGGGAACAGCCAGGTCCTCCTTTGTCACTGATGCTTTGAGGTTTAAATTGCAAATTGATTCTAATGTGTAAAAAAATACTTACAATCATGTTTTAACACCCCACAAGCGTTCTTGACAGATAATATCTGTGGTGGAGGGAGAAGTGTTCGGATAGAGAAGTATAGGATTGGGTTTGTGCATTGATCAACGACAGTGAAGCACCGTTGAATAATCTCTGCCTCAAAGCAAAATTTGACTGTTCTAATGATCTCACTTTTTCTTGTTGGGTGACCAAAATGTTATGATAATGTCAGGAGATCCTGCACATTCTCTGTTGAATGGCTGTGTGTGGTGGGGCTAACTTTTCTACAAGGACGTGAAAGATACCAGGATTTCAGGAACTGTGGCGAAAGAAATTTCTGTAATAGCTTTGGATACCAAAGGGAATAGACCATCTGCTTGCTATTATTTCCACCTGGGTGGCTGATAGAGGAGTGAAAATTCACTGCAGTGAGCAGTAATTCTAATAATAGCATGACTAATAAAAATAATAGAAATGGAGCTTTTAAGAAAAAAAGCCTTCTAGGATTCATCATAATCTTCTGACTTGCTTATGTACGATATTTATATCTACTGATACTACCGAGTATCTGTAAATACTAGCTGGGGAACCCCCAGCCTGACCATAGAATTAAAAATGTATTTTACTTTGAACTGATATCCTGTAGTTAGCATTCTGCCTTTATTTTTACAAACATAGAGTATCCCACTACCTTCTGAATCCTGCACTTGTCACAAAAATAAAAGCCCTCAGCTGATTATCTCACTGAAATATTGTAGAGTTACTCTAGCTGTGACTTGTTTCCTGCACTCTATAATAAGTACCAAGCAATTGCTCAGGTTATGTAATTTGTAAAACTGATCTGCTAACTAGAAGTCTGATTCACCGACAAAGAAAAAGTGAAGGCAAATTAAATGTCTTCTGTAAAGGTTAAGTGCATATTTTATTTGCAACGGAATATTACGGATCTTCCTAACGCAGTTTTGTGTATCTGAGCAGCCGTGTGAAAATGAAGTTTTTTTTAAAAGCTGTATTTCTATTGCTGATGAAATTTCTGAGACTTGACTGCTGTGGATGGTCTCTGGGACTGATTCTCCAGTGCCTGTTCTCTCGGTCCAAGAAAGATATTGAGGCCACAGAGGATGTCCTGAGAAGGGCAGTGGAGCTCTGAAGGGTCTGGAGCACAAGTCTTATGAGGAGTGGCTGAAGGAGCTGGGGTTTTTCAATCTGGAGAAGTGGAGTCTCAGGGAAGATGTTATCATACAGCTCTCTGAAAGGAGGTTGTGATGAGGTGAGGGTTGGCCTCTGCTCCCAGGTAACAGAGATAGGATGAGAGGGAATGGCCTGAAGTTGTGCCAGGGGAGGTTCAGGTTGGGTATTAGGAAGAATTTCTTGTCAGAAAGAGTGGTGATGCAGTGGCATAGGCTGCCCTGGGTGGTGGAGTAACTGTCCCTGGAGGTGTTCCCTGTGGAAATGTGGCAATAAAGGATATGGTTTAGTCAGCATGGGGTTGGATTGGTGGTTGGACTAGATGACCTCAGAGATCTTTTCCAACTGTACTGATTCTATGAGTCTAAGATCGTTGTGCTCATCCTTGATTGTTTCTTTCTGTATGGTTGTCAACTCTTGTCTGTGTTCTCTATCAGGCTGTCCATTTCCATAGAACTTATGGGAGCTCTGCGTTTGTTAAACTTTACTTCTTTGTCAAATTTTTTAAGTGAAGCCCCAAGCTCAAAAGGGAGAAAGGCGAGACAGACACACATGCAGCATGGTCACATTTGCTTTGTTTCCTTAGAAAAACAGGTTTTAGAATCAGATTGAAAAGAGAAATTCTTTGAGTCACATTTCCTACGTTTTTGAGAATGTGATGGTGCTCTGCAGGGTCCACAGTCAGAAGCAAGAGCAGTGATGGTAGGGTTTTGTTAATAATTTGTAAATTGTTCATTTTCTCTGCAGCGGATTCTCTGCAAGAAGGTGTTAGATATGTTAGGTAAAAAAAGAAGAGAAAAAAAAAAGTAGAGCCATGCCTGTTATCTGAATAGTGAGAAACTGTAGTATGAGATACAGCTGGAAACGGCACAGAGCATTCATCTTCTCATTCTACACGTTCTGCTTTCTAGTGGCCACATCCAGAGAGTGCACAGATCTCTTCCTCTCTGTGCTCAGTTCTCCATCCTTTGCCAAAACCAGAGGTGATTCACCAAATTACAAATGCTCGGAGCAGGTGGAACAGAATCAGTTTGTACCATGCTCCATCAGGGCAAAGATTATGCTCTGAAAATAATCCAGACTTGGTTGTTGCTCAAAACAAATTTTGTTCAAATATTTAATGTGGAAATTGTTTTGTAGATTCTCTACATGGTAACTTAGATGTACTGCTTGTTCCACCCTTTGATCACAAGGTATGTAGATCACATACCACTCCCTGAAGACTACAGATTAGAAGTCATAGAATCACAGAATGGCTTGGGTTGGAAAGGATCTTAAAAATCACTCGTTTCCCTCTGCCTGCCATGGGCTGATTGACCTCTACTGGATCAGGCTGACCAGAGCCTCATCCAACCTGACCTTGAGCATCTCCAGGGATGGGGAATTTGCAGCTCTGGGCAGCCTGGGCCTGGGCCTCACCAGACTTGGAGTAAAAAATGTCCTCCTAATATCTAATTTTGCTGTCAAAAGAAAATGTGCTCTCTGAAACTTGGATGAATAGAGATACAGACACCATTTTGAGCAGCTTTCAACCTGTGAGCCCGCGGCACTAAATTAAGATGAACAGAATCTTTTCTGGAGCAAGATGAATTGATGTTTAAGCATCCTATCTGTTAATGGCTGATTAGTATATGCCTTTCCTCATTACTTCGTCAAGAAGCTTGCTCTCAGTCAAATGACAAGCATTGAGAAATGTTTTAATTGATTCAAAATTACTTTGCTGTAATTAGTCAGCTGTAATCCTGAGGAAGAGAAGAAGTTGAGGATAATGGCAATATTTCCTGATGAAACATTTGTGTTCAACAGTGATTACATAAAAGTACAGCAGTGCATTGCAGTTCTGTAGGCTTGTGGGAAGATGTGTGTCATGCATCACCTCTTTGTCTTTGCTGTACACTAGCTGAATGCTCATCACTTAAACACAAATGCCAGAATTTTGCCCCCCATTCAAACCTTGGGTCATGCTTCACACCCACTTTCTCCAAGAGCTAACAGCTATGTAAACGTAAGTAGGGACACTTGATATATGTTTCTAGAGTGTGTGTGACATCCACAGTAAGGCTAAAACCAGGTGATTACAGTTGTCCACCCCATTACCCTCCATTTACGTTGATGGCTTGATATCTCTGTCATTCAGCTGTGAACTGTTGCAGAACAACTTTTGCTTGGAGGTTTCTTGGCAACATTTAGAAACCACAGAAACAGTGCTATGAATTGTGGCCACTGAATCTTAGTTTATCCGGTGGTAATGCAGTGGTGGGTTTCAGTGTGGAAGTGAAAACCAGCTCTGAAATTCACTGTGTACAGCCAATGCTGTGAACACATGAAACGTTTTCTGTTTGTGTGTTTGCAGTCTCAGGCATGTAGTTTCTTATTATTTCATTAATAATAATGGACCAAAAACATGTACAGTCATGAATCAATGCATCATTGAGAATTGATACATTCTGTAACTTTGTGAAAACTTTTGTATTTCTGAGCATGAAATATATGACATCTACTATAGTGCAATCTTGTAATTGTAGTGCAATCTTCAAATCTCCCATGTTAAGTTAATGGAATATATGTTTGTTTACTTTATCTAATGTTAAATACTACGTAAATCAAAAGTAATTTTATTTTGCTTTGCCTGAGTACAGTTACCAATAAAATAGTGTCTATTCTGGAAAGGTAATTGAAAAGCTGGCACTGTTCCTGTCAATGAGTCAAAAAGAAAAGGGATACCACAAAAGGTAGCCCAGCAGAATTTCTCTAGTTGTAATTTGCACAGTGCATCCTGTTGTTTTTTTTCTCTGCCTAAATCAGGCAGCTGTACAACAATTACTGTCAGCATAAAATGAGCCAGCTTGCGAATTGTCTTCAAAGTCATCGGAGAAAGCAACTTTATCCTTCAAAATTACTGAAATATTGCATTGATAATGTATACAATTATTCAGATAATTTATGAATTTACTTTGGGACAATTTAAGTGCACTTTGTGTTTTTCATCTGGATGAGTCCTAATGCATGGAAATATGAATTATTCATAAGTCGTCTTTTGGTTCTAGGAGTCTTTATATAGCTTTTGTTTGCTAATGCATTTCGTAGGCTATTTTGTGCACTAACCCATTACATAGATAATGCCAGCAGTAAAATGCTGAATTATATATTCAGTAGTTCTACATTAAGAGCTAGTACACTTCACCTCATTGTTTTTCCTGTTTTACTTCACAAATCTGAAGACAATTCATACTGTGATGCTATCATCTAACTCATTGAAAATACATTGCTGCTGAGTGATTGCTGCGTATGTCGATGTAGAATTGGTACTGTTGACAAATTTATTAAAGCAATGAAAGCCTAAATATCTAACCTGGAAGCTTCAATGTATTACCCAAATTACACTTTGGGCTTCTGAAATTTGCAGTATGAACAAATGGAATTTATAGTCGTTATCCAGACAAAACAACTGATAATAATCTGAGTGCTTATGTGTGAATGTGGCCTTTATCTAAACTGATTCCCTAAATTCCCTTCCACTGAAAAATATACAGAACAGAAAAAAGGGAGAGCAACATCCCCACTTCTCCACCAGAAGGATACACAGGATCTGAAGGGCCACAAACATCTGAGGCTAATTTTCTTATCATGAGACCATAATCATTTGAGCATATGTGTTCAGAGGATTAGAGGTACATGCGCCTGAACAAACTGCAACAGATTGTTTCTACTTTTGTGAAATATATAAATAATGTTTTTTCCTCTTTTTAAAGATTGTTTCATCTTCACCTTAAAATGTTAGAGCTTTTCTGAATTTCCAGAGGATCCATTGGTTAAAAATCATCAGAGCGTAATTGTTCATCTCTCTTGAATTGAGAGTGCAGATGGATGAACAGCTTTGGAGGAAATCCAGGCTTTCATAAACTTTTTGAATTAGAATATAAGCACTTAGTAAAATATACCACAATTCAATTATTTCTTGATATAATGGGAACCTTGTTTCTATATTAATTGATCCTTACTAATAGCCTACAATATATTCATTTCAAACGGCAGTGGATTACACAAATAAGGATGTCTGTTTTAATAAAAGTGGTCTTCTTATATGGATGAAGACTTGGCATGAGGTACTCCCCAACTGGAATTGTCTGTTTGCTTCACTTACAGTCTGATGTTACTCTGTACTCCTTTTTTCTTTTTTTTTTTTTTCCCCCCCCTGAAAATATGGTTGTATGTCAAGAGCTGCAGGTTTATGCTGAGATTGAATGGAGTGTGGAGGTACTGTAGTTGGGAGAAGTTGTAGGAGATAATCTGGTTTAGATCCAGGGGTACGTAGAATATAACCACGCTGTGAGTCCTAACAAAGATTTTATGTGTTCTTAACAGAGAGGGGTCAGCATTGCATCCTCATAGAGAAGCTTTTCCCCTTCTGTTCTCTTTTGGTCCCTCTTGAGAATATGCATGTGAGTGTGTCAATAGAAGAGGAGTAGAGAGCTGTCTAAGCTGCTCTTGGAGATTTAGGACAGTTGATGTACCCAGACGTGATGCAGAGGTGCAAGTTAGATAAAGGACTTGATTTACTTAGTTGTACTCTGTCAACTGCTGTCCTTTAATAGTAATGACTATTGTGTACTAGTCCTCATCACATAATAGGTTTGAAAAGTCATTTATTGTAGGCCAGGATGTGGATTATAGTGTTGGACCCTTCAGAGGTTTTCTGGTTTATGTTTTGCTTTGCTTGATTCCTGATTAAATAGGCTGATGTGAAATGAGATGTTTTACAGAATCAATTGCAACTATCCATTTGCTTTTTAAATTAAAATTTCAGGTAGGTCAATTGTAGAATGACAGTAGTGGACGAATGATGGGGAGAGCTGTGCAGCTCTGAAAAGTCAGGACCAGTGGGCAGTGTGTGGTTAGGAAAGCATTTCTGTAGCTATTACTGTTGCTTCAAGAAGTAAGGTCATTGTATACTTGCCCCGGTGAATCACTCAATAGAGCCTACACCAAGTATAACTTTCTTGTCCCACGCACTTTCTACATTGAAACCTATGCAAACTCTCCCCCCCCCCCCCCCCCGCCATTAGCTGCTTCTTTCTTCTCTGCTTTCCTTCGTGCGAAACAAATTTTAACTCCAATTGATTTTAAAGCATGGTACAGCAGGCTGACTTTTCAAAAGAACAAATCTAATCTTTTTAGAAGTGTTATCCCATCAAGATTTAAATTGAAGAGTCATCCAAATACAGTCTGCTGTCATTGTTAAGGAGATTAGACCAACTGATTAGACCAATTTCTATGGTTGGTTCTAGAATCCTCTAATTTAATGAAAACAAGAAATTAGCGTGGTCATCCTGAAGAGAAGAGAGAATATTAATGAGGCAATCATAAGATTTGATCTGCAACAATAATTTGATTATTTTTTAACAGGGTAATTAGAAAAAGTAATTCACATTTTACTGATTTCATTTCCTATGGTCCATATAAGGACATAAAAATTATTAATAAAAAATGTCTATGTGGAAAACTAATTTAGGTATATCTTCTTACATGTCATACTTAAATTTTGTGTTCCTCATTATTCTTCATCTATTGCTGTGCTTTACAGCTCAAATTTCTGATATATACTTCCCAGTGACATTAATGGGAATGGTACATCAAAATCCTCTAGATGGCTTTGAAAATTTCCAATATATTTTCAGTGTGCTATGGAAATACTTCTGAATTTATCTTCACACCACCCGTCAGAGACAGGTAAATATACTTTAAATACATTTTATTGAAGATAAACTCTGAAGAACAGAACCATGAGAGACATAATGGGCCTAATCCTATTGACGTAATTTGGCAATGGAAGCATCATTTTGAGCCAAAACTATTAAGAAAGAAATACTCTGATAGCATATTTATCTTGTTCTATTAAGGAAGAAGTGCTTAAATTTTTTTCTTGTTTTGGTTTTGTGTGTGAGGAAGCAAAACATTTAAGTATATTCTGAAGTAGAAACCAAAATATGTATTTATAATTGCCACTGTAATGCCTCAAGGGAGAAGCAGCTCTTGAGCTGCATATTCCCTTCTTTTCCTTGACAGAATTATGTGATGCTGTGTTGTTTTCTCTATTGGAACCAACAGAACCAGTGGCTGTAATATAAATCACCTGGGTATTGCGGGGTAGTTCGAGTCACTCATACATAAAGCAGCCTAACTGTCATTATGTAAACCAGCTGTTCTTTAATTATTATAGGAATTTGGTATTGACATTCACATTTGCTTTAAAAGAGGAGATAAAACTCTTGACAACATTTTCATTGTGTTGAAAACACAGTTTCTCATGAAAATAATGTTGATTAATTATCCAACAAATTGCCCTAGTTATGCTGGATGGATTTTTTTTCCCCCATGGTCTTCATTTCCTGTACAGTTCTTCAGAGGAGAGTCATTCCCATCTGTTCACCACTTGTGAGACTTCACGTGAAGTATTGTGTCTGACTTGGAGGTCCTTATAAAAGGAAGATATCAAAGCAGTGGAGTGAGTCCAGAGGAGGCCACCAAGATGGTGGCAATGGTTGTGCCAGTAGAGGCAGGAAAGATGGTTTTGTCCAGCCTAGGGAGGCATCAGACTCAATAGTGCTTTGTGGTGCACCAGTGAAAGGGTGGCAGGCAAAGGGTACAGCTTCAGAAATGCATTACTGAGACCAGACATTAGTAAATAGTAGTAGAGTTAAGCAAACATAGGATAAGGTCATCTTTCAGCACTGTGGACATCCCATTTTTTGGAAATCTTTTGGGATACCATGGGCATCATCTTTCCAGAATGACCTAGAATGTGCTTAGTTATTTTTCTAGAAGGACAGTAAGGTGTCTAGTAGGATACCCTCTCTCAGATTCCTCCACAATGGTTTTCTATGATTTTTCTGTGATGTATAGGACAAAACTTCAAGTCTGTGCCTTGACTCAGCTACAGTCTTCTTATATGACCTTGGGTACATCAGTTAATTTGAGCTGTGTCCGATTCTCCATTTCCAAAAAGGAGATTATTATTAGTGTTTAGTATTAGAAGAAATGCAGTGAAGATATAATCCATTAATGCTTTTAATGCTCTGGCACATTATATTAATGATAAAGAAATGTCCTGGCCCTGCAGAATTTATAATCTAAAAAGGTCAGACAAAGAAAGTGAGAAGAAACATCAATATCCTTGTCATGCAGATGAACAGAGCTGCACAGAGAAGTGGTTTGTCAAATGTGTTAAAGCACAGCGGAGACGAAATACAGAGATTCATGGTGCGTTCCTTTCAGTCACAAACATTGTGATTTTATTTTTTTAAGCTCCTCCTTCAACGTCTTTTTTCCTGGCAGCTTCATTAGGTGCAGTACAACCTGCAGCCATTCAGCTGGACTTTAATGCTGCAGCAAATATTTCCAAGTTAACAGGACTAACTAACTGGCAGTGCATCTTCTACTGACCAGCCACAACTGTGTTCACATTGAAGTCTATCTCAAAAGGTTGTAGTTGTTTTTTTTTTCTAACATTGCCCAGGCACTGCTATTAATAATCCATATGTTACTTGTTTTTATGGCTTCCTGTATTGCTTGGCATTCCTTTGTGCTTTTTGATTTCATGATTTTTGGCCCAGAAATGCCAGCAGCTGCCAGTCAGCTTGGTCCAACGTTCACATTCCAAGCAGGTTTCCTTCAGCCAGCCATGAGAGCTGCATCAGTTCTACTCCTTTTTAATAAGAAAAGCTGATCTCTATAGCTTTGCTCTGTTCTGTAGTGCTTACTGAGGCCTGCTGCAAGCCACACTAGATAACTTATTTATTTAATAAAATGCATTCATCCAAGACAAGACATGAAAGGGCTGAATTACTATGGAAAGCACTTCCTTGTGGGGTGGGAGCTGTTGCCTCCATGCTCAGTGATGGTACACACAACCGGTGACTCACCAGATGACTGCTGGGTTGGAACAGGCTGTCACAGGCTGTTGCGTGATGCCACCAGCAGGACATCGTCTCCTAGCAACTGCACAGAGATGCTGTTTTCACATTTAACCCTTCCAAATTTTCTCACAGGCTGGGACACCACCAGGATGTGTTTGCACAGCAGCTTCTGCTGCAGTTTAATCAATACTTCTATTTGAACGACGTGGGGCAAGCTAGAGGGCTCCAGTGGATTGGCTCACCTAAAGCAGATAAATCAATCTGTGGTGCTTTGCTTTTGTTGAAGTTTGTCTTCAGTTGCACTGCTCTGCAGGGCCTCTATATCATGATATCCATTTTTAAATGGTCAACCTGTTCAAATATGATGCGGAAGATGCAGTAGAAATCTGAATTTAAGTTCACTTTATTATGTGTTGGTAGATAAGTGATAGATCTCCACTTGCCAGCAGCTTCCCTCCAGGTCCTGGTTCCCACCATGTGTGGTATGTCTGCAGTGTGACAGCAAAGCAGGAGTTTCCATGCAGAAAGAAAAAATGATAACAAAACTCTCTGCAAAGTTTTTCACTACGCTTTTACTTTAAAAAATGAAAGAGTAGAGGTGGATTTTATAGGAAAAAATCGATCTCAGAAAGCTAAGGAGAGGAAATCATGGTGTCATTGATTTAGAGGTACATAAGCATTAATGAGGCAAAAACAGGTGCTTATTAATTCTGGACTGGTAAAGGAAGGCTCCTGCCCAAAGCCAGTGTTTAGTAAACTGGCTTTTGTGTCTGATCATGGCAGAAGTGAGTTTGGGTCTACATTTAATCCTTTTTGTATGTCTGTGCATTTGAGTCTGAGCAAAGCTATCTAAATGAAAAAAATCTGTTCATGTTTTGTCTCACATCTGTTTCGAATCCGTTAGGCCTTCATTTAAGTGGCATTAGGAAAGCTGGTTCTTTCCAGTTGCTGCTGGAAGTGCATTGTTCATACCAGATGGGTAGGAGGTGTATGAACTGACAGCATTACCCCCGTGCTCTGGTCTGAGCAGTTGGCATGTGCCTTGGCTGTCCATTGCTGGAGCCAGCAATGTGCTCCAGTGGCCGAGAAGGCCAGTGGCATCCTTGTTTGTATCAGGAATGGTGTGGGCAGCAGGATTAGGGAAGCCACTGTGCCCTTTTACTTGGTAAGGTGTTGGTGATACCTCACCTCAAGTAAACCTTCAGTTTCAGCTTCCCCAGTACTAGAAGGATATGAAGTAACTCGAGCACATACGAAGTTACAAGAGCAATGAAGCTGGTGAGGGGACAAGAAAAAAAGAGGTTTATGAACGTAAGGAGAGAACTTATCTCTACCAACAACTACCTGAAAGGAGAATGCAGTGATGAGGTGTTGGTCTCTTTCCTCTGGTGGTAAGTGATAGAATGCGAGGCAATGGCCTCATGTTGTACCAGGAGAGATTTAGGTTGAGCATTGGGAAGAATTTCTTCATGGAGAGAGTAGTCAAGCATTGGGCTGCTCAGACTGATGGTGGAATCTCCATGCCTGGAGCTAGTTAAGGGATATATGGACATGGTGATAAGGGATGTGATTTAGAGATGGACTCTGTAGTGCAGTCTGTGTTCATTAAAGAAAAATTTTCAGACTCTGCACAGGTTTGTGGAATATTGCAAATCTTTCAAAACCTATCAGAGTGGAAGCTTCAGGCTTGAATGCTAATGGTACTGAAACTTAACACTGAGTTGATCCAACAAAGCTGCCTAAGGAGGTTTCTGTAAACCCTTTGTGCAGTGGCTCTGTGTCTTTGCCAGTAGAAATCAAGCTCTGCTTGAAACTTCACCTAACTCATTTAGAAATAGCAGGAAAAGAGAAAAGCAATCTATAGTGAACAGTGTGAACAGTATCACATTAAGAAGATCTAATTAGGAATGGCTTCTTTTCTATTGCACTGATAACGGTAAGCTTTAAGATTGACATCATGACAAAACCCAATACTTTATAACTGAGTGAACTTTTAAAACAGGTGTTTTAACTACCAGGTCAATAACTTCAAGCACCACATAATTAAATTGTACATATACTCTCAATAAACAGTAATGTCAGAAAAGTGGTACTTTATTTTGTAATAAATTAGGTTATTTTCATCTGCATGCACTTCTAAAAGTTTGGCAGATATTTCTGTGGAGTGGAAATACCTCTTTACATATCGCACTGCGGACAAAGTCTTCACTTTGTTTTCTTACCTGTCTTCAGCTAGTTTTGGGAGGAACAGTTTTCTATGCTTACGTACCAAACTTCCCCTTTAAATGTCATTTGGATTTCCATGTTTCTTTCTTTTAAGAATTGTAGTTGAAGAAACATGGGAAAAATCCCAAACCATTCAATGTAACCTCCAGTATTTTCAAATCGTTTTTGTAATTTCTTCAGAAATAAGGCAAACTCTTTTACTAATCAGAGATGGGCTTCATTTTAATTTTTTGTCTGGAGTTAACACAGTCTTCAAATCAACTTTGGTTTTACAAAAGTGAAATACCCACTAATGGGTGTTATTCAGCCACTGCATGATTTAATACTTGGGATAATCCATCATGGCTTGGACGCAGCTAAGATGCAATAATGTGCTGCATATCCATTACATCAAATGGCCCAAAGTATTATTTGCCATTGGCAAAATTATTTTTTCTAAATGTGCACAGCTAATCTGCACTCACGTATTTTGCTCACTAAGGGAGCAGCATATCTAATGTGTAATCTTTTTGTAATGAGTCTATTACTCTGGTTTCTAGGTAGAGCTTCACCAGGCATATCTGTGGGCACTTTTGTTCGTACTCATTAAAAATCATCTTAGTAAGATTAGCTGCTGTTTGGCAATTTGCATGGCTAGATCTATTTGTTTATAACAAGAGCAGGAGATAATGAATGCACTTTGTTATAGCAACTTTCAGCCATGAAACTAAATAGGCTGAAGATAAAAATCAGTTCTGTTTTCTCTTCAACCAGCAGAGTTTCAAAAAGTATAGGAAAAGGATTCAAGGTTATGCAACAAAAGAATTTCTGTAGCGTGGAACTTGCAGATAAGAAACAATGTGCTGCACATAATACTTCTGAGATTTGAATTAAAACTGCCAGGGATATTGGATGCAGAGATGAGCACTGTTAAGCAAAAGGAGTTCATCACTGGTAACAGAATTTGAATTATGCTTTACTAGATTTCCTTCATATGTCAAAAATAAGTAATTGCCAATTACCCTGCTCAAAAGAGCTGGTGGGATACAATCATTTCACTTCAGAATAAGTGCAGATCTGCAGAGCTGAGGAAAGAGCTCTGCAGAGGAAAAGCTTCAAGAAATAGTTTTTGATAAATCAAGATAACTTCAACTATGGCAAAGAATAATTTTAGCTTGGGCCTAGCGTGCAGATGTTCAGTGGTTCTTAATAACCTGCAGCAATGTGTCTATCATGATGGGTTAATCCAACAACACGCTTGCTGAACAAGGCAGTGCCATTAACTCGTAGTTCAGGAAGGAAACTGATCCATGTTTGCTCACAGTAATTGTGAAAAAATACAAATGAATCTGGGTCTCTTAAGCTTGTCCCCCTGCCCACTGGAGCTTTCTCTGGATAATTAGAAGAGAACTAGTTAAAAACTACAATTTCTTATGTTGTGGGCATTTTTCCCCCTTTCTGTCCACATGAGTAAAAATTGTTGAAATGTTTTGAGAGCCATTATAATTAATGGTAAGATCAGAGTTCAGAGCCAAAGCTCCAAATTTCTGATCCAAGTTTTGCTGTTATATCATTCTACACAGGTCACTTGTTAGCTTCCCCAGGAACTGAAATGGAAATAATTGCAAGGAGTTGTGGTGATATGAGACATTCTTGTTGGTTTAGATTGCTTTGGGATCGTTGCAAGAATGATAAAAAAATGTCAACTATTAAAGTACAGCAATCTTTGCAATATATAAAAAGGTATGCCTAGAAGCTGCATACCGAGTGAAAAAAAAGAAAAAATACCCATTTATGATAACCATATCATAAATCATAGTTGTTTATGCTTGCCTATAAATACACTCACACAATGCTTGGTATGACTAAACTCCTCCTGGCACTGGTAGAACTGAGCTTAGCTTCAAACGTCAAGCAGTTTGAGGTTTTGCAAATTACTGTGTATGTGTTTGTGTGAGAAATGTATTTGATTTTGTAAATAGATTTCTGTGAGTCAGACTTGATTGCAGATTAGAAGTATTGGAAGTTCCCATTCCCTTGATCCTCAGTGCCTATGTACAAATTTCTAAGGCGTGAGGATTGCAAATGTGGCCCAAAATAATTGCATATGGGGCAACCAGAGAATTCCCCAGGCACAAAGAAAGCAGTCCAGTTGTCCTTCCACTTTAGCAGATTAGGGGAAATGGTTTTAAGCTAAAAAAGGGCAGATTTAGGTTGGATGTAAGGGAGAAGTTTTTTTACAATAAGTATGATGAGGCACTGGCACAGGTTGCCCAGAGAGATAGATTCCCCATCCCTGGAGGCATTCAAGGTCGGGCTGGATGGGGCTCTGAGCACCTGATGGAGCTGTAGGTGTCCCTGTTCATTGCGGAGAAGTTGGACCAGGTGACCATTAAGGGTCCCTTCCAACTCAATTCTCTGATTCTATAATTCTATGCCTAAGAGCACAGGGAAGGTGAGGGGTGGCTCTGCATTGCTGAAGTATGTAGGCTGCACATCCTGAAGTCCCAGCTGAGTACTTGATCTTGGTGGTCCAAAGTGATGGACTGAAACTGCTGAAAGCGATTCATGATTTTCACTCCTCAAGTTAAACAGGCCCTGGATTACCATTTAAATTAATCTGTGAGTTTGGCCTGACCCCTTCAAGCTATTTAGCTGATCTAATAGTTGTGGCAGCCAGAATCCAATGGAGTGCAGGGATTGTTTGCCTACAAATTAAGGAGAGAAGCTATATCAAGGCAGTCATGTCTCAAAATCTTATTGCCTTCTTACTTTGGCTGAATCCTAAGTTTAGAGATGGAGAAGAAGCTGATAAATGTCTACGGAAACATTTGAGATAGTTGCTGTGATGTGCGGTCTGCTTTGAGGTTTGACAGTGTTGGATATGGTTTAGTGTCTGCAGGGTGTTCTGGTGCCTGACCCTGTCCCTCGGTTTCCTCTGTCAGTTAAAGAGCCTCATCATGTACAGTGAGGTCAGTGGGACATTTATTGTGTTGGTAGGATTGTGGCCATCTTAAGAAAACAAGGTCAGAAAAAAAAAAGGATTTTTCAGATGGAACCAAGAGTAAATCAGAGAAAATCCTCATTCTGTTCTGTTTTGGGTTTTTTTATGTTTTTTAATTCTTTAAGTAAATAAGATTCTTGTGGCCTGCTGACCAGCTTGCCTGAAGGCTCGGTAACTTATGAGCCAGGCTGACCTCTGCAAGAGAAGCCGGTCCCTTCCCCTGCTCTGGAGGATTCAGCTATGGAGTGAAGAGCTGGCTCACAGCACTGCCTTCCACAGGGAAACAGCTGCTGCATTTTAATTTCTATCTGAAAGTAGGTTAGAAGGTTCTGCTGTCCCCCTGGAGCTTCATCCCTGGCTGAGCAGATTACAGCTCTCTAGGAAAGCACTCTAGCAGTCTGGCACTTTTGGTCCTTCTTCCCTGCCGAGCCTGCTTGCTGCTCTTCTGTAAGGAGGTGAGGAGGATAAACTCCTGCAGTGAGCTAATCCTGCACTGAGGAGCTCAGGAACATTTGGTCCTCATCTTGTGTCCCTTTAAACAGTCAGTCCATTACCTTCACATGACATTCCTCCGTAGCAGGGGACAGCTACAGTGAGGATGCTGTTGTGCTGCTAATGTGGTCTGTAAGAACAGCATGGTCTATATAGATTTGAACGTATTTGCAATGGAAAAACAAATTACAAAAGCTCAGAACTACCTTAAAAGGAGCGTTGTCAGTTTGTGTGGGATTTCTCTCTCTGAATTCTAAATTCCAGCAAAAGTCCTGTCTGTGTGTATATTTGTCTCAGTCACTCCAGCTCTCTTTATAGAAGAGAAAATGGTGTGGTTGCTGACTCAGGTTCCCCCAGGCCTCCCATTGACTGTATTGGCAGAGAGCTGTGGACTTGAAAGCTGCACAGGGAGCTCAGGTGTGGATGGCTTCAGTCAGTCGAGTCCCTTTCTTTTTAGGGCTCATTGCCATCATCCTACACTGTGCCAAGAAAAAAAAAAAAACACATCTAATATTGTGCTTTCTTTCCCAAGTGAGCAGTGACAGAAGCCTATTCCTCTCCATCCCTGGGTTATTTCCCAAATATCATCCTGAGGGACAGTGTGTTTTGGAAGGGCTTTTTGGAAGTCCGCCACTGCCTCTTCAGCTTTTCTGTGATGTCTGTTCAGAGAAAAAGTAAAGCATTTAGTGGCTTGACCCCCAGCTTCCCCTTCTCATCTTATTTGGCTCAATTGCTCTGCCAAATACTACAGTGGTTTGTGGGTTTGGCCATATCTGCCTTCTTAAAATAAGCTGTGAATTGATTTTTCCCATCCTTTACTCTCAGTGACCTCTCCACCCTTCCTTGTTTTTGGGGCAAGACTGTGTAACACAGAGCTCCCAGCCCTCTCTCACTCTTCGGTGTTCTTTTTAATAGACAGGCATTACTTTGGCTGTGCCCTGCTGCTTTGGAGCTGCAGTACAAAGGCTTTCATACTAAAATGTATGTTTTCAACAGTCTCACCTTCATTTCTTCTCCACTCTTGGAGAGATACAGCCAGCCTGAGTGATTTATTGCATTTTAATTTATTGAACTATTTTTTCACCTCTCTTCTCCATACGTCTGTTTTTGCAAGTGCCTCTGTTTCAATGCCTGTAAAATGTCACTTTGGGATGGTTATTTCCCCTTCACTTTCCAAAAGGAAAGATAAATGAAATCTGTTTAGCTTCTCTGCTCTCTGACTAAATCATTTAGCTTCTCATTCTTTTTGATTGCCCCTTTTCCACCATCATGGTACTGCTAACAAACTTTCCTCTTGGCTTCATATGTCCAATGCAGCAAGAACTGGATTATTGCTCATCTTTGTAGCTCTGGTTAATTCATCCTCATCTCTCCAACAGCCCTTCTTCAGCAGTAATCTGCAGTAGACCTGTAAAGTACAAGCATGCATAGGTGTGAACAACACTTTCATTTGTCGTTTTGCCTGAATATGGCCTGATCTCATACGTTCTGCTAGCTGGGAAAAGAGAAGGAGCTGTCTTCTCACTGGGAACTGATGGCAGAATCATAGAATCACCAAGGTTGGACAAGATCTCCAAGATCTCCTCCAGTCCAACCATCCACCTTCCAGTATTTCCTTCTAAACCACATCCCTCAGTACAACATCAAAACATTTCTTGAACACCTCTAGGGACTGTGACTACATTACCTCTCTGGGCAGCCCGTTCTAACACCTGAACACTCAGAGAAGTTTTTCCTAACATCCAACCTGAATCTTTGCTGATGCAACTTGAGGCCATTCCCTCTCATCCTATTTCTAGTTACATGGGAGAAGAGACCAACCCTCACCTTGCCACAACCTTGCTTCAGGTAGCTGTGGAGAGTAACAAGTCTCCCATGGCCTCCAGACTAAGTAATCCCAGTTCCCTCAGCCCTCCTCATAAGACTTGTTCCAGACCCCTCACCAACTTGGTTGACCTTCTCTGAACGTACTCCAACAGAATGTGTGGGAAAGACAACAAAGCTGCACCAGGAGATATTCAGACTAAGCATCAGCAAAAATTTCTTTAGCGTGAGGGTGTTCAGACACTTGAGACAGGCTTCCTAGAGAGGTGGCTGATGCCTCATACCTGCTGTTGTTCAAGAGGCATTTGGTTAACATTCTTATTAATACGCTTATGCTTTTGGTTAGCCCTGAAGTCGTCAGGCAGTTGGACTTTGAAAGCCCCTTCCATCTCTCCTATCCTATCAAGACATTCCATCCCCTATAGTTGAAGTCTTTAAACCACTCAAAGAGGAGGGAAATCACTGCTGGCACTGCAGAGCTTTTTCTCCACTGGATAGTGGTGGAGGTCTCTGACCTCCCTCACCCATCTGCTCTGGTTCTGTTCTTTTCCCCTCTATTTACCTAGACAAGTGAAAGGATTTTAACAAGAGCACTATTTCTGCTGCTTCTAGCAGAATCTGACTTCAAGGTTAATGTGTTTAAAATGTGGCTGCTATGACTTGTTGACATAGTCACCTGTAATTACAGAAGGCAATGCTTGTGTAATACTGAGCTTTTTGTAATTCTTTTCTCACTTTCCCTTAGCTATTTTTTGCTTATTCTTGTTCTACAATCTATTCTTAGCATTAAAAATCTCTGTTCTATCTTTCTCGGTTTTCTGTCTTTTTTTTTTTTTAATTCAGCAAAAATAGAAATGTATAGATACAAGATAAATTCTGATCTGTTAGACATTTGATTTGTTCCCAGATGTGGCCATCAGGATTGACTATATTGTGCACAGCAGCACTGGAGCACAGTAGCATTTTTACCATTAAATTACTTGGATTTATTATTATTTCTTTTCCTTAGCCTTACCTGTCAACATCTAAACAACAATTATTTGTTCCCTATAAGTATATATCTCTCCTTGTAACCACCTGACATGATTCTTCCAAAGCACCTTTTTACTTCCTTTACCTCACTTCCCAATTGTCTTCTACCAGTATTAATTTTCATTAATAACTGCATACGTCATTTGATTTAGACTGCAGGCAAAAATAAACCACCTTAACATGCTCCATCATCAGAAGTTCCCCACTGGCTAAGATTAGCCACCATTCTTCCACCCTTGTCCTTAACACAGAGACAGTGCAATCCAGCAGTAATCTGAATAAGTGGACTGACTCATAGAGTCACAGAGAGAAACCTACAATAACTGTGTATAGTAAATTAAATTGTCTGGGCTTGCAGCACTTGGCAGTTCAAATACAAAGCAACTAGACAAAAACTGTCCTCCAAAAGTTGGTAAGGATGCTCACCTCCCTACAGTGTACATACCCTTGGGATGGGAAGTGGTTTTGTGTGGTTTGTGTGTTCAAAACTCAACATCTAGACTGTGGCCTTGCCTAAACACGTTTTACCTTTGGGAGCATTGGTAAAGCAACACTTCTTCTGTAGAAGCAGTGAACTTAACAGAAAAACAGATAAAGATACCTTATACCATACATTGTAATACATACCTACCCTCCATATAATATTACAGTTGCTTCTGAAAGTAAGTGCATCAGATGCACTTACTTATGACAGTTGCTTCAGAAGTAGTGCATCTATGAGATGCCTCTGTGTTGACAGAACTGCATCTGCACTAGATGCTATGGCAGAATATTTATTTCAGTGTGCCGTCCTACTCCTGCCTACCATAAACTTCATCTGTACAAACACTGCACTTAGGTCACACTGGCAATATTAAAGCCTTCTGGTGGAGCTGTCTTGACTTGAGGTGAGAAAATGAACATCATAAGGCTGGCAAAACACCATGCTGTGATGAAGAAGGCCAGTTTCAGGGAAAGGGATTTTTTTTAGTTTGGAGGAGACTCAGGGGGGACCTTACCGCTCTCTGCAACTTCCTGAAAGGAGTTTGTGGTGGGGGTAAGTCTCATCTCCAGGTTACAGCATTAGGATGAGGGAGAATGGCCTCATGTTGTGCCAGGGGAGGTCCAGGTTGAATATTAGGAAGAATTTCTTCTTGGAGAGGTAAGGCATTGGAATAGGCTGCCCTGGGAGGTAGAGGAGTCACCGTCCCTGGGGGTGTTCAAGAACCGTGGAGATGGCACTGAGGGACAGGTGGGCATGGTGGAGATGGGTTGTACTTGGGCTTTATGATCATAGATGTCTTTTCCAGCCTTAATGATTCTATGATTTTATACTTCTCCGAAGTTAGTTACTGCACTCTGCTGCTGGTGTACATAGCCACGAGGCAATATAAAATATGTTCACTGTAAGCACACACAGTGGCTTTGCCCTCAGCAACAGAAAGTGGGCAATGAAGACAGCTACAAAGCAGGGACTGCTGCATCTGAGAGCCAGATATAAGTAGAAAAGAATACTTTACCATGAGGGTGTTGACACACTGGAACAGATTGTCCAGCGAGGCTGTGGATGTCTCCTCCCCGGAAGCATTCAAGGCCAGGCTGGATGGGGCTGTGAGCAGTCTGGTGTAGAGGGAGGTGTCCCTGCCTGTAGCAAGGGGCTGGAATTAGAGGATCTTAAGGGTTCCTTCTAATCCAAACCGTTCTGTAATGCTATGAATACTTTTATTTTCTGATACTAATTGTCAAAGTTCTGCATAAAGTTTGCCTCAAAGATCTGAGTAGAAATTTCTTGCAGAAGATAAACAGTTTTCAATACAAAGATTTTTGAAAGGAAATGTCTTACTTTTCCAGCTAATTCTCCTTGAGGAAAAAAAAAGGGGGCAGGATGGAGGGAGGGCAGAGAGAGAAATGATTTCTGTGTCACCTACCTGCCTCAAATTGCTTGGAAGTGCAAGAGATCATATTGAACAGAATTTGCTTTGAGAAGTTATCATTTTAAAAGTATGTGAGAAATGAAAGTGTCAAGCCTAAATTTACACAGAAAACCTTCCACAAAATGATGATTAATACAAACAGTTCCTCCTGATTTATTCTCTGATGCCTCTTCTTCTAAACACTGTAATCTAAATTAGAAAATAAATAAATAGAGCCAATTGCTGCACCTCCTAAAAACTCGCAGTGGAGAATTAAGCTCTGGTGGTGGGGATGAGTGGAAGTAATTAAAACAAATTGGACATCTTGATAGGTAGAAGAATGGGAGCCTTTCTGTCAGTGAATAATCTCAGTTGGCAAAGTACTTGAAGATGACTTTCAGCCTCGGCTTTTTCATCTTGAGGAGCAGAATGAGCTTTGTGATTGCTGACCCTCAGTATCTCAGCTAATCTTCATTTGGAATATCTAGAGGATCAAGAGATAACTGACTCTTAGCCAAGCTGTCCTCAGGTGCGTTTTGCAAAAGGTTCTCAGCAGAGAGTGCTCGCAAAGACGTCAGTAATCTTTCCAACCTCATCAGTTCTTGCACAGGCATCTATTAAAAATGAAAGAGCCCTGGTAAAATTAGTGCAAAGCACAGTTGGGAAGAAAATGAAAACTCTTTTCTGACAGACTTTAGGTTGCTGCGAGCATCCCTCGCTTCCCTATTTCAAAAGAGATGTAACAGTCCTTTTAAGTGTTTTGTTATGTTTGAAAGAGAAATGCAAAACTACTACAAAAAGTTTTCTACTTTTTTTCTCCTGTTTGTTAGTAACATAAAATGCAAACTGGATGAGGACAACACAGATTGTCCTCGCTTATGATTTTTTTTCTCTGAGAAGATGTGCTCAGTGTTTTAACAGCACCATCTGTCACAGTTGCAAGAGCCAAGTTGCAATATTGATCTTGTCACTTTGGGGAACGGTATGATATTTAGGATTATAAGTAACATTTTTCTTTGCTCCGTTCATATGTTTAGTTTTTATGTAGAACCCAAACTCAGGAAACTACTTCTATCCCCTCACAGGACAAGTACTTGCATAGAATCCATAAGAGAGGTTTTGTTGGGATCTGAAGAGCATCGTTTGTATTGTTGACTGTTGCACCTTAATAATGTGAATAACTTAATCAGTCTGTGCAATTGATGTAGTGACAACTGCAGTCACAATGAAGCAAAGATAATGGCTTCTAGTGCCCGTAAGTCATTACTGGGCACAACATTTCTCTCTCTGAGAGAGATGATTATGCTGATGAGATTTTAAATGAAGAGCACTCAAGCTGATGTTACAAAGAAAGCAGGTGCTGTGTTTCTTGCTATTTTACATGCAAAACGGTGGTTCCCTGGGTGTTTAAAGGCTCTGACCACTTAGCATCAGCTGGATGTTGTTTTAAATGATCATTTAGGCTGCCTTGGAAAACAGAAGATGCACTGTGTGGCTCATTTTTGCTCCAGACTATGGAGAGACCCAAGGATTGGGTTTGGGTAGAAGGTGTCACAAACATGGAGAGTTTTTGGTGCATTGCACGGTTTCATTTAAACAAAGACTTTCAGTTACTGGTGGGGAGAAGAGATTTCTTTTCCCGTTAATGCAAAACCTTCTGTACTTTCATTTCCCTGTTTGTATTTCTGGATGTGAATGTATCTTTCAGTACAGTTGGAAAGTCTTACGCTCTATAGGTGATCACCCTAGGC
This sequence comes from Lagopus muta, assembly GCF_023343835.1. NCBI lineage: Eukaryota > Metazoa > Chordata > Aves > Galliformes > Phasianidae > Lagopus > Lagopus muta. The sequence continues at coordinate 7,588,933 of NC_064439.1, forward strand.
AAAGATATTGGACAGATCGAAGGGATAATGAAGTTTTCCAAGGGGTAATGATATTTTCCAGGATTTGCAGGGTTGAATACTTCTGTGTGTAGTCCACTGTTTGATATGATTGACACTTCAGTGGTACAGCAGCATTTTTCTTCCTCTACTTTATAATCCTCTTTCTTTTGGCTTGGTTATTGCACAAGTTTCATAACCATTAAAGTAAGATTTCACTTGGGATTTGTAGTGTAAGAGTCAGAATAGGAATACTTTAATACTGTTTCTTCTGTTAGGAATTCTACTGCTGCTGAATGTCTATCCTCTGCATGCAATTTCACTCACACCTTCAAGGCAGCACATAAAGCCTATAAGTACTATCAGTTTTATAGATTTTCAGCAGTTGGCATTAAACATCTCCTCGGAAAAAAAAATAGAGCTTTTACACAAAACATCAAGAGCTTGTAGTAGAATAATCCATTATAATCCTCTTCTTCATTTCTGAAAGGCTCTGCAAAATGATTTCACCTAAGATATTGCCACACTATATTCAAGGCTTTGTTTTGTTCTTTTATTTGTTTCATTTCCTTTAACTTACAGAGATTTACAGAGTGGAGTATTTTTCCTGGGGAAAAAATAAAATCCAGCAAATAGGTTTCGGGTACTGAACAATGAGGACTGGATAATCCATTCTCTGCCTCTTCATTTACTGCCTTATTGCTCAGAGCATTGCTCACAGCATTTCATCCGAGTGCTGCCTGGTGGGCAGAAGAGCCAGGTTTGCAGCCACGTAGAATTGCATACAGATGGCACATTTTGCTTCTTAGATTGCTGTATGTAGATTTACAAGCCTTTAATAAGAACCAGACAACAACTCCAGAAAACGTTACTTACATGTGATACAGACATAGCCTGGGGCAAGGCCAGTGATCATAGTATGGATACTATGGTGATTTGGATACTAAGGGTGATTTTTATGTAGGTAGGTTCTGGCAGGGGGTTGAACATTTACAGGCAGTGCCCAGCCTGACTTCATAGGGCCTGCTCTCCATTGACCTCAGCATCATGAATGAATGGGCAGTGTAGATGGCAGAGCTGCTCAAACCCTGCTTTTGCATAGGGGAGCAGTGACAGTCAGGATGAGACCTGACACTGCAACAGTAATTGCAAATCCAGACTCCTTTACTGGTGCCCCTCTGGCTCTCAGAGCTGAACAAGCCTGGTTGCAGGTGGGAAAGGAAGCAGCAAAATACATTGCTCTGTTTGTTTCTTTATGCGTATATGCTCCTCTGTCTTTTGGTGGTGGCAGGCAGCTATACTGTCATTACCAGCCAGCAGCGTGTGTCAGGATGTACGTTTGTGTAGCAAGCTGAAATCCTTGTTATCTTTCCAGGGGCAGGAAGTGGAGGAAGTAATGGGCTCTCCAGGTGGGCAGGAGCTGAACTGCTGGGGAAAAAGTGAAGTGTAAGGATGAGGTGGCCTGGGAATGCCTGGGGATGAGGTTCAGCAAAGAGCCATGGCAGGAGGAGAGCTGTGAGGAGATGAAAGGCTGTAGCTGGAGGATGGGGAGAGAACGATTTGTAGGTAAATGAGCAGAGGGATAAAGTGAAGGGATTAGATGAATCTCTGTGATCAAATAAAAGGTTCTTTGTGCTTGTTTCACCAAGAGGTACATCTCTTCCCTAGGCTGGATAGCACAACTTGCTCTTGAGCAGAGATCTGTAAAGCAAACATTGGTATTTCCTCTCTTTGGATGATCAAATAGAAGAGCTACATAAAGTTACAAAAAGCATCTGATTAAAACCAAATCCCCCCAAATGCCTGTGCTGACAACTCTTCCCAAATAAGATCTGTACGGCTGTATGCAGCCCACACAGACAAGGCTGTACCTGAGAAAAAGAAGCAATGGACATCCTTGGAAAGGCAGAGGAGGAGATGGAAAGGGCAGCAGAGATCCCAAATGGAATTAGAAGCATTGCTCCAAGAAGAGCAAAAAAACATGTTCTCTGAGTGCAAAGTAATTAAGCAGCAGATTTGATCTGAGGCTCGTGGGCATTATTGTGACATGTCAGACGTATTATAGTTAAAGCATTTATGTTTGTAAATAGACTGTGCAAATTCAGAAATCCAAGAGAACATAAAAAGCAACTGCTTTAGAGATGGGGGTAGATGCAGCATGGTAGATGTTTCTTCATCCACATGCTGGGAACATGGCAAGGAAGAGTCTGTGGGATCTGGCTTGCAGTGTGATAACAGAGTGGAGAATGATGCATAGCTTTATTTGTGAAAGAAAGATAATTAGGGATTATTTTTTTTTCTCTATTAGCAGAAACAGACCTTAGAGTCATGGAATCATTAAATTTGGGGAAGACATCTAAGATCATATAGTCCACCCATCAGCCCATCCCCACTATGCCCATTAATCATGTCCTTCAGTGCCACATCTCCACATTTCTTGAAAACTGTTCCCTGTTCTTGGTGTGTCACTCAGACCTTTTCTACCAGACGTGACTTCCAGAAGTGTTCCCCTTGTGTGATGTAGATGTCACAAACAAATGATGCACGTTTGGTGGGGGAATGAGCATCCTCTGCCTGGGCAACAGGGTCCAAGGACAGGAAAGGCCAAGGCAGGCATGGGCACATTTTGGGGCTGAAATCCAAAGCTTAGGGCTGCAGAGCTTTTGGTTGTAGAGGCAGCTTTCTGTAAGGGACATTTGGCAGGCGATCTATGCAATCAAAGCTTCAGAGAAAACAAGAGTGGAAAGGATCTCTAAAGGTCATCTAGTTCATTCTTTTGTCCAAAGGCGTAGTCTAATTATATCCATGCAGTTCCTGAGAGAGGTTACATCTTCTCTGCCTCTATAAATTAGATGATCCGAGTTCTTTCAAATTTTTCCTCAGATTCAATGTATTTTTGGAAATCTGTGACTGGATTCTCTCCAATTGACTCACACCCTCCTACAGCCCAGAGCTGTGTACCCTACACATCACCTCCTCGGTTCCAGAGAGATGGACGAGAGAGGATGGCTGCTGGTGGTGAATGCCCTTGCTGACTCTGCAGATGTATTGAGCTTTTCCTATCGATTTGGAAGGAGCATCTGCAGAGATCAGTTTAATGTTGTGAAGAACTCTTTGGTTTGTGGGATGGACCTCCTTCACCAATGTGTCTCAGGGGGCCCATGACAGGAGGACTGGAATTAAATGATCTTTGAGGTCTCTTCCAACCCCAAGCCATTCTACAATTCTATAATTCTATGAAATAATGCGGCAAGTCTAAATTTGAAAACTTGAAGAAACTGCCTCAGTGTGAAAACAGTTCAGAGAGCACTGAAAGTTAGCACAAAGCTTTTGATAAATGGCAAAGACTCTTTTTATAAGGAATTGCTCATTGCAGCTGTCTGTGTTAGGTCAGGTCTCATTTAGCATCTTTGTTTAATGATTCTGATGAGGGAGTAAACTGTTAATGAACTTGTGCATGTGTGCAAAGCTATAAAGGGAGGAACTGTGAGTAATAGGCAGGAAGGTAAAGACTACAAAGGCATATGGAGGTGACGAACAGTCACAAGTAATGGAGTTAATTTAATCTCTAAATAATACGAGTTAATATGTTTGAGTGAAGTAGAGGAGGAAGATATGCTTATAAAAATCTGGGGAAAAAAGACAGTCAGAAGCCCATTACAAGGAAAATAGACCTAGGTTTGCAATGGGATATTGCTCCCTGAAAGCGGAGCACTACTTTGGGCTCTTCAAGAAGACATTAAATACAAGTGGGACGTGGGAATTTCTCTTCTCTGCTGGTTGCTGATGACCTGTGTGCTTTAATATTTGAGTATAGAAGATGAAGGAAAAGCTGCTTTGTGAGACAAGATTCAGAGAGCCTGGATAGGCTGCTTAACCCAAGGGATGGAGCTGCCTACAGATACAGGTTTCAACTGAGAAAACATAGAACAAAAGGGCAAAATTATGAAAAACTTCAGTTAAGAATGGGGAAGCTGAAGGAGTCAATTGAGCATTTGAGCTGATCACTTGTGACGGATAGTATAGCCTGGGGCTTAGAAAGGTCTGCACAGTATATGGAAAATATACACCAGGGAAAAGCTGAATTGTTGGAAAGATGGCCTTGGAGATAACAGGTGTCATCATCATCCTTATTTTCATTTATTTTAGCTCCCTCTCGCATCACTGTGTGCAAGAGTAATGCAGCAGGAAGCTTGACATGAATGACAACCTGGCCCTATGAGTCTGCTGAGATCAGGTTCCTTCCTGTCAGCCTTTCAGTCCCCTTCTGCAAACAGACAAACACAGTGATCAGACATGTCATCTGCTCAGAGATTTGGATGTAAAGACTCACAGGTTTTTGTTTCAGATCATTTCCTCTCATTCCCTTTGCGAGCATCCCAATGTGCTGGAGGCCTGAATAATTAAAATTATCAATGTAAACAGCAATATATCCAACAATATTTTTTTAAATGTATGTGTGCTTCCATATGTATAAAGATAGTGAGGGAATCTGTGATTATTGCTTTCCTTTTTTCCAAAAAAATGTTCAGGTCTGTTGCCCAGTGCAGTTTGTCATAGCTATGTTATGAGAAAAAAAAAAATCACACAAAAAATCTTCTGTGAGATAAGAAAATGGCGTACAAAAATTAAGCTGGGCTGGGTAACCAGTAACTGGAACAGAGATAAACAGGAGCAATGTCCTTAAATATCACAGAAACAGCGCAGCAGTGCAGAGTGAAATAGGTGTTAAGAGGCACGAGTAGGGTATGATAGATGAGGCTGTCATCGCAAAGAGCTGCATGAGGTCTTTGCCATTGGTATTAAGAGAAAAAACTGAAGGTTACATCAGAGGCTAGAAATATGTTTTCCCAGGGATAACACAGAATGCTAAAAGGTTTTATGGTTATGCCAGAGCAGATAGTTTGGCGATTAGGAGCTGTTAGAAGTTGATGATGCACTGGGTCCAAACGAGTTTCATCTCAGCACTCAGACAGAAGCAACAGGTGGAGATGAAAGCTTTGGCAGAGGTTTCCTGATCTATCTCCAAGGATGGAGTGGCTCAACAGGACCAGAGAAAGAGGGGCTAATGCAGTCTCTGTGCACAAGCAGTGCGTGAAAAAAGAATTCAGTGTTTATGCAGTTCATTGACAACAATATAACTGATAAGGGAGAAATACATTTTGTTTCTGCCAGCAATGATAGAGGATTGTTTGCTTGGACTCAGGAAAAGGGAGTTCTTAGCTTGTAAATTTACTTGAGTTTCTGAGACGTGTTATTGCACAGGGAGACAAATGTCAAGCAAAGTCTATAATTTATCTGGCTTTCCTGAAAGCATAGCTTGCAAAATATTGATCTACTTAATAAACACACATTATCGCCTGAAAATGATTAAAAAATAGCTAGGAAGAATAAATAGTATCAGTAACATTGCTGGGAGATAAAAGAAAACTGAGAGTAAGCATACATTAAATAGTATCTACAAGCATTTGGAGGGCTCTTACAAATCTTTATGCAATGTATGCCTTGTTTTGAGTAGTAGACTTAAAAATATTGTGGAGGTGAAGGGAAAAAATGTTGTCCTTCATGTGCTTCATGTTACAGGTCAGGTTCAATAAGGGATAGAACTGTGAAGAGCCTTTCAACACAATGCATGATAAGCTTTAATCCATGCAAAATCTTATGTTTGCCATTGACAGAAGTTGCGTTTGAGACACAGTTCCATATTCAAGGAGCTCAGCTCTGTCTGTGGTTATGATTGCCCTTGTAAGTAGTAAGGATGGCAAACCACACTGTCTCAAGCAGTACTGGATGTGATGATGTAGCAAAATATTTAACAAAAGCTGAAGGATAAAAATAGGAAATAGGATGTTGTAATTCCAACTTTTCTCGGTGCTGAACTCCTTCCCTAAGAAGGGTTCCCATGCTTATTTGGAGATGAAACAACAGCAATGGGCAGCAGCCGGTCCTGGGTGTGATGTTCTGCTCATCTCCTCTTTCTAACTGATAAAGGTGTTGCATGAACCCTGCCACATCCCAGGGTAGCCCTAGAGGGATGGCCCTCTCTTTTGCTGCTTTTTGGCTAAGTGCCTTATTTCCCCTTGCATTTTCTCTTCTTTTGAAGAAAGATAAAGCTGTAATGTTTCTTGAAGGTAAGGTTTTTATTCATAGCATTTGGAACTAAGACCATGACAATGTAGGATCTGTTTTACAGTGTGGAGGGAGTCTGCTTTCCATGCATGCCTCCATTGCAATTCTTTGTGTTGTTACTCTACTGTGTCAAAACAACCCTCTTGCATTCACTCTCCAGGAATGCAAATAGGAATTGCAAGTGCTCAGCCTTCAGGGATCTGCCACTGTGATAATCTCCTCCTCTAGTGTAATCTTCATAGTGGAAGTGCTGCTAATGTGTTTGCAATTCATCTGTTTTAGTATTTAACTAGTAATTATTAATGGCATACTCTTTGGGGTGATCAGCCAAAAGCTGCAGAGGAAGAGTGTCACCTTGGATTTTTTTTATAGACAATGGAAATTAGTTGATAATGGACAACAGTAATTGCTTGGGTGACAGTGCACCTCTGGAGCTACATCACCACAGTACATCAGTGAGGCCAGGAGCTTAGCAGGGTTCAGAGAAAAGGGAATTAACAAAATGCAAACAAGATGTTAAAATGTATAAAAAATGGGATAGAGGATAATACAGAGGGTAATTATAATGTAATTATATAAATATAATTATATAAGTAAGCTCTGCAGTTTCATTGGGAACGCTGCATTCAGGGCTGTGCTCAGAGATGCCTGATGAGTATATTGTGAGGCTTGAACAATTCTAACACAGAGAAATTGATAACTGCTGGTGTTATTTTTGTAAAGGAGCCCACAGAGAGAACATCAGACCAAGACATGGGACTGGGCAGCTGTCAGCCTCTGGGTCACATCCAACCCATGGAGCCCAGTGTCCCACCAAGAATCCAGCCCTCACTTCACTGCACCCTCCTCACATTTTCACTGTTTGTGTTCCAATCAAACACCATGATGTCGTTATCACACATGAAACTCACTGCCATGAGAAGCTGCTGAGAGAAGAGTTCTGTGTTTGGGAAGAATCTGGAAACTTGTATGAAAACTAAGCATAGTGGTATTGCTTTGATTAGCAGTAAAACATTTAAGGAAGGAGTCTCAAACTTTACAAGACAAATTTTAACAATTAGTATGAAGACAAAAGCAAAGCATTCTTCCTGTTTTCTTATACTTTCTGAAAATTAATTCGGCTGTCTACCCAGTTAATTCACCCTCTTGTACTTTCTGGTCAGGTATCTTCCATACTGCTGTGATTACATGAATAAAAAGCATTCACAATTGTCATGGTAACATTTAGAAGTACATTTAAAACAAAAAAAAGGTATTGTAAGAACATTAATGACTCTTAATATTAGAAAGTGTGTGCCTTGAAGCAGGTTACATTTATTCTGTGGCTGATTCGGGCTGTCATTACCATAAGCTTGTGCTCAACTCATCTTGATGCAATGCAGTGTCTTCTGTGTTTTTATCTTGCCTTTTGGTACAGACATCCTTCATTCAAAACTGCCTTCACCAGTAAAGTTGCTGGACTTGCAGGATCCCTGTTAGGCAATTTTATTTTCATATTTGTCAGATGAATGCACTCACAACAGTTAGTGCTACTGGATAGTAGATAACATTAAAAAAACATAAGGATGTAAGCAGAGGTAAAAAGAACCCACAACAATTTTACATGTTGAAAAGCAGCTCGATTTCATTTTTGGCCAGGGGCTTCTTCAAGCAGAGGGAGAAAATGAATAATTTCATTATCCTCTGTTAAATTGCTATCTTATTTTTATCTTTACATTTTCTCCAATGAAAGCTGCATGACCAAAATCTTGTTCACTTTTCACTGTGTTTTATTTTAAATGTGAAATTTGAAAATGGGCAATATATCTGTGATTTCTTTCCATTCCATGGTTTTATTGCTGGGACAATATTGTTTCTCTTACGGCTTGTGAGCAGTGCTTTGTATATGTTCTTAAATAGATCTGATGCATGAAATGTTTCTGTGCTTCCTCAGGCTTTGAAGTCGTTAGAGCTAAGTATTGCCAACTTGGCTAAATGTCTGGGTGGATGAGTAGCTGTGCTGTCAGACCTGAATGTTCAAGAAGTAATAATCCATGAAAAAAAATAATAATAAAAAAAAGAGTACAGACTTTTTTATGTTTAAAGGAATATATTTTCTGGCCTCTTTATTTCTTTTCTGGGTTTTGAGGTTTTGGTTAATGTAGTCTGGTTTTTCCCTTGTTTCATGAAGGGCAGAAACTGATGGTTTGCTCTTTTTAATGAAATTCAGGCTTCTCACATGGCTCGCTGTGGGAGGACGTTTAGGAAGACTGATGCATCATTGTTTCCTCAAGATTGTTGCTGAGGCAAATGGAAGACGGGCTGTCTGGCTTTATGGAGGGTGTCTGTCTGGGTCTCTGGTATGGGGTAAAAGGTGTATGGAGGCTCCATTGCCTGTTGTCTACCTTGGATGTTTTTGGAGTTTTTCTTAAAAGTTTAGGATCTTGCTGCCCTGAACTGGTTGTGCTGTTATATGAGGATGGAGCCATAGCTGTGTTCTACTCTTCCATCCCTCCCTTCTCCCATTTGGAGGAGTTAGATCTTCTAACAACCTCTTCAAACATGCACCTATGAGCTATTCTTTTTATTATGCATGTCTTCACTCTTAGGTTTGCAGGTGTGTTTTGAACCTGAGTGAAGGCTCAGTAGTTCAAGCTAATCCTGGAAAAAGCTGGCTGGTGCTATTCTTTAGCTGATGGCTCTCTTGTCATTAGGGGATCATGTAGTCTGGGAGGAACTGCCCTGCCTCAGCCAAACATTGTCTATGTTTCCACAGTGGGTAAAGTAATTGTTGTTGGAATACCTTGTAAATGCTGGCAGACATTTGTTGTTCTTCTGAGGTGAAGAGTGAAATGGAAATTGATGCTAATAATCAATGTAATTATAAAGAATGCTGCTGGAAAGACTCCAGATCTGTAAGGGAAACTGGCATTTCAAGAGCTGTGCTTTGGATGGAATGAAAAATGTTTGTCCAGAGAAGGGCAAAGGAGCTGTGAGGAGGCTGGAGCACAAATATGATGGGGAGCAGCTGAGGGAGCTGGGGTTGCTCAGTCTAGAGAAGAGGAGGCTCAGGGGAGAACTCAGTGCTGTCTGCAGTTGCCTGAGAGGAGGTTGTAGTGAGTTGGGGGTCAGTCTCTGCTTCCAGGTAAGTGATAGGATGAGAGGTAACAGCCTTAAGTGGCACTAGGGCAGGTTCAGGTTGGATACAAGGAAAAAAATCTTCTCTGAGTTGAAAATATCTTTAAATAATTACTGCAAAATTAAGGAGCTATTTTGAAGCTGTAGGTGAGTTTGATGTGTTGTGATCATGTTATTGGTAGGAGTCCCTCGCTCATTCGACTTTATTAGTGCAGAATCAATATTTTCATTTAATATTTTCTGAATCATTGTCATCTTCAGTGGTACTTAATTGAATAAAACATAAGATTCACTTGAAATAGCTGCAGATACAAAGTACTGCATTTCTCAGAGGAAGGATGTTTTCATTTTGTTTAACCCAAAGCATCAGTTTATTTCCAAACATAATTGATACTGGCTTGCAAAGCATTCCTAGAGTACATTAAATGGAAAAGCCATCACAACAATATTAGATTTATGCCAGATGGGTGTAAATAGTGCAATATTAGCTGTAATGGATTCTGGACTGTAAATATGCCATGATGTCCCACTGTGGATGGACCAAAATTCTCATTCATTAATGGCAGTTCAGATGTGCATTGCTCAAAAGGAATAAAGTGCTGTGTTTTACATTATGCTCTGATTCTTTACACAAACTACAGCTTTGCATTTCTATAATGCTGAGCTGCAGGGTCAGATACAGGTAAATCTCAGGTCCTGGACCCAGTAGTGGCCAGAACCACAGGTAGAAACACAGTGTGGTTTGGTGGAGGGTGCATCAAACCTTAGCCAGAAAAATTCAGTAATAGCAAAGATGCTGTTGAGGAGTAAACAGCCATGTGCCGGGCATATGGCAGGCAGAATATTCTTCTTGAGTCTGTAAGTTATTTTCAGCAAGGTAAATTCTATTGGAAGCATCTCCATCCCAAAGCACAGGAGAACCCTGGGTTGTTCAGCTCCTGGGTGCGGCTGAAATACAAACATGTAATAAATAAATAAATATGTATACACATATAAAGAAAAGATTATTTTTCTTACATTGTCATTCCAGTGAATTCCCTGACTATAGCTGCTGACTGTATTGATTGTATGTCCATGTGTCATGGGATTATTTCATGAATAGAAGCTTTTCAGATTTGACTTCAGCTCACATAAATGGATTTTCATTTATACTGCCTGCATTGCACTTCCCTGACTGTGTAAGGAGGTTTTAAAATTGATGTGCCTTGCACTTTCAGCCACTTACAGTGCCACTTACATCCACTTTACAGAAGTAGAGTAATGTCAAGGAGCTTTAGTGCCTGGCAGAAGAAGATGCATAGGTCTGTGCCAGGATGGAAGCTGTACCAGTCTTTTAAAGCAATCAAGTGTCTTTGATTATAGAAATTCAAGCCTCATTTACAGTGTAAAATCTGATGAAGATACTTACAACTTTTGTTTCTTGAAAAAGATTCCTCCCAGGTCAATCAACTACCCCTTCTTCCTCATGCAAGGAAGGTCATAGTGAGGAAGGGTTCTGTTACCTAGGATGGGCTCCTTCAGCAAAGGCATTTGTGTTTGAGAAGGATTTATTCTACCATCTCTGTTTATCTCCACTTCTGTTAAGTTTAACAAGGCATACTCTTAATAGGGATAAAATTAAATCTTTAGAAAGGTATATTTAACGTAACTACTTGGAATACTGTAATGGCACTGTTAAAGATTATGGCTGTGGTAAAGGAAATGATAGTGCAGAGTTTATTTAGCAAAGATATATGAAAGAGGTTTTTTATTATTATTATTATGAACAGTGTCATCCTGATGGGTCAGTTGATAAGAAAACATGAAAATGTAATGCTAGATGGACTGCAAATAAATTATTTGTTTTCTTTCTATCATTACCACAAGGATAAGCCAGCAGCCTTATGTCTAAAAGGTAACTACTGCATCATGACCATGTTGTTCTGCTGTCAATACAACTGAAGTGGAATCAGGTTCAAGAAAATACTGAATTAAAGCTTCCTTTCTAGACTGTAACTGACTATACTGCTACTGGTGTAATTTTCAATCACATACAGCCTGTTTCTGGTATCTATAAAGGGAATAAGCTCTTCTGAAAATAGATTAATTTGTTTTGGAAAGCTTGCCTCTTGACTTCACTTCTGGACATAGTTAATAGCTTGATAAGTTGGTTAGGATTTTCTATTAGTTTGACTTTTCCTTGACTACTGGAAAAGGCAGAGCGATCAGGCAAAGTATTAGTGAGGCATCCTGTCCATTAAAGCTTTTTACAATCACCTTCCTTTCCTGCAGCTCGGATTTACTGGCAAACATGAATGTGTGTACTTTTCCCATCAATCTATTATGCTTTCTTCTTGTATTTCTCCTTTTGGAGAAGCTGTTACTTGTTCTGATATCACAAAACTACAACATGAGGTGAAATTGCTAGTTAAACCAGCAATTCAGTGTTCTGGATTACTTTTTAAGACAGATGGAATTGATTTTTTTCCACTGGCCAACTTCTATTTCCACTATTCTGGGCTCTTTTAGTCTCTAAATGTCCTCCTCAGCAGCCACTTCCTACAGCGACAGAAGTCTTGATCTGTGGAGGAGAACAAGAGAAATGAAAAGACTGCTGATTCAGTGAGTAAATATAGGCCTTAGGCTGCCTTATTATCCCTAGAAAATGCATCCAAAAGACTGTCTTTGGGTAATATTTGCAATAAAGTGCTTATAGTGTTCTCAGGTATGTCCTCATCTTATTTAAAAAGACTGGTCTGCTCTACAGAGCGTGCAGTGATGGGTGTTGCATCTTCTCTTTTGCGATATGAGTTCCTGTATGGAGGTGAGACTTCATAAGCTCTCCTCATGCAATCGCAGTTGTAAATGTTTTGCAGGTTGAGCTAAATGCAGACCCAGAGCTTTCCAGAAGATACTGATTATAGCAAAGCCTGTACACAACCAAGCATGTGATGTGATAACGGGTCAGTGGTTGGACTTGATGATCTTAGTGGTCTTTTTCAACCTTAATGATTCTATGATTTGCTATTGCTTACTACTGCTGACATTTAGGCAACAGATTTTTAATTCCTTTTGCTCTCTTGCAACTAGACCATAGGTTGGGTTAATGTAAGACCTTGCTGATGCCTGGAAGCTAGAATGAACTCAGTTTTTATATCTTTGTTTGGTATTGTTATTGTACTGCAATGTGTTTAGGCAATTGCTTGTGGTACTTGCAAAGGTGATGTATCTGATTTGTATTAAAATAAATATGGTGGGCATATCATATATGTGTAATTACAAAGATCTGTGAGGTATGTGAAGGGGATCTGCATTAATTATTTGTGACAGGTACATGGTCTTGGCTGTGATACTTTCTCACTGTCAAGCTCAGATTTCATACTTGCATGGATTCTTAAGAAATATATATCTTCAGGGGGTAAAATGTGCATTCTTGCATCATTTTTTTTCTAGCTCCTAGATTTTGCATTAGCTCCAGCAGTGCATGAGTGCCTGAAGGGCCATTACCTGGCCAGGGTTATTCAGCAAAGCTGAATACCTGCTCTGTCTCTGCAAATTAATGAACATTATCAATGATGGGTAAAGTATGCCTTATCCCCTTTTAGTGGTCTTATTCTGTGCTCAGAGCTCAACTGTTCTCAAGTTCTCAGTAAAATGAAAATTATATATAGATCTGTGCATCCTTCATGCATGTATTTTCTTATGTTACTTGCAAGGCAAATAGATGGTTGGGAGCAGGACATTGCTGCTACTATACTTGGCTTAGTTATGCTACATAAAGCTGCATTCAGCAGCTGTGTTGTACGCTGTACATTGTACATGGTGTGGAAAATTTTCCACTTTCTTTTTTGCGTCATCTGGCTTCAGGTGAGATGGGAGCCTGATTTCACGGAGCATTCTCAGAACTGAAGAGCAGCCCACTGAGGCAGTTAAGCAGGGGCACAGCGCTGTTTACATAAGGCAGCTCTCATCCACTGAAAATGAAGCTTCTCAAAGGTGTTCCAAGTGGCACATTGAAACTGCTGGTCAATTTCTAAAAAGCAGAGCAGGGACTGCTCTGGTTTCTGTTTGCCTCAAAACAAGTGGACTACTGGGGCTGTACCAGCAGTAAGTCAACAACATCCTCTTCCTTCTCTTTTTTTCCTCAGCCTTGTGATAAAGACATAACTTACCTCTGTGTTCAGGATTCTGGGTAGGCATTTCCAGGTGGCCTGCTTTCCCCAGAGTGTTTCTGTTGGCTTTCAGAATACTGGTATATATATATGTTGTTATCCATCCTCTCCTTTGGCATGTGCACCATGCGAGACATTCAGTTCCGAAGGGTGAGCACAGGGTGCTATGTTTACCAGAACAAGTTTCATCCCAATAAATCTAGAAACACTTGAAATACGATCAAGGCAATGTATAAATGCTTGTAGCCATCACAGTTCCTACCAGCAAATAAGGGTGCTGGAAGCCATCCAGCTACAGGGAGCATTTCAGAGAGGCAGCAAATACACACCTAAGTGAAAATACTGCTGCAGTTGCCACATCTCGTGTCTTTGACCCTCTTGGTGCTGTTCAGGAACATTTGTGAGAAGCTACCATGAGCTGCTGGAGCAGGTCCAGAGGAGGGCCATAGGGATGCTCAGAGGGCTGGAGCACCTCTCCTGTGGGGATAGGCTGGGAGCTGGGCTTGTTTAGCTTGGAGAAGGTTCTGAGGAGACCTCATTGTGGCCTTCCAGTACTTGAAGGGAGCTTGTAAGAAGGAGGAGGACTGACTTTTTGCACAGTCTGATAGTGACAGGACAAGGAGGGAATGGCTTTAAACTAAAGGAGGAGTTATTTAGGTTAGATGTTAGGAAAAAAATCTTCAGTGAAGGAGCGATGAAGCCCCAGCACTGCTGCCCAGAGAAGCTGTGGATGCCCCATCCCTGGAGATGATCAGTGTAAGGTTGGATAGGACCCTGGGCTCTGATCTGGTGGGTGGCAGCCAGCCTGCAGCTTGGGAATGGAGCTCAGTGATCTTTAAGGTCCCTTCCAACCTAAGCCGTTCTATGAAGCTATGAAATACCACACTTCTGAAATGAATGTATATTATATGCATCCATCTCCTTAACAGCATCAATGTTTTGCAGAATTCCATTACTGAAAGTATACAGATCATGTTGTAAGTTCAAGTATTTTTTTTCTTCCTTTTCTTTTTGTTTAAAGCTGATGGAAACTTAAATGAAAAATAACAACCATTGCAAAGAAAATTGTGCTTCATAAAGCAAATGTTTAAAAAGCCACTTGCTCCAGCTTTGGCTTTTATGTACAAGGATCTCTCAGGCAATTGTACGTGCTTACATAAGACGTCTTTCACAACATTTACATTTAAACCAGTCATCATCTTATATGCAGTTCATTTATACACCCTATAAATCATTATTGTAGCTAAAAATGAAGACAGGACTCTCCCTTTTCCAACCTGTAGTCTGCTAAATAGAATAATATGTTTGTAGCTGTTTAGAAATGTGGACTGTCTTTTTGCAGGTAACTTGGGGGACATTCTTTTGTATTCTCTGTTTTCTCTAGTGGTTTCTTTTTCATTTCATAGTATCACTGAGGTTGGAAAAGACCACTGAAATCATCTAATTCAACCATTAGCCCATCATCACCATGCCCACTGATGATGTTCCTCAGTGCTACATCTACTGTTTCCCTGACTTGAATGTTTTAGTTATGAAATATAGATTGTGGCTATTTGACAAAATTGAGTAATATATAGATATATATGTATATAAATGGGGAGCAGAGAAACAAATCCTCCCACTCCCTTCCAAAACAACAGCCAAAAAGCACTTATGTTGAAGCAATGAGGAAGGGACTCAGCTACACCCAAATAATAACAGGAGAGGGGGAAATGGAAAATCAGTCCCTGAGATCACGGGGAACAGACTGTGAGGAGGAAAAGTCTGAAAAAACAATTTAGAGACAACTCACAGCTGGCACAGAAGCTGAGACCTCAGAAGTCTCTTGCACAGATAAACAAGCAAGGAAGAGGCATCTGTTCATTACAGCTGCCAAGGTCACACCAGCAGGACCAGAGAGAGGGGAAGGGAAAAACCAGCAATACTGTCCGTATTCCTTGCAGCAGTAACAGTGCTGAACCAATATGGTACTGCGAATGATGTGCCTTTGGAGTTGTAATGGTGTATTAAAATATATGTGCTGGCTCAAAAATACGTATTGACCACGTATGGTCAGAAATAACGTTGTTGAACAACTGAAGTAGAAAAGTCTGACATTAGGTACACCTGCTTGATCTTTGGGATAAGCAAAGTGGAGACATAATGCAGAAGTGAGTAGGGCAGAGGTACTGGTCGTGCTCCCCAGAGATATGCTCCAATTTAGGCAGGGAAGTGCCATGCAAAACAGCTCTAAGCTGCACACAAGTGAGCAGACTTCTTCACAGCTTGCCTCCTAGCACTGTCTCATTTGTTTACCATGAACTGAGAGATCCTGGAACTTGCTGCAGCAGCAAGAAACAGAAAACAGCAGAATACTGTGCAGCAGATAAACCTGTTATAATTAATTTAAACCACACTTCCATGTTCAAATAAAAAAATAAATGCATCTGAGAGAAGCTCCTATAATGCACAGGTAGAGGCAACACCGTGGGACTGTTCCATAGACCCATGAGTTGTTCTTACCATGCCCCTTGTCTCTGTGTCTTCTGCTGCAAATAGAGGAAGACTGTCTCAGGTAACTAGTTTTCAAGCTTGTAGAAACATTTTTAAGTGCTCTCCTTGTAGGAACAGATATTCATTGATGTGTCTAATTGATGGCAATGACTAGATAAACTGGTTTTGATCTGTTAAGGGAGAATACCACATCAAATTGCTTTCTTAATGATCTTGGTCATGGATAATGGAAATGTGGTGTATTTTTATCTGTAACTGTGTTTGTAGTCTTTTATTGCCTCTAACACACTCAGAAAACCTTTGAAATATTGGAAATCATCTGAATGGGTCCCTAAGCCACTCAGTGGAGTCTTTAAAGATTCACCTGGACATAAAGACTCACTTGTCATTCTTCTTTTGTAGAACAAACATGTTGGAGACAACATGAGAGGGGTGGCAGAGATCAACAAACTGTGCTTTCAAAACAAAATTCAGACCTCCTTCTCTGAAGCTTATTCAGACAAACACAAAGCAGAGACTTCCAGAATGAACAGTTAGTATATCTTGCTGCTTTTCTGATAGGATGAGAGTTATTGGCTTTAAGTTGCAGCAGGTTCAGGTTGGATATTAGGAAAGATTTCTTCTCAGAAGGAGTGGTGATGCAGTGGCACAGGCTGCCCACGGAGGTGGTGGAGTCACCGTCCCTGGGGATGTTCCAGAACGGTGGAGATGTGGCACTGAGGGACGTGGGCAGTAGGCTAATGGTTGGACTAGATGATCTTAGAGATCTTTTCCAATCTTAACAATTCTGAGATTGCCTCTAAAAGCATAAAATCCTATACAGAGAGTTTTTTTTAACCATGCAACCCTCCCATGGTTTTACCTTAATCTCCAGCAGGATCTATAGGGGATATGCCATTGCTTTTTTGGTCGGCAATATTTTTTCACTGGGACTGCAAATAGTTGGTCACCAGCGTGGCTTGGCACATCTGCAGAACCATAATAACACTATGGATCGACTGCATTGTACAGAACCATCCTCTCATTCCCCACTCTTTGACATCCTCTAGAAAAGTTGGAGCTGTGGGAGAATAAGGAAGCTGCAAATTTATAAACTCAGACTTGGAGATTAATTGGATTTCTCTAGCCATGCTCTTAAGAAGAACATAGAATCATTTAATTTGAAAGGGATCTTTAGAGTTCATCAAGTCCAACTCCCTTGCAGTTGAACCTACAGCTCCATCAGGTGCTCAGAGCCCCTTCCAGCCTGACCTTGAGTATCTCCAGGGATGCAGAATCCACCACTTCTCTGGGCAGCCTGTGCCAGTGCTCCACTGTCCCTATCATAAAAAACTTTTTCCTTACATCCAGTCTAAATCTCCCCTCGAGTCTGAAACCATTTCCCCTTGCCCTCTCACAACAAACCCTGCTTAAGAGTCTGTCCCCTTCTTTCCTACAGCCCCCTTTAAATACAGAAAGGCCACCCTCAGGTCTCCCCAGAGCCTTCTCCTCTTCAGGCTTTACAGACCCAGTTCTCCCAGCCTGTCCTCACAGGGGAGTTGTTCCATCCCTTGGATCATTTCTGTGGCCCTCCTCTGGATGCGCTCCAACAGGTCCATGTCTCTCCTGTGCTGAGGACTCCACATCTGGACGCAGTTACTCCAGGTGAGGTCTCACAGTGCAGAAGAAAGGAGAGGGTCACCTCCCTCGACCTGCTGACCACGTGTCTTTTGATGCAGCTCAAGATACAGTTGGCTTTCATGAATGGCATGGACCTTTTTTCCAGATAGTTACTGCAGGAACTGCTGAGAGCTCATGTCCCCATCCTGCTGTCTCCCTGCTGGAAAGCAGCACTGTTTTCTGCTGAGCTCAGTTCACCTTGTATTCTGTGGATTTGTGTTGACCCAAGCTACATCAATCACCTTTCAAATGTCTGAATGTTAAAAATCCATGCCTACAACATTTCTACATGCTCCTCTCACCTTCTCCCTGTGGGTGTCTGTGCTGGCAGTCTGTCTCTCTCACTGAGTTGTCTCACTAACATCTGCTACCTCCAAAATACTGTATCCTGAAAACTAGAGCTTTTAGGACTTTTCCTTTGTAACCTACCTAGGAGTATGTTTTTGTATTGCCACAGATTGCCGGAGTGCTTTCCTGGGCTGTGTGTCCTCCCTGGGCTGAAAGCAAACCAATGGGAAGTGGTCTGTGCTGAGTGTGGAGCTCAGAGGGGCTGGATGTACAAAAGCAGATCATGTGGTGTGTTCTGCTGGAGGCAGCATATTACAGCACTGCAGGTACTAATGGGTTAGCTCCACTAAAAAGTTCAGATATGTAGCTCTTCATCTGGGACCTGGTCCTCGTCTGGAGAGGGGAGAACATTAGCAGGCTGTAGGAAGGTCTAGTTAATCAAGTAGGATTCACTTCTACCCATTCTGCCCACTGGCTTCAACTTCCTTGATGTGGTAATGAGGGGGGAATTAATAACCTGGAGTGATATAGCCAGAACCCTAGGTTTCAAAGGAGCAGAAGGGCTCTGCATCCAATAACTCTACCTGCTGCTGTAGCAGGCTTATTAATGTCTTTGCTCAGTCTCTATTCCCTCCAACAGATGTGTGCAGCTGGTGGACTCCCTGCGAGCACAGGCTGCTCTTGGATCTGCCCTCTGTAACACATAGGAGATGGGAATGCTCTGCACCAACTCCCATCCCTGCTTCTGCAAAGGGGCTGCTCTGCATTCATGGTTAGCAGAAACATCCACTTGTGGATCAAAGATGGCCTAAATAAACTGATCTGAACCATTTGGGGGAGAAAATAACAAACTGCTGCTTTCCCTAGCATACTTTGCTGTAATGGGTGGTCAGACACAATCCTTATTGTGTTTTAGCTACCAAGAGTGCATGGGAGCACATAGCAATTACTTTAAAAGTTTTAGTTTGGTTTGTCTCTAAGAACCAGCATTATGTTCCATTTGCAACGTACAAGGCTCACAACAGTCTTGGAGCATGAGAGGGCATAATGGTTGTGGTAGTGATGGTGAGGGTGATGAAGATGGCCTGCGAGAATTCCTGGGAGCGTTCTGAGAATGCTCCCATAGCACAGTTCTGTTCCTGCTGGTCTCAGGAGAGTTGAGAACAGGTCCTTCCACCTGTCAAAGGTTCCTCTTCTGGTGGGAGGGAAATGTTTGTCCTTCCACAGTGCTGGAGCAGCTGACTGATGTTGAATGGGGATGCTGTTTGAGTGACTGTAGCTGGCATTTGGAACATAGAATCAAGAAACTTTAAGGCTGGAAAACACCACCATCATCTAGTCCAACCATCAGCCCATCCCTACCATGCCCACTGACCACTGTTCCTCAATGCCACATCTCTACAGTTCTTGAACACCTCTAGAGAGGATGACTCCACCACCTCTCTGGGCAGCCTGTGCCACTGCATTATCAATCTTTATGACAAGAAATTTTTCTTAATATCTAGCCTTCATTAACAGGCATGGAGTAATCTGCTCACACATCAGCAGGATGAGGTCATGCAGTGTGACCTCCACACTGTGTGGTAGGGTACTAACTTTTTTGTTTGGCTGAATCTTATGAAAGATTAATCTTCCCCTATTACAGGATGAGAATCGGGATCTGCCAACCTCAGCAGATGACTCGTGGCCATCTGAAGGGATCAGACCCTCTGTACAGGGAAAGCAGAGAGGTACCACCATGCAGAGAGACCAGTGAGCTTCAGTAACATTGGAATAAATGTGCCGAAACATTTGGATGTGCAGTGGGAACACTCAGTCGTAATGCACCTATGTAATGAGGTTAAGCCATATGCGTTTGTATAGCTAACTGCTGGACTAATTAGCACAATTAACTTGCTATGTGCCCAACAACAAGGAAAAAAAAAAAAAAACACAAAAATCCTTAAAATGTAGGTCTGGCCATTTGCAGAGCTAGTGAAAACTAGCTTACATTGCTGGCTGCAAAAGAATTGAATTTGCATGGAGAGGGTGTGCAAGGGCTGACAGTGGCTAACAGACAGAAAGAGTTATACATCTTTTCAGTAAAAGTGTAGTTTAAGTGAGGGTCAGGGACACAGAGAATGATTCATGCAGTGAGAAGATCCATTCTGCAGAGATATCCAGGACATACAGTGAGGAAGTGCAAAACCCAAACAATTTTGTTTTGTTTGAATTCCTCTTGGGAAGAAAGATAGCAAAAGTGTGGAGTAAAGCGAGAACTCCATTACTGCCCGCAACAGGTGGGAAAACAGACCAAAGCAACTGAAAAACTCAAACCAATCTACTTGTGCTGCTCTTGAAAGCAATTCTATTCATACAACTGGGGAAAAATACCTGAGTGGAAATAACCTCACTAAAAACATCTACAGTGTATTGTGACTAAAACTACCGGGACTAAAGAGATGAAACTGCAGTGTAAGCTGGGGCTGCGTCATAGTACAGCCCAGCAAGAGCTTGGCACAAGCTGTTAGATTTAAGTGTAAATTACTGCTTCTTGCTCGAGAGGTGCTATTCACTCCTCTAATGAGCTGTTCCTGGATGCTGGCAGCTGGGACCAGGTGAAGTTGTCCACTTTCCTACCAGCACAATTACACGTTGCAGACTTTTTGTGTCATGGTTTCCATGAACTGGCGTGCTATATGATAGTGGAAACACAGGAATACTTAGTGGTGGCTGGAAGCTGAGCTCTAGCAAAGCTCAGCTGAGCATCAAATTCATCCCGAGTGTAAGGAGTGATGGCATCCAGCAAAGCCATGGATTACATCCAGTGGAATTCATGGTTAATGCAACCTGGTAGCATTACCAGCAATATAACATTAGGGGTCAAATGAGGCGTAATCGCTTGCTGGATAAATAACCTGATATTCCTTAGCTGGTGATTTGCAGACTCAGCACAGATCCCAGTATCACTCCTAAGAGGACACTGAGCTTTGTCCTGCAGCACAGAGCAGGGCTGGATGCAGGGGGTGCGGGGATGGAAAGCAGCACCACGGCAGCATCGGAGCACCCGGTGTGGAGGTGAGCGTGGGACCGCATCAGTCCCTGTCCCGTTTACAGCATCCTTCGCATCGCTCCAAGTTGTTGCGTGGGCAGAGGTAATACCTAAGTGTGCCTCGGGTACGACAGCCAGGCGGGAGGGGTTGGGAAGGTCTATTTGTGAGAAGAGCTCTGCTGCGCTGGGGAGCGCAGAACAGAAAACACTCCGTGCGTGAGGGCGGCAAGAAGAGACTTCCGAAGTGACCCCATCCCACTATGGACTCGCAGAGGGGGCTGGGAGCACCTCCGCTCTCAGCATCCCACCGGCTTCCCGCAGCGCCGCTCTCCGCGCAGGACGACGCGGGGGCGGCGGGGCATGCGCAGCGCGGGGGCTGCCGGCGGGGAGGTGCGGAGCGCGGAGCGCGGCTCTGCCTCCCGGCTGCCCGTCTCCGGTTGCCAAGCAGTTATCATTGTTTCTGTGACGATTGCAGAGGCTGTTGCTAATTGAAGGAGCCCCCCACAGCATCCTTTTCTCTCTCTCTCTTTCTGCTGCTGCTTTTGATTTTTAGACGCTCAAGGGGGAAGGCAGCTAGACTAGAGGGTTTTTTTTTATTGCTATTATTTTCTATTTTTATTTATTTTCTTTTTTTTTTTTTTTTTTTTTTTTTTTTTGCTTTTTTAATTTTTTATTATTATTATTATTTTTTTTATTTTGCGGGGGTGGGAAATTTCTCAGCTGGTGATTAAGTGATGGACTAGTTACTCATCCCTCCACTGTGCGTGTGTGTGTATGTCTGAGCACACACAGACCAGCTCGCACTCTCACACACACACACATACATACATTCCAATCCTGTTTGCCACTGCGGTGGGCACAAATAGGTGAGCATGACTACAGCCAAGGAGCAAAATGCATCAGGGAAACAAGCCCAGCAGCAGGATCAGGTAATGCTTCTTTTCCTCGATTTCAAACAAATATAGATCTGTGTTGCGTAGCTCTGTGTTTCTTGTGTGATTTTTGATTTTGATTTTATTTTGGCGTGCGTTCCTGAAATTGTCAACTGAGTCACCAGTCAGTGGCAGGAGGAAAGTGCTGTGCATCTGAGCTCAAGGTCTGCTGTCGGTGTGCGTGGAGGCTTGGAGGGTTGGGTGGGGGGAGGGGGGGTGAATTGTGCTATTTTTATCTGACTGCACCTCTTCCTTTGGGCTGCAGAGCTTTGCTCCATATCTCAGTCCCTATGTGCATGTGTGGGGCAGAGTGCTGGGACAGAGGCCCCTTCTTGCTGCAGGAGGGTTGTGGTCACTCTGCAGGTGGATGGAAGAGTGCAAAACTGGGGTTTGGCTCTTGACTTTGTGCAGCACTTCCAGAGATTTTTGGGGGGTGATGTTTTCTTGGAGAGATGCCCCGGGGTACAGCATGCAGTCAGTGTTGGAGGGCCATAAGAAGGTACAGCTCCCATGGACCTGATGGAAAACTGCAGTGCTGACACCGTATCTGAACTGAAGTCCTTTAGTCCTTTTTCTGGCTTATATTCAGTGCTCTTTGTGTTTCGATAGGGATAGCAAAGTTAAAGACTTAATTTCCTCCGCCTTGCCTGTTTGCTTGGGGCTGAGTTTTTTTGAGAGCACTCCTATTTAATGGCATGTAATCCAAACAGCTTGAAGTCTAAACTTTCCCTGTCAAAAAAAAAAAAAAAAAAAAAGGAAATAGCAGGGAAAAAAAAAAAGTGACACATCCTCAGCTGTAAATGGCAGATATGGTTAGAGGTGGTGACACAAGGGACAGCAAAGCTGCACTGGAGTCCCAGTGTCCTCCCACTGCCTGTGGGTGCTCAGAGCATCCGCGTCCCCCTTCGTCCTTCCCCAAACACTGGAAGTTCTCTGCTCTCATCTTTGGTTAGGGCAGCACAGGAGGATAATTTAAACAGATCTCTCAGGGCGCAAATTAATTCTTAAAATAGTTCCTCCTGACTTTGTGGGCTGAGAGCCTCGCACATCGGTTATATATGTATGTGGTTTTTGGACTTGATCTTTTTAGGGAAATAACAAAAGGAAAAGCGTGGGAATTCCTAGGGCACCCTCACACCACAAACAGCATCATAAATTCTCCATTGGCATGGTGAAATTTCACTGATGGCCAAGGCAGACTTAAAGATTCTGTTGAACCAAGGGGAAAACAACTTTGGTATGGAGGGTGAAGAAACAATGGCACGAACTGATCTCATCTTTGCCATGCTCTACAGCTTCTGGAATACTGATCTGTGTTTCTATGTGCTGCTCCTTGCAGTCAATCTGGCTGTTTCTGGGAGGGAGAGATGCACGGCAGCCTCTGCTGAACAAAGAAGGCTTCTTCAAACTGTGTAAAAGTGTCAAGTTTGGTAACTCAAGGAGCATGGGTTGGTTGCCCTTTATAAAGGAGCACAGCTTTTATTGCAGGTGGTGTTACCTGCCAAATGCCATCTTACTACTGACTTCCTACTGCTTTGCTGCTTCACTCTTCGTCTGTGAAGTACAAAATGCCCAGAATGGGTCTCTAGTATTACTCAGAATGCTGACTGAATGTATTCTATACGTGATTGAGTTGCAATTATATCCATATGGTATTCTTAAATAGTGTGAAAGTACATACTCTCTCAGCTCTGCCCCAGCATGAGCATGAAATAGAGCTATCAGGCATATATAAATATCAATGATATTGATGAATATTAATGTTTGGGTCTACAAGCAACTTTGCTCGCTCCTATATTTTTTTCTCCTTTTCAAAGTATGTTATTAGTAAAACGGGCTTTGCAGTGGGATGTTGAATCTAATCTGTGTCCATTGATTTCTGTGCACTTTTATCTTCTAACACCAAGCGCAGATCTGAACCTTTACTTTATTTGAAATAGTTCATAACTGAAAAAAGGCTCTATCCAAATTCTATTTCCAGCTGAAAATTAGCTTCTGTGTTTCAAGGATTGCCAAGGTTCTTTTCTTGCATAAAAATGGTCAAGAAATTGAAAAATGTTGCTGAGAGAAAATTGAACACAAACTGCTGGTCTGTAGAGGACTGAGGCTTCAGAAGCAGCTGCTGCTGTCATAGAGGAATTGTGACCATCCCTTTTCAGTATCCCTCGCTGTGACATCCTTGGGATACAAAGGCAGGCAAATGACACATTGGTTGTGTCCTACCATGTTAACCCAAGCAGAAACTGAGTGCAAAAAGATGCTATAGGAACAGGGTGGGGAAGGTTTAAAGAACATCTGAACATCTGCAGAAGGGCTGTGGGCATAAGTTAAAATTTAATTTGGAGCCATGCGTTCATGCAGAAATGAAGGCTCTGCTCTGAGATTTGCAAATATAGAGATAGTTAAAAGATTATTAGGATGTGGAGGTAAGCAATGCACTGTGTAACCTGCTTGAAGCCAGGGAATAAGCATCCTTTTCTTCCCTTTGTTAGTTGAAAGCATTTCTGTAGTTTCCTCCTGATAAGCAACACTGCCTGCCTGCAAACCATTTAAACTGTTTGGCTTTTTAATCATTTATCTCCATACCGCTCAATTTCATGGCGCTGAACTTTAAGTCATTTGGGCATCACAAGCAGAAAACATCCTGTAAGACGTGTAATTGGGTCTCCTGCAGTCATATTAGGATTGTTTGCTCGACGTAAGTTGGATGCAGCCACCTCTGTGTGTTTTGATGTTTTTGCCACAGCTGAGGTTTTCTTGTTCAGATGGTTGGAGATGGATGCAGTGCATTGTGAGTGATTACATTTGGCTTTCTGCTCTACCAAGTGCTCAGAAGTCCCTAGAAAACCCTGCAGGCACTAATAGTCTTAGGATCATGCTGGAGAGGACTGATGAATCTTGGTCTTAGTCTTGGGAACTGTTAGCTGGCCTTCTTTCAATGGTGTATTCACCTTTTATAAAAAAAACGTATTCAAGGGATGATTGGTTAATAACACTCAGAATAAATGACTGTTCCCATTTCTTTTCCTACATAGAAGAGAACTGTCCTAGACTTGGAGGGAGCAATATCCTGCTCCAAATATGCTCATGTCCCAGACTGTTGATGATTGTTTGCATGCAACTCTGTGTACAAGGCCAAATATTAAGTAAGGAGACAAAATAGCTCAATGACTGCCCGTTATTGAAGTGGGCTCTGTGGAGGAGAAGCATCAGATCAATAGAACAGTTCTGGCTATTAACTGTCATTAAGATAATCAATTTTAAACTTTACAGAACAGATGAAAATCCAAATGATAGATGTTTTCAAATAGAGAGAGAACATATTTGCCTTGGAAAACCTAGACCAGGCTCAGGGATAAGAGGATGGAGAGATGAATATTTCATGCTCCTAATGTTCTCCTGCCACTCTGTACTTCACAGAAATAGCCTCTAGTACGTTGCAAAGTGAGTACAGTTGGAGTATCCAATATACTATGCTAAAACCTGTCCAAATAGGACAAGAAGTGTACACTGTGCAGGCTTTTTCCATAGATAGATATAATTTAGGTCATTCTGGAATTGTGGTAGCCAAGGCAGTCCAATCCCTATGTGTGCCATTGTCTTCCTTCAAGGTCATAAAAAGCTCCAACCATTGGGATCTAAGTCCTGTGCTGCCATTTCATTCCCAGAGTAGATTAAACTCAAAGATATGTTTGTGCTTACATTAGGAAGTTGTGCGGAACCATGAGGGTGAGAGAAGTGCTACTGAGGTCCAAAAGCTTGTGTTATACAGATCTTCAAGAGGGAGTTATTTCAAGCCAGTTCTAAGCCAGTGTGGGTGTCAGTTACTGATTGAACAGCGCCTTCTCATTTAGCTTCATCCAAAGGGAAGCCAGTGAGGCATTACTTAAGTCATTTCAGACTTAAGTTGTGGATGCCCCATCCCTGGAGGCATTCAAGTCCAGGCTGGATGTGGCTCTGGGCAGCCTGGTCTGGTGATTGGTGTGACCCTGCGCATAGCAGGGGGGTTGAAACCAGATGATCACTGTGGTCCTTTTCCACCCAGGACATTCTATGATTCGGATCTGCTTTACTCATCTGAGGTCTGTCCAACAAATCAGTGTATCTGGGTGCCCAATGTCTTGGTTCGTTCAGGCTTTATTGAAAGGCTGCAACAATCCTGATTCTCTGTGAATTTAAAGCCTCCTTACATCATGTGAAATCATCTCCAAAGAGTGCAGGATCTCTCCACTTTGTAAGCAGGCTGTAGCGTAGGTTTGGGTGCATGTTATAACTGAATTTTATCTGTTGAAATAGGGAAGAGACTTTGCCCTTCCATTTTTCAGTAGCATCTCCAGCATATGCTAAACCAAAAAGAGCCAGTGGTGAATCCTATATGTTTTATTAAGGGTTTGAGATATTGTGTTCTACGCTTGTGTTCAGAAGCAAACCAAGCCCCAAAAGCATTACAAGAGAGCTCTGATTTATGGTGCTATTAGTTGGCACAGTCACAGTCCCCACTGCAGCACCTCAGTGGCATAAAATCCATGGAGAATAATTGAGGAGCACTGTGACATACCTCTGTGCCACCTAGATTCAACAGTGGGCAGGAAAGAGCTTGGCCTGGGGCTGTTGAACAGGTGGGAGTGAATCTCCAAGGAGATGAGCTAATTTAGCATATTATCTCAATGACTTGTGATAGCAAAATTCCTGCATTCTTGGCTAGAATTGAAAGCTGTCGTATCCCAAAGGTGAGTCTCTGCTCATGAGAATCGGTCTTTCTTGCTGATTAGCTGCAGTATTCTTGCTTTGACTATTATAGCTGTGCACAAATCACAGAGCAGTGTCCACTTGTACAAGGTATTTGGCAAAGTGGAAAGAAAGAGTAGAAACCTAACTCATGACTTGCATGGAAAACCAAGTTGTTGGGCTTTCTTTGTTTGTTTGTTTTAATGGAAGTGTTTGGTATGAGATGTTAAATGGAAGTGTTTAGTATTAGATGTTGAAGTGCATAATTTTTTTAAGACATAATTTTGTTGATAGGAAACAATACCGTTGTTTCCTGATAACAATTTTGTAAATTACGTATCTTACTGTAGATTCAAGAGAGGTTTTCTTCAGGAAGTTTTAGAGATCATTTGTATTTCATTCTGTTAATGATATCTGCTCTATTTCTCAAGAGATTAAATTTCCGTAATTGTGCTCCTGAGAACCCTGTATTCAAGAACATGAAATTGCATCATATTGGCAGTCTTTTCAAGCTGATAATTTTCTGTGAGGAACACAGGCAAATGAGAAATAAGGAGAAGGAGACAGAGATGGAAAGGGACATGTTTGGCATAATGGTGGAATCTCAGAAGGAGGAGGCTGTAAGAGCTTTTTTTGTGTTCAGTCCTGAAATGGAAGTTCTTCTGGAAGGCCTGGGATGCATCAAGATTGATTTGTGTTGAGCTGTAGGTATGGTGAGCAGAGGATTGAAGCATTCCCTTGGATGCTTGAGATTGTGTAAACTTTGAACTGTGGCTACAGTGTGAGAGATCAAGTGGAGATTGCCCGTAGGATTTGTTCAGCCACTTGTGTTTGGGTCAGTACTGGTTGAGTGCTGCTCTCTCAATTTCTGACATAGAGATGTCCCTGTTTATTGCAGGGGAGTTGAACTAGATGACCTTTAAGGGTCCTTACCAAATCAAATGATTCTGTGGTTCTATGATATCTTATGTTGCAGTCTTTCTTATTAAGTCTTTCTTTTGCTTGTCAGTCAAGACAGAAGAATTTTTTCTCTGAAGTTGTTTCATTTATCTAGAGCTTAGAGACTGGGATTGAACTCAACAAGAAAAAACTTTTTTTTTTTTTTTTTTTTTTTTTTTTCCAATTCTTACTGTAGAACATTCCATGCCTCAGTTCAGTTGTGGACCATTATCAGTGTTATTCTTTGCTACAGTTATTTTATGAACAATGTTTTTACTTGCTTTCAGTTTTTATGCCTTTAATACAGCTTCCTTATGACTTTATAGTGCATTACATTCTTATGAATCGTGGTCACTTTGGATGATGATGTGAGAAAAGGGTAGTTTTTGTTAAATGATGGAAAGTACAATAGTATTTATTATGTATGTACTTCATTCTGTATGCTTTGTATTCCAGTCTTTTGGTCTTTGATCCTTTCTATTTTTCTTTTTTTTTCATACTGTCTTCTGTCCTTCCATCTGATTCTAAAGTGAGATCTAAGTAGGTGAAATAGATTTGGAGAAGGGTGAATCTGGGCTGCTTCAGATAGGGAGAAGCAGATTGCAAAAGTGAGAGAAAGGAGGGGAGCACTTTCGGCAAGTTTTCAAAGCCTTTCTAGAACATAACTTTGGAGAGGGAACTATATTGGAAAGTGATCAAGAATGGAAGGCTGAGTTAATATCAATTTCTGATGAAAGAGCCAAGTCTGAATGTGGAGGTGGCTGTGAGGGATGGTACAGTGGTCAGAGCATGGGATTTAGTGCTTGTTGTGCTGCAGACTTCCCTTATGGCTCTGAGCAGGTGTGTTAGACTTAGGGCCATGATGACAGTCAGCAGCTTCTGTTTGCTGTTATCTTACACCAAAAGGAAAAGCACAATCTCCTGATGTGAGGTTCTGAGATATTGTATAGCTCAGGCTGCACAAGTGAGTACTTGAGATGTTAGGGAGATGCTACAACGTGATGGAAAGCATAGAAATAACAGCAGAGCAGGAAGGTGCTAGGCTGCAGCAAGTGGGGAGTCCTGGCTCCACCCTTCTGGTCATTCAGGTGCATTGCCCTGGGTACGCCCTGCCTTCCCACCAGGTGCTCAATCAATTCAAGCCCTGATTTAGCATTTCCATTACAGATGAGCTCGTTGATATTTAGAGTCATAGGAGAAGTCCTGAAAGTTAAAACTCATTCTGAAGCATCAGATATGAATAAGAATTTCAGTAGGATGAGATCAAGAATAAAAGTACATCCTATCAGGACTTTGAATAGTTATAAGCAGACTTGTAAATGAAAGAGAGAAAATACAAAGAATTTTGGGATTGCATCTGATTCTAAGATTTTGGGAACTTGAAGCAGTTTTCAACTTTGAGGTAAGGTACAGATCTATCAGCTCTCTCTTGCATAATGCAGAAAGACCTTTTCCGAGAAGGAGTAATTTGTTTTTTTTCTTCAGTAGGAATACTGTGGTATAATTAGGAGCCCATAGAGATGAAATGGGAAAGTGAGTAAAGGGATAATGATAAGCCAGAGATATGTGTGGTTGAGGATAAGAACAAAACCTTTCAGAAGAGGAAGGCAGAAGGGCGAGAGAAGTAGGGTGAAGTTCAAGGTCTGTGGGCTTTGATCTCTTCCTCAAAAATCAGGTTGAAGCTGTGAGCCAAGGCTGAAGCCTATAAGCCATGGGTGAAGCAGGGTGTCCTGACAGTGCCCTTGCTGCTGCAGAGGTAAAGCTTTTGTGAGAGAGAACCTGTGTGCTGGATGATGCATGGCATCGGTCTGGCAGAGTATGGCTATTAGTAGTATGAGATACGGTTTTGTGATCAGAACTGCAGGTGGAAACTGCAGATAGAACATATCTCAGAGTGGGATTTGTCCTAGCCTGCTGGGTAAAGGCTGGTCACAGCCACATAACAAGGACTCCATTTTGAGGTCTTCTCGTGTTCAACAGCCCTGCATCTTGGCCATGTCTCCAGGTTCCTCCAGCAGCTGTGGTAGGGAAGGCTGGAGAGAAAACGAGGCACTCTCTGTGTCTCAGGACTCAACTGTTGGTTGTTATATTGTGTTTTGTTTTTCATTAACCCTTCTGCTTACCTCCTTACTTTTGTCAGCCTGGAAAGCAAATGGCTGTTTTTGTTATTTATAAAACTAACAGAGACAGAACTAAAAGTGAATTTCATCTGAAGGCTGACAGTGCCTTGACAAAAGTAGCTTGTATTACTGCTGAACTGCTGCTGAGCTTGAAATTGGAGAGATAATAAGCCTTCAACGGAAGCAATTAGTCTGCAGTTTTTGACTCCATTACCTTCACTTACGTTTGTAGCAGCTATTTAAGGCTTAGTTGTAGTGTATTATTTCCAGAAGTGAATCCACAACTTAGACATTAACTTATTGCTAATTTAGCTTGTCCAAGAGATACCATAATAAACATTTAATTTGAGGGGGGAAGGGAAGGGAGGGGTGAATGTATACAGTGGCATATTATTTGATGTATGTTTTGGGTCTTTAATTTAGCTTAATTACACATCAACCAACCTTTTTCATGCAGAGTTTAAAGGGGAATGCTGTTTCACCTTCATATACCTGTAGGATTTGATGCACATTACATTAAGTTGTAACCAATCTTGAATACACTGATAACCTCGCATTATGATCTTTCTATTTTTGTGACCAGGAGCAAACAGGTTAATTTTAAATGTATATGCAGCATTTTGTGACTCCTTGTAGAGAGAAACTCAAGGACTTAGAGGGAAAAGTTGTGGCCAATTAACCCGTATTAAAATGAGAGAAGGAAGAGACAGGTAATTTACTAGCTGTATAAAACTTAACTGCATTGGAGATGACATAACCTGAGGGAGGTAGTAAGCAAAAACTTCAGGTTCTTTATTATTTTGAGACACTGGGGCATCGGATTACAGGAATTGCTCAAGGTGGGAGCAATTTTTAAAATATTTGTTAAATTTCAATTTCTGCCCTAAGTGTTGTCAGTATTATTTTCTCCTTCTGTTTGCTGCGGGGTGACCTCATTGCAGCCTTCCAGAACCTAAAGGGAGCCTCTAAACAGGAGGGGAGCCAATTCTTTGAAAGTGTTGGTAATAGCAGGACAAGAGGAAATGGTTTTAAGTTGAAGGAGGGGACATTTGGGTTGGATATCAGAGGGAAGTTCTTTACCAAGAGAGTGGTGAGGTGCAGGAACAGGCTGCCCAGAGGGGCTGGAGGTGTTCAAGGCCAGGTTGGATGGGGCCCTGGACAACCTGGTCTTGTATTAAATGTGAAGGTTGGCAGCCCTGCATGTGGCAGGAGACTTGGAGCTTGATGATCCTTGAGGTTCCTTCCAGCCCTGGCCATTCTATGATACTGTGTTATGGGAAATTTGTATTTAAACCACGTTTCTGTTACTGAAGCAATCCAGACACTTCATAGTTTAGTAGAATCTAACAATAGTAGCAGCCTTCTTTTTCATATTTTGATATCCCAGTATGTCTGACGTAAAAGTCCATTTACAAACACTGCTGAAAATACTGATCTATTGAATGTAATGACTTTTTAAGATTAATCTTGGTGAAATTAATCTGCGGAGCATTCAGTTACATAAAATTGAATTCTTTTCTGGGTTCTGTCCCTTGTAAGGTGTAGTATATGGCTTTACATGGATTATATTGATGCTTGACATTGCTGTTGCAAATCATATTGTGATTACGTGTTTTATTCTGACACTCAAATTTAAACTGTGCGGGTAAATCAAAGGACAGTTTGGGAATGTAAGGAACAGGAAAAATTAAGGAGTTACCGTTTATTTACCCAAGAAAATTTACCTTTTTACCTACAACATCTTTGAGATTTTAAGGTTGATATTAAGTAAAGAGACTGCCCTTTTCTTTATCCTGGGGTTGCTGATTTCATCCTGTTCTCAGCCCTCTAAAATTGATGTAGCAGTGAATCTAAGCATGCTCTTCTCCTCTCTCGGTCTATACCACTGTCTGTGCTTCTCCCTCCACCTTAAATACTTGGTAAGGGGAGGAGGCCAACCAAAAAGGAACAGTATTTATTAGGCAGACTGGACTCCAGTCCGTGCACGACTTTTGTCTTGGCCCTGGAGTTTCATGCAGAGAAAGGAATAAAAGGGCTGCCAAAAGAGTTCAGGATGGGCATATCCCTTAGGTACACTGCCCAGTATCCTGTAGCAAACTGAGGCTTTAAACCTGCAAATGCAAAGAAGTTGTAACTAGCAATTTTATTCCAAACAGCCTGTTCCATTTTCATGTGGCTTTTATCATAGAAAGAACTGAATATTTTATGTGTCTCTTCTCTGCATGTTTCTCACGCTACTGGGCAAAATATTTCTGTAAGAAGTCAAATTTCTCTTACAGAAATGCACTTTGAGCTTAGGACCGCAACATAAATGAGGCCATGGTTGCACTCTGGACCAAGGTTGCAGGACCAGATCTCTTCATCAGTTGCTTCAGAAGATTTATTGGAGCATCTGTTAGCTCACATCCTCTTGCATGTGGCAAAATACTGTTCACACAAGTCTTCTCCTGACCTGGAGGTGGGAAGTGATTGGAATGCTCATGCAGACCAGGACTGTAGGTCTCCTGCCACTATGATAGCTGGTATTTTTCTTAGACATTTCTGTAGGTTCCTAGAAATTCCTGTAGTTTCTTATAAATTTAAGAACTTATTTGGCAATCAGTTAGCACCTGGTTGGGTCGGTAAATCAATTGTTCTACTGCCTCTCATGCCAGAAGAGAGCAATTTTTTTTAGCTTTTCAGTGTGAGTTCCAGAAAGACTGCAGTGATCGATAGCACACAGCCTGTGTCATAGCCTGAGCCCAGATTTAAAGTCTTCAGTGTTCAAGTCTACAGGGCCTTTCTGTACGTTAGAGGTGTTTGAAATTATGGTGTATTGGTTTTTTGTGGTAAAAGGTAGTCCATCCAGGAAGAGCTATTTCCACGGAACCTCCTAACTCTAAATATTGTGAGAGACCTTTCAAATCTCCGCACTGAATATGGTTGGACCACAAATGTAAATTTGCTTAAAAAATTAAATAACTACACTAAAAAATTTTGAGTATCTGCATCAACCTGGGCAGTCAAAAAGGATGTAAACTCATATATGAGAAGATGGAGAATTACCAAAGAAAGCTCATTGTTCTAAACATTTTCTGCAGCCAGAATATGCTTCCTTACTTTTTTGTTGTTGTTGTTCTTGTGGGTTTAAACACCTGAAAATTGAAATGTTTTGTTCTGATTTGTGACACAAGAAGAGTTATTTTCAGTTCCCAATTAATATCCCAAAAACTGTGGGATTGGAAAGCCCTTCCTTATCTTGCTTTACTGAAGAAAAGAGAGCTTGGCTGACTCCTGTACTAATACATTCTGGAAATACTGTTTTTGGCACGCAAAGATAGAAAGTCTTTAACTCAACAGTCCGTAAAATACACCTGAGAAATAACATGTACTTGAGGCTAAAAATATGATCTAAAATAGATCCTAGTGGGATGCTAGATGTTCAGACTACTTCGAGTCCTCTCACTGAAACAAGAACTTGTTTCTCTTTGCTTTTGTTTCTCAAACAGCTTCTTTATGATCCTTCTCTTGACCTGTAAAAACAAAGTTTGAGTAAGAATTCTTTCTCCAACAAAGTTGCTGCAGCACCATCAGCTGTAATACAGGAGTTCTGCTTAGTACTGCAGAGAAGAATATATGTTCTGGAGGTCTGGGAAAGCACTTAATGAGACCATAATGCATGCTGCATGAGTGTGTTCTTTCCCTGGGGAGTCCCTTTGTAGGGAACAATGATAAACTTTCATATGGTGTTCCATATCATGCTTCATTCTGTTCTATCCAGATTCTGATATTTTTGGTTGCAAATACTTAGGGGTTGCCAGAAGCACGCCCTCTCATATCTACTGAACTATATGTATTTTTCTTTGACTGGCCCATTTCTTGAGTAAATGCTTTTTGTCAGTCAAGGAGAAATGGTTTTTGTGAGGAAAAAGGAGTTAATTTGCTTTTTGCTTTAAGCCATTCACAATGTGCTCTCTGCTTTTACATGTGGTTGACTGCTTGTCAGGTGCAATGCATAACTTTTATTTAGTTTTATTGCTGCAACTGATGATAAAACAAGAGATGACAGTTGTTGTAAGGAGACTGAATTTAGGTGACACTCAGATGTTTATACTTCATTACTTTTCATTGACTTGACAGTTTCCATAGAGTTTATTTCCATCTTATGAGCCTTCAATTACCAAATGAAGATTAGTCCGTGGCTCCAAGCCAAAAGACTGTTGAACAGCTTTTTTAATATTCTTTATCATCACAGATATTACAACTAACTCAAGAATAAATCAACCAAGTGGAAACCTTTGCTTGGAAAAAGCGTGGCATTGATGTACTCGTTTGCTCTAATTGTCCTTGCTAATATTACCCATTGTTAGATTCCATTTTCTTTCATGTCCAGCGAGGGAAGAGAATACACAAAAATGCATATTAAGCCAAGCTATTTGTTTAAGCCAGCAGACTAATAATGCAGCATTTGCTGTCACCTACGCCACCACAGGGGCAGATGGATGTGGATGGCACTGAAGTCTCCTCTATATTAGCACTGAGCAAGCTGCAGAGCCTTGCTGTGCTAGCTGGGATCTGGCAGGAGGTGACCAGTTAACACGAAAGGCCAGGAAGGAAATCAAATAGCTGTAGGAGATGCTGAAATTAACAGATGAGAAGAGGTTGCTTGCAGAATTTTGATTCTACGCAATAAATTATTGCTGGTAAATTAAACTGCTGCCTACCGCTCGGTGATAGTAGAGAACTGGATGTAATGCATATTTTGGCCAGGCAATCATCTACTGTCTTTTACTGACAAACAAGTAAAACCCCAATGAGAAAAAAGACTAAATTAATCATTAGTTCATGTAACATTTAGCAGCACGGTACAGTCCTGACATTTGAGTCCTAAGTGTGCAGTGACTGTTTAAGTTAGGCCTGTTTCTTTAAAAAAAAAAACCAGGGGAAAAGACATGTGGAAATACTTGGGGATGTTTCAGGGGAGCTTGATAGACGTCGGTGTACAAGTCCAGCCGAAAATGACAGTCTCAAATGTTGTAGCTTCCTGTTTACCACACAGTTGTAAATAACACCCTGAGGGGAAACTGTTGAGTTGTGATAAATTGTCGAGCATCCAGGAGCTGGTCTCAGTGGGGACTGCTGCATGCTCAGAGCTCTTGAAAATCCATCCAATTATGGAGGTGCTTATGCATGGGCTTTGAAGGGTCGCTTTTCTTGTGTATTAAAAAGAGTGCTTCTTAAACGCTTCCTGCACTTGCTAGCCATTTATTTTCCCTCTCTTTTATTTTGAAAGCAGCTGAAAAAAGGTAGCGAAATAGGAAGAAACACATTTGAAATGCTGTATAGTCCAATGATGGCATTTAATTTCAGGAATCCAAGGGAGGACTGCTGGTCAGTATTAAGAATGCAAAGGCAGCAGTTGCTCAGGCTTTAGAGAACCATGCAATCCTGTTGAGTCTCGTTTTTGTTTTGGTTTTTTTTTTTTGGAGCCATGGTATAAAAAATGGAACTAAGTTACCATTTTAATCATAGAATATTTGTGTTCTTTTATGTTTTAATTTGAACGTGACAGGTACTGCAAGCTCTCAGGACAGAATATGTTCTAAAATATTTATTAATACTATCAAATGTGAAGAAAAATAATTATAGGCTTATGCTGTTTAAACAGAGCTCCCTTACAGAAAGATGCATGGTGCTAAACTATTTCTTTCATCTCGTAAATAGTCACAAAATAATACTTTGTGTTTTCTTTGTGCTCTGTGTCTTCAAATTGCTTTTTAAAATATTCCTCCTGATATCTCAGCACTGTGGGTAAACTGCATTTCCCACATTTGGCAGAAAAGGAAGCTTAATAAGAGCATGAAATCACTCTTGAGTTTCAACCTGCAAGAGCATGTGATGCAGTGCTGTTCTTTGCTGTTGGGATTATTGGCCAGGGTCAGCCTGGCTCCAGGCAGTTTGTTACAAGGAATAGATATGTCCTATATTGCTCAGTGATTTTTAAACTGTTAACAGTGTTTTAGTCATTCAGTTGCTCGTGTCTCTGCTCTTTTGAATAAGATCAGACGACGCTGGGTGTCCGAAGGCCTGGAGGTTTGATAACTGTTTAAAGAAAGGGCTCCTAAAACACATTCCAATAATGGTGAATGTAAAGCCACCATGGAAATCATCAAATGAATCCTTCTGTATGTTGGCATTCATTAAACTGTGAACCTGAGAGCAAGAAATAACTACCTTAAGGCTAAGGTGCTTCCAGAGAAATCCTGGGCAGTGTCTCTCCTCTTTGAGAGCCATTATTTTCTCACTGAACTCCTGATGGTTAAAGAAATAATTGACTTGGGAAAGAAAAAGCAGATTCGCACAGTGTTCTTGAAAAATGCCTCATCTCTAGAGTAAAGAACAGTTCACTTCCACTGCAGGTGGTTTAAAATTTGATGTGTTTATTTGTTCCTGAAGCGAGAGGAATTTCAGGATGCGTACTGATTTGTGTCAAAAAGATAAAAGGAAAAATCAGTACTAAAAAATACTCACCATCCTCTGTTTCCTTGATGTCTTTCTGGCAATTCTGTATCTCAAACTAAAGACAGCTTCTATCCTGAAATGCTTCAGGTGGACTTTCCTATTTCTTGTGGCTCTAGCGTTGGCTGCCATAAATTGGTTGACTGCCATAAACTGTACTATCAAGAAATACTTTCCAATTTAGTAAGGTAGTGCTTCATCTCTACGGATTCCAAATGGTTGTCTTTCATTGGCTTTACAGTTCAATTCTAAATGGATGTTTATTACCTACACCCATCTATTTTTGGTTATCTTAGACTACTTTGTAAAGGTTCACAATATGGAGCAGTGCCCAAAATATTGTTTCTGTTTTCATTGGATCTGTGTATTATCAAGCAATGCATATAACCATGCATGTGTAAATGTACATACAGACCCGCCTTAAAGATACTTCTCCTGTCCAAAGAAACAACCAAATAATACTTCAGTTAAATAATAGGAGACTTGAAAAAATAGCCGAACTGTCTAATATAAAAGTTTTCAGAAAAGCAGTCTTTAGTATTTCAGGTTATCTGTTTGTTTATTTTTAATTATGGGTGGACTATGGCTAAGCTATGGGTGATTTTTGATTGTAATACTAGGGAGTTTACTGTCTAGGGCTCCAGTAGTTGAAGGTCTCAGAAGATACCTTCTCTGAAAGAGAAGGATGGTCAGGTGGCAGAAGAGGTTAAAGTGCTATCATTGGGTCCTTAACTACCTTGTGTGTTTATATGGATGCTGGAATGCTTAGCTGTTGTTTTTTTTTTCATAGGTCCACCTGTTCTTATCTGTCCCTTTTATTTTTTTGCCATGTTCAACTGCTCAGTAGAATTCTGAATCTGATTTTTTTCTTTTTTCTGAATTGCAGAGCTATGCTCTAACAATGTGCGTGTACGATAATTAGTCTGAAAATTATCTGAACTTAGGCATCTGAAATTGGAAACCCTAAATTAGCAAAATATTTGACCTTGATCATTGAGTTGGCTCCCCATCTGTGCAAGGGGATAATATCCTCTTCACCATGCAGAGGTGCTGTGGAAAGGAAGTGATGAGTATCTGAAGCAGTCCTGTGTTCTAATAATGAGCTCCGTAGGAGCAGCTATGAGAAAACTGATAACTGCCTTTAAAGCAGGTTGGGATTGTGTGCTGCCAATAAGGCCATGCACACAGTGGTGAGGATCAAGTGAAATATTGAAGAAGCCTCGTTATGTGTGAGCACCAGCCCCTTGGTGCAGTGAGTGAGGCAGCTGAAGGCATGTAGGGTATGCAATCAGACTCTAGCACGATGCATATGCATGAGGGACTGAATTACAGCTTGTGGATGTTGAGGCTTATATCTGACATTTCCCAGCTTAATGCTTGCTTGTGAACTTTAGCCATTTTTTGAGGTAGATTTTGTCTGTTACTGTTGAATAAGGGTGAGATTTTCAAAAGCATTTGGCTCTATCCTGCCTGAGCTGGTGGCAGACTTCATGATGGGTAGGAGACATGGATGACTTTAGTGGAGCAGACTTAGGGCAGCGCTGAGTGCCTTTCAAGTCATAAGCTGTGTTGCAAATTGTTGTGAAAGTAGGCTCAGAAAAATGCAGTACTTAATGCTTGAACTCTGTGAAGTTCTTGTCATACCTATGGGCTGTTAGCTTTATTAAGAGCAGCCTTGTATGTGATGTGCTAACATTAGGACTTGGCAGTATTTATTGTTTTTTGGTAGTGTACAACATGAGTATGCAGGATTTTTCTTATTAACCTTGAATGCAAAATTTCATTGACCTGATTCTGAACATCAGAAATCTTGAGGCAACCTACAAAGGTATCTCTCTGACATGCACTGAGTAGCATTTAAATTACACAGAATGAATTTTTGGTGTTATTTATGCTGCTGTAAGCGTCAGAGATCAAAACCTTGTTGTGTCTTATCAGACACTGCTGTGAAGATCAGGCAGTTTAAATTGAAAAATGGTAAAAGGAGGTCTCTTATTTTCGTTTTTCATTTGGAGAAGGCAAAATTTGGCTAGCAGGAGGTTGCATTTATGTAGGGGAAGAAGATCAAAGTGCAAAACAAGAGAATGTGCAAAAACAGCAACATGGAAAGAAATGGGAAGACAATAGAAAAGTGACTTTCTTTCTAGGATTTGTTAAGGCTCCCAACATGCATGATTACATATCATGCACATTGCAGCATATAGGAAAGTCTAAAATGAATGATGCATTCATCTAAATATGTGTGACTTTTGAAAATCAGTATTTTCTGAAAGGGATTCTGCAAGGGGAAGAATACACAAAGAGAATCTCTTCTCCCATTTCTGCATTCACAGCAAAGTTCTACATCCAGCTCAACAAGGCCAGCTGAACAGTGGCACAAAAGAGAGCCTGCATTGCTTATTGCCTGCAGTAGTTCTGGCACCACAATGCAGAGGGGAATTTGAACCAAGTGATTTCATTATTCCTCCTCTCTAAGTATGCTCTCTTTGTGCTATATAAGTACTGAACTCTCTTCTGAAAATCTGTTTTGAATTGTGCTTCTGTAGTGTTGCAGTTTCTTACTGTAGTTATTATTGGGAAAAAAAAATCTCAAAACACGAATGAAATGGTAGGGAATCCCTATAAGATGTTAAATGCTAGATGTATATGGGGATGAATCCTTGTTACAACTAAGGCTAATTCATGACGAGAATGTCACTAAATTGCTAATACTTTGCTCTAAATGTGTGCTTAGGAGTGTCGGGGTTTTCACATGAAGTGCAATTGTGTAAGCCCATCTGTGAGAGATGACTCGAATTCTGTGGTTCCATAGCTTGAAAGCGCACTTCTTTATGTACCACACTTCAAGGTTTATTTGTACGAGAAGTAAGGCTTCTGAAAGAGTGTGACCAGACCCCATGTGCTGCTGCACCAGTGGCTTTTGTGGTATCTGTGAGATTGCTGTTTGTTCTTCTGTAGACAAAGTGATAATAAATCAACCACTTATACCTGCTAAATCAGCAGAACTGGAATATCATCCCAGTATATTTCTATAAGGCAAAGGAAACATGTGAAAATGAGATTTCACCAGAAATTGAATTATGGTGTGCACTACAAAGCTCTGTTTAATACTGAAGTTAATGACCAATGTATTTGCATATTCAATTTCCTCTGAGGTTTCAGCTGTTTTTGTAGGGCTGGGTGGAGAACCTATTCCCCAGCTGAATAGAAATGGCATCCATCATTATTGTGGTAGGACATCTCCTTGGAGAAATTTATGGAAAAAGCTTGTGGCAACAGTAGGAAGCATCCATATTTCTTCAGCTCTTGAGCCCTTGTGCAGATCTGTCCACTGAAAGAACTGGACCCTTCACCTCTTGGTGGATTATCTATTCGTGTGAATGGCCCATTCCTTGTGCAAGTGAACAGATGCTGTCTAGCCCATATTAAATTAAACATGGCTTCATTGTTGGGACTGCTTTGTTAAAGAGAGCATGATATGAGAACTATTGATGATAGGTTGGACTGGATGATCTTGTAGGTCTTTTCCAACCTGGGTGATTCTATGATAATTGCAGTTATAACCTGTCGGTATAAATGCTCCAGTTGTAACATTCTCCAAATCTTAAAACCAAACTATGTAAAATCAAAGCAAAGAAAATATGTTTGTAATTCTGAGAATGAAGTTTACTATTTAGTAATAGGAAGGTAACATAATATAACTAGTAACTGCACACTTGGCTTCTGAAATTCTAGAATTATTCAAAGCGTAAATACAAAGTAAGTGGTGTTTGTGGCTGCTAACCTCTACTACTAGAAACACTCCTATCTTTTTTGATATGATTTCTGCTGCGACTTATTGTTCCTTTTCCTAGGAACTTACCATACTTGCTAAAAACTCACGTAATTTATGTTCAGTGAAGTCCGTGGATCAATGATATTTTAGCAAAATTCTATTCCTTAGCAATCCTCTCTAGATGACTTTTTTTTTTTCAGAATATAGCCATAAGCCAGATTTTTCATTTACTGTACAAGTTATTCAAAAAGAGGTGATATCTAAGACATATTGTGAAAATAAATGAAAAGGGAGGATTCCGGAGTTTATAGATGCAGAGCTAGTTGAAATCAAGATGTATTTTAACCTTCGTTCAGCACAGATCTGATGAACATTCCTTCTTGCTTCACTCCTGAGTACAGTATGCCAGTCATATCAATCTGGAAAAATGCTTGCAATCAACTTACAAATGTCTGTTAGCAAAGAATTCTGGGCTCAGTTTTGCTTGAAGCATGCCTGAATTCTAGCAGCTATTCCAAAAGTCTCAAATTGCACATCTGCTGCTACTCCATATGCTACTGTCTGGCCTGTTTGTAGCTGCATTGCTTTCATATGTTCTCCTCAAACACTTCACGAGAGTGAATTTAGGAGACATTCTCTCCGTGGGCAGTATCTACTCCTGAGAAAAAGGAGATAAACTCTTGATTTCTGCAAACTCTATATCTGCAGTTATTGTGTTGTTGTGTATATATTGGAAAATACACAGGAATTAGTGCCTTGGAAGCAGTTTTCTCTTCTGCAACCATTACGAGTCCTTCCCTGTATAATTCTAAGGAAATACTTCTCAGCCTCCCATTTTTAGCTTAGGTACATCAAAGACATGACATGTATTTTGGTAATCAGACTTCTAGCTATGCTTGATGACTGTCTTCTATTATAATGACATTTTGCAAATTTTTTTGTGTGTACGCATAGTTCAGATCATTTTAAGGAGCCCTTTCTGCTTGTTTGGCATTATATTAGTATTAGAAAATATCTGTTCTTTAGTGTGAAACCTGTAAACAGAAAAATGGCTCTTGGGTGAACCTAGGTAGGTACGTTTGGCTGAACAGCCTTGTGCAGGAGAAGTCATTGTTGCACAAGCATGAATTTGCTTGAATTAACAATAGGAAGTTGGAAGTTCCTATAGAACAGTCTTGCAGTGGCTTGTGCATACACCACTGATGAAAGATCAATTGTATTCTATTTCAAATGGTATGAAACAGTCATCACTCATTTCGGCCGCTTTGGATGATGAACCTGAAAACACCGTTATGCATTAAAAACTTGTCTTAACATCTGTACTGTACCAGACCAGGCTTAATGTTGAAAAGTTTTACTGATGGTTCATAAGCAGGGCTGTCAGTAGTCATTGGAGCCCTTATTAAATTGTATGATCTGTTTTACGGATCTACAGTATATTTAAATTGCAGAGAAATCACATCCATAGTTTTCTAGGTAAGTAATTAGAAGACAGGGCCTACAGACACAGATAAGTAGAAAGTTTTGTAAGATTGTTCTAGTAGGAACTAGGCTGGAAATTGAATAACTGATAATTAATAATTCTATAAATCCTTCCTTATTTCTGGGAGCTGTAACTTGGCTCCATTGACAGATAATACGTCAGACGTGTTTAAACTTCGACCTTAAGACAAAGCTTGATGTTTTGAGCAATGTGATTTTGGCCTAAGCACTCATTACCTCAAGTTATTCATTGTCCTTGCAAATTTCAGGTGTGATTTTTTTTCCGCCAGCATTATGAATGACATTTAATTATTTAAGCCTAACTCCGTAGAGCCATTTTCACACCTTGCATTGTCCAGTGTGCTTGCAGAGGGTTGGCAGCTGACATGTATAGTAGAGTTAAGACCTGCATGTTTCTGGAGTGCCAGAGAGAAGCAAGCAGGATATTCTTTGACATTTAAAATAATCTGTGACATCTAAGATTTGGGAACAAGAATCCTTCTGTTATCCCTTTCATTTCTTCCAAGTGTCTTGCAGTGCTTTCTAATATCTGATGTTATTTGCCTTCCATGCAGTCGTGCAGATCACAATATTTCAGCAATGTTTGGTTTCTTAGCACGCCGTTTCAGCTAACAATCTTTTAAAGATTTTATATAACTTGCCTTTCCTGTCTTCTCTTCAGTATCTCTCAACTATACTGTTTCATAGCAAGTTCTGTATATGTCATCCTAGCTAATAATTATATATACTTATGAATGACTTAAATTTTAAAGATAAGCTTCTTGGCAAAATATGTATAGACACAATTTCAACTTCCATAGAAATGGAAAAAAGCTGCTCGATATGTACAGAAAGTGTTTTGTCAACCTGAGATAATTACTGGTAGGTTTTCTTTCCGTGTTCAAGTTTCTGGTACACAGAGTGATTTTTATCTTTTATATTTGTCAGGAGCAAAACATCACACATATGATCTAAGATGTGTTCGCTCAAGACAGTGCAGGCGAAATAGGCTAAAGGGTTGTGAGCTAACAAAAGCCAGGAGCTATTTTATGCAGTCCCCTGAAAAGAGGAATTTTTTTACATTTTGTAAAGATGATAGGAGGAGTTATTTTGTATGGCTCAGCAAAGCATTGTGATAATTGGGGGGAAAAAAAACCAAAAAACAAGAAAACATGCTTCCTCACTGTAATTTATGTAGGAGAAATGTCTCAGTTGCTCACATGGAACTAGGCAGTATCATGAAAATGATGCTACTCTTATTTCAAAGATCATAATTTCAGAACT
Source organism: Lagopus muta (assembly GCF_023343835.1). Taxonomy (NCBI): domain Eukaryota; kingdom Metazoa; phylum Chordata; class Aves; order Galliformes; family Phasianidae; genus Lagopus; species Lagopus muta. Next base: position 7,631,556 of record NC_064439.1, read on the forward strand.
ATTTTTAATTCAGGAACGCAACAGGAAATGAAGAAAAAAAAATAGTACAGTGAGAATGAGCAAATAAATTCCAGACTCATTCAGATCGACAGATTGGAATATGACTAACATCAAAAGAAAGCTATTTGCAAGATTAGCTCATGCTTAAAACTACACGTTTTGTAAAGTACATACATTCAGTATGTAGGACAAAGTCTTTGCATATTCGGACCAATAGTTGTTAATTGACAAAAGTACTCCTAGACTTGATTTGAAAGGATCTGTCCAGTCATACTTTTTGTCCATGTCTTCACCTTTCTGCTCACCTTTGCTGGTAACTGTGGAGTCTGGTAACAGATTTCATAAAACTTTGACAGACTGGGCAGTGAATTCAAAAGTATTGAGTCCGAATATGAAAATTAGTGGATACGTAGGAAAAAAAGAAATCTCAAATTCTTCTTCTTAGAAAAAAGACAGAATGAACTTGGCATTTGTGTTGTGTAGTTGGCCTGTCAGCTGGCTGAGCGACTCACTGGGTTGTTTCCTTTTCCTTGGCCACTTTTGTTACTTAAGCTGTGACTGTCCAGACCACAGCTGAAAGCTTCTTGATGATTTTGAGTGCAGTGGAAAAGCTATGATGCTCCCTTTTCAGCAGTGGTATCCTTCAGATCTACCATAATCAATGAACTGTACATAGGTAGATACTGAGAAACAGAAATTCACAGAATCATAGAATTACTTAGGATGGAAGGGACCTTAAAGATCACCTAATCCAGCCCTCTCTGCTGTGGGGTTGCCAACCATTACGTCAGGCTGCTCAGGGCTCCATCCAGCCTGGCCTTGAGCATCTCCAGGGATGGGACATCCACAGCTCTCTGGGCAGCCTGTGCCAATGTCTCACCACCTTCTGAGTAAAAAAAATAAAAAATAAAAAATAAAAAAACCTAACATCTAACCTAAATCTCCCTTCTTTTTGATTAAAACCATTTCCCCCTTGTCCTACCGCTATCAGACAATGTAAAAAGTCAGTCCGCCTCCTGTCCTCCTTGAAGGACAAGCCTAGCTCTCAGTCAGTCTTCATAGGAGAGGTGCTCCAGCCCTCTGAGCATCTTTGTGGCCCTCCTCTGGACCCGCTCCAAGAGTTCCGCATCCTTCTTGTGCTGGAGGCCCCAGGTTTGGATGCAGTGCTCCAGATGGGACCTCACAAGTGCAGAGTAGAAGATAGCAGTCACCTCCCTGATTCTGCTGGCCATTAAGAATTATGCACTAAAAAATTTTAATTATTTTACATTACAAAATGTAACTAATATTAATGTATAAGAAGTGTCTAGGAGGTGAAGATTGAAGTCCTAAGCAAAACATTGTTGAAGTTGTTCTGTTTGGCTGTAATCGTCCGTATTCCTGTAGATTTTACCACTTGTCCTGCAACCAAAGAACTTCAGAATTCCTTGTGGTTAGTGACAGGAATACTGCAACTTGGGAAGTAGGCTCTCAGTCTTGGGTGCCTGTAGTAATTCCCCAGAGAATAGCATCTATTGGCACAAATGGGGTGTGAAGCTGAAAAATTTTCTGTCTCGGATGCATCAGCGAGAAGACTCATGCAGTAAGAGCTCAACAGCTTTGTAAATCTCAGCCTGAAAGAACACAGTTTGCTTGAAGGGTGCCAGACAGGGTAGTGCCTTCCAGTTGGAACTGTGTGTATGTGTGGTTTTGTCTGATTGGTACTGTATTAACTTAAGTAATGGCTTTCATTCCAGTGAAGCGCTGAATAGGGAAACAGCCTTAAAGCCTGACAAATCAGGAATCCCTAAACAGATAATAGCCACTTGAGCATCTCAGGGGTAACGTTTAACTTCCTTTAATTCACATAATTTTCTTTGTTTCCTTCTATCAGTCTGCTCGCTGCCTCACATTCTCGTAACAGATTTTTTCCAGGGCTTGTTGTTAGATTATTTTTTTTACTTTTTATTTTTATTTTTGTCATAGGCTCTTGAATACTCCATGCTTCAATGCATTTTTTTTAAGTCAATTACAGCTTTTTGTTTCTCTTAATACCTAATTTTATTGAGACATCAGCATTGCTTCTATCATCCACATGACAAAGTTATAACTTGTGGCCAAGTTTTACTGCCTAGAAGAGGGTGACTTTGACCTTCAAATGAGTATGCAGAAGTCAATGTGCCATTCTCTTTGCTTCTAGAGATTCAGGATTTCCCCACAGCCCACAGTCAGCAAGTTGATAATCTCAGATTATCTCATCAGAAGAGTTCGTGGCCCCAGACCGTTTTCATGTAGCTGGCTTCAGCCAGGCTGGGGGTTTGTGCTCATGCAGTACTGAATGGTCTTCACAGAGACTCTGCATGGCAGAAATGTGCCTCTGAGCAAAGACTATTGCAAATGGCACTGGTGCTCCTCTATGGTTCATGTATACCCACGTTTCTATATACCCACAGGAAGGTGGCTGCCAAAGTGTAATTGAAAGTCGTATGTGGTACAGGGGAGGATCTGTGTTTCTGTTGATTTCTGTAGTGCACCCAGGATACTCTCATCCTACACAGATGTCCATATTAATATGCAATAATAAAACACTGAAATACTACCCAAAGGCCAGAAACAATTTGAGCTGTATTGTGCTCTGCATGAACACAAATAATAGTAAACCCAGCTCCCAAAGGGCCGTTGTCTGAAAGGCAACATGAACAGGTGGAAGAGATGGCAGAAGCAGGAGGTACTGAGAGAAAAGAGGGGTGAGAAGCTGCTGCTAGGTACAATACAACAAAGATTAATACCAGGTGTGGCATAATTCCAATTAAAAATGTTATTTCCTTCAACAAGAAATGTTGTTATCAGAATGAATTGCTACCATCAAGCTTGGTGGAGTGAGGATACGTGTTCTCTGTATGCATGGCAATACTTGTGATTTCTGCCAAACGCAGTTAAAGAACTCCCAGCTTTTTCAGTGTCATCAGGAAGATTAATTTTTCAAGATTTGTTAAAAATATACATGATTTAAGTTGTAGACCAATGCATTTACTAAGCATAAAGCTCCCCTGTGCCCTCCTTCTCACCCATATCTTTTGGACTTCTTTCCATTTCTAGTTGCATAAACATATTAATTATGTATCTGTAATGAATAAAGTATAAGTTGATATTGTGGTTATGACTTCCTCGAATCTTTATGTTACTGGTTGTATGATATATATGGACAAATCCTGCACACCTGACTTGTGTATGTGGGTCCATTAAATCTAGAAGAGGTATATTTTAATTAAGAATTACTCAGGTAATAATGACGGATCAGACCTTAACATTTAGCTGGCTGTTGGTTTATCAATGCTATAACTTCCCATTTAAAAAAATGTTTTGTTTTCTGTAACTCTCCTTTATACATAAAGTGCCGAAGAGAGAACCATAAAATTCTCAGCAGCAAAGCTTTAAAATCCCACATCCCTTTTGAGCTAGAAGGATCTGCATTCTTACATATGAGATTTCCCTGTTGTCTGCAACCCAAAGGAAATGATCTACTGCAGGAAAGGCAAACCATATTTTAAATGTTTGCGTAAACTCAGTGTAAAAGACCATTTATTTTCTGCATAGGTACATCAATATTTGCATTTTCTTCATTATTTTAATGTTTGAAAGACCAGGAATTCCAGGTTTTTGTTCTTTTTTGGAGGGCTGCAGGAAATCTACTTTGCATCTCCTTATTGCAGCTGCAGTGAGTCCAGGCTACTGACAATATCCCCAGATCTCCCTTTACTGAAAATTGTAATTAGACACTGAAAGACATTATAATACATGTCACAATACAGAATATAGTATTTTCATAGACTGTCTGTTTATCATGGCCACCTTGCAACAGAAGCATCAGGCAGAAGATGAGAAAGGATAATGGAAATGGAAGCAACCATTTTAAGCATTTGTTTCACAGAAGGAAGCATAAATAAAGTGTAGAGGTAAAAATTAAAATGTCAGTGAAGAGCCAGGATTGTGTGTGCCTGAAGTATCCGTATACAAACGTGTGTACCTTACATGCAGCACTACAGATATACTAGATATAATTCCCTACTGCCTACCTGTTATACACTGGTTTGTTTGTATTTTCTGCGTGGAGGGTTTTGTTAATGCTGTTTAAACTTGTTCTCAGGACTTTGCTGTATCTTTTATACAGCTGAGACATCTATTTTCAGTGTTCTTCCGCTTCTTTATTTCTTGTTTAACGGTTCTGTCCGGGTGTGAGGGCTCTTTGTAAGCTGTTCTTCAATTGCAGAGAAAAGATCTTGCCGTGGTGCTGTGGGATTCTGTTGCTGAGGTGCTGGCCCCAGGCAAGGGGCTGTGCTTAGGTGTGTGTGAGGATGATACTGTGCATCTCTGTTGTTGTTTCTTTCCCCCCAGCATATATTATATGAGTCCTTTTTTCTTCCTTGTTTGCAGTGCTCTCAATTGTAACTGCTGTTGTTTTATTCTTCTGCAAAGGAATCTGTGATTATCCAAAGCCATCTCTCACTAAATCTGTTTTCATTTGTCACTGCCAGTTGCTGAATTAAACCTCTTGATCAAGCAAAACAGCATTTAGGAAGGATCAAATTTCATCCCAGTTTACTGACGGCAAACAAGAGCACACCTGATAACCTTATATGACAGTACTGTTCACCTTAATATACAAAGATTAATACACACAGGCTCCCTTTCCAGGAAGCAGATTAATGGGGGCACATCTCTGACCCCAGTTTAGTCCTTACCTTTCATTATTAAATCCATACCAAAATGATCCAGATGGCCTAAGAATCTAAATGTAGTGCAGTAATCCTTTGGTGAGCCTACAGTATCTACTTTTGTTGAAGCAAATGATCTTACTAAATTATTTGAAGTATTAATTCAGTTTAAGTGATTTAAACTAGTGCGTGTAGGGCCAGGATTTCTTATTGAATCCTGTCTGCTCTCTAAGGGGCAGCTCTTTATTCTGAAATGTTCTGCTATCAAAGAGTTCCACTTGCTCTGTGTTTCTGGTAGTTGTCTGTGGGGAACATATGCATCTCTCTGAGGTTAGAAGTGTTAGTGACACCTGGAAACAGGGGACCCACTCAGCGGGAGCATCACTCTGATCCTTAATATAGAACCTGAGGTTCTCTTTGTTGCTTTGTGCAGATTGATTTTACTTGACTGGAGTTTGAAAGTGCTAACAGAATTTTGTCAGTGTCCTATTTTAAGGAAATCTTATTAATCACTTTCAGTCATGCTGCATAGAGTTTCCTGCTGTGTATTCTTGCTGAGGAAGGAAATTCCAGCCTGATATTTTCATTAATGATTGCAGAAAGTTGGACTGGCACTAATTCCAAATGCTGAATCAAGAAAGTTTATAAAGTGAACTATATCATAAGAGAAAAGTTATGCGATGGACAGTTCTGTCTTCATTAAGGATTATGCTACATGAAAACAGCAGCTAAAGCAGTTACCTGCAGAGAGTAGTAGCCTTAAAAAAGCACTGTAGGGATTTTTAGCTGCTTCTGAATACATTGAAAACTCACAAAAATATCAGGAGTCAAGCACTTGATGTATTCTTGTAAATGTTTTTAATACAAGTTAATGAATGTGAGCGTTCACTTCTGTGAATGTTCTGGCTATTTCCATACATCACTGTCTTCACACCTTATTTGAAAGTAATGCATTCTTAAAAAGCAAAATCACAAATCTCCTTGTGTGGGATTGCATAGAGAAAAAAAAAAACTAGCTTCAACTTTGAATCTTGGTGATGTTTTTCTCTGTGTTTGTACGTGTGTATATGTGTGCATGTTCTTGTGTATCTGCATGGAAATCTGTGTTACTTTTTTGTTTCTATTTTGTGAAAAGCCTGGTGGTGAGGTGTGGATTAGCATTGTCATTAAGGCTCAGCAGTCTGCCAAGCACCACAGTCAATGATCCAAGTTACTGTGTAATAAGTCTTTTTTGTGGTATGGTGCTGATGCATTGATGATTGGACTAGATGGTCTTTTTCAACCTTAATGATTCTGTGGTTTTATTATTTTAAGTTGCACCTCCATTACATTCATCTGGAAGATGAGAATCCTCAATATCTTCCAGAACGTAATTCAGACTTAGATTCTTACAGCTACTGCACACTTGCTTTTCTACTCATCTAATTTACAGGCAAAATCAGGATTTTACTCCTCCTTATAGATAGCTATGTATTTGCAGATTCATTCCTCATATTGATAGGTGATATGAGTTGGTTATTGAAATGTATTCCAAATCCTCCTATATTTACACCATATTCTAAGTATAGAGCTTAACGCGGTGTTATATAGTGATTCATAATAGAGACAGGTGAGTCAGAATAGAGGAGAAATAGCTAAATTAATTTGACTGCTCCTGAAGGCATTTCTGTCAAAGGAGATACCGGGAAAGAATTTGAATATTGCATCATAAGGGCACAATTTAAGTCAGTGAAAGAAAATGGAATGTGGCTGTGGAGAGTATTTACACTCTGGACTGGACGGAAGATAAGAAGCCTGCAGAGCAGATAAGAGCCAGACCTGATATGCTTCAGCATTCAATTTAGAGAAATACAAACTGAAACATCTCAGATCTTAGAGAATAAAGAATTTAACAAAAAGTAGTTAAGGAGGAATATTGAAAGGGAAAAGAATTAAGAAATCCTCTGTGGAGAAAGATATAACTTGCTTATAGGAATTCTTATTTATTTTAAAGATTCTGTAGTATAAGTACATTAGCTGTTTGAGGTAAAGTTGGTTCTGTATCCTCAGCTTTTGAAGTACCATATAGCCTGCAAGAATACTTTTAATTACTTGGTTATATGTAAGTATTGAAAGTTGTCTCATTTTTAATTTCCTCTTGATAAATGATTTGCTTAACTTCTTGAAGCAAAACTGTTCTGTTGAGTTCTGGTGGAAGCCTCCATGAATGATGTATAAGGTCTCATTTAATTGGTCTTCTGGTCTCTCCATTGTCTACTGAACTTACTTCACTTCCTGAGTGAATTTAATGAACTTGCTGTCTGTAGGGAACATTGATATTAATGGTGCTGTAATGTTCAAAGGCCCTGAGCAGGGCTGGTGCAAGATGCTGTGCAAACATACTGATTTGATCACAGGCCCCAACTTCATTTTGCTAGTCTTGTTACTTTAGTTTCTCACTTGCAGCAAATTCAGTGAAAAAAAGTTCCTTTGAAACCACAGTATGATAGCATAATTGCTGCTCAGCAGCAGCAGGAACATTGGAATAGGGCCTGTAGAGTAGGATTCAAGGGACCGAATAATTGGGGCCATTAAAAACATTATGTCAGGTCTGTCTGTGTCCTCGAGGGGAAATCATGTGGAAATAATGGCAATGGATCCTTCTATATTGGCCTCAACAGCTCAGCTTTCTTGAGTGGAGATGGTACGTTTACTCATCGCTTGGCTCACCCCTATACTGCTGCATGGATCACTGTGTTGTGTGATAAAGGGACAGGAAAAGAAGTACCCTCCTAATACTAAGGGATTAAATAAAAACAAAAGCACAGGAGTGCTGGAAGGGAAAAGTCGCTCCTCTACACACACTTAAATGGGAGAAGAAGAATGTTATTCCAAGATGGACACAGAGCTGTGTAGTGCTTGATCACACCTGTCTGACCTAGCTTTGTGGGACCCCCAGCTTGTGGGCTATTCACAGACCTCACAGTCAAATGGTTGCTGCATGGTTCTGCATGGACTTGGGCGACTGCTCTGGTTCCAGATGGTGATGGTGATTTTTCATCTTTATTTATCTAGAGATTGGTAAGCAAGAGGTTCCAATCAGGAAAATTACCTATCTGTAGATGTCCCTGTTCATTGTAGGTGAGTTGGACTAGATGACCTTTAAGGTTCCCTTCCAACTCTAAAGATTCTGATTCTGTGAAAATGCAAAGATGGAATGATGTGCAGGCGGAATTAATTTTCATATTTTTTTCCAAATTTTATCAGTTTTATTAGGAGATCAGATCACCTCCACAACACAGATACAGAAAGAATATTCTTCCGGTATTAACTGTATGAAAATCAAACTGTCAGACTTCCTGTTCTTGTTTCCAGTGTTATCACTATTAGTGTAACTCTGGTGAAATCTCTTATTGACCCTGGGCCTTCTCTCACTTTTTTCCTCTAAGAACCCAGTAGCTTTTAGTTCATGGAGGTACTGCAGATTAAACTTCGCCAAGTTTTACAGAATGCATTGAAATGACTAGATGAAAGCAGATTATCAGTGCAGGGCATTGTTAAATTATCTCACCCTAAAGTGACTCATCTTGAGAAATCAAAAATAGGGTGCCAGTGGGTTTTGTCTTTTAGTTGCCGTACTGCAACAAAGGCTAGCTAAGCAGCCTTTCCACTCTGACGGGCTGTCAGCATTTCAGTTTGCATCTGGGGCAAATGTTTGCAAGAGACTTTCTGCTTGAGCAGAAGGAAACTGATATGAGGAAAAAGATTTTTCTGTGTTGTCATAATGGAGCCCCTATAATTCCTCAAACTCTGCTTTTTAGATCTGGAATGCATTCTGTGATTTCTGTAACTGCAGAGAACACACTTTATGTGTGTTTCTGCTTCCCTTCTTCAAGTGTGTGATGAAATACTGCCAGTTATTCACCTCTCTGTCAGATTTGTTTCCTCGTTCTGGCTAAGTGCTTTCAGTGTGCTCCACAGCTCGATGTTTAATAGTCATGGCAAATTTATGTCTACTTTTTCATTTTTGGCTGATACACTGATGTTTGTTTCTTGTTTTGATTTTCTAGAGGTAGATGAGAAGAGGTCAATGGGGAAGGACTTTTTGTACTGATTTGTCACGTCATTTTTTCTTATGTGAGGTTATATTATGACTTGTAAGCCTTTTAGATTTAGGCAGGAGTATTAACAGCCATCAGTGAGGTGCAAGGACCAGATTTATGCACATATCATGATTCGGGAGGGGAGAGCAGCTCAGTGTTTCCCTGCCCCTCCCTCCTCTGTCTGACCATGATGCTGTGTCCCCATATTCAGTGTTGCTTCTACCCAAATCTTGCTTTCCATAACTACGAAGGCGTAATGGTGGCCAAAACAGAAGCACTGTGTGTTGGGATCTGAATGAGATCGAGCCTGAGAGAAACTGTACCATCAGTGCTCTATGAAGGACCTTCACTTTCTCAGAGATCTCTGACCAGGGAGGCCTTCCCATTTACACAGAGGCAGCGTGGCTCTCCTGGGAGCTGTTTGTTGATGCTGTCTTTTAGCTGCTCTTATATCTTTTATTTGAAACACCTTCTGAATAGGTGAAGTATACCCAAAATATTCAGATATTTCAGATATTCTGCTTCCAGGAATTGGAGGCTAAGAATTAAGTCCTGATACTTCTCTGGTTTCAGAAGGGCATGTGGTAAGATGGCAAAGGGGAGGGGGAGAGGTGCAGGGGTCTCCTGATTGCTTTCTACAGCTCCCTGAAATGAGGTTATGGCAAAGTGCGAGTCAGCCTCTTCTCCTGCATAACTAGCAATAGAACTAGAGAGAATGGCCTCAGGTTGTGCCAGGAGAAGTTGGATGTTAGGAAACATTTCCTCTCCAAAAGAGCAGTCAGCTCTGGAACAGGCTGTCCAGAGAGGTGGTGGATCACCGTCCTGGAGATGTTCAAGAAATGCTTACATATTGTACTGACAGACGTGTTTTAGTGGGGAAATATTGATGGTGGGTGAATGCTTAGACTGGATGATCTTGGAGGTATTTTCCAACCTTGTTAGTTCTATGATTCTCTGGGGTCTCCATCTCTGTAGTGTGATCTGGTAGAGGACAGAAATGAGTGGCTGATTTAATTTGAGATTAAGCTTTGGATAAGAATGTGGCTTAGCCAGCTAGATCACTGGAGTCAGTCTCTGGCCTTATGAGGCTATCCCGTATGTGACAAGAGACAGGAAAGCAAACCAGAATGATGGATCCAGCAAAGTAGGAACTGAGGCAAGAAAATCTCTGATTCCTGGTCAATAGTTACAGCCTTTTCAAAGGTGCAAAGTAATTGCTTCCACTTTCTGTGATATTTCTCAGAACCAGATACAACCACAGTTCTCCAAGCTTGCTTTGTTGCTCCGTGAGATCCCCATTCTATCCTGGAGGCAACTCCTAGGCAGTGCGCCCAGGATTTCCTGGGATGTGTATCTCAAAATCTTGTTTCTCTGTGGCTGTGGTATTCCTTGACTGAAGGGTCTGCAGTGCTAAGCTGCAGTTGGAGAGCCCACTAGCTAGCTGATCTCCTCTGAAAGTGTGGCAGATCCAATCCCCACAGTGCCATGCAGCTCATCAGTAGCCAAAGGATTCATTAGCAGTGGGGGATGGATTGCAAGAAAGGCTGCAGAATTGCATAAATCTAGCTGCAGGGAAGCATGACATGCAAACAGAAGTATGGCCTTACCCTGAATATACTAAAGTTAACCCATCTGATAAATTCTTTGACTGCAAATGAACAATGCTGAAGTCTGCTTGGGTGGAACCTCTTGAGGTTTATGAGAGTTTTGAATGGCTTTCTGGAGATCTTGCATGGTTCTCTATAGCCCCACAATACAAATCGATGTTTTTAGGGCAAGTAAGAGCTGTGTGATAAACTAAAAACGTATTTGCATAACCTTGATATGTCTGTGCAAGAATTAGCTTTCACATCTGGCAAATAAAATACTGTGTAAACTTTCTGTGACCAAAAGATGTCATTAACATAAAATGAATTGTAATTAATCTTAGTTAACTGCTAATTACCTGTAAAATCTGATTAAAGAGAAATCTAAATTTGCCTGCAGTAATTAGTGTGCTGATATGAAGGCTATGTCCATGTAAATATGTCTAGCTCTCTCTGCTAATTTATCATCGATGATATTTACAAGCTTTTTTTTTTTTTTCTTTCTGCAAAGGTTACAGAGAATGAAGGGCAAAATTAGAATAATGAATTTTTGTTTATTAACACAGCAACAGAACAGATCTTATATAGATATTTTATAGATTCCAACACGATGATATTATCAGAGAAGCATAGCATTTCAAACACATTAGCATAGAAATAGGTTTGTTTCCTATTACTTCAGATAGTTCTGCTTGCACTGGATTGTCATTTAGCTGTCAGTAGAAACGCAACAAACATTCAGTGTGAACTGACCCCCAAGAGCAGACCGGCGATTCTGCTGTTCATTGACAAATGCATTTTGAAATATTCACATAATGAAATCCCCAGAGCAAATGGACTTTAATAGCTCACGGGTTCTGTAAAGCAACATAAAATCAGAGCTGGACACACAGGGTGAATTTTAAGTAGGGATAGTAGCAAGTATATACCCACTTACTAATGTGATTGAAAGGAGTAAGACCTGTAATTCTCTGCTCTGTCAGGTGGTAACTCCTTTCCTCCCTTTTAGCACAAATTCATTAGCTGTTCTCCATCAGATTGTTCTAAGAATATTCCTATACCAGGAAAACTTTGTGCCATGTCCAAGACCATAAGGGCAATCTACAGAGCATTCCACATAGAAAGCACACAGACCCAAACTCTCAGCACCGCACAGTGAGCTACCACTCAAAATGCCCCATGCTCGTGATGTATCACTGCATTTGCTCTGATCACGTGTAGCCTGCCTCCACCACCTTCATACAGCAAGATGCTTTTTATGTTCCACTGGAAGAATAACACATCCTGATCCTCTCCCTTCAGTCCTCTAAGCAGTTCTTCCAAACCTCCCCCAACTGATTGTCGGAACCATGATGCAATCAGGTTGTACAAAATAACAAATGCAAAAGCTGCCAAAATATCTCTAAAGCCATCACAGAAAACTGTTCTTGACAGCCACATCACCAGTGAGTTCTGCACATGGGAGCCTTGGAGTGTAATATGCTTTCTCTGATGTACCAAACACCCTCTTGGAGTTAAGCAAGTGAAAACAAACAGTGATTTTGCACCACAATAATTCTGTATTTTTAATTGGAAATGAACAGAAAATCTAGTCCTCAGAGGACAGCACTTCTTGTGGGGAACTGCTTTATCTGTGTTTGGCTGAGCCTTGTTCTCAAGAGAGATGTGCAAAACTCCTTCGAGGGAGGAAGTTTGAGTTAAAATGCACAACTTTGCTGGATGTTACAAATATAGGCACAACTGAATCATTTTGAATATTGCATTACAGCTTTTACTAAGCCTTTCTTTTTGATAAACTCTTTCTATTCCACCTACTGTCCAACTGATAAGGAAATGAGCCTTATCACCTCTCCCCGTGGTTACCCTTCCGGATGCCCTTCTCTCAAGTTCTTAGCTGATTAACATAACTAAACAAAGCTCAGAACAGCAGGTCCCAGTCTGTACGAAGACTGACGTTTCCTGCCTCTATTTCAGCCAAAATTGTATCAGTTGCCTTATAAAAGACAATCACATCTTCAAATCTTGCCAGTCGTATTTGGATGAAACATGGTGTTTAGATGTCTACAACAGAACTACTGGAATCTCTTTGCTAAAGTTTCTCTCGCATGAGGATAAGAGATGAAAAGTTGAGGTAGGCTTTTCTGTTTATAGGGCAAGAGGAAGGATATCAAAACAACTTCCTCGATGTGATCCCCTTTCTCTTTGGAGTGAGGATGAATGGATTTTGGCCTGGTGGATATGTACAGTCATACTCTGCTTACACACAGACAGGAAAACTGTAGAAGCATTCAGCTATGTCTCCAAAACGTGAAGTCCTGAATTAGGCCCTTAGCTCTGCCCTAAGATGCCCAAAGATTGTAGCACTAATGGTCAGTTACCAAATGATCTCATAACATGAGCTACTACGTCGTCTGCATATGGCTCTGTGAAGATTTATGCTGCCATATAAATAAAGGCAGAGTAGAATTTGTTCCTCTATGGAGAAATTGAAAAAATATTTATGTTATTTAATCTTAACTCAGTTTTTACTGGAGCCTTCTATAGCAATGGTGCAATGGAGAAACCTGTCTGATATGTACAAACTTTGGAAGTGCATAGTGATGGATCCTTAGTGGCAGATTTTCAGGCTATGGTGTGTGTTCTCTTTTTAGGATGAGAAGGAACCTCTCATTCCTTTTACTGTGGAAACCAGGAGGTGAGCTCAACATGCTTTAAAAACATTTTGATTTTTCACAGCTGTATTTCTCTGCGGCCTTTTCTTTGTTACTTGATCATATCTAAAATCTGCCCACTTAGTTGTACTCTTCAGGAGCTGCTCAGTCCGTTGATATTCAGCAGATAGATGCCTAAATGGTTTTGGCCATTGAATGTTTAAGAAATTCTTCTGTCTTCCCTGACATTTACTTGCATCTCAGAAACAGTTACATGATTGCATCTCTGTTTTAGGCATTCTACAGATTGGAGTAATTATGGAAAGCCAAAATACTGATATTTCCTTTGACAGATGGGTTAGAATGGGGTTAGAAATGGGTTAGAATGGTTAGAATGGTTATCATAGAATGGGTTAACTTGGAAGGGATTTCAAAGATCATGCAATTCCAGCCCCTATCATGGGTTAGTTGCCCACCAGCAGATCAGGCTGCCCAGAGCCGTATCCATCCTGGCCTTGAGCACCTCCAGGAATGGAGCATGCATTGCTTCTCTGGGCAAATGAAAAGCCTATTCAGATATTTGCCTATTCAGAGGGCAGAGATTGTGCTTCTGTTTTTGTGGGGGGTTTTTTTGTTTATTTGTTTTTTGAATCAGTGCTCTCATGTCAGCTTGTTATGTGCCAGTGCTGTTAATCCAACCTACAGCTTCTCTGCAAATAGGACTCGATTTATTTGCATTTTTTATGCCTGGTGTCAATTCCTTGTAGCTCACAACCAAAGCCTGAATTCTGGCTGGTTCTCCTTAAGATTTTATGACAACTGGCTGTGATAAAAATACTTAAAAGACCCCCCCAGGCCAGGAGCAGAACTTAGTGCGTCTTCCTGAATGCCAGCAAATCACCTTGCCAGCAGCAGCTGAGCTTTTCATGTCTGGAACAAAGTCCTGCTGACATTGTCCCTTCACTAACATCTTGTCAACATTTTTGAAACAGACAGCTTTCATTTCCTTTCTTTTTCTGAATGCTGCATGTGAGTGATTTCAGAAACTAGTGAGCAAGGCTTCTGAGTACACATGCCTTCGTTACAAACTGGCCATCCCATTGAGCATTGGTGCTTCCTTATCAGCCCAGCGTGGGTTATGTCCTTCCCCATGCCCTGCTCCTGAAGGTTGGGATGTTATGCAGTAGTAGGGTGGTAGTTGGAAACGTGTGTGAGAAATACAGTCACAAAGCTTCTTCTGCTACAGAATGTGGTGCACCAGGCTGATAATGCAAATTGACACTGCCTGTCATTTGGAGGTGAGCACCATCATATCAAAGTAGCTGAAATGCAGCAGAACTGTCATTTAGAGGTAAAACTATTAGAGAGAGTGATGGAAAGAGGTAGATTTGAGAGCAAGGTAGAGCTGCCATTTTTTACCATCTCAAATAATCAGTAAAAGAAGTTTATCAAATCAGATGAAAAAAACACAAGTGTCTCATGGAATAACCTGGACCTAAAAGTTTTTGGATTAGAAAAGGTATAAAATTCGAACTGACTGAAACTGTTAGGTAAGATTTCCTATGGTTGTTTCAGAGAGCACTCCATAGTAAAAGAACAGGGGGGAAGTGTGCCTTCCTTCTGATGGTCGGCATCAAAGAGCTGGTAAAATATTTGAGCAGATTAAGAGATCTTTGGTTATTGGGTGCAGGCTAGAGGCATTTAACAGTGCTGTCTTTATTCAGTGGACATGTGGGGTTCTTGGCACCAGGAAGGAGAGGGCTGCTTGGCTTTTTCTTCCTCCTAGTGTTGGGATTTAGCTCTGATTACTGAGGCTGATTCTTCTTTTATGTAAGAGAGCAAAGCAGGCAATGATTCAGTCTATTAAAGCTGAACTGTATCAAACTGACTGGTGATTCTGTGCTGGAAATCAGCAATGGGCTACTGCTTAGAATAAAAAACAATCATGATAACATCGTTGATTCATGGCTATCCAGTCCACATCTTTAAAATTCAGAAGAAAAACAAAAGGAGGCTTAACTGCTAAATTAATCAACACAGGCTGAAAATCTGCAGCAAACAGATTATCTTCAAAACAAAGAAAAGGGAAAGGGAAAAAGGGAAGGGAAAGGAAAGGGGAGGGGAGGAAAGAACAGTCTAAGCAAGTTTTATGCTATTCTAAAGCAAGAAGCTAGGTAGGACTAAATCCCATAGACTTCTAAGAAAATGCAGAACAATTTGCCTCTGCTGTTGCAAGAAGAAGGAGGTGTGAAGATCTGAGACAAGCTTGCTTATCTTTTGGTGCTCACACCCAAGTATCCTTTTGCTCCTAATTGTCCTAGGCTTCTCATCTGCTGTTCCTTTGACTCAAATATTTTGTGGGATAATCATTTGCTCGAACCACCCATTAAAAACAAATGGCATAACAAGAGAACCTGGTGGGATAAGTTGAACAAATGCTGGCAGAAACAATGGGCATCCTCACAAATCCTAAGGATAAGACAGGTGGAACCTTGCTATCTTCACAGCAGCAGCATGCTCCATCGGTGCCAGCTGGCTCCCTTCCACTGCCCACTCCCTGCAGGAGCCAGAGTCCCAAAAGCACTGACTGGTTTTCACTGATGGAGGTCTGTTCAGCATAACGTGGAAGTACATTTCTTTCAGCTGTTTTAAGCCTGTAAAGGAGCTGTGATCTATGACAAGTCAGGGTGAATGACAGGTTTCCTAATTCAGATCATGTCTTATATTAGGTTTCACATCACCAGGTTGCAGAATACAGGATGCTTGGCTGTTGCCTGATTTTTCTTTCCTTTGAAGCACACAGATAATGTTAAAAATGGAGGAAACATCTGAAGGGAAATGTTAATAATATTCAGATTCTCTGCTGATGTAAACCAGCTCAGACTTCCCTGGAGATGCTCTGAGCTACCCCAGGCAAGAGCCGGAGCCAGGAAGGATGGCAGTTCTCTTGGCGCGCTGTTTCAATGTTCCTGTTTAGCTGGGATTATCAAATTGCAACTTCATTAGTTGCTAATTTCCTTTTGGCATTTTGAAAATACCAGATGAAGTGTTTTTTCTTCCACTGAAGACTGTATGCTCTCTTGTTTTCCCGTGCTGTCCAGATGCATCTGCAGTTTATGGGAAGGCCGTAGGACTGTGAATCTGGTCCTGCTCCTTCCATTCCCCAGACAGTGACATCCATACTGCTGTGCAAATGGTCATTATTGTATTTCTACAGCAGTTCCAAGGCAAAAATGAAAAATGGTTCTACACTTGGAGTTGGAAAGAAGTTACTAGCTTTGAAATTTAAAAAACACTGTAGTCTGTCTTGGCTTGTGTGCAATATACTCCAAAAAGAGTCAAGTTCAGAATCATTTTGGAAATTTTACAGGCCTGTGCCTGCTTCATGTAAGAATGCAGGAGGCAAGGAAAAGTTGCCTTGATTTTCCATCACACATACAATTTAAAGGTATTTAGATTGCTTGTCTTTAGCAAAGGTTTCCTGCTGTCCTCTGTATCGTTATTTCAGCTGCAGCTTCATAACCTGATGTCCTAGGTTAGAAAAAATAACTTATTGCAGGGTCAGGTATCTAAGATTAAAGCTAAAATAGCATTTTAAATGCTTCTTTGTGATGTCTTGAATATACATCAGCTTAAACGCTACATCCACCTACCCTCCCAGTCATACACCTACTGCTGAATAAAGTTATTGCATGGAAATCTATTTGAAATACAAATCTGGAAAAAATACACTTATTTTATCTTTGGACCAGTACTTGTGTAGAGGCTGTTTCATTAATGTATTATCTCATAAAGATGACTGTGTTTGTTGCAACTGAAATAAGATTAAATGAATCAGCTACTGCAGTGCATCTGTTCAGTCAGGGCACTTTGCTCTCACTTTGTAAAACAGACTTCAGACTAATGAAGTATGGTCTGTCACACGCATTTTCGCTGGAACCATCTTGCTGATAATTGTGTCACAGCTATGGCTGGGTCAATAAATGTTGCCCTTGTCCGTTGCCTTTTGCTGTCACACAAGATAAGACAGTTTTTCATCACATGGTGCAGACGTAGAGTCTGTACAGATCACTGTTTAATTTCTTCCATGTAGGAACTCTCTACTTAGTTCCTATTTCGTGCTATATCCAAATTCATTCATTGCTGAAATGGCTGAGTTAGCAATGGGCAACTGGTACTTAGCATTGCAGTAGACCTGGGAATCATTCAACTTTCATAGATCCTCTTTTAAATTCAATGTATTCAGCAACTTCTGAAAACAACATACTATCTGCAATTATGCTGTTTCAGCTTGTGGCTCACTGATGGATGAGAACGACAGGAGAAACATTGCAGTACATAATATATGCAATGTGTTGATTAGGTATTGCAGTGATTTCATTGAGTATGTAATTTGCTAACAACGAAATAGCCAAGAATGGGAAGGAGGATAGGAGAGAAAACTGTTAGCTGTAGTGTCACACCTCCTGGTTGGTATTTCAAGGGACATCAGACAGTGTAGAGCCATCTGCTTTTATAGCCACCTTGGACGCTCTGGAGAGGAGATTTAACCAGGTTGAGAAGGGTGAGCTTGGGCTAGATTTGAAAAAGGCAAGTGAGGTGAAAAGGAGAGGAGTAAGAAAGTGCCTTATCTCAACTGGGGTGAAGAAGGAGCAACCTGCCTAGAAGTCTTGGATAAAACAGAGTTCATCACTAAGTTTTTCTGTGTTTAAACTTTTTTTTTTTTATTTGGTCTTAGGTTTGTTCCTTTTGTTAAGATTTGATAATCGGAGATCAAACCCATCGCTTGTACTAACCTTGGGTTACATTGGAAAGGACAATGTGGTGCTGCCAAACCCAGCTGGGCTGAGTGCAGAGCCTGCTGTGAAATGTCCTCAGCAGGGAGGGACCATCTGGGTCTTCTTCCCAAATAGGAGAAATGAGGAGAATCTCACCAGTTTGGAGAGACTGCAGAAGGCTCAAAGATGTGCCACACATTTTACTTGTGATTGTGAACAGGCAGGAATATTCTGTCTGACAAAAACAATTCTTTCCCTCTGCCTTTTTTTTTCCTTTTTGAAGTCATACTCTTTTTCTTGGATCTAATTGGAAAAAAAACAAAAACAAAAACAAAAAGCAAAAACAACAAAAAAAAAAAACTAAAAAAAGAAGAAGTGATGAATATTCTGGTTTAAAAAAAAAAAAAAAAGTAGAGCCTAGAAGAGCAAACTGCACAGAAATTACATTATTTGCCATTCTCCCACCTCCACAAGGAACATGCCAGCCATTCAGCAGCTGGATGCTCTGGGCTGGGTTTCTCTCAGTCTTGTTACAGCTGTATAAACAATTAAATATTTATTGGACTAGGAAAGGGAATTGGCTATGTGGAGAAAAAAGAGACTCACCTGGGACACATGGGCCAACTTCAGTTCTCAGCTCTGGAACTGCTAAAGTAAATTTTCCTGACCTACTTCTGAGTTGTTGGCCTTGGTCACCAGGTATATCTGTTGCTGTTGCCCAATGTCTTCCTCACATCCAGATCTACTGAATATAAAACAACTTTTCTAACTGTTTCATCAAAATGAGCATGTTCCCAGCAGAAGGGTTAGTTTCAGTGCCTCGGTAGTGTAACATTTAATGCATTTGTTCATATATTTTTGAATATTTTTTCAAGTGTAAGGAAGTATTTCTTCAAGTGAACCACTGGCTGCATTTTCGTTTTCCCAGATGAACCTTGAAAGCTGAAGCATGAAAACAAAGATGTCTGCTACCTTATTCTGCATTTTCTTTCTTTCTCTTTCCCAGTGGGAAGATGGCCAGTTACCTTTTGCATGTTGCTAGCTTCTTTCTTTAGCACAAGACAAAGCATATGCTGTTTCTCTGTACATCTGGGCATCCAGTCACAAGGATGCAGAGCTCCCAACCCCTGTATTTTGTCATCACACGCAGTGCAAATAGGCCAAAGAGAAATGTGGAGTGATGAAAATGTTGTATTTTGTTCAGAAAGCAAACTAGAAGGACCAGATGTCCAAAAATGACCACAGGGAGATCTGCATGGATGTATGTTCAGGAAGGCTCAAAGCTCTCTTTTTTTATTTTAAGCATAGAGATTTTTCTTATACCAAATCATTATTGTGAAATAGCTTTTTACTTATATCCAGGCTTACCTGTGCTTGGCTTTCCCAATTGAGTGGGAACTGAATTTAAAACGTGGCTCAAAGAAAAACTCTTGTCAAATATTTGTATTTTTTAGTTGTTTACAGCTTTTAATTTGATTCCTTTTGATCTCAGGAATGTTAATAGCCAAGTACGATAGCCAGAACTCCATTCTGGCACTAGTTTTCTTCTCACAGTTCCCTCAACATTTCGGTAACTAAGTGTAAATTAATTACAGGAAAAAATGTAGCAGTGATGCTCTGCATTGAAACGGCATGTTCTGATAACTGGCTTAACTGTTCTCTGCTTCCTGTGCATCTTCCTTGAGGTTGGTGGGGCTGGCATGGGAAGAACTGTCTTTGCCTGCTGCTGTTGCTGCCTGCTGCTGCGCATCTTAAATTTAGAGCTGGTAAGACACAAGGGAGATCTTAGTTATGAAAAAGCCATGAGATTCCCAGTAATTTTCCGAGAGAGCTTGGGTTCGTGTTGTCATTGTTTTTAACACTCTCATAACTAGCATGCTGTGTATTTGTCAGTATTGCTACAACTTGTTGTGCTGTTAAATTCAGCTGGATAGCAGCAGCAATTGCCAAAAATTGTTAAATTAATACAATGTGGAAGTTTTTGTTATCGTTTTGTTTTTCTTTCTTATTACACAAAATGATTAACAGTCGAGTCACATAGACTTTTCTTTGGGCTGTTTTGATGAGTAAACCTGCAGAAGCAAATGTGTAACAGGGGCATCTGTTAAAGGAGGATGGAAATGTTGGCAGAGATGTCTGTGCTATGCAAGCAGGAATTTCTGGTGGAAGGGAGTCTGTTTCCTAATGAAGACCAGTTTCATAGCAGCTCCCCAGTGCCAGCCCACGGTTGGCTTTTGTCAGTGTAGATATAGCAACAAGCAGTGAAGCAAACTGTATTAACTGGGGATCTATTGTGATTTTGTCACTCCTGCTGGTCTTTTGCATTAAGAGAGTGTGACTTGGCCAGCAGCACAATGTTAAGCACAAAGCCTCCACATCATAGAATCATAGAATGATTTCAGTTGGAAGGGACCCTAAAGATTACCCTGTTCCAACCCCCGGACACTATCCAACCTGGCCTTGTGCACCTCCAGAGATGTAGCATCCATGCCTTCTCTGAGTTAACTTGTTTCAGTGTCTCACTGCCCTCTGAGTAAAGAAATTGTTCCTAACGTGTAACGTAAATCTTCCCTCTTTTAGTTTAAAGGCATTCCTCCTTGTCCTGTTGCTATCAGATCATGTAAAAAGGCAGTTTTCCCTTCTGCTTAAGTAATGTAAGGCCTCAATGAGGTCTACCTGCAGCCTTCTCTTCTTCAAGCTAAACAAGCTCAGCTCCCTCAACCTTTCTTCACAGGAGAGGTGCTCCAGCCCTCTGAGCATCTTTGTGGCCGTCCTCTGGACTGGCTCCAATGACTCCACATCCTCCTTGGTCTGGGGGTCCCAGGCCTGGATGCAGTGCTCCAGACGGGGTCTTATAAAGGCAGTATAGGGGAGAGACAATCTGAAAGTTATTTGGATACAAACTTATTTTGCCCTTGTCCTGCTTGTGCTTCTGGGAAGTGTGTTACCATTTCCAAAGGACTCATACGAACTGCAGCTGATAGGCTGGATTGGAGAAATGTCTTGTGGCAAAAGATGGATTGAACACGGTCCCTTGCACCATGTTCAGCACACCAGTATATCACAGTAGCCCTCCCAGGATCTGCTAGTTTTGCACTTATTTTTTATTTTCACTTCTTAGCATTTTTTGTGATTCCCATCTAACAGAGCAGTGCCTACCCTCAGTGCTTCAGGTACCGGTGCGTGATTACTGTAGGATGAAGCAAGAGAAAGGCTTTAACCTTGCAGAGGTGTTGACTTCAAGTTTTTAGGAATCATGACTTGAGTTCTCAACAAGTTCATGATAACTGCCCAAGAAAACTAAGGAAATTTAAAACTGTTATCTTGAACAACACTGAGTCACTGAGGAGCCATTTAAAACATGTTTTCCTGCACCGTGAAGGGCTAAAGGCTTTTATTTGGTTATTTTTCCAAGAAATACTCTAATAATCCCACAGCTGAAGAAATAGGATCATTAAGGAAATACCAAGAGCTTGCCAATACTGGTGAGTAAATCTGCATACTCACAGCTCTTATTAAACTAAATAAGTCATGGGAATTGAAAGACCCTGGAAAGGAAGTTTTAAATCATTAAATCCTTCTGATCTCTCTATGGAGGCATAGAGTTTCTAACTACTTTATTTAGAGCCTTCTGACCTCTTTCTTGATCACTTGCTTACATGCTGGTTGGCATCATGGTCAACCAACTGGTGGCTGAGAATAGGAAGGTGGGAATCAGCTTTCTCCAACGTGTCCTGCTTTCCATTGATCTGCAGAGGCCCTGTGGGACAGCAAAGCCACTCTGTTAAGAGGGAGACAGGTAATGGAAATGCTTCTTTGGAAAAGATTTTAAAAATAATGAGCTGTAACATATTTGCAGTGATTGTTATAGGGAGTCCTACGTTTGCTGAGTATCTCTCTGCAGATAGGTGTTCACTTCTGTAGCTATTGGTCTTTTTGTGATGTGGGCTGCGTTTGGGATCTCTCTGCCATGTCTCTTCCCTCTGGCCGCACGTCTGGTTGACCGGTAGTTGGGAAAATCTATTAAATGTACACATGATTTTTGGTAACCCTTCAGCTTCTGGGTCATTAGCAGACGAGACAGACTTGGTGACTACATGTTCTTCTAGTAGGCCTGCTGTACTTGCTGGCACTGTCTTGTAAATCTGAGGTTTTTTTCTTCGTAAGCATGTGGGGGGAGGGAGGCTGTGTCTGGTTGCTGTGGTACAACTGGAGACATGGGTGACCACTACTGTGCACCGGAGTGGCTATGCACCACTGGTTGAGCCCTTCCTTCATATGGGCCAGCAGGAGTGTGATGTTTCTCCTATTAGTGTCCATATCCTGAGCCTCCTTCCAGCACAATGAGCATGGGACTATGTCAGCATTCCACACAGACGCGGGGAGGACAAGTCCTAAGGACTAACCTAAAGCAAAGCTTAGCCTGATTTAAAGATGCAGTCGAACATCAGATCAGATGAATGCCATTGTACAACTTTTTTTTTTTCTTTTTTTTTCCTTTGGACATGATCTGCTCCTATAGAGCATTCCTTACAGCAAGAATCCTTGCTGATCAATCTTTCTTACTAGGGGAAAGTAGGACTCAAGTAGCAGTGTTCCACGCAATCCCATGGGGCTGAACTGATGCAATGTTGTTATGCTATTTCAAAAGACAGATAAAGGAGGGAATTAATTATAATATTGACTCCAAATTAACTGTGTTAGATTAAATGGTTTGGTCAATGCTGGGTGATTTTTAAAATGTATTAAACAGTACATTATTTCTAATATTCATTTAAACAAGAGAATCAAAATATTTTATGTGAGTAAATAAATGGATTCTGAAGCATAATTCTACTGACTAAGTAAGAAGGCTTAGTGCAATAATGGGCATTTTTTTACGAAAGAAACACAAGAATGACCTTAAGAGGGCAGGCAGAGGATCTGTCTGGTCCAGTGCCTTGTCTTGGGCAGTGGTCAGTACCAGATATCTGCAGAATAGTATAAAAAAGGGAAATGCACAGCTGCCTTATTTCAGGTCACCCTCTTTGTTTCCAGCTATCTGTTGAGAAGGGCCTGCAGTGCCAAAGATGGATCTCTCCAGATTTAACTTCATACACTGTCACTGAAATCAGTGCTATTGTAATAGATTGGCATTGCTGGAACAAATGCAAAGTCCGGCTTTTAGCTTCCACTGAGGCAGTGCCATTGAATCCTATCCTGACAACAGAAAGAATAAACAGGAAGAGGTGATTTTATGGCATTATATCTCAACAAGGCCAATGGACACCTCTAACAAGAGTTGAAATATAATAAAAGCCAGGAGTGCAGTAGTATGTCAGTGATAAAAATCACACATCAGGATTATGAAGATGAATTATACGGCAGTTTTCTGCTTCTTTGAGCCTGAAGATTTCTCTAGAGAATTCAAGGTTTAAGCATAAAATGTTTCTGGCTGATAGAGCTGCTTACGTTGTTGCTGTGACTTACTCATGTTTTCCACTGAACTGATATATTTAAATAACATCTAAAGTTTGTGTCCTGTAGCCCTATCAGTTCTGCTATCAGTTCTGATAGTCCTTAAACCACAGGAAATGAAAGGAGATGAGAATCTTTTTGCTGAAAAGACTGGCTCTGACTTCAGAATTTCTGAGGGTAGCCAGTGTCTCAAGATGGTTACTGTGCCTGCACATAGTAGATGGGCGAACGATCCCAAATTTTGTCTCTGGTGTTGAGGAATGCATTGCTAGGCTGAGATATGCTCACAAAGATGCCATTTTTCAGCTGAAATGGGAGTAAAATTTCATATTCTCACCAGTCTATGTGGCCTGTTCCTGACCAGTTCTCTGTTGTCTGTGTTCCTGACCCTTTGCATTCAGATCCAGGCCACATACAGCTACTGCAAACACCGCAGCTTTCTGTCTCACTGATGACACTCACTGTACATCTTCCAGCATCTCCGCAAGGTTTAAGTGAGCTCTGGCAGCAGCAGTTCAGGGCCTCACCAGGCTTTCTCCTGCAAAACATGAGAGGAAGAAGGAGCTGTCAGGCACAGATTTTATCACAGTTTTCTCAGTATTTGGTATTTCTCTTAACTGAAGAACTCCAGGAAGCACATGACTAGATGTACACCTCAAAGCAAGCAGGCAAATGAACAACAACAACAACAAAAAAAAACAACCTTGAAATGGATGTACTGGCAACATGTAATCTAGAAATATAATGATACATTTTAGATTTTCTATTTGAAAATATTCATGGCTTTTGGAGTAATCTGGTAATTTGATGTATGTGTGAGTCTGTCTCCTGTTCCCTGATTACTGAGGAATTGACAGTGCACAGCTATCAAAAAAAGGTGAAGAATGGTGCTTCTGCTCCTGTTTTGTTCTTATTTTCTTGGCCACGGTGTCTGGGCATTATGAGTCTTCTTTGCAGAGCAGAGAAGCTCAGTACATGAGATTTACAAGGAATAGCCCTTGCAGAGTATTTTCCTTGGGTCTGGGAGAATTTCAGGTTAGATATTAGGAAAAATTTCTTTTCAAAAAGAGTGGTGATGCATTGGAACAGGCTGCCCAGGGGAGTCACCATCCTGGGAGGTGTTCAAGAAATGTGGAGACGTGGCACTGAGGGTTGTGGTTTAATGGATATTGTGGTGATTGTTTGATGGTTAGACTAGATGATCGTAGTGATCTTTTCCAATCTTAATGATTCTATGATTCCTAATGGGAAAGTGTCAGAAGTGTGCTTTAGAGAGGGTTCACATGCAGCAAGGCAGTGAAAACAGCCACAGTCATATGGGATAGCTCTGTTACAGAGGGATGTCTGAATCCTAGTGCACAGCACAGCTTTTCCCATACCTGTATTTTGCTATTTTGTTAGCAGATTTTTGGATGAAATCCCAGCCAAATCTCTTCCCTGTGGCGGTGAATCAGTGGGGATGCTGTGTGCATACTCATTAGACTTCAAAATCCTCATGCATAAAGAAGGACTTACAGTCAGGACAAGCTAATGGTGTTTGACCAACAGCATTCTTATTGGATTTCTTTCATGTCCAGTGCTGAGAAATGTTGCACTTTAAATTATGTTTTATTGATGTTGGCGTGCTTTTCTTTCCCCTCTTACTTTTTCCACATGGGAAAAGCTGTGCTGTTTCATTTATGTTAAGCAATTAATAAAATGAAATATTTTGCATCCTGTTGTCTGTCACAGAGTGGCAGAACTCGTATGTATACAGGTAAAGGCACTGACTACAAATTCCCACTCTACTACTAAAACACATCCGTTCTGTGCTAGACTTTCAGTCTACTGGTGTTGTAGGATTGTTATTTTTTTATGTTGTGTCTACCAGAACATCTTGCACTAAGAATATGCTAAGAACGTCTTATGCTAAGAATAGGTGACCTAGGGAAGTGGTGGAGTCACCATCCCTGAAGGTTTTTAATAAAAGGGTGAATGTGGCACTCGGTGTCATGGTTTTGAGTGCTCACAGGTGTGGGTTGAACTAGATGATCTTAGTGATCTTTCCAACCTTCATGATTCTTTGATGCTATAATTTTATTTTAAAGGAATTTTTTGTTTCATTGCTTTGAAATAAGAACAAAGGATACATAATTTCCGTTAGTCTTTTTTTTCAGTATTAAGAGTGTGTGTGTATACATATATATATTATTTTGTGTCTTCGGGACACAAAAGGTCTGGGTTTATCTTCCTCTGCCAGATAAGTCCTGTGCAACTTGAGGCTGGTTGGTTTTAGCAAAAGGCTACGAATAAGTCAGAGACAATTAAAGATCACTAACAAACCATTGACTTGCAGTATCTTTATCAGTGTTCAGTTTGGGCTCCTCACTACATGAAAGACACTGAGGCCCAGGAGCGTGTCCAGAGAAGGGCAGTGGAGCTGTGAGGGGTCTGGAGCACAAGTCTGATGGGGAGCGGCTGAGGGAGCTGGGGTTGTTCAGTGTGGAGAAGAGGAGGCTCAGAGAGACCTCACCATGCTCTACAACTGCATGAAGGGAGATCTTGATGAGGTGGGGTTTAGCCTCTTCTCCCAGGTAATAATAACAGGATGAGAGGGGATGGCCTGAAGTTTTGCCAGGGGAGGTTCAGGTTGGATGTTAGGAAGAATTTCTTGTCAGAAAGAGTGGTGATGCAGTGGCACAGGCTGCCCTGGGAGGTGGTGGAGTCACCGTCCCTGGAGGTGTTCAAGAAATGTGAGATATGGCACTGAGGGATGCGGTCAGTGGGCAAGGTGGACATGGGATGATGGCTGAGCTAGATGACCATAGAGGTCTTTTCCAACCTTAATGATCCTGTGATTCTATGATTATTTTACAAAATGTGGTGTTGTTTGAAGTGTTTGTGATTATTTACTTAGAGAGCATTGAGAGAAAAATAAAATAAATTAAAAAAACAACATCACCTAATCCTTCAGTCATTACTTTGGGACCTATAGCACCACTGCAGAAGTCTGTACAGGACTTTTGACAAGCATGGTGAGTGAGTCTGAGTTAGGAGTTTCTGTGGGGGTCTCAATGTTTGGCATGGTCAGATCCTCTCCTAAAATCATCTGCTCAGGACTTCTGTTGCACAATGTACTAACAGTCAGGGAAACATGCTGCATTTGGTAGTTAAACTGAAATAGCCTTCGTTTTCACTGATATGAGCTGTTGGAATAATGAAATATTTTGCGTTTAATTAGGAAAAATGGAAAAATGAGTTATGAGAATATGTCATTTTCTTTTATGTGACAGTTAGCATTGTGCCATACATGGCAGTCTGGAATTTATGTGCAACTATCTTTTGCAATTAGTCATCTTATTTACAGTCAAATAACTGGTTTTAGTAGAATTTCTGTGCAACTGCAATTACATCTACAGAATGAGCAGATCAATCCCACCTGCATGTGCCAGGTGGATGCTTCCGCAGACGCCATGCATCCCAGCCCCTTGTGCTCTAGGTGTGTGTGACAGGCTGAATCCAATAAGTCCAGGAGAAAGAAAGTCTCTGCTTTCTTCAAATGAAAAACTGAAGTAATGTAACTTAACCTTATTTGCCAAAGCAGTATTACATTTCACTATGCCATCTCCTGACTTGGCAATTCTGAGCAGGCGGAATGCAGCGTTGTGTGTTGAGGAGAATATTGGGTGGAGGTCAGGACCAAATCCTGCAGCTGTTCTTCCCCTTGATAAAAACACTGTAACTTAGAAGAGAAAGGGCTACAGGATCAGGCCATGACATACAGAACAACTGAAATATTTCATGAGATGAAGGGGATAATTAATCATGCCAGGATTAAACTACTTTGTTTTACTTTTTCTGAGGTAGTATGTGCTTCCAGAAGCTCCTCTCTTTTAAAATGAAGATGGTACAGAATTCTTGCTTTGAGCACTAATTTTTTTATTATTATTATTATTTATTGCATGAGATGCAATAAATTATTATTGATTATTTATTGCGTGAGATGCTGGTTCATAAATCCAGTTAACAGCTGAAGAATGTGAAGAACCATGTTTTGTATTGTATACAGTGCACAAAGCCTTAGTAGATACGTGACTACACATGAGGTCAGCATTATTATTGTGAATGGCAAATGTATCTTGCAGACATGTTCATCCACATCCTCCCTGCAGCACATATGTGAATGTAGGGTTAAATAGCAGGGCTGGATGCACACCTGAGCCCTGGCTGGAGATCTGCCTTTCCCCTGCCCCCAGCAGCCAGCAAAGCCAGAGGCAGAATTCGAGGTACAGTGTTCCAAATGACCCATCCAAACATGACCACCCTGTTTTGAGGAGCAGCTGTACTTTTAGCCTCAGAATCAGATCATAGGCATTGTTTAGTCAACAAGAGGTAGCTTTTCAACACCATTTACTGATACACAAGTTGGTCTTATGTTTTCCATACCCCAGAAGATACCTCATACGGGACTTATTTTAAGCAGGCATCAGAGAGTCTGAGCTTGATGTATTCATTATTAATAATAATAAATCAGTTAATTGTGGTCATGCTTCTTTGGGGAAGCTACTCTTGGAAAGTAAAGAATATCTGAAGGAAATGTGCTCTGAATTTTTACCAATGTATTTCACTAAACCCACCCAATCAGAAGGCCCCATTCACTTTTGGAGGTTGCTAATGTTAGATATTCCTGTATGGAGTCAGGAGTTAGACTTGATGATCCTAAAGGTCCCTTCCAACTCAGGATATTCTGTGATTCTGTGATTATATTTCTCCAAAT
Source organism: Lagopus muta (assembly GCF_023343835.1). Lineage (NCBI taxonomy): Eukaryota > Metazoa > Chordata > Aves > Galliformes > Phasianidae > Lagopus > Lagopus muta. The sequence continues at coordinate 7,659,560 of NC_064439.1, forward strand.
ATTACTGTTTTTATATGTCTTAGGAGCTAAACTGTATTCATATTATGATTGCAACCATTTTCTAGACCATCTGTCTTTCAGAACTATCAAAAGCCTAGATGAATGATACTGTAATTTGGAACTAGGTATTTCATTCCCTTGAATTTACTAATGTCAGGCAGAATATAGCTCACTTCTGTTTTCAATAATTATGATCTAATTACCTCAGCCAAGCTGTGACATCTCAATAGGAATAAGCATTTTTTGTGATGCTTACTCAGTCAAGGGGACACCTAGAAAGGATTTTGCATAAATAACCTACCATGTATGAATGTGACTGTGTAACCAGGATCTTTGAAATTAAGTGGATAGGGAACATGCTTCATAAGAGTCCTTCTCATTTTTAAGGATGAACATGTCCATGGTGTGGTGGGGAAAAGCCTCTGCATCTTCCTGAGCAGCATAAGCTGTGTGGAGACATCACATAAGAACAGAAAACCTTAGGCTGGAATTTCCTAGCCCAAGCCTGTGCCAGGCAGGGGCAGGACACACTACATCAGGTTGCTGGTGGCCTCATCCAGTCCAGATTTAAAACTCTTCATGGCTGGAGATTGCACAGTCTGACTGGCCCATATTCCCATGCTTTATCAGTCCTATTGTGAAGATTTTTTTTTCATTAGATCTAATCAGAATTTCCCATGTTGAAACTTGCCACCATTACACTTTACCTTTGCTATGCATGAAAGATCTACCAAGAAATGTTTCTCTGTCCACAAAGACCTACCAAAAAAAAAAAAAAAAAAAGGGAAAAAAGGGAGAAAAGAAGAAGGAACATGAGATAGATACTCCCTTTCATCACTTGTGTCCATTTAGAAGTTGCCTGTAAATTATCATCAGAGTCAAGCTCCATGCAAATACAGTATGTCTCTGGTGTATATACAGTTATCCTTGTATGGTCCTTAATTCATAGAATTGTAGAATCACAGAATGGCTTGGATTGGAAGGGACCTCAAGGATCATGAATCTCCAACCCCCTGCTGAATGCAGGGCCACCAACCTTCAGATCTGATACTAGACCAGGCTGCCCAGGGCCCCATCCAACCTGGTCTTGAACACCTCCATGGATGGAGCATCCACAGCCTCTCTGGGCAGCTGTTCCAGCACCTCACCACTCTCTCTGTAAAGAATTTCCCCCTGACATCCAACCTAAATCTTCCCTCCCTCAACTTAAAACCATTTCCTCTTGTCCTGCTGTTATCTGCCCTTGTGAAGAGTCAACTCCTCCTATTTGCAAGCTCTCTTTAGATACTGGAAGGCTGCAGTGAGGTCACCCCACAGCCTTCTCTTCTCCAGGATGAACAAGCCCAGCTCCCTCAGCCTGTCTTTGTAGGGGAGTTGCTCCAGCCTTCTGATCATCTTTGTGACCCTGCTCTGGGCCACATGGTCATTCATACTTTTTTGAACTCGATGGCCTATTCTGTTCAGTTCCTGGGTTTTACTGCTTTAGAGATTAAGCCAGGGTTGTGTAGTAAAATGAGTCGCTGTCTTGAAGATTTGTTGTGATGTTGAGAAGGGCATTGTGAATGTTACGTTAAGTGTCCCTAATTAGAAGCAGATTTGGACATTCATCTGTCTGAGTGTTGATTCTGAATTTGTAAAAAAAGGATAGCAGTTCTCAGTTTCTTAAAAAAATATATTAGGAAGACAAGTTCCTTATGTGAACAACACTCTGAGGCTTTGGAGAATGCCACAGACTGTGTCCATACTGCAAGGATTGTTGAGAAGTAAAAAAGTGTGAAATTTATACAGGATGAAATTAATTAGGGAAAGAGCTGCACTGAGCATACCCACAGTGTGAAAGAAACTTGGCAAAATAAATGAGATAAGGCCATAGGCAAAACGATGCTGGGGCATGATGTGGCATCCAAATGCTTAGAACCTAAAGAGGCATTGTAAATTTTGGCTTTTTCTAATTCCTGAGACCTCACTTTGCAACCTCAGTTGTTTAGTACATATTTTAAAAGGTATTTAATATTATTAGCATTAAAGCATCCCAAACCAGACTGGCATTTTTAGAGGCCAAATGCATTAGCGCTCATCTGTTACAAACACTGCATATTCAGATGATTCATATGGTACTTAGGAGAATCAGCTGGGGATGGGTGTTTGGCTGAACATGTGGAGGTTTGTGATTTGTGGTGAAGGACACACTAGCCGCGGATCCGAGCAGATGGTGGTCATTACTTTTGCCAACATGTGACTGTGTTTAATTATAATGGAAGTGCTGAGGCAGATTATTTTCCTGAGCTGTTTACATATATCTTCATCACAAAGTGAGTAAGTGTTCAAGGAAGCATTGCATACAAAATACCAGAACAGCAGTGAGTTCATTTTAATCATTGCTGTATGACTCAATGTCTAAAATCTAGATGTTCAAGGTCTCACGTATGTTTCTAGATAGATCCTTCCCTTGGGAGCAATGCACTGTGTTCTTCCCAACGTGCACTGGTCAGTTGGTGCAATTCAGTCTGGTGGAAACTGCATTTTTCCTTGAATTCATGATGCGATAGAGTAAATTCTGGCTGCACATAATAAATGTCTGCATACCTTAAACTGCAAATACAGCCGGCCATTTTATACCACATTATGTGGAATTATCTGTAAAGCAATATGATTCCATTTTAGGGGCAGCGCTGTTTTATGTTCTTATGCTCTCACTGGGTCATATTTTCAATGTTATGGATTATTTTATTATTGTTTGGATAATGACACTCCAAACTCTTTCTTTCCCTTGGCCTCATAATGCATCTTCAGTAATAGTGTGGTCTCTTGACTGTGAGTTTGTGGCTGTGGAATAATTTTTAGCAATTAAACACATTATTGATTAAACAGTTCCTTCTGTTCTGTAATTCATCCCATTACACAGAGCCCAGGGAACGAAAAACAGCTGCAAAGAGGGCAAAATGTAGAGAAGACAAGCTGTGCAAGATTCTTCCGCCCCAACCCCAGATTTCACAGCTAACTTTCTGCCTCAACAGCATCATGCAACCCATGATGAAGTGCTCCAGAAGGAAACCACATGCCACGTGCAGAAATAGTGCATAAAATGAGTGCTGCTGGAGGCAGGGCTGATATTTCCTATCTGTTTTGGGGCTTATACATCTCAAAGAATTTTTAAATTGGGACTGAGATGCTTCTAATTCAGGGTGGATGCAGAGCACTACAGTAGTCAATAGATCTCAGTTTGCAGTGAGGTATATGTTGCTGGGAAAAGGAGCAGACCAGGCACGTCTGTGTAGAATTATTGACAGTCTCTGGAATGGGTGAAGAGAATGAGATGCATAGGGGTGGTGGGAAGCGTGATGTCCTGCTGAGAGCACAATGGCAGTTGAGAAGATTTTCCTTTCACTCTTCTTTTAATTACACATCCAATTATCGAACTGCGTGTCTGAACTACCACGTAGAACTGTGTGTGAAGTACCACTGGATGAGCTATTTTGATTTATGAAGTTCTCTAAAAAATTGTTTAAGAGCCCTAAACACTTCCATTGTGGTGTATTTTAGTGAAATAGGTGTTTGAACTACCAGCTCATAATCAAGCTGGTCATAAAATGGTATTGTAATTTACTGCAAGTAAGAAGTGGGGCATCTTCTGTTTTGCTATGCTGTGTTTTCTGAGTTTTGTTTGTCTTAGCTGTAGCTGTGATATACTGCATTCTGTTTGATCTTATCACAGTTTGCACTTCCTTTATTAAACTGAAATAACAAAACTTACTTTTTAGAAGTAACAGGAGATTGTTTTTGTTCTTGGAGGCTTTGTATGCAACTGACCTTCACTTAAGCATTTTGTGCTATATAAATATTCCAGGTGAGCCATGAATCAGGATTAATGCATTAGGTGACTACCAAATCATTAGTAGTGCAGGATGTAATAAAGTTGCTGCCAGGGTTTTATTAAACAGGGCATGTTAGTCATTAAGATAAAGTAATGGTGTTTGTAAATATGAGAGCAGAACCTCATTTCCTCTGGGTGTCTCATCTTAAGCAGGTGGCAATGTTAGGAATGGCAAGTAGCAAGGTAGAAAGTCAGGCATCATTTAAATCTCCATGGTGACTGAATTCTGATTAAATAATTTACTGCATCTCTTCTCAGAAGGAAGACGATCCTTTATTTTGCATTTGGCCTCAGGACTGTAATCTGGTAGTGCTAAGAGCTGATTTTTCAGAATCAGAAACAAATACTGAAAGGAATGGAGCAAGGAAAAACTCACAGTTTGCAGCAAGTACACTTTTTTTCTGGTGGTAACTGAACAGGAATGGGAAACGAGACATTTTTAATCTATTGTCATGGACAAACAGGAATAGAATGCCAAAACAATCTCCAAATTCTGTTACAATTGAAAATTTCCCGGTTTAATTGATACTCATCCATTTATTTTATTCATTTTTTGGGCTTGCCACATAGTTTGAGTTTCAGGTATGAAAAAACATCTTTTTTTGGAGGGGAGGGAAGAGGGGAACAGAGTTTAAACTTTATGTAGATATGTGTTCTGGTTAATGGCTCGTCCTTATAAACTATCCTGTGCTTTATAATAGTCTTTAGCTGAACTAGACGTTTTTGTTTGCATTGCTCATTTCTGTAAGCAGTAACTAACATGTGATTTAAATGAAGAATTTATAAGTATCTGAGTTTTATACCTTATTTCACAGTGATTTATTTCTGTGTAGAATGTGCTTTTACTACAAGTGACATTTCAACAACATACTGCAGTCTCTGGAGTCCTTGAACTCCTTCCAAGCAGTGAGCCTGCTGAGGTTTGAGCCAGTTTGGAAATCTATCTGTTGGGTTGATGGATTATAGTCCATGTAGTGAGCACTCAGCCTCCACAAGGTTCATGGCATCTTCACCTTTAAGTATCTAATTTATGTAGAAATGCCAATAAATTATTTAGAAGGACATGCTTGCAGATATCAGCAGTTCTGAAGCAAGTAAAAATACTACGACTTTGAAAATCATTGAAAATGTTGGCAGATCTTCAACAGTTCTGTATGGGTTCTGGCTATTCAGTATCTGAGAAGTACAAAGCTTGTTTTGTTGTTTTTTTTTTTATCTCCAAGATTTTTGTCATTTCTTTAAGAATTTAATGGATTGTTCTAGGAATAAAGTCCGCATTTATTCTGGAAAAGCATTCATCCCAGAATCATGAGGGAACAGTGTGCACTCAGTATGACGTGGATATGAAAAGTTTCTTCTTTTTTTACTTCAGACCAGGTTGTCTACCTGATGCTCTTGGATCAAACTCAAGACTTTCCCTTGACATTGGTTTGTTTTGCTGATAGCAAAGTCAAAGCCATGTCAAGGACTTGTTGAGGCATGGGCAACCAAGTCCCATTACCTAGATTAGGCTGTGTTCAGTTACTGTAGGCCTGTCTTTACAGTGAGGATTCCAGTTAGCACAGCATGCAGCACGTATGACAACATAGAAGCTTGCCCTGGAGGACTATGTAATCCTGCTGGGGATCTGCAGATGTTGACTATTCAGGGTAACCTAAACCTGCCTGAAAGCGTCTATTTAAAAAGGAGTGTTTTTGCAAGTGCTGAACACCAATGTTCTTTATTGAACCAACAGGCAATTGAAAATGACCTTTTGAGCACAGTGGAGTAAAATTAACATATTTTAATATACAGGCTTATTAGAACCTGGTTTAGAAGAAAGAGAGAGATCCAGTTGTGCTGTTTCTGTTTAGGGTTTGCAAGGTACCACCAGGTAGAAGAACATTTGCAAACTCTAGCCTTCTTCTCTTTCCCCAAAACTTTCTCTCTGCCCCAAATTATCCCTGAAAGAAAAAAAGAAAAAAAAAAAAGAAGAAAAAAAAGAAAGAAAAAAAGCCTGAATTAATTTTGATTTGATTATAAATGAGTATTATCATTGCACTGCCATGTTAGATGTCTGCCTTTTCTAGAAATGTTGGGTAGCACTCAGCTGCTCCTCATAGGACTTGCTCTCCAGAAATACAGCTTTCATGCTGCTGGTGGCTCTGAACTTTTGCATCCATATGGTAGCTCATAGCCTGCTGCAGCGGAGATATCTCTCACCCCTAAGCAACAATCTTATTTGAGCCGGTAAACATCTGGTGGAAATTGTTGTTTACTGTTTTGTTTGTTTTTACCATGGCTGGATTACTGCAATTTTAAGTGTGAATCTGTTCCAGGGGGTATCTTGAGATGGAATTTGGTAAAGGAAAGACAGCCTTTCTTGAAATACATCCAGATTCACATGAATTTGATTCGTATCAACAAATTGGCTTTCTGACACTATGTCAATACGTAGTGGTAGACAGAGGCTCTGAATGCATTTCCCTACAACAAGGTTATGGAAGGAGCTTTAACAGTGTTAGGGAATGTCAGGGTTTTCAGCTGCTGACTGCCTCGGAGATACACTAATGATATTAAAACACTTCAAGTTGTCAACAGTGACTTGCTTAGCAGAAGCTTTGAGGTCAACATTGCTTCTTATAATGAAGCTCTCTTTCGGTCATGCTTGGACAGTCTCTATCACAGGGAGGTCATAGTTATAATTGGAACTTTTAGCAACTGCTGTTGAGTCTGCTGATAAACTGAACATCTAGGTACTAGCACAGTGGTTGACACTCCTGGTCAGTTCTCCGTTATTTATTATGTATATATTTGCTGTGGACATCTGTTGCCCATATCTCTTCCCCATCCCATTCAATGGCAGTGCCATCGTATTTAGAAGCTGTAGCCTCTCATCTGGTAATTGCCAATTTATCCAATCATCCCCTTACCTCTCTGGGAGTGTGTGCAGAGCTTTCCCATTTAGCTCAATCTGGGAACATTCCTCAGACACAAGTACCTGTCTGACTATCTCAGGGGCTGTTTCTTTGGCAGCTGCTCTCACTGGATAGTAACCACTGCCTTGCAGTAGCTAGAGTTCCTTACGGGGAGGAAGATAACTTAGTTTTATGTTGTTTTGTAGATCTGATGTTTGCAGACCGTGATGTGTTACAGCATGGTCTGGAGGAATCTTGTTAGTTGAGCTGCTTGTTGAAATATTTAAACCTCTTGGTGAGCCTGTACCGTGAAAGCAATATGGTATGTTTTTTTCTCACAGAATAGATGTGCATTTAAGAGGGCTATAAGTATGTCAAACTATAGGCATGTAATGTGATTTTGAAATAAGCGAAGCATGGTCTGAAGAACAAAAAAGGCAGTCAGCATGAAGATCTGTATTTCAGCTTTAATTTTTAATCACTCTCCCAGTCCATTAGGGAAGTGAAAACAGAATATGATCAATTGATGAATGTTTTTTTTTCCAGAAATGTTAATTTCACTGTTATGAAGTAACACTTGTTACTGCAAAGGAAGTTATTAGATTGTATATACATGAAGTAATACCCCTACAAGAAGTTAGATGAATAACCCTTAATAAATCACAGACCACTAGGGTATGCAGTTAATATCAAGATTAATTATACCCTGACTTGTTAAGTCATTATATTATAGATAGCAATGTTGAAATTTAATTTTTCACTAAAAACTGATGAATTCTGTGTAGTTGTTTAACTATTTATAAGCACCCTTGAGATGCAAGCTAAAACATATTACTGTTTCATCATTTTGCCTTGTATAATGGAGTAGTTAAACTTACAGTATCAATCACACCAAAACTTAATTTGATTTTCTGTTTTTCTGACTCAACCTTGTAAACACCTCTTTGTTTTTCATCTTCTGAAGTGTGCTATAGCAGGATGGTTTCGTTTTTGTTTTTTGATTTTGCACTTCTCTTCTTACGAGGATGACTGAGAAGCAGGAAAGCACAGGATGTATTCAGCCACGTTGAGGATGTGTTATGAGATGCCTAATATGCTGTTTGTATCAAATATAATTTATGCTCTTGAGTCACCAGCATAATATTCTATCTTATCACCCCGTGATATTCTATCATTGTGCTGATTAAGGATCAGATTTGTTTAGAAATTATGACACTGTTCAGTTAGGCTCAGCTCCTTGCATTGTGAGCAGTATTGGGTGATAAGTGGTGATGCACGGGCTTGTGCATAGGGCAGACATCCTCCAGAAGGAAAATGGTGCCCCTGTAATGGATACATATGTTGTGCTTTGGGTCTTTCCCTGCAGGGATGGTGTTTATTTTAGTAAATTATACGCAAGAATATCTAGGAAATGCTTAAGCTCTGCATCCTGCAGAGAACCATGGAACAAGAACACAAGTTTAAATGGTCCCCAAATATAGAAAGGCATCCCATAACTGAGAAGTCCTGAAGGGCATATGAGGAAATCATTGCCCATCCCCCCCTTTTTTTTTCCCCTGTGGATGGAGGAGAGCATCCTACCAGGAAGGAGCAGTAGTGTGCATTAACTGCCAGTACTGTTTTTTAATTGCTACCGAAAGGATTTAGTGAGGTAATAAATATAGTTACTGGTTTGAGGAGCTGCTTGTGTTAAGCAGTATTAAAATGGTCTTTAGATGAAGAAAGCAACAGCGCCCCAAGGCACATTGTGCAGTTATTTAATGTAAGAAAAGCAGACAAACAGAAACAATTATAATAGTCATTCTTGACTTTTTTGGGAATTACTGACTTTTCATTTTCTTAATGCTCACGTTTCTCTTATGTATCTGTTTTTTAAACTCTCTGCAGCCCACATGCATGACACTTAGAATTCTGAAGAACTGTCTGCCCCATTTCCGCAACACTGAGCTCATAGCTTAAATGTTGCATGAGAAGAAGTGCGTGCCATCTAGACTAATTTAAATGCCATCCCTAATGGACATAGCAAGCATTTTTCCAGGCTGATTCCAAGCACAATCCCATCGTTGGGCAGGTCAAACATTGTCACTCCTGATCCTTCTCCCACCTGTGACAGCAGTGTTGCCGAATCAGGATCTTGAATTTTTATATGCATGGAAGACTCTGTACAAATAAAGTTTTTTCTAACATTTCTTTCATCTAGGCTTTCCTGTGTAGGTCTTTCTCTGAGAGAAGCATTTTCTCCTTTAGGAATTTGAATTCTTAAGACAAATGGGAAATCAATTGCCTTGTGATTGTGAGGCATGTAAAGCGTGGAGGGCCTTGGGCAGTCCATGTGAATGCAAGTGCAGAGGTTTCGTGGACTTGTCTGTAGTGGGCATGTGGGTTCAGAAGCCTTGTTGTCAAAGGATGAGGATTATGACAAGACATCTTTTATTCCTGTGGGGGACAATGAGTCCCACATCCTCATTCCTCATGAAAAGTTGCACTACAAAGTTGAAGTGCCTCCTGTAATTTCACAAAGATATTTGATGCAAGCCTCAAGCTGTCTTTTCCATCTGTGCCAGACACAATTTTGTTGTTCTAGAAAATGACTGTGTGTTACAGTCTGTTACGTGGGGGCTTGATAAGACCTTGGAAGATTGATTATTTTACACTTTTTATCTTCAGCCTGCAAAGGGGATGTGCTGTGTGGCCACAGAGCTCGTGCCAAGCACATCGCCTCAAGTGGCACTTGTTCCTGAACTCCCAGCATTGCTGGAATTACATTACCAGACCACAGAGAAAAAGTAGAACTCCACTTACTCCTTGCATACATATACATGTATTTGTCTATATAAAACCTAATATATATATAAAATCTATACATATGTTACTGAAGCAAGCAGATGCCAGCACTTTTGCCTATTCCCCAGTTTCCCCAGTAGAGTTTTTCTCTCTCACAGTGGAGGATGCTGAATACTGTCAAAGACAGGAAAAAAAAAAAAAAAAAAAAAAAAAAGGAAATTAGGAAGGAAATTAAGGGAAAAGTGGGATATGTTATTGATGTGAGTCATAGCATCTTTCACAGAGCATAAAATAATTGTCTTTTCCATTTTTCATTATGAGGCCATGATAGCAACATTTTATAAAGTCAGAATACTGACTTTATTAAGCAGTGTCTTCTTTAATTCTTGGACAACAAAAACGCTTTGGGCACTAAAGCAAAGCCTTAAGATATTTCTTGCTAACGAGGAGTCATAAAACACATAGCTTTTTTTCTCCTCCTTTCTCCTCCTACTGAAAAGTAAATGAGGGCATGTCTGCTTCAGTCACTGCCATAAGTCCTGGTTTTAAATGAGCTCATTTGAGTCCCAGGAGTGTGAGGGCAGGTATTGCAGCACTTGATCTATGCTTCAAAAGCAGTGTAGTTCAAGGTGTCCAGTGAGAAGACTGGGGACACGGGGGTCCCAGGCAGATATATCAGATGCATCCCACTGCCAACTACTGTGATGAAATGCTGGCAGGAGCACGAAAGGCAGTGGGGTGTGCCTTCAGCTTTAAGAGTGTAATTTTCCACTGTGAGCTGAAATGGGGTGAAATTAAAGAAAAGAAAAAAAAAGGGGAGGAAGGGAGGAAAAGAGGAAAAAATAGAGAAAAGGAAGAAAAGGAAAGGAGAAAGGGGGGAAAAGAAGGGAAGGGAAGGCAAGGGAAAAGAAAGCCACTGGCTTTTACTTCTGCAGTTCCTCTGCTGCTTTTGCTCCTCTGATCAGGAATATTTTTCATTAATTATTCACAGCAGCCAGAGTCTCTCGCCATATGGGAGAAGAAGCTGTAGTGCTGAGCTCCCACTGCTTCTGCCCCTGGAAGGGGCTGCAGCCATGCCCTTGGCTGTGTGTTCCATCAGGGGAACAAAAGTCCAGCTCCACTCAGCTCGCTAAAGGACAGTTTGTCTCTCATTTCCTTTGAAATGAAAACTAATGAATAAAAGAGAACTGGCTTCTTGTGCAAAGCTTAAGTAGGAGGGTCTGTAGGGTGAAATGTTATGGTACCATGGTATTTTTTTTTTCCGTTTTATTTCTTTTTTATGTGAAGTAATAAGCTTTGATATTGTATTCTATCCTGGCAACCAAAAGGCTAACTCTTGGCGCTCCCTTCATTAGTAGCTCAGACCAGCTGTGAGAGGAGGGAGTAAATGCTATGTAGCAGGCTGATCTGACAAAAAGGCTGTAGTTACACTGCTTCATTTGTTAACAGGTGGAGGTTGGCTGGAAAGAGATAGAAAAACCCTATGAAAGGACAGACAAGGCAGAGCAGGACTGGGTCAGCAGTGTGGGGAGCACTGGAGGAGAGTAAAATGCCAGCAGCAAAACAGCCACGTTCTCTCTTCCTCAAGGCCTTATTTGCTAACGGCTGAATATTTGTCCCATCATTAAATAACTGAGATTCTTTACGTCAACAAGATGGGAGGTAGCAATGGACCAGAGGAACTGCTGATAAATGCAGAGGCATTTATGTCAATGAAGGGGAAGGAAAATAAGGCCAGCTCATATGACCCGCCTGTCCTGCTGCTGCTTGATGGCAGCCAGCACAATAGCCAGTGTGTGGAGCACAGATCAGCTGTCACATCCTTTCGTCACTTCTTTGACACAGAACTTTTCACAAAATCTCAGTGCCCTTGGTGCCAGCTTTCTGTTCCTGAATTTAGTGACAGCAAATGTTACATGAGAAAAGGATGAGGTCTGTGACATGATAATTTTGGGAAACACTGTATGGTGCTGTGTAACATGGAGGATGTGTTCTTGTTGTAACTGAGTATGAAGGTCACTATGCTGCTGGTGTCTTCACCACGTAAAGTGGATTCTCTGTATATAGTCATTGTAAGGGGAAGAAGAGATCATAATCTGCAAGTCAAAGAAAGGGCGATGAAGAGCCCACGTGCGTAATTCCCCTGGAGGTGTTGAAAGCCATGTTGGATGGGGCCCTGGGCTGCCGGATCTGGTGGGTGGTGTCCCTGCCTCTGGCTGAGGGTTGTGACTCTATGATCTTTGAGTTCCCTTCCACCCTAAGGCGTTCTACGATTCTATGATAACTTGTGGGACCCAGTTTCCAGCAGTACCATTATGGAGGCAATACCATGGAGTTAGAGGAACTGTTAGTCAATATTAGCATGAGCTTGAAACTTTGATTGAGGTCTTTTGTGCAGATGTGAGTCCAGCTGTACCAAAGCCATCTAACGTTTTGCTGAATAGGAAACCAGGAGTTCAGAAGCCAAATCCTTCTTTTTCAGAGTATACAGAAGAGTATGCAGCTGGAGTTAGAGGGATCATGATCTGATGAACGTGAGGAGAGCTGATAAATGGGATTTTGAGCCATAATGACTTTATATTGTATTGCAGAAAATGTTGAGCTGTGCAGGCCAGTAGGAAGGAGAGTCCTGCTTTTAATTATGATTCAGTGTTATCTTTCACTGATAATAGCTTTCTTGTAATCATAAAATGCAAAAAATGCGCCTTGCTGGTATTTGTGTGTGCACCACAGTGACAGTACAATTAGACTGTAGTTTTAAATTAAATTCTTTTGTTCCTTTTGTTAATTTGAGTTTGATGGTTTTCCCCAGTGCCAGAGCCTAATTTGCAGCAGACAGAATTCCTTTAAATTGATTTTTAAAAATGCACCTACATACAGTACATTAACTTTGTCATTCCCTTATGGTATGTGTCAAAGAAAAATGATGTAACTTTGGATACTGAAGAGATGCATATGTAGAGAGTATGTTAATTGGTAGAGTTCCCATTCTTCTCTGGACATATTTTTTTCAGGCAGTAAGTAAGATGCTGCCTATATTAATTTTCATCTCTCTTTAAAAATAGCACAGCCTCAGCCCCCAACATTTGTTTTCTCCTCCTGCTACATATCTGATCACTTCTAAAGTCCATTGTTAGTGATAGAGGAGTTTTATCTTTGAACACAGAGAAGGAGAAAAAAGGCACCACGACTCACATCCTTGGGAGCGTTTCCATGCCTGACTCCTGGTAAAGCCACAGAGAATTAAGGATCTGAACATCAGTGAGGACATTGGCCTGTGCAGGGTGTAAGGAGAGGTTGGTTTCACACTGACAGTCTCATAGAGGGTGTTCTGAGAGGGCTGGCTGGGGTAGTTGGTGAGGAAATTCATATTGGAAGGGTTTTTGGTACCATAGCTTGTGTTTAAGATGTCCTTAAATCTCACAAGGTGAGTGCAGTGGGCAAGGAGATGAAGATCATAGAATCATAGGTTAGAAAAGACCTCCAAGGTCTTCCGGTCCAACTGTCCATCTGTTGCCAATATTTCCACACTAAACCATGCCCCTCAGTACAACATCTAGTTCTTGAGCAGCTCCAGAGACATTGACTCTACCACATCCCTGGGCAGCCCCTTCCAGCACACTCTTTCAGAGAAGATAGAGGACCTTCTTGAGATATTTAATCAGAAGTTGTTCTGAAGATCCTCAGCAATTTGGAGCAATATGGAGATGGCTCTCTCACTGTTGAACCTGTTCCGATCTCTAAAGATCAGAAAGGAAATCCTTCTTCTGGGGAATAAGGGACTGGTGAGATGCAGAGAATAAACTCCTTGCTTCTTAGGCACTCACCTTCTCCCTTATCTCTTTCTGAAGCACTTTTGCGTGGATGCAATGAAAATCCACTCAAAGGTCATTGTGCTTGCTTGGGCGATTTTTCTGTCCTTTAAAACTCTACTACATGTTCAGTGCTGTTAAGGTGCTAGCATGAATTGTGCAGGGAGATTGAAAATCATCAAGATAATGCAATTGCTTTGCTGCTGGATGGCAATGACCCTTGAGAAGTAGGTCTGGGTGAAAAATACTGTAATCGGTTGGTTTTAGGGATTTGGAATCAGACAAAGGAGGATGTACCTCCTCTAATAAAAGAGAAAGGAGAGCTGGCTTCAGCAGGCATAGAGAAGACCAAGGTACTCAGTGAGCTCTTTGCCTCAATATGGGGAGACTTCATTGCTAATGCAGCATTATATGGGAAGTAAAGCTGTGAAAGTTGGCACTTTGCTCTCCCAAGAAAAAGATGACTTACTGTTTGTTGGTTTTGTTTACTGCCACCCAGAAAGTTTTGAAAATGAAAATAAATGACAACAAAGTTTTCTTGTAATGGGCTGTGAGAGCCTTGGTAAAAATAGAAATCAATTAAAATAGATGAAGCATTAAGACTCACAAACCTCTAGAGACCTTGGTGTCACTTTGCCTGACAGCAGCCCTTGGTGCTGAGCCAGTCCTCTGGCATTTCATGCTGAAAGCCCAAGTACCCTCGAAGAGCCATAATCCATCAAACTGCAGTTTTCCTAAGCAAGGACTGGACAAGAACCAGGGCGAATTATGGCTTCTTTTAAAAAAGCCTTCCTGGCCATCAGATCAGGATATGCATGAAATGGCTTCTGATTTGAGAATATTTGAGGTATGCCTGAGCATTTAGGAAAGGTGATGTGATAGAGTGGTCTTCTACAGTGGATAAGATGGTTTGGCTTGAAATAAAAGTTCTGTTAAAAAAGTCTAAAAATAATCTGAATTTTAGCACTGAGAATAAATCTGGACTTGGCAGTTTATATATGTCCTGCACTATATTTTAATTTTTATAGGATATTCAGACACTTGAGGAATGTGGCATCATAATGTGATTAATTTATGCTATATGGAAAACATGAAAGGACTCCAGCATGCTACTAAAAATGTTGTCAACCTCAATAAGGATATGTTCTGGTTTAAAACAGGAAGGAATGTTTATTTCTTGTGAGATACTGCAGACTTATTTAAGGGAGATGTGTATTTATTATATATATTTGCTGAACTTGACTTTTATGTATAATGCATATCTCAGTAGGACAGAAATGTGTGATTTCCTTCACTAAAGTTTGAGTGTTTTAGTGTGTGCCCATCAGATGTTATCATCAGCTGCCTGTAAGTTTGGACATTTTTCTTTGTTCAGTAAGTAAAAGAATTTTGCTTTGCGTCTCACCAGGGAAGCTTAGGTATCATTATTATGGGCTTTCATCAAATGTTTTTTTTTCCCCAGAAGAGTTCTGAGCTGTCACTGCGGTGTCACCTCACGCCGTCCGTTCACCCCTGTCCCTGTCCCATCACCATTATGGGACATGAGAGGTTGGTCCTATGTCTGACCAGCTTTGACCAAACACACCCACATCTGCAGGGCTTTTGGGAGCCATCACCTTGCAACACGATGTTGGCCAGGGACCTCATCTAAAATCCACCATCCTCCAGAAGTGGAAGTGATGATGAAAGGATGGTGTTTTGATCTCTTAAAAAGCAGCTGATTTATTTAAACCTCTGCTTGAAGACAGCAGGTGGCATGAACAGTTGCACTGAGGTGCTTCTCTTCTTTCTGGATGTTTATTCTTTTTTCTTTTGGTTGGTATTTGTTGGTTTGGGGTTGTTTTTTGTTTTTTTGTTTGTTTGTTTGTAATTATTTTATTTATTTGCCCATATATGCATGAAGCTTTGACTGTTAATGAGAGTCACATATGTTTTGGCCAACGTGGGCCAATCTACCCTTCCATTGTCCCTGCCTATTTTAATTCACACATGCATCCATATTATAGGTAGACTGTCACAGGTTTGCTTCCAAGTAACCTTGCAAGGTTGTTTTTATTTTCTTAGCACGCAGTGCAATTTCTGCATCTTGAATTTGATGGACACCTCAGGAGAGTGCAAAATGAAATGATAAACCCATTTTCTTCCCCCCGGCTGTTCCCATTGCTTTGGTGTTCCTGCCCCAGCTGCCCTCACAGCTTGGTGACCACAAAACTCTGCTGTCTTAATGGCCAATTCTCACATTGTTCCCAAACAAATTACTGAAGAATTACATTTTGTTCACTTCATGTTTTCTTTCCTGAAGCACTTACAAACAAATTATTTACAAAATGGATTATAGGAAAAAAAAAAAAAAAAAGTGTCTAGGATTTAGTAAAATATTAAACAATTTCTTATGCTGTTTTTCTGCCCAGGGAGATTAAACACCTCACCACTTCCCTTATCACAAATCCTTTCTTGGTATTCAGAGTCAGAAATTGAATGTTACATTCTATTTTTCTGAAATAGAGTTTCTCTAAAAACTGTTACTGTCTGTTAGCAAGTATTAGCATCATGGCATTTGATACCCATATGATGTTTTGACAGCTGAACTTGATTTCAGTGGTCTTTTCCAACCTTAATAATTCTGTGATTCTGTGATTTGTTTGGAACTGGGAGAAGTAAAGGGGAGTTTCTCAAAGCTTTCAAATCTTGCAGAGAGGTTTATTTTCCCATTCCTTGAAACTAATTGTTCAAGAAATAAGGTGGAAAAGCGGCATCCTAGCATGCCTTAGCAGCATCATCTTTTGCAGATGTTCTTTGTATGGGAATGAGCTGTTTGGAGGTTTGTGTGCATGTTGGGTTGGATTGGGTTGGATGGAGCCAGGTGTTCAGTGCTTTATGGTGGCGAAACTGAAGTTAAGTAAGCTCTGTGGCACATGGGGTCTTATATCTATTATAATCTGCAGCATTTGGGCTTTCCAAGTCTTTTCATGGATCTGATGGAAACAACAGATTCTTATGAAATAGAATCCTAAGCATCAAACCAATTTGAGGTGATGCCGTAGCAGGTATTTCACCCTAGCAAATAGTTTGGTTCAGTTTTAGTAGCAGAACATAAGTACTTATATCAAACAGTGAAATGAAGTCAAAGAAAAGCTGTTGATTTTATCAAGTCTGTTGCTATTGGGAATAAATCTTTAATTATGCTTTGAATTACAGTAGCAGTTATGTGCCCCTGTGAGCACTGGCAGTCCCACTGTGCCAGGAGCTGTAAAAGGATCTAGGACATGGTGGATGAGTGAATCAAGCTGAAGTTGGAGAATGAAGATGATTAATAAGAATGTATTAAAGCAGAATCATCCCAATTCTTGAGTGAACGTGTCTCAAATGACATACGTTGTGTGCCATGCATGCGTGCAGCCATGGCCATCTCCTTTTTCCTAGGCTTCACACAGAAGATGGCCATGTCCTTGGCTGGAGCTGTGCTTCATGCAACAATCCCAGCTTTGTTCAAAGCTGGATGTTAACTCACCTAGAGAAAGAGCTCCTGGCAGGATTGCAGAGGTTTGAGAGAGTTAGACTTGTTCAGCATGGAGAAGAGAAAGCTTTGGGAGGGCAACATTATGGCTTTCCAGTGCTTGAAGGAAGCCTGTAAGCAGGAGGGAACTGACTTATTACATTGTCTGTTAGTGATAGGACAAGGAGGAATGGTTTTAAGCTAAAAGAGGGAAAAGTTAGATTATATGCCAGGAAAAACATTGCTTAATCAGAGGGCAGTGAGGCAGTGGCGTAGACTGCCGAGAGAAGCTGTGGATGCTCCATCCCTGGAGGTGCTCAAGGCCGGGTTGGATGGGACCCTGGACAGCCTGATCTTGTGGGGAGCAGCCAGCCCATGACAGGGGGTTGGAAGTGGGTGATCTTTAAGGTCCCTTCCAACCCACACCGTTCTGTGATTCTATGATTCAGAGTTCACGGTTTCTAATCTAATTTACTTTGGAAATACCTCTTTGTCCCTGTCCCTAAGCACTAGGGAAAATTGGGAATACTTAGAGTAGTAATATTTGTGCATATCTGTGCAATATCTGTTTATCTGTGCATGGTAAGATGCTAAGAGAGTGTTGTGATGTGATTACTATGCTTGAGTACAAAAGTCATGTGAGATGCCAGTTCAGGATTGAAAGATGCTAAATTAATCTTCCAGTGCTGTTAGGTTTGGAGGGAATCCAAAATCATTTCATCACAGTACTCATAAAAAATGATGGGAAGTTATTAAATATCCATTTCTACAGGAACTGCACAGCTAGGAATTCCAGATACTACTGTATTTAGATTTTTTTACAGACTTTTTTGGTAATTTTAGAAGTAACACTGTGTTTAGCTTTATCAGTGGAATGTGAAGAAAGGCATAACAGTTGTCATTTTTCACCCCCCTTAATCATTCTGTTGACTTGTGCAGGAAAGCCCACATGCATGCCATGCCTCATTTGTAAAAGCAGACCGGGTTTTTCTTCCTCTCACTGAGGTCTCTGAAATGTCACCTTTAGCATCTTAACAGTGGAGTTTGCTGTAGAGAAGGAGAGGAAAGGAAATAAAAAGCCCCAGCAAAAGCAATTTGGCTTGAATTCAGAGATAAAGATGCAGTTATTTGCTTATTATTGTTTACCTGTATTATGATGTGCTCTAAGTTCTTTAGTGATTGAGGTCTGCGATCTGCCAGGCAGGGTACCAAAAATTATTCCTGCCCAGGAAGAGCCTCCATCCTAAATTCAAGGCAGGAGAGCAGCAGAGGACGCAGACATGAGGGAGTATGTTATCAATCAGCAATACAACAGGAAACCTCCCACTGTAAACGCTTCTATGCTAACAGTTTGCTGCCGTTACCACTGCAATTACTATTTTGTTTTTGCAAGGCAAGGTTAATAATCTATTGATACGGACTAAAGACTCTTCATCTTATTTGTAGTATTATTCAGCAGTCAAATCTGCAGCAATTTTGTGTTATGAAGAGCTAATTAATGACAAGATTATTTTTCCATTGAAGGTCATAGGAGTTATTGCCAGGGACAAAAGTGTTTATTTCCTGAACAGTGTATTTATTCTGGGCTGTGCTTGGAAATTTGGGGGCTGGCTTGCCACATACGTTGTACTCACCATGCTGTGTCTTCAGGGAAAAGTTATAATCCAGAATAATGAAGCACAAATAGTAGGTAGAACACACCTGAATTAACTGTGTGACAACAAGATTTCTTTCTTTACTCTGTTTGAGTGTAGCATTTTGGGCTGTGCTCGGGTTATTTAGTTAAAATAGGGAAGCAAATCGAAAGTTCAAGAGGCAGAGCTTGCAAAAGCACTTGCAAGAATGGCAGGCATGGTAACCATGCAAAAGGTTTTCTATAAATCCCATCCAACCTTCCCCAAGCCTGTAAAGTTCTTAGGCAGGCTTTTGTTTCATAGAATTACTTTTTATTTTATTTTATTGTATCCTTTCTGAGTTACACTGGCATAACTGAGAACTCAGTCTCCTGTCTGCAAATGTAGCAATGCCACTGAGATTTCCAGCAGATGTAGATCACTTTATGTATTCTGAATGGTCTGTAGGTGCATGACACCTGATAGCACATACTTTCAGTTACTTTTTTTTAAGGACAGAAATGACAACTCCATGTAGAAAAGTACTCAAAGGCCACCATGACCTGCCCTCTATGGTGCTCTTGATACTTTAGGGATTTTGGCCCAAGATGTATAGCATTATTTGGTAATACCAGTGCTTGCCAAGCAATGTCAATCCGTTAAAAGAGTAGGTAATGGCAGGACAAAGGAAAATGGTTTTAAGTTGAAGGAGGGAAGATTTAGCTTGGATATCAGGGGGAAGTTCTTTACAGAGAGAGTGGTGAGGTGCTGGCACAGGCTGCCCAGAGAGGCTGTGGATGCCCCATCCTTGGAGGTGTTCAAGGCCAGGTTGGATGGGGCCCTGGGCAGCCTGGTCTAGCATTAGATGTGGAGGTTGGTAGCCCTGCATGTGCGAGGGGGGTTGGAGATTCGTGATCTTTGAGGTGCCTTTCAACCCAAGCCAGTCTGTGATTCTCTGATTCTTTCATTCTATGATGTCTGCAGTGTCCTTCTTTCATTGAACAGCATTGACATAGCTATTGAAAACAAAGATGACTGAATTCTTGTCTCAGAAAGCTATTATTGTAATAATGCCACCACGCAGGCAGACTTTTGGCAGGTTTCAAATAACTATGCCAGAAATAATTTTGTTGACAGCATCTTGGATCAGAACACGTCCTGCCTTCATCCCTAACATGTCAGTGCAGTGATTCTTTCACAGGGAGGAAAATATGTCACCACAAATCCATATTTTAGAGTCTTAAAATACTGTATCTGTCTGGATTTATGGCTTCAAAGTCAGGTTCACAGGTGGGTAGTGTTATTTTTCAATCATAAATGAAGATGAGAGTGATAACATTTACAGTTTGTAATACGCAGCATCAATGGTGGGTGCTTACTTTAAAAGCTGTGGTAACTTCTGTTTTACTTCCCTAATCCAGAAGGAATTAAGGTTTTATGTAAGAGATAGAAGAGGGTGGAAATGGATAAGGGAAGAAGGAGAAAAAAGAGGCTGACAGACTCCCTCCTTGCAGAGGTCATACAGGCTTTGTGTGAATTCTTCCTAAGAAGCAGAGGGCAGGTGATTCACATAGATGATTGGCTTTGTTTTGACATCTCCTATCCTGTTTTAGGTAGGTTGTTTTGTTGGGGCAGAAACTATGTGTACTTGGTTTATACTCAGATTTCAGCATTGAAGACAAAGTAATAACTTCAGAATTAACAGCTGCAGTTCACTGTTGAGTTTGGATATAGAATCTTTCAGTAATGGGCAAATTAGACCTTTGTGCTGCACATTGGAAACAAACCCTTTGAGATGCCACTTCAGGAGTGCTTCTCATCTGCTTAAATCCTTGGCTGCCTAGGGCTTAATTAAACACATTCCTGGCTTCTGGAACCCACACAGAAGCTTACCTGAGCAACAGCTGATGTATGCTTGCAGGTGCTCCTTTTTAAGGGATGGGAGCCTGTAGCCAAAGACATGGGGAGCTAGGGAACAGTAAGGCTGTAACATCTTGGAGGTGAAAGGTGGTCACAGTATCCCTTTGGAATATTTTGAAATGACAAGAGGTAATGGCCTGAAGCTGCACTGGGGAAGTTCAGGTTGGATATTTGGAAAAAATTATTCTCAGAAAGAGTGATGATGCATTGGAACAGGCTGCCCAGTGTGTGGGGGTGTTACCATCCCTCAAGGTGTTCAGGAAATGTGGAGGTGTGGCACTGTGCTGAAGTGGTCACAGGCATGGGTTGATGGTTGGACTAGATGATCCTATTGGTCTTTCTATGATTCTGTGAATCAAGAGAAATAAAGCTAGGAAAGACCCAAGACATGGGTGCTGGTTTGTATGGCATTGTGTTCTGATGTCCTGTAAGTGATTCCATTGGAAGAGACTGCAAGTGACTGAGAATAACAAAGCTGCTGTCCAGGCCTGTCCCCAGTAAAGCTGTTTGCCTTCATTTGAAATGTCATTTATCTCGTCTTTGCTTTTTATTTGGGAAAAATTTCTGATGATGTTTTGAAAGCAAAATGGAAACATTCCTTCTGCTTCGTTGCAGCGTATTAAACCCCAAAGTTTTGTTGGTGAATAGTTTTCAGGATGTGTTAGAAGTTCCCAGTTTTAGTTGCTGTGCTTTTGCTCCACTATTGATATAATGACTAAAGAATTAATGGAGTTTTGATATGATAACAGATTAAATGAAGTATCAATGCATCGAAAGCTTGAGAACATGTATGAATGGGGAAACTTTGTGGTTTGTAGATCTGGGTCTGTAGGTCTCATTCAAACCCATGAAGTAGTTCTCTCAACTTTAAAACTTACATTTGGGGAGCTGGTTAGTTTCTTTCCAGGGAGTGTTTCCATCAGTCCTGTAGAGCTGCCTGCACTTCCCTCTGCATGTCCTTCAGACACAGACAGGGGTTGCAGTGGCTGTACAGAAGCACTGTGGTTTTTCAGCTGCATTTCCCCATTTCTCCCATCATCTTCTTGTGTCACTCCGTGCCCTGCTGTGGAAAGAAGAATATTTCTGCCCCTTTATAACAACACCTGGATTTTTTTCCTGGGTTTATTTGCACTCTGAAATGGAGTCCAAAATACTTGCCCAGTAAAGGTGTTCTGTCCTAAGATGAGATTAATATTTGTAAAGGTACCTAGGATGAAGATGCTATAAAAATGCAAGTATTTACATTCTGTTTGCTTGGTGGCAAAATTATGTTTCTCAAGGACCCTGACCTACTTTTCAGATTCCTCTATAAATTTGTTCCTTCTAATTACTTTGCATTTCAAATAAAAAGCCAAGTACACTTGAGAAAAAAGCAAGGAGGGAAGAGGTTGCTAAACAAGTTGAAAATAAGCTTTCTGGATCACAGAAGCCCTTACTCTATTACAGGCTTTTTGTGTTCCTTGGGGAGAGGGAGGGGAGCAAGAAAAGGCTCTGAACAGGTACCAGGATGTTTGTATTAGAAAATCATTAAATTATACCTCATAATTTAGGAAATGAAGCAAGAATCCTAAATTAGTGTCACGGTTCAGCCTGGTTCAGCTGGGTTCCCTGACAAGTGGGCAAAGGGACCTATGGACCTATCAGCATACTGATGACAAACCAAGAAACCATGACAATTAGAGAGGTCAGCATGAAGGCTGAGCTTTTAGAGTTGTTCAGGCTCTGAGGTCTGATCTCTGGAGGGAAGTCAGCTTTCTAGGAAAGTGGAGAGCATGGATGCTTCGTACTGTAGCTGCTTCATGCATGAATGAATTCACTTTCAGTGTGCAATGATAAGGGAAAATCCAGCAAAAGATGAGAGTAAATACAATGGGTGTGCTAGACATGATACCTGTCTTCATGTCCTTAGACCTAACAACATAGGAATGAAGGAGAGGTGGTTTAAGTGGATGTGATGTTTTCTCAGAAGGCAAAAAAGGTCACCATGGAGATATCCTCATGGATTTTTATCTCCCTATGTGCCCCTGTGAATTATTTATCTCCCTGTATTCCTCCCTAGTATCTTATTTTAAAAGTCATCTGAAAGTTAATGGAAAGCTCTTCGTTCAGACCTAATAAGGGTAGGTAGGAAATGGGCCTTTGGTAAGCAAGATCTGTGTAGGCAGGCGATGCCTGAGCATCCTGTGGGCACAGTGCACTTGTTTATCACATCATCTGATTTTAGAAGGAATTATATTGACACCACAACGTATTACAACATCATGAACTGTACTTGGCTTACCTGCTTGCCTGACCATGGCCACGTGCTGTGGTTGTGCAGGAATACTTTGCTCTTCACTTTCTGCAGTTTGTTTCTGTCTTTCAGTGCCTTTTCTAAACATTTGCTTTCCTTTAATGTTTCTAGGAGCTGGTGGGGAGTAATCCTCCACAAAGAAACTGGAAAGGAATTGCAATTGCCTTACTTGTTATTCTCGTTATCTGCTCCCTGATTGTCACCTCTGTTATACTCCTGACACCAGGTATTTATCACCTTTAACTCATTTTCATTCTGTTTTCTTCTATAATTTTACACTTCCAAGAGTAAAAGGACTGCAAGCTGACTGCAAAGTCAGCATCTAAGGAATCATCCTTGGAGTTCTTTAGCTTGGTGAGATGCTGAGTTCAATACCATTTGTAAACAGATTGGTTTAGAGTTTTACATTTTGACTCAAAGATCAAGACCACTGCTGAGCTGAAGGTACCAGCATGAGAAACTTGGTTCCCTCAGCACAGATTGCAAGTGTTGTTTTAGAGGTAGAGGGCACCTGAGACATTGATGTGGGGCACTCAGTTAGGACATGGCACTTCCTGAAGTCCATGCCCACATGGAGCTGCAACCAGCAATTCACTGCATACCTAGGAGCATCTACCATGGCATTGAATACCTATGTGTAGGCACCTAAATCCTTTCACTGCACTGGCTTTCATATCAGACCATGGTGTTTCAGCTTTACAAAGCAACTCCAGATAGGTATATGCTAGATAACTCCAGCAGATAATTAGTAACTTCCCTATAAGAAATTCTTTAAGTTAATCTTGTTACGGAGCTTCAGCACGGTTCTGTACATGGAATCTTTACGAATTACTTCTCTTGTAGTAGCTGTTGAGGTTGTAGTTTTGAATCTTAATGTGATATCATTATGATTATTGATTATTATGTATTATACAGCTCTTGAAATTTCTATGACTTAAGCAGAAGTAATGTGCTTTTGCTGCTCTGAGAAGCTTGCAATCTAAATATAAAAGGACAGATGAATGAGATGAAAAGCATAGAACACAGTGTTGGAAAGGGTTAGGAGCTACAAAACATAGAATAAGGTTGATCACCTGTAGAGGGGTGTGTAGGAGAAGAAAAGGGTCTCCTCGTTGGATGAGTACATGCAAGCACAGATGGAATAGATGAAAGGCAGCAAGGGAGAAATTAAACTACAGGAAATGGAAGAGATCAAGGTGGTTAAGAGGAAAATTGAGATGGGAACTGCAAGGCAGAAATGTCTAGGAACTCGTGGCATGTGAACTGACATGCAGTTCTGGCCCATCTTCCCTGACACCATTCTTATCCAATAGTCCTGTAAGAGGAGAGAGAGACAAACAGAGAAACACAGGACTTCACATAATTAACTGGAAAATGAGTGAAACAATCACTGAGGTGTCCTTTTGATTACTTAACGATATGCTACGTTCAGTTTATTTCATGCTATCCAGAATTTGTTAATGTAAACATAAGCAGCGCATGGTCACACTAGAGTAATTAAGTGATTAAATTAATTAAGGTTAAACATAATTAAGAATCATTCTTTAAATTGCTTTTGCTAGAGTTCAGATTAACACCTTTGGGTCATGCAGTTCATCTCTGAGGCATTTTAAGGCATGGCCTGTGGTCTGTATTCACATCGGGCAACACTTACTTGCTGTGATAAATGGTACCCATTAGTTACGGAAACGTTACCTCCTACTTTATGGAAGTTGAATCCCTGTCTTTTCAAAAATGCATGCTGAAGCACAGATTCCTAAACCCTTACCTGTGGACTTCGTGATGCTCTCAGTGGCTCTCACTGCACAGATGAGAGCACAGGTACAGCTTCCATAAAGAGCAAGATCCCATGTAGGTGGATACGTGGGGAACAGCACAAATACCTTAAGTACAGTCTGAGTCACAAGTCATTCCTTCCACGTGAGCACCTGTAATAAGAATGTCTGTACAGACAGTTAGAATAGTATCTAATGAGGATTAGGAGCTCTGGTTTCAGTTCTGGCCTCTGCCATAGACCTCATTTAGGACTTCTCCTGAGCGTTACTCCTCTTCCTCCATAGAGGAGGTGACTCATGATTTACATTTATGTATTTTATATATCCATTAATGACTGTTTGGACTGTAGATACTACAGTGCTATTGTCCAGGTAAGTGGTGATACAGAAAAGGTGTACTGAGCATTGAGGCCGTGTTGTTAATGTTCTCTTAGGAAAAAAAAAAAAGAAAAAGTAACTCTGAGTTATTATGATTAGCTTCTATTTTAGATGATGTGAACTGGGAATGTGAAGTGCATGCACTGAGAACTAAGTAAAAGTCATGTGTATTTATGTGTTCTTGGTATGTGCACATACACAGACATTTTGTATTTCTGTGTATACACGTGTATAGAAATAAATCACCCAGATATTAATTAGCACATATTTAGCAAGAGTTCCAAGCAGCACCTTTGAAAATGTCTCTGTTTAAAACTGATCAAAGTGCCAAGTGAATTTATATGCCAAAACTTCAAACCACATTTTTGGGGATTTCTGATATAGCAGAATGGAATTTGGGTTGGTTTATTCCTTGTTGGTGTTTCTGAACTGTCCCCTGCATGCAAATACAAAACCCTGAGCTCAGTACTGCTTCTGTTTTTATTATGGATACAGACTGCTTCATGGTGAGGCTCTGCCAAGGGTAAAATCTGATAGCTTAGGTTGCTGCTGTGGCTTGGCAGCAGCTGAAATCAGTCTTCCTTGGGCCACTGGCCCTGGTGCTTGTTATAAGGACATGCGATGGCACAGGGTTAACAAGTGGCTCATTTCACAGGCACTGCTAAGTGAGACATTGAGGCTGGCTTGGCAAACATCACAAGCACAGTCACTGCTAGTGCTGACTGCAGATAGCACTTCCTACCAGAAAGGTAGGAGAGAGGAAGATAAAGAAGCCTGTCCAAAAGGAGATGCAGAATCTGCATCTACCTGCCCTAGAATAGTTCATTGGATGGAGAAATGTTTATCTTTGGGTTTCCAGAAAATACAGTGATGGATATTTTAGCTGTTAGCCAAGGGAAGGACAGAACATGGAAGTAAGGAGGCATAGCAGATTTGTGGATGTTGGGAGCTGCTGCCAACAGTGAAAGTGATGTTGGAAAAAAATCCTCTTCTCTGCATCTCTCAAGTGGATAGTGCAGCCTGGCGTGAGCAGAGTGAAATTCTTGAGGATGCTTCACACTTAAGTCTTTCTTCTGATGGTAATATTGGAGTCTAATCTGACACTACTGTGCTAGTACAAATATAATTTGCATTTTATCTCTGCATTTCATGCTTGTACCTATCTTGGCCTTCTCCCTGGCTGGGAAACCATTGCTCTTTTAGTATGTCCTTTTGGTTTGAAGGCTGGTTTTACAGTACAACACCAACACGTGTCATGCAGAGATGCTCTAAAACATGCTGAGCATCATTCAGTGCATACAGAGAGTAATTTAGAGCAGGCCTGGGATATAGTCAATATACAGGCTTGCAGTCCATGCTCAGACAAAGAAAAGTGGTTAGCTGGATCACCAGCTGGTATCATCAGGATGGCATTTGCCCATAATGTGAACATCAGAGCAGCCTCATGCAAAAGCAAGAGTGAATGTTAGAATGGGGAACAGACAAGGCTTGTTTAGCAGAGCAGATGCTGATTAAGATATTTAATGATTTAGGGGGAAAAAAAAGGATTCATATATATCTGCAAGATTCTTCTGTAAAATCAATTCAAACCTTCCAGCTGTGGATTCAGCTTCAGAAAGGCTGAAATCCCTACTGGTTAAGGTTTCTGGGAGGCAGGACTCACCCTGCTTCAGGATTATCTCATAAACTGGAAAGAGCACTGTTTGCATTCAGCTGGCTTAAAATGGGAGTGCGGTACTGCTAGCTAATTCTGAGGATTCTTAGGATTATAAAATCCTAATAAAACTTGAACAGTTTTATGATTTGTATATCTTCTGATATTTTAGAACAGTATTCTTAAAAGAAGCAGTAACTGATGAAAGCTTGCATTTAATAATGCAGTTGCCTATGCCAAAGGCTGTGTGTGTGTGAGACCTGCCATTCCACCCACCTTAGAAAAATGTGAGGCTATTCATATAAGTGATAAAAGTGTGGGATGGAAGCTTTCCTAATTGACAGTTGCTCACTTCTTGCAGCATATGGCGTCTGTATGGGTCTCATCCTAACAATTATGTGTGTATTTGTATTAGCATGTGCAAATGTTTATAGACATGCATGTGCACACACACGTATCAAAGCTGAAGAGAAGGCCCAAAATTACAGAAGTTTTGATTAACAAATCTATACCAAAATATCATTAGGCATTATGCTTAGGAAAATACTGTTGGTATTTTGTTGTTTGGTTTTTTTTTTTAATATTGTTCTACTGGAACAGGTTGCGCAGAGAGGTTGTAGACCCCATCCATGGATACATTAGGGCCAGGTTGGATGTGACTCTGGCAGCCTGGTGTAGTGGTTGGCAGCCTTGCCCATGGCAGGGGGAGTTGAAATTAGATGATCTTTGAGGTCCTTTTCAACCAAGGTCATTCTGCAATTCCATTCTATGAAGAGCGAGGCTAAGAAGGACTTAATTTTGTATGGCTTTTGCTGCTTAGCAAGAGCAGGTAAATATCCAATGTGAAACCAGATGTGAAAAAGTGTCATTTTTTTAATTCATAAGTATTACACAGAAACATTAATTTCCAACAAAAACATGTATTTTAAAGCTTATCCACTGTGATACAGGGAGCTCTGTTGGGGTGGAACAGGGCTCAGGTCTGCCCAAGCACTGAGCAGGAAAGCAAGGTGGGGTGGGAGTTTCTGAAGTGCTGGATCAGGGCTGCCAAGAGATGGACATTTGCAAAGCAAGACATACCTGTCAGCTTGCAGTGCAGAGTATCCCAGGACAGTGACCTGTAGCTGAGCCCCAGGGCTGATGGAAGGAAAGGTGGCTGAGATTGCCTGATCCATCAGACAGTCTCAGAACATTGCTGAAACCAAAAGAAAGCTTGGAAAAAACAGCATTGGTATCACAGAGGGAAAACAGGCAAGGAGGTCTGACCTTTTCTGTTTTGTTCTGAGCTTTTTGGAGTTTTGGATCCTTGTTACATTTGTGTCCTGATGAATGAGGTTTCATCAGTTCAGCCCATGTCCTTTTGGGTGCATTAACTTAAAGGATGTGTTGATAGATGAACCCAAAAAATCTGACCAGAGCACGTTTCCCATCACACTTTTGAAACTGAATCAGAAGTAAAAAAATTCATTGTTTTCACCGAATTCTCTCAGCATGCAGGTGTGCTGTTTGGTTGCTGGGTTTCTAACCTGGCACTCAAATCATCTGTCCTTGTGTTGTGTGCACCACTGCTGTGCAGGCCCTGGTTGGCATCTGCCATATGGGTCTGAGGCTGAAGACATCCGAGGGCGAAAGAGGTGGTGGGCAACATGCTTGATTCTCTGCTTCCCTGACTTGAGGAAGTTCCAATAACTCTGCAGCAGTGTGGTATCCACCAACTTGCTGAGATGCTCTAAGCTATCCTCGGGTATGATAGTCAGGACAGGGTGGACAACTTCAGAGCCTGAAAGTGTACTTTTGTCTGCTGTCTTTCTGCTGGGGCCAGAGAAATGAAGCATGCATCCTTAATTAGCATTCCAACTTGCCCCTGTGTTAGACGAAAAGTCAGTAGATCTGAATTTTTCACCAAAAGATCACTGGTTAATCAAATTTTGTATTATTTTTTTCTCCAGCTCTATGACTGAGGTTAACATAGTACCTATAGAATTATAGAATGTCTTGGGTTCAAAGGGATCTCAAAGATCATCCACTTCCAGCCCCCTGCCACAGGCAAAGTTGCCAACCAGTAGATCAGGCACCAAATGAGGCTGCCCCATCCAACTTGGCCTTGAGCACCTCTATGTTGAGGCATCCACAAACTCTGGGCAGCTTGTACCAGTGCCTTACTGCCCTGTCAGTGAAAAATTTACCCTTATCAAATATAAATTTCTTCTAATCTAAACCTCCCCCACTATTCCCTCTTGTCCTATCACTGCCCATATAAAGAGTTGATTTCCCTAGAGTCTGTAAGACCTTCGGCAGCTAATGTAGTCTGATGCTGCAGAGAAAGAAGGAATGGTAAGAGCTTACCACCCTGTCCTTTCCCAAAGCTCCAGCACAGTTTCATTTGTGCCTTTTCTTATGCTTTCAAGGTGGCATTTGGAAAGCAGCACCTGAACAAGCTGTTCCCTGACATCCTGCTTCACTCTGCATAATATCCATGGGTGCCCTATGATAGAACCTTACGCCATGGTGGAAACTAACTGCGACAGTTTCCTGAAGTTCCTCTGACCTATTATTTTCATAAAATTATGCAGAAGAACTTGTCTTAATACGTCTTGGTACACTGGAAATCAAATTAAGCAGTGTAATTGAAATGTCAATCAGACTTTAAAAAAAATAATAATAAAAAAGAGCACTGGAGTCTCTCTTTTAATTTGGTGAAAGTGATCTGTACTGACACACCTTTTGGCGGAACAAACCATCGTTCAGAGTTAATTTTTAGTGGTCTCTGATAGCTCAGAGATATTCCAGACATAAATAGCTAAGAGATTTCTGTTTGTGAACTATTGAATGGTTCTTTGCTGCATTAAAAATACGAAGGGGTTTATGAGTGATAGAAAGCTTAATGCGGACCATTTCTGAATGCAATATCATACGGCATTACTCACTTACTATACTTTCAGATACATTTCAAAGTAGAATTAATAACTGTTTTTGAATGTGTTACAGTTGAAGATAACAGCTTATCTCAGAAGAAGAAGATAACAGTGGAAGATCTCTTCAGTGCTGATTTCAAAATTCATGACCCAGAGGCTAAGTGGATAACTGGTGAGTGAGGTACAAATAATTCTCCAGTTTGTCCCCTGATCTCTCTTTGTATTTCCTCTTTTGTTTGCCCCATTCTCTTCTTTGCTCCTGAAATTACAGAATCACGTATGTATCATAGAATCACATAGTGGTTGAGGTTGGAAGGGGCCTCAGTCATCTGTCTAACCTTCTATTCAACAGTGGTAGCTAAAATAGGTTCCCCAAAAATGCAGTCCTCAAATTCCTATTCCAGTTTTCCTCCCAGTTTATAGATACGCATATGCAAAAACTACTGCCCTGTGTTCTTCCCATTTTTCATTTGAAGATCTCCAGTGGACTCATAGCTAGGCATTGACAGCTGCAGCCTTTGTCCCTAAGAGCTCCTAGGATTCAATAGGTGATGGTTAGAAGAAGTGGTTAAAATCATTATTTCACCATAAACAAATCATTTTCTTTATATTCCCTCATCAAAACACCTCTTTTCCAGCAGGGAGGTGAAGTGTTGCTAAGCAACTGGAAAACAGTGGCCCAGCAGCAGCCGGTCTGGTACTTGCACACACACCATGTACTCTTTTTGTCTTATGCTGCTGTGTGTTTTCTAGTCAGAGGAAAACCAAGTAATGCTGGAATTAATACACGTAGTGCTTGCTGGAATTGAACTCTTTAGGGGACGAAGAATCCAGCTCCTGCTGGAAGTTGCAAACTGAAGAAGCTTCGGCAAGAATAAGCTGATCCATTGTGTGCCATTCATGTAGGTTCCAGTCCGGTTCCTTTTATCTCTGAAGTTATTAGTCTTTCCTTTGAATTTAATAAGGGAACAGGATCAATTCCTTCCTTGTGTTTGGCTTTCCTTGTCTACTACGCCCATTTGGAGCATTTATAATACCCATAAAGAAGAGAGAGTGCTGAAGGATTGTGTTGAATGAGCATATTCCCAAGTCACCCTCATCCTAATGGTCCTAATAAAGGAAGAGCTGCTTTTATTGAGATGTTTGCTGCTACTTTTTTTTAGTTATTTGATAGACTATGAGGGAATTATAATGAACGAAACTTCTACAGGAACAGAGAGAATGGAACACTGCCATGGGGCTGTGTATAACCTCTCCTCTCTAATCATGTGTTATTTTGTTGATAAAAGGTATTTTTCAAGTTACATTCACATATTGATGTCATATGCACTTTCATTAAAAGTCCAGTCCTAACATGTATTTGAATCCATTTCCCTTCTCTCATGCACTCTAACTCCAGTGAGTTTTGCCTGCCCTGATGTTACTAAAATATTGTTTCTGTTGAAGAGAATATAAAGTTGTATTGAGCAAAACTGCCTAGATATCTTTGAAGGACTTGTGTTGTTGCTTTGCTATTAATACCACTGATATTGATTTTAATATAACTAGAAAATTTATTTGTAAATCCATAAATATTCTGTATACAAAAGTAATTTGGTGTTTGAAGACAAGACTGCAATCTGCAGTCCTTTATCCAAGGACCCATAGCTGTTTTGCAACATTAATTTCTTGCCTGTGTTATAGTTGCTTTTCACAGTTCTCTCTAGCTGGCTAAGTGGTGAAATCTAGATCAAGAATTCTGATAAGCCAGATGAAAGTGCAGTAGCCTGATTCCTAAGCACACTTTCCCATTGGTGTCATATTCTCAGTTTAAGTGCAAATGAAAGAATGCCTACAGCAGACTAGTAAAGCTCCGTACAGCAAGAGCGCTGAAATGGCTTAGCAGAAAAATTGCCTATTTAAGTGCCACAAAATGAGTGATTCTAGCAACGTTTTGTGGAGAATCTGAACAAAAAAAAAATAGATACCTGTGTTCTATCCTTGTTTTCCTTCTCCTCCTATGATTCAATGTTGCGCAGTACCACCATCACTCAGACATCTGCAAAATTCAGTTCTCTCAGCTCTTTAAATCTATGTTTCCTTCCTTTCCCAGAAAAGTATTTATTTACAGGATGACACGTTAAATTATTCTGAAAACTTGCTGAAATTGATGGGATGTGCTGATGTTTAGGGATTTTTTTGATTCGTGGTGGGCAAGTAGAAATAATGAGTGTCAGATCAATAGCACTGTCATTTCTCCGATTTCAAATGAGCTAAAAAAAAAAAAAGAGAGAACTGGTCTCAAATCTGACATAACTATGCTTCCATTGCAGTATTGGTTATTACAATTAATATTGTATTGTAAATAATAATACAATTGAATTTTAGAATGGCTCATGGAGCTTACGGGACCTTAAAGATCACCAGGTTCCAACCCCAGTGTCATGGGAGCTTGGAATTCACTGGGTACACCCAACTGATTGGATGCAGCCTGCTATCATTACTTGTATTTCCAGCCTTGCTGTGGATGTCGTACAAGACAGAGTGTATGTTGTGGTGACTGCTGTCAGGATTTGGGGCTGTGCTTTGGAGGCTGCAGGATCCAACTGAGAGTGCATCTTCTTTGTGCCAAACACTGGCTCAGCATGGTGAGATAGTCCTTGCAGAGATGTTGTAGCCAAACAACAGAATAAAGCATGAAATGAAAATACATTGGTCAGCAAGGGGCATGGGATGCTGAAGGATGCCCTCAGGCATCTGAAGGACAAACGTTGCTATCTTTGCTCCCTGCCCAATTGCTGCAGCTGCAAAACTGGGAAAACATTATTTATTCTAATGTGAAGGAGAACAGTAGATTGCTTAGCAAGAGGCTCTAAATGGCATTTTTGGAAATGATTTACTTGTTTGGAAACCTGCCCCCTCAGCTGGAGCCACAGTGTCTGTGTGCCTGGCTCGTGTCTGAGAATGGCAACGGGGCCTTTGCATCAGTCCTCTTGAAAAATGCACTAATAACTAAGAACCAAATATAATACAGCATTTCTTTTATCTTTGATAATGAGACACATATGTTTTACTGCATGTTTTTGAGAGCATTATAAGCTCTCAAAGCTCTTTTTAAGTCTAATATTTAATTTAATGACCTAGAACTAATAAGTTTTATTTACCAAGCTGAAAAAAATGTCTTGCAGTAACTGAGGTAATTTATTTCAGTTTACCTTTAATAATAATGCTCAAATCAACAGTTCATGGAGAGCCCAAATGCCCCCAAGTCTATTCTGCGCAGTGTAAATTCGTCCCACTGTATTGATAAAAGCACTGATGCATTTCAAATGGTGCAGATGCATGTGGAATAAATGAATTATTTATAGTTTGCTTTGCATAGATATTAAGAACTTCATAAGTGCAAATATTATTCACTGTGAAAAAGGGTTGTGTTGAGATGCTGCTTTGAGAGCCCTGAAGAATAGCATAGCATTGTTAGAGCTGTAGCATGGTTAGCTGGGGCATAGGCTTCTCCAGGCTGCTCCTCTGTGATCTTAAGCACTTCTGAGTCACCAAACTCAGAGCCTTTTCCTTAGCAAAGATGGACTGGAGTAGAAGGAAAGCCTTGATCACCAGGTGAACAATTTCCAGTCTTGTGTGGTGTTTGTAGGTGCTCTTGAACACAGGTGCTGCAAGTTGGGGGCACACACTCACCCCAGCTCTTATCTTGTGTTAAATCAATGTGAACTGCTCACTGGTTAGTGTAAATTTGGAAGAAGCATAAAGAAAGCCAGGTTACTCTTTTGGAATACTTGCTTCATTGCCCATTGTGCTCAACAGAGATACTAAATAGTTACTTTCAATTATTTTTAATGGTGTGTTGAAATGGTTTGAGAGAATGGGTTTACTGAACTTAACGGCTCAAAGAAAACTTATCACACTCCCAATTCTGGTGTGCTGAACATCGTATTTCCCACCTCATGGCAATTTGTTTTTGTGATATTTGTGTGGATGTTCTGGCTTTTTGGTCACTCTTGAAATATTTTCTGAAATATACAAGAAGCTACCTGGAGCACAGCACAGTGGTTCGTGGCATTGAAGATTTCATTGATCTTTGAGCTCCACAGCACAGAGAAACCATACAGATGACCTTGTGCTGGCACAGAGACATGACACTGAAGGAAAACGCCATGTAGACCAGAGGAAAACCTGGGGGAAAGACTGAAGGAGGCTATTCTGTTAGCACACCCTTACATGGAGATTTAGTCAGGAATGACGTTTAGAACGACTTTTTCTTTGGTTTGTGAATGTATGAAACAGTTAAGTAGGCACACAGTGACCTTTGAGGTTGTTTTGGTGGCAGTGGAAGTTTCCATGTGCTATTTGTAATCTGAATATCCTCACGAAGTGACATCCTGTGTTGCTAAAACAGAACAGATTAAGGTTCATGCTCTGTCAAGACTACTCCAGTAGACAAGAAGAGCAGAGCAGGTTAAATGTCTTGATCCATAGTTTTGATTTTACAGCCCATTCTGGATCGTCATCTTCAGGGTTTTCAATAGATGCTCTACTCTGAGAGCACTGAGGGAGTTTGCCTTGCTCCCTGCCTTGCTGCTGCTAGGCACTTCCCTAAGTTTAGCAGTGACAGTAACCTATTTGCTAAAGACAAGAAACCCTGGAATTAATGGCTTTTTAACATACTATTATAGACCGTGAAGGAGAGCATTTCTGCCATGTAGCTATTTTGTTCATTGCTGCTAGAGAGAATGAAATGAGAAATCAATTTAGCTCTCTTAAAAATTAATACAGTCTGCAGGAACAAGCTGGGAAGCAGCTCTGTACTTGCCTTTAGAAGGGTGGCTGTGCCCAGCTTCACTGAAGCACTAGGGTGCTGTGGGGCATGTGTGGCTGGCAGGCTGAGAATGGGGAAAGTCCTGATAGTGAAAAATATCACACACTATAAAAGCAGAAGTGACACAGTAATGGTCAATTTGATTTTTGCTTGTTTTTGAGTAGTTTGATGTCTTGAGGAGGTCAAAATTTTCAGGTTGATAGACTCCATAGGTAACCAGTTTCCTCAACCATTCCCTTGGGTGTCACTGGTTTTCAGCATCAGCACCTCTGCGCCAAAAGTCCTCTTGAAATACCAAAACATGGCTTTACCTAATGAAAACCTAAACACCCCTATGCAAAAATCATCAAATCATAGAATCACAGAATAGCTTGGGTTGGAAAGGGCCTTCAAGACCATCCAGTTCCAACCCCTTGCTGTGGGCTGGTTGCCACCCACCAGATCAGGCTGCCCAGGGCCCCATCCAACCTGGCCTTGAGCACCT
The DNA here is from genome assembly GCF_023343835.1 of Lagopus muta. NCBI lineage: Eukaryota > Metazoa > Chordata > Aves > Galliformes > Phasianidae > Lagopus > Lagopus muta. The sequence goes on from NC_064439.1 coordinate 7,694,268, forward strand.
CCAGGGGTGGGGAACCCACAGTTTCTCTGGGCAGCCTGTAAAAATATGTAAAAAATATTTTAAAAAGAAAAAAAAGAAAAGCGATCTCAGATGTTCAGCATAATAGCTTTGTGTTTGTTATGGCTGTGCATAACACCAGATTGAGTGAAGAGGCCAACAAATGGACAGGACTGGTGGTGTGAAGGTCACCTTTGAGGAGTGAGATGTAAGGGAGCAAGTGATGGAGAAGGTTTGGCTGCAGTGAGGATGAGGGAGAACCCCATGTATTAATGGGGTGTGCAAGGAGGAGCAGAGGCTGGGGTTGTGAAAATGATGAGAAGAGCCCTATCCTGTATAAGAATGCCTTAATAGTCTAAAACAATTAGCTGGAAAAGGCATTCATTTGCTTGGGTAACTTTATAGGGAACTGCTAAAGAGGAAAAGATGGATGCAGGAGATGTTCTTCACTTCACTTTCCTTCTTGTCAGAGCTCTGCTAACGCCCACTCTACATAACTGCCTAATTCTGTTTTCATTGATATAATTTTTCAAAGAGTAGGGAAAAATAGGCTTCCCCACAAGCAATATAACACTCACACTTTCACATGTTGGATCAGCAAGCGCTTCCTAGACTTTTTATATCCATTTGCAAAAAGAGATTTCCAGTTTTCCTTTCATGCCTGGCTCCACTCAAATTAGTGCTTCTCTCTCAAAATACCTCAGCAGCGAGGCGGTGCTTCCTGCCACGATGGTGTCTGCCAGCAAGGAGCATCTGTGGGGAATAATTTGATGCTGCAACAGGTGTGAGAACCAGGAGCATTTGGGCTCTGGTGTGTGTTCAATTTGTTTGCAGATTTGAGGTAGAAATCCACGGAGATTGGGTGGAAGCCACCCCCGTTGTCATGATTTATGCTGCACCAGGGCTTTGCATGGCTGGTGGCTGATAGAAATATGCAAACTTCAGTGCTTCCTGCAGCTGGACCCAGTTCACAGGGGGGAGAATTTTGATTTAAAAAAAAAAAAAAAAAAAAAAAAAAAGAGAACAGCAGATAGGAAGATAGGGAAAGATAGGGAAGAAGCATCATTCTTCCATCATTCTTCCACAGGGAGCTGCTGGGGGACTTTAGAAGATGCAGCTCGCATCAGCAGTGTTTCTCTGGCTGAAGGAAAAGAAATGCCAGCTCTGCCTGTGTGCTAACAGTTTGAGACAAATTAAAAAAGGATCTGGTTTTTCATCTTATTCAGAATGGTTTGAAATCAGAACTCACTGCCAAAGGAGACACACTGGTTTTGCAGGGATTTAACTGGATTAGGTGTTTTTCTGGTTTGTGTTAGTTAAAATTCCAGGTGAAGAGCTGCGGGTCCAGTGTGACACTGATAAATGTGCTTCCATGGCTTATACCTGTAAAGCAGGCACCAAGCTCCCAGCTGCCCCAGCCCCTGATGAAGGAAAACTGCTGTGATGGCAATTTCCTTCGACAAGCCTGCGAAAGTGGTTGGTGTTGTAGCAAAGTAAAGGTAAAATAAAGGTGCTTTGTTCCTTTTTTTTTTTTTTTTCCTTTGTCCCTTTAGATGTCTCTAGCACAAAAGGGAAAGAGAAGGGAGAAAAGTAAGGCAGCCTGTACACAGCTCCCAGGTGATGGTGATATCATAGAATCGTTAAATTTGAAATTGACCACTAAGATCATCTTCAACCACCAACCCATTCCTACCATGACCACTGACCATGTCCTATGGTGCCACATCTCCACTGTTCTGGAACATCTCCAAGGACAGTGACCCCACCACCTCCCTGGGCAGCCTGTGCCAGTGCCCATGAACTCCTTCAGAGAGGAATGTTCTTCCTAATATCATCTCCCTCACCCAGGCATCTGTCAGTGCCTTGCCTTGATTAGGGTTGCCTTGGGGGGATGTAAGAAATGTGTTCCATTTAGATCCAGCACTGCTGAGAAAATCTGAGTAGACAGGTGGGGAATTCAGTTTTGAGCTTCGGATAAGGAAGATCAAGAATGGGAGTTTGCATGGATTTGCTGAGGGTTTTCCTAGTAATCATGCTGATGTAAGAATGCAAATGTTTTGGGATAGAGACTTGAGGAGATGAGCATCTAGAAAAAAAAAAAGAGGAAAGAAATGAGTTGCATCATTGCAGGATAACCACAAGAGAGAGAGGGCTGATAAGAAAGGAGAGCCCTTCCCTGTGTTTGAGCCTCTTGTTAAACAGTTGATCCTGATAACAACAAACAGCTTGCATCTTCAGCATTGATTTCCAGAGATCTGGAATCTACCCACAGAGTCCAGCTTTTGAGCCCTATATTCTGTAGGAGACAAAAAGGTTCCTTTTTTTCTCTTTCTCAAGGCAGTTTTTCATTTATTGCGTTGCTCTTTGTGTCTGATTCCTTGGTGCAGGTATTGACTTCAAGTAAAGCACGTTATCCTGACTCAGGATCTTTCCATGAGCACACTCCACTGCTCTTAGATGCTTGTTGAACATGGAGTACTTATAAAGGATAATTAGGGTAGTATGTATTCTTCTACTTGCCCCCTTTTAATGAACATGAAATAAATACATACCCTGAAACAATAACTTCACAAATTAGAGATGGGAAATGCTGTATTAAATTGTGGTGATTAAATTTATATCAGATATTTGTAATTGAAATTTCAACATGCAAAGATTTACTTCTCTAAGAAAGAAAGCCTCTAGTGAGTTTGGATCTCATGACTGCATTAAGCTGTTGACTCTATAAGAAGCAGTACTTTTTTTATTCTTAGAAGAAATAACACCAGGCTTATATATATAATTCATTAAAAGAAATGCAGAGTGAAATAATTATCATTGATCAAGGGAATAGAATTATGTTTTAAAATTTAGCTATACAAATCTCACATCAGTGAAAATTCAGTTGAGAACAGAAGAGACCAAAGTTTTGCCCAACCCCAAATTCTGTTTCTGTCAGTGGCAATAAGTGTATGCACAGGGATGTGAGATTTATGCACTGTTTAGCTCAGAGGAATATCAGATCCATTATTATTATTATTATTATGAGATAAGCCCAAGTGTATTTCTCTTCCAAATCACTTCCAAGTGTCCTCCAGTTCCTCCTGCATCCCTGTATGCTTCATCAAGGGGTTTCTTAGGCTGCTGCGTGAAGAACCGTCTCCTTTTCCTCACTTTGGAGTTTGTTCTCATTTGCTTTGCTTGTTGGCCCTTAGATCAGTATTCTGGGTCACCCTTGTTTCTTGAATGCTTTCCATCTCTAATTCTTCATTTTCGAGACAATAGGATCATGGCTACACACAAGAATTGCACAGAAGTACCAAGAGCTGCAGGTCATTCAATTTGTTTGACCCTAAAGAAAAGGCAGAATCTTTTCCACTGTGATAGATATTTGTGATCTTGTGCCAAATTATAGCACGCTGAGGGACTACAAAACTGTAAAAACATGGAATAAATATACCTACCATGGCTTTCAGCATGTGTCTCAGAGCTTTGTATTAGTTATTTGGCTGGCAACTCTTCATTGTCAGTAACAAGGAAGAAGACTCTCTGGTAGAAAATAAGATGATCCTCTGAGACAGTTGTTGCATGCTGTGAAATAATCTCTGGTTATAGCACCTCTTAAAAGGCACTTCTAATATCATACTTAGTGGAGAGAGAAGAAATCAAGGTAAGCCAACAAAGGTATAGAAATGAAAGAAGGAAAATAAAAGGCAAGGAAGAAGAGAGTAGGAAGCTATTTCCTAGAATAAACGCTTGGTTGATGGCAAGAGCTGAATGTGTTACCAGATTTGAGTACGGCTGGGCAGGGAGCTCTCCTTCACAGCCCTGCCAGCAGAGCATGGTGCCAAGCTTTCGTGTTGCTACTTCACCTCAAGGCCCAGCTTCAGTCTTGTATGTGATTTGTCAGTGCTTAAGGTTTGCAGTAAGTCACCAAATAAGGACAGTTGGCTTCAAAGCTCACTCACCTTCTGGGGAAGGCAGCTTACAATGGAATGGATGGTAAAAGTATGCAAAGACTAGTAAAACAGTGAGGAGTTTCAAAAGCTCGTGCCAAGAAGGGAAAAATCAGCTTCAGCTCAAAAGCAATTTGTCCATGAAGGGCAAAAGTTTGGATCTGCTGCCTAAATGGTATTTATTTTGGCATGCACTGGACCTTGTGAAAAATCAACTGCATGTTGCTGGAGTGATAAACCCAGCAGTTTACAGACACTTTGGGCTTGCTGAAGCTATGTTCAGTGTGTGGTCATTCAGGCAGAGCAAGTCAGTCCAGGTGCTGCTTGGAAGTGTTGGCCTTGTTGTACACTTGCTATATACCATAGCATTTTCTTCTGAGATGAGAAGAAATGTGGGTTTGTTCAGGTCAGCAAGGCTTGGACAAACGTATAATATCCACCAATTCAACCTGGAAAACGTGTCCAGAAAGATTTCATGTAGTTAAATTTTTTACCACCCTAGTAAATGCTTACTATCAGTCCTATTCTCCTATTAAATTAATAATCAGCATAGCTTATTATTTACAGCCCTCATACATGTTACAGGTCTTTGCCTTAATTTTAGTTAGGATAACCATGTTTCCAGGGTTCAGGAGCAGGGAATGCCAGTCACACCTTTAGTCTTTGTTTCTTTCCCTTTTTTTAATGTCTTGTATGGGGAGATAGTTTTACAAGAAGAATTATATACCAACAATTGTAGTATTCCTAACTTTTTCTTAAAAATTGGTTTTAATTTTTTGAAATGATTGGTGGTAGGTGAATGGTTGCACTAGATGATCTTGGAGATCTTTACCAACCCTGGTGATTCTGTGATTCTGTTGTTGTTGTTTTTTTAATGGACACAGAATTGCCATCCAAAATGGATCTGGGTATGAAGAACAGGAGAGGATTTATAATCAATTTTCTGTTGCAATCATTTTTTTGAGGGAAACAATATTGAATGACATTCAGGAGAGAACAATATTGAATATAGCATGTTTTTACCAGTTTGAGGGACACTATCATCTTAATCAAAACACTGTGTTTTGATTGCTCTATCCAGAAGGGATAGATTGTTGCGGGAATAGGCACTGTCCAAAGAAGCATAAAGTCTACAAGAGAAGCATTTAAATGCATGTTAAAGGCAGGATTGCCCTGAATGGCATAGAAATGATGTAAGAATTGAGAAAATAAGGAAAAACATGAAGAGGTGACAGTTTTTTCATTGAATAAGAACAGAAGATATTGTTTGGTTTGAAAGCTATCTGCTGAGAGTTATTAACACATTGAGGGCCCACTGAAAAGACACTTTTAGACAAAATATTGTCTAGGATTCAGGAAAGGACCAGTTCTTCTTTTGGTATAATCATATTTAATCCATTGAATTTAAATGGATGTGTAGGTGTTCATCTTTTCTGTTTCAGTGTCTGTATCAGCTTGCCCTCCTAGCTGCAAAACACTGCTGATTCAAGACTGATGGAGTTAAGGGTAGGAGCACTGCACAACACTTGTTCCTTGGTGAGAACAGGAATAAGAACAAGAATAATGTGGAACAAGAAATCTGATGTGTCACTTCTGTGATTCATGTTGGGCTGCCAGTCCAGGGAGCTGGGCCAATTACTGTGGACAAACAGGTTTGAGATGTCCAGGGAAAGCCTTTATACATGGCTGATACGAATTTAATTTCCTCATTGGGAATTCATTTGAAAGCAGTTTAATTAAAAACTGCTCTTCTCAGTAACTGTCCCTTTGAGTTGAGTGTCTGTTCGGCTTCAGGTGCTGCTCCTTGCTGGATTTGCAGCCAACACCATACCCAAACATTCATTAACAGCCTTTTGCATCTACGGAAATCATTTACATCAGCTTTGTAATGCAGTGCCCTCTTGTGACCATCACGCAGTAACCAAAATGAGCAGGGCATTGGGTTTAGTGTCTTTCCTTGATTTTCAGAGGTCTGGAGTCAAAGCAATGGCTACAGCTCTGCCACGCTCCTTCTGTTCTTGGACTTCAGCATCCATCCAGAATAAGGAGGTGTAAATGGGATCTGTATACGTAGTGAATATGCTTATTAATACACAAAGATCTCATTCAGCTGGTATTGAAATGTCAGAACACTGAGCATAATAATAGTAACAGGAAGAAAAAAAAACAACCACTCTGTGTGTTCTTTCTGTTCTGGCCACTAAGGAGTGTAATTGGGCCAGGGGAGAGAGAAGAATCCAAGGAAATGCATGGAGGAATTAAGAAAGCAAGCTGTGAGTTCACATTCTAATGAAAATTTATTCATAGATTCCTTTTTCTTTTTTTTTTCTTAATGTCAGATGGCTTATTCCATTCATTTGTAACACACAGGGTTATATGCTCCCATCTGTGAGGGCAACCTAAATGAGGCAGATAAGAGTGGTTGCTGTTGGCCAAGAAGTGAGGGATCAGCAAGGGATGCTGCGGCTCTAAAGGGTGCTTGGAGCAAAGGTGCCAGCAAGGAGGTGGTGACAGCTGTCACATCAGCTGGCAGCTACAGTAGCAGTTGCTCTTGAGGTCTCATACTCCAGATAAACTCAATGCCTGCATATCACCCGTTTTGGCCACCGCACAAGCTGGGATGTTCTGTATGCTGCCAATTGCCTGCACTTTGTTTTGTTGTTTTGATGCATAGTGAGATTATGAAACCTATACAATGTGTGAGTAAAGGTGTTCTGGATCTGTTTCCTCGGAATTAGTTGCTTGGAGTTAAATTGCATTTGATCTGTGCTGGTTTGTGGAACTGAGATCTGGTTTAGTGAACATGGTTGTGGTGACGGGTTGATGGTTGAACTAGATGGGGGGCGGGGACGACATAATTTGCCCTGGCTGGAATCAAAATGCATTTACTCTAGAGGATTTCTCATTCATTTTTTTTCTTAATGGCAGTCTCTCTCTCCTTTTTCCATGCATGCGTTATGGAAGCTGGGAAGAGAATCTTTTTGAAGTTGAAATGCATTCTGTTTCTCATATGCACTTCAGCTTTTCACATCTATGCCACTGAGCTGTGATGTGTGCCTACAGAGTTCCCAGACTGGGGCCTTTGAAGTGAAGTTCAGTCTCACAAATGAGCTGCAGAATTGTAGCTGGTTTAATATTTGGGACTGGAATTTCAAAGATGTGCAGATTGGGCCTATGGTTTGGTTCCTCAGCATTCTTTCAATGAGAGTGAATAAGCTTTCTTTGAGTTGAGTTGTGATATATTTGAGATTAGACAGGAAAAAAAAAAAAAGAGAAACAGGTTGGTGTTATGGATTTCTATAGTCTTAAGTTTTCCCAAGGCTCAGCCTTCTTTGAGCTTTTGACAAATGATTTACAAGCCTGCTAGAGATGCACCTTGATTTGGGAATTTATCTGAGTTATAATTGTGTTTTATTTTACTGGCTACTACTGCCAGAGCACTATATTGCTACACCAACTACAGCTGTATTGAAGTGATAAGCAATTAAAACCATTTCTTGCATAATAAAACACATTCTTTCATGTTGTACTTACTTAATGTACCAGTGCAGTGTGTTACACAGCATATTTAGCTTAATTATGGTAAATCACCTATTTCAAGTTCCTATTTCTACTTCTCACGTTAAAAAAAATAAAATGCTGGAAACAATAAAAGAATAATGATCCATCATGCCAGGAAGATAAAAATGGGATTTCTGTTGTCTCCTGGAATTAAAGGCTGTAGTGATGTTGTTAGAGGCAAGCTGTTCTCCATCCCTTGTTGCACCCTTGCATCAGCATCACAATATACAACAGATTGTAACTTATTTCTGCACTGAGGTTCAGCAAGGCTGAACAAACAGGAGCTGCTGGTGGAGGGCAGGTGGATGGAAGACATAATAAAGCAGGCTGGTTATGAAGGGCTGTGTTGTGTTGCAAGTGCCAAGGTGTATTAAGGGCCATCCTCATAACAAGGGTATGGAGATGGGGTTTCATTGCCATTCGTAGAACCACTGAATCGTAGAATCTGTAAGTTTGAAAAAGACCAGTAAGATCATGTAGTCCAACAGTCAACTCATCCCATAGCACTAACCATGTCCCTCTGTGCCACACCTCCAGGGATGGTGATTCCACCACCTCCCTGTGCAGCCTGTGCCACTGCATCACCACTCCTGAGAAGAAATTCTTCCCAATATTCCTAATAATCACCACATATGCTATACACTCTCTCTCTCTCTCTCTCTGTGTCTGCTCTCCCAAAGTCAGTTTATTGTAACATCTGGGGATGGGAAGTGCTTCTGCATTTTCTCTTTGGTAAGCAGCTCAATACAGAAATGGGCTTGCTTTGTGCTTGGGGGAGTGGATTTTGATCCAGTTATGAGTACCTATGATAAATAACAAATAGAGGCACTACAGTGTATCTTGGAAGAGCAACAGGTCATAGTATTAAATGAGTCATCATAACATTCTTCTTTTCTACCTGAATTTAGGACTGTGTTTATCTGGACACCTAAGTAGGCTTCTGCTGGGGGGTTGACTGCCTTTATTTTGCATTATAGTCTCTGCAGTTTGATTTTATAGCAGTTAAGAAGCATGCATGACCCCAGCATTTGCTGCCTGTTTATTTGAAAGGAACATACCACACTGGCTCTCTGAACATCGATCTCTGAACGTAGCTGGCTACATCTGGCAGGATTAAATGTTTTTAGGGCCTTGGTGCAATGCTCAGCAACCTGTTCAACCTCCACTTGCCCTATCTGCTCTCACTTGTCACACAGAAAACACTTTTTTTCCAGGAAATCCTAAGCCTCTTACAGCTTACCTTTCATGCCAGGTACCCACATGGAGTGTTTGGATGATATAAACCTTTTGCTTTGCCTGGCACTTACCGGCTGCTTCATCCTCTTGCGGGTGAATTTGTGGGTGGGAATGTGGCAGTCCAAGCAGCAAGCACCCACCACTGCCCTGCCTGCTTCTGGGTGCCTGCTTTTATTGTGATGCTGTTCCCACAGTAACCTTCTGAATTTCAACATAAACTGGCAGCCACCCTTGGTCCTACAAATGTCAGGCATCACTACAAGCTGGTATTTTCTTCCTGCATGCTGCAGGCCTGCTGTGGGTAGTCTGGATTTACTTTCTCCATCCAGAAACTTCTCTTTGGCCCCAGTGTGTGTGTGTACTGGGGTGACGGTTGTGGGATTTCCTTTTTCTTTCCTTTCCCTTCCTTTCCCTTGTTTTTTTTCTTTTCTCTCTTTTTTTTTTTTTTCTCTTTTCTTCCCCTTTTTTCTTCCCCTTCCTTTTACCCTTCCCTTTCCCCTTCCCCTCCCCTTCCTATTCCCTTCCCCTTCCCATCTCCTTCCTCCTTTCTTTTCCCTTCCCTCCCCTCCCCTTCTATCTTTTCTATTATATATTTATTTATTTAAATAATTTAAATTCCACTTCCTCATCCTCACATGTTTTTATGAATGAATATGATTATAGTACACACTTCTGCCAGTTTGAAAACACCAGCTCAGTCTGTAACACCATCCTACCCTATTGTGTGCTTTCTTCCTGTTAAAGGGTGAAAACAGTGGGCTCTTCTCTCATTTCCAGCTGCAGCAGCTGGCCTCCCCAGGTGGAATAGTGTTTCCACTTGCAAAATTCTGAGGATTCTTTCAGCTTTTCCAGTCCCACTAGAAAGGATTGCAAAGTCTCTTGCTACAGCAGCAGAGGTGAGAAATGACTGAAAGCTCGTGGTCCATTCTGGGCTGCCCCATGATGGTGACAGCCATGCGGATGGCCAATGCAGTGCTGCCTCATCCCTGCCCTCTGCCCTCTGGACCCTGTGTAATTTGTTTCCAGCCCTACTGGTCACACTGCTGTCTAGAGGCTAATCTCTCTGAAATGGCTTAGAATAATTGTAAGATTTAGGTTTTCCTTATTCGCCAGTCTCCCTTCATCTTAGAGGCTGAGAACAGTAATTTCCCTGATGCTGACTTTCATCAGACTGAGACACGCTTGGTTATCTTTCATGTCCAAATCTACAATGCTTGAAACAATTGAGAAGTTGCCTTTTCCTCTGAATCTGTGGCTCTGAATGACTAGAGTCTCCTAACAACCCTGATATTACCTTCTGCCTTTCACCAACTGATCCTTCTAAGTTGATGCATGTGATTTTTTTTTTCCCCGTTTTTCTTTCTCGAGTAATCTGATAAAAAAGTTGCAGTTTCTTTAGGAGTATTTTATCAGAACTGGAATTAAATACTTATCTTATCCCCCCCTATTTTTTATCAGTGAATTATTTCTGCTTTTCAGGCTCTCTGACAAATAATGAAAATTATCCTCAAAAGCACGTCTGCCATTCTTTTACCTTACAAACCAGTCTCTCTCCTCAGAAAATGTGTCCTTACAGAGTCTCAATGCAGAAGCTGTACAGCCATAGCCATATATACTTGAGCAGTGCAAATCTGTAGCTAGATGTAATTCCTTCAACTTCCTTGCATCTGCCAGAAGTGAAACTCATCCTTTTGGAGGTAAAATTGTCCCTTGACCTTCTGTCTGTTGTGATGAGCTGTCTGTCTGGTGCTCAGTTTGGACCATGTGAATAGGAGACCTGGATCAGCCAAGTAATCCTGCAGTCCAGCTTTGGGTTTCTAATCATGGCAGTAGCTGATGCTACATTGGACTTGAGCCTGACCCATTTTAGTCATCTATGGATTCTGTCATTCACATATTCTGTGATTTTGTGACAACAGAAGCACTGGATTACAAGTGATAAATAATTATCCTGCCCATTTCCTTCAATATCTGCCAGTTTATTAGTCAGTAAATGTTTGTCCATGAATTTTGATACTCTTTTTTTTTTATGTTTTGGGAAATAATAAATACCTTCTTGCTCTCTTGATGATGTTCCAGTGTATAGGTGGCTGTTTAGGCTACCTTGGCTTGTAGAGCTGACAAGTTGAGGGCCTTGTGATCTTTCTCCTGTATTGCAGCTGGCACTTGCAGGTCTGGCAATGTAGCAGCACCAGTGTGCAGGCTCCCAGAGTCCCTCTGCTTTTCTGAATAGGAAAACCCTAGGAAGGAATGAAGAGCTTTTCATGCCTGGAAAAGCAAAAACAGCCTTCAAAATTGGAGACCTAATACATTCTTCCCTTAAAAAAAAAACAATAGAATCATGGAATCATCTAGGTTGGAAAACACCTTCAAGATCATCAATTCCAGTTATCAACTAGATTTCACAAGTCTCATCTCTAAATATTCCTTAATGTCACGTCCACACATTTCAAATACTTCCAGAGATGGGGATTCCGCCCTCTCCTAGGCAGACTGTTCCAATGCATGGCCACATCTCCATGAAGGAGTTCTTACTAATGTCCAATCTCAACCTTCCCTGACACAACTGAGGCCATTAATGCCAGTGTTTTTATCTTGTTTTACCCTAAATGAGAGGAGGCAGCACAAGTTCAACAATTGCATGGGGCAGGAGCTCCTGGCATTTAGTTTGTTTTCTCTGCATTCACTTTACCTGCCCAAATTTAAGAAAGCTGTCTGCGAAGAGTCTGGGAAACTCTGACACTGCAAATTCGTCATCAGTCTGGAGCTTCCTACTTGCATTTGTTCCATTTACCATTGCAAAGAAAAAAAAAAAAAAAGAAAAAAGAAAAAAGAAAGAGAGAAATTGCTGAAGCTCACACTGACTGCATAGCAGCAAGGCTGCTTCATTATTTCAAATAATCACTACTTTCTGTAATCGGTCACTTTTGCAAGTGTGACTGTATGTTGTGCCTAAAGTCTGGATTCTACCAGGCAAACAGGTTCCTGGAAGTTAAGAGAGGAGGGGGAGCCAGTGGCATGACCTCTGCTGTTGAAGAAATCAATTATCTAATGGAATAAATGGCTTTATGCCTGAAAGTTAAGATTTTCAGCATCATTTACATTGAACACCAGCCCCAAAGAAAAGCAGGTATAAAAAATGAGATGCGCCGATGACCTTTGTCAGCTATGGCGACAGCTATAAATCAGGCTGCAAATACTCATCAGCTTGCTGGACAGAATTCATTACTGACAGAGATTACTGCATTGCTTTTTGTCTTTGATTGAGATATGTTCCATATAAATAAATGCTTCTTCAGTGGAACAAATCACACATTTCAAGACAATATTCCAAGAATATTGTTAATTGATAATAAGATAAGATAGTGCAACTTACAGACCAGCTAAACCTCACAGTGTTTTGCTTGGAGTATAATGCAGAGCAATTTGTTCCTCTTTTAAGCAGAGTGATTTTTCTGTTCATTAATTCAGACACTGCGTTGATGGCTCATATTGAATATAACAGCAAGATTTACTGCCCTAACAAATCTGCACTGCTTCATTTCTTCTTCCCTATTCGTATCAGAAGTATGTGCAGCAGATTAGTGGCTGATTTTAAGCTCATTACACTTTAAGAAATAACAAAAAGGCCTTTCACTTCCTGATTCCAACTCTATAGTAGCTTCCATGTAATGATCTTGAAGTTTCACACATTATGGAAGTGTTACTTTTTGCAGTATCTCCAAGCAGGATCTTAGGGAGGAATAGAAGTGTGGTAGCGACGTAACTGGGAGCAGTAATGTAATTTCCATCAGATCAAGTGATGCTCAAGAAAAAATCACAAGGTATTAACAGGCCACTGACTCATTGGCTTAACAAGATGCTTCTCTTGTGTCTTGAACTTAGAGCTGAGGGCAAGCATTCATGGCCAGGTTTTCCTGCAATTAAGAGGTATTCTGACAGTATTACAATTATCCAGATGCTTTACTGGCTGTATTTAAAATGAGCTTTTTTCCTACCTAGAATTTAAAATGTAATTGGAAAACAACTGCTGTTGCTGACATAGGATGATTATTAAAACGGTAATCTTTCTCAGAATGCTTGATAATGAGCTTAGTTATTCCATTTTTCAAGGATACCTGAGAATACAAATTTGGACTATATGTTTTCCTCTCTTAACAAATGATGCTTCAGCCTTAATGGCCTAAGAATACGTGTATAAACGAGAAATATACGTAGAGTGTATTAATATATTTTATTGAAATACTGCAAAAAATTGTTGGCACAAAAGTTTTTCTTCATGACCTATCACAGAAGCTGGAAGTTGAAGTTGTAAATAAGCAGTGCTGGATCAGACCCCAGACATCATCTGTGCTGGTGTCTGGCTGGGGACACAAGCAGATGCTTAGGAAAGATTTTTAAGAGTACATCATTTCTCATGGCAGTAATTTGGAATATGCTTCTGGTCACCACAAATCTCTCATTCAATGGAGTTAAATCCAGGTGGCTGCCGGTCATGAGCGGTGCCCCCCAGAGCTCAGTACTAGGACAGCTTCTATTTAACATCTTCATTAACGATCTTGATGAGGGGATTGAGTGCACTCTCAGTAAGTTTGCAGACAACACCAAGTTGGGAGGCAGTGTTGATCTGCCTGACGGGAGAAGGGCACTACAGAGGGACCTGGACAGACTGGATCGATGGGCCAAGGCAAACTGTAGGAGTTTCAATAGGGCCAAGTGTCAGGTCCTGCATTTTGCTCACAGTAACCCCAGGCAATCCTACAGGCTTGGGGAGGAGTGGCTGGAAAGCTGCCTGATGGAAAGGGACCTTGGTGTACTGACGGACAATCAGCTGAATATGTGCCCAGGTGGCCAAGAAGGCCAGTGGCATCCTGGCTTGTATCAGGAGTTGTGGTGAGCAGGATTAGGGAAGTAATTCTGCCCCTGTACTCAGCACTTTTGAGGCTTCATCTCCAGTACTGTGTTCAGTTTTGGGCACTTCCGTACAGAAAGGACATTGAGGTGCTGGAGCAGGTCCAAAGAAAGGCTGCAAGGCTGGTTGAAGGGCTTGGAGAATGTGCCCTATGAGGAGAGACTGAAGGAACTGGGGCTGTTTAGTTTGGGGAAAAGGAGGCTGAGGGCAGACCTTACTGCTCTCTTCCAATACCTGAAAGGTGCTTACAGCGAGAGGGGGTTGGTCTCTTCTCACTGGTGCCAGGTTGAGGGGAAATGGCCTTAATTTGCACCAGGGTAAGTTTAGGTTGGATATTAGGAAAATCTTCTTTTCAGAAAGGGTTGTTAAGCACTGGAATAGGCTCCCCAGGGAGGTGGTTGAGTCACCATCCCTGGATGTGTTTAAAAACCATTTGGATGTGGTGCTCAGGGACATGATTTAGCAAGGGTTGGTAGAGTTAGCGTAGTATGGTTGGGTTGTGGTTGGACTTGATGATCTTTAAGGTCTTTTCCAACCCAAGCAATTCTATGATTCTGAGATTCAGGGACTTTACAAAAAGTTTCTCCCCTCAAGGCTTATAATCTTTCCTGGATTTTTCATCCATTTTTCTAATTCCTGACAACTGCTTTACTCTGGGACCACAATGTCCACCACTTGATTACCTTCTGTGTGAAGAAATAATCCCTTGTATTTGTGTTGAACCTGTCACTGGGTGGCATCATTTAATGCCTCCTAATATTTATTTTGGAAGAGGCAGGAAATTAGCATTGCGTACTTATGTTCTCCATGCTTACAACTTTTTGGATGTCTGTCCTAGTTCTTCCGTCAGTACATTTACAGATTGAAAATACAATCAGGACTTTGCCCCCAAAGAATTTGCTTCACCTTATTCGCAAAATAGATTTTTTCTTTTTGTTGTTGTTGTTGTTGTTGTTGTAAACCAGTGATGTGTAGGTGGTGACTGTTTTCTTATGAATAAGTACTGTGCAGAAACTTTACATCTGCACATACAAAGTAGTTTACAGAGATGGATAATGACTGGTCATCATGAGTTTGAAATTGATAAGAAGTCTGACATATGGGTAAGGAAGGAACATGCCACCTTTGACTCATCTCTGGACAACCCATGGGTTATGTTTAATCATTCATCTGTCCCTAAGACTTGTGGGATGCACCATGACATCACCCTGAGGCAGACACAGCGAGGGATGGTTTCCCTACTTGAAGCCAAAGGCAGATGTTGGGTAGGACCCATCAGTTCTCTATGTTAGTTTAGCTAGGTTGCTAAAAAAGCAGTAACCCTACTTCTGTGTCTGGAAGAACTGCTGAATCCTTTCATGACAACATGCTTGTGACTTCGGTTTCATCTTTTATCTGTGGGGCAGTGCATGCAAGCACATATCAGACATGAACTTCAGTTTATGACATCTGACAAGATCACTGCCCCCTATTGTTGTAATGTTTTTTCATCCTGAACCTTCGACCTGCCACCCAACTCTCATTTGGAGTCTCTTTCACATGCCCATCCCAGCCTTTCTGTAGTAGGTTTTGAGCTCTTGAGAGCTGGAGACTGCCTGAGCTACTCCTGCTGCAGGATTCTTGGCCTTGTGCAGACATCCTGGGTGCTGAGGTAGTCCCAAAGTGCAACAAGAGTAAGGTGGTTTGTCATGTTGCATGTGAAAATAGACATTTCTTCCCATGAATCTCCTTCTGGTATTAGGACAAGCAGCAGAGTCAGAAGATCTGTACAAAAGTAGCTTCAAAAATATGCTGTGTCAAAAAGTAAGTTGCCTTTAGCCTTCAGGGACTTTCCAGGCATCTGATGTAATATATATTAAGGATCTTGGAAACCTTTCAGTGCAAGGAATGTTTTCTGACCTTGTTTTTCTACACTAATAATATGACAATATGACAAACAGTTTGATGGCTATCCTCCAAGCCACCTTAATGTTAAAGCAGTGGCTGAATTAGAAAATCTATGCTCTTTACAGGAAGGCTCCCAGCAGTCCTTTTGAATCAAGTGCATTGTTGGGTTCCACACAGACAGACAATATCAGACTTCCTTAATGATATTTTCTTTTTCTCCTTGCAGATAATGAATTCATTTATCGAAACCAGAATGGCACAGTGATTCTGAGGAATGTTGAAACTAACAATTCAACAGTATTAATAGAAAACAAAAAAATTGTAAGTATTTTCTATAATGAGCATAATTTCAGTTTTCTTGCAGTTGGATCAGAAAAACAGAGAATGACTTGGGTTTCAACTCTGCGTTGTCAAGGAGAAACAATACGCTGGTAATGCTGTGAGCTAAGCAGCAGCCAATAATTTGAAATTCAGCTCCAGTTTTCATTATTATACTGCAAGCTCAGTTTCTTTTATACTACAGGAAAGTATCATATAGATATTTGAAGTTAGTCTTGCATATGACATATAATTGGAAGCTACATAATTCTGGTCTTTGCATGCTTAATAGAAAAAAAACAATTGATTCTATTTACTGTCTGTTGGTAGCATTCTCCACATTACTCCATTTAAATGCTTATTTTTTAACTTGTGGATTTACTGATTTTTCTTGCCTAATGTTTGTAATGTGATTTCAGTGTTGTTAATGAGTAGCGATGATGAGTAGTAATGGGTTGCATATGGCAGAAACCCCAAGAAATTACTGGGGAAAGAATTTAGTAGACTCTTATGAAAATGAATGGAAATAAAATAAATTCACAGTTAAAACAGTGCATCATTTATAAAAAGGAAGCATCATTTTTGTGTAGCAGATGAAGTCAGCTTTGTGCTAGAAGATTAAATGTCAGAGTGTTTGCAAAATATCCTTTAAAAAACGAATTCCTGAGGTTAAATATTCTTATGTTTGTTCCAGCTGTGAGATATAAATCATGTTGTTCTGGTAAAATTGCATCACTTCCTTCCAATTTTAGTCAGATTGGAGGTTTGTTCATTGTTTGGTTTGGTTTGGTTTTTGTGTAATATCATTGCAAAAGTCCAGAAGTACAGAATAGCTAACAGACTATCAATGACCCAAGGTCTCCAGAAAACTGCAGACTTGACTTGGTCTCAAAAAATAGAACTAAATGAACAAGAAAATTTTAACACTGGATTCTAGGTTGAGCTTATTATGCAGTAAACCTGAGTACATGACTCATATAGAGTAGAGTTAGAGTGTAGGCTAGAGTACAGTATTTTATTTTAATGAGACAAGGAATTCATCACTGAATTATTACTGCAGGACTCAACCTTAAACTTCACATCCTGCCATTTAACTTTTGCTACACCATGCAAGCAATCTTTTTTTTTTTTCTTTCTTTTTCTTTAAACAGAGTATAACCCCTTTCTTCTGCTGTTCTGTTCTTTTTTTCTTTCATTTTTTTGTCAACCTAACAGACCACGACATGAAGTGTCAGTAACCTAGGGCCAGTAGGGCAGCACAGATGAATGTTGTAAAATATACCCATCCTAGATAAAACGAATCAGTGCAATATGCTGACTAGAACCAGGATCTGTTGATCTCTGACTTTCTCCAGTTTGATGTAATGGTGATTCTTCTGTTATGTATTGCCTTTTCTCCATGGGTTCACTCCACTAACAAGAAGGTCTGCTGTAGTCGGGCTAATTCTATTTCTTCTCTCTTTTATTCCTCTCATTTTTAATTTTTACCAATCACAAGAAAAGTGCAGTGTTACAAGATAACCCTACTCTTCAGTGTTACAGCTTTCCTGCTGCCTGCTCTACCCCTGCTCCTCTGTCCTCTAGACAAACAAATCTGCACAACATCACCTCCGCATTCATCCCAAAAGTTCTAGTAAGAGCTGCTGTAATACCTCTTTCTGTCACATTGTATTTGTCCTCTTCCTTGCCAGCCTCAGGTCAGAATAACTTCTGCTGCCTTGGAGTGTTTTCCTTTCTCTGTGTCAGTAATATATCAGCAAACAAGACGTGCTGAACCACAGTGGCCCGTTGGTCCTCGCTGCTGTTTTCCCACCTCATGCCCCTTCCACTCTGCTGATGCTGGGTCTCTTTTCATGGGATGCTGTACATTTCCCTTAAGTCCAACTTCCTCCTCCCATTCTGCTACCAGAGAATATCTCAATGACTTGAAGCCAGTTTATTAGGTGAGGGGACAGGATTTAAGAGCTTTAAAAGACAGTGGATGAGTGTTGTATTGGCAGCAACTCTCTCTGGTGCCGTGTGTATTGGCACTGTATGTTGTGAAGCACAGTGGAAAGGAGAAGGGATGTCTGCACTACACAAAAGAGAAGTGCAGCAGGGAGAATTCATGACAAGTCCGAGATATTCTGGCATCTATTCTCGTTAGCAAGACTCACAGTGCAGCTTTTTACAGAGTTCAGATCAGGATGCACAAGGAAAACTGAATCACCACACTATACCAAAAACTTTCTTGACTGGGGAAAACGGCATTAGGATTCCTCAGTGGAATACTGGGATAGGCAGTGGTGTCTTCTTACTATTAATTTGTTCTGATGGGTATTTACTGCTTGCTACCTCCAGCACTGCGGCCAGTGACTGCAGGGAATGAGGGAATTAAGTTGTTTACCACATTTTTTCCTCTACCTGCTGTCCACCAACCTCTGTGCAATGGATTTGGAAGGAGAACTTTCCTGAGGAAGCTGTCTGGTCTGTGTTGTAGTGTGGTTATCTTTTCTCTTACGGAAACATACATTTGCCTGCATAAATTTTCTGGTGTTTTTTTTTGTTGTTGTTTGTTTGCTTTAAAGAGATACAAAATGTTTTTCAAGATGCTTAGTCTGGCAGTAATCTTCATCTATATAAGGACAGCTCAAAAATTGAAAATAAAAAAAATAATTTCAATGTCTGGTTTATTTTCTAGGTTTCCTTGAAGGCCGTTCGATATGAAGTGTCACCTGACCGGGAATATGCACTTTTTGCTTTTGATGTTGAACCAGTAAGTAAATAGATGTGATTTTGGAGCACAAAGTCACTGGTAGCCTCACTTTTTTTTTCTTTTCCAGATTTTTTTTTTTTTTTTTTCACAAATCTATGCCAGTAAAATGGTATTTTAAATTAATTGCTTCTAATGAAACAAAGAAAGAAAACCTCTCACTTGGATATTCTGAAAGCATGTCACACTGCCATCTAGTAGAGGAGAAAGGTATAAATTACAGCACGGAGGAAACACTGTCATTGCCCGAATTTTATAAGCTCTGGGAGGAGAGTTGTAAGGACATGTCTTTGCTACAAGGATTTCTATTCCTCTTCTGTGTAATTTTTTTTTCAGTCACGCTATAAATTTCTTCCCAAGAACAAAAAGCAACTGTCAGTGTCTCCCACAACTGAAATAATGCATTAATTATCGTGTCACTGTTCCCAGTACTGCAGTTAGGGCTGAGCTATCACTTCCATTATAAATCCTTTTCTTCGGAGGTTTTGGTATAAATCATTTGTAAGAAATCACCATTGGGTTACTTCTGAGTTTTAGATTAGGGTAATTCTTTTCTACCAAACTTCAAAAGAGAAAAGTATAATGAGTCATTTTTAAATAACTAAAGCACCAGGCGCAAGGAAAGCAGTTCTTAGGCATGAATAATATTTATTTTCTTTTAAAATACTGCTGGTGTAAGATCTGAAAGAATTTGAATGATGGCTATGTTGTATCACTTGGATAAACTGTAAGCCCCATACATTCTGTTTCCATAATTTAGGAATGCACCAATTCCTCAAAATGAAAATAATTCATTCACCAGCAACTGCAAGTCCTTTTCCATACAATAAATCTGGTTTGAGCTGCTAACCAAAGGAAATTTGTGGGTCCTTGGGTAGTAGAGTTTGTCATCCTGTTGCCCATCTGATTTCTCTGCTGTCATCATTGGGGTTATTCCTGACTCACAGTAGTGTAATGGTTTGGAGAACAATGCCTGCTGCTAGGAAAAGGTCAAATAAAACTGTAATGTAAAATTCAAGAATAACTCATAAACCCTTCCTTGGGAAAGGAAAGCCCAAGGTGGAAAGGGAAAGTTTGGGAAGATTTCAGGATGTGACTAGATGTGTACTATGTGCAAAAACACAGAAAATTCCTCAGGGGTTCATATGTGAGTTTCTGATAGCAAGAATTCCCAAAACACTTTTCTGAAACAAAACTAAATGAGAAAATCTTTCTTTTTTTTCCCGCTTTAAGATCCATGCTTGTGAAGAAGTGTACTTATAGAGGGTTAGTAAGCCATATTGGGTAGTTATTTGTATTTATTAAAGTTGCAATCACTGCTAAATTATTTACTCATCCCTCTTCTGTCTTGATATGCAGACAGTGGCTATATAATAGTGATCAAGCTTTTCACATTTTCTATGTTTCAAAATACATTCTTGGCCAAAATTCACATTAAGCTGTTTTCAACAGCACAAGAAATTGATTAGCAAAGCCTTGGGCAGTTGTCCTTGTTGCAAAGTCAGAAGGAAATTTCAGGAAATATGTTGTCAAAGGACATTTCTTTGAAGTTTAATTCTACAAATACTTTCAAAAAGAAACTTCTTGAGCCTATTGTGTATGGTTTTTTTTTAATAGATGTCTGAAAATATTGCTTTATTTTTCTCTACTTACAAGGACTGTGTGCTACCTTTTGTATGCTTGTGAGTATAAGTGTGCCATGTTTTTGTCTGGGATAGAGTTAGGTTTCTTTGTAGAGGCTTGTATGATGTTTCCTTTTGGATTTGTGATAGAAATAGTGGTGATGGGATACTGTAATTATTTTTACACATTTACTGCATCTACATGAATGCGTGATATCTTAATATACATAATACATAAGTTGCTGTTTATTTCCATGGGAACTACAACAGCTGCCAAGAGTACAATAACAGTGTTTGATAGAGCAAATTCTCAGCTGCAAAACACTCTTCTTCAACATAGTCACCACCCAGTCCGTATTGATCAGCTGATCGAGATGCTCTTCATTTTGTGTTGGGACAGCTGTTCATGGCTGACTGGAACATGGCTCTTCTTTCACACTGCTGTTACCACTGCTGAAATGTACCACTCACCACCTCACTGTGCTGACATCCACTGTTTGGTCTCCATAAATGTTCAGCAAGCATTGATGAATGTCAGTGGGTGCCATTTTTTCCACATGGAGGAATTTGGTTCCACATCTTTGCTTCATAGGCACTTCCATGTCAGACACAATTGTGTCAGACCTCCCTTCTGCTGCCATCTGTCACCCAGCAACAAAATGTAATGGAATACTGTCAAGCGTGTTCAGACTTTACTGCCATACCATCAGCATCTGTCTGTGACATCATGTGCCAACATCGTAAAGTAGGAAGCATTACTTTCAGAGCAGCCCTGGTATGAGGAGGTTGCTCAGCACATAGCTGTAGGGCTGCTGTGGGTGCACTGTGGCCAGCCAGGCTGCTCAGCTCATTTTTCCATTGTTTCTATTTCTGGAACTTCAGTCTTTCAGGCAGCAGTATTCTGCCTAAGCCTTGTACTAATAGGGAGCTTTTCCCACCCTGACCACAGATTTCTTTTGAAAGATCATAGGGGAAGATGCCAGGCTTCTTTGTCTTTAAAACAAGACAAATCGTTGTCTTGTTCTTGTTTCCTTACACTAAAACAAGCTGCAGGCTGCAAATGAAACCACAGGGTAAAATTCTGGGGAAGAACTGGGGAATAAATGCACCCATGGGGAAACTGATTTCAAATTGTCATTTGCCAAAATACATAGGGGGTCTGCACCCACATTGCTCAGTAATTCCACATAAGTAAATTGGGCCATAGCATCCTATTAGAGATATGATTAGAAGCCATAGCATCCTATTAGAGTGGGCCACAGCTGTACTAGCTGGAACCTGGTGCCAGGAGAAAGCCACCAGGCGTGTGCTTGAGTAGATTTCTGTGGTAGTGTGATTTGTGTGTTGTGTAATGGTGATAAAAGTAGCAGAGAAAAGTAAACGAGAAGAAAAGTGATTTTCTGGAGTGACATGGTGAGACTTTAAATAGAGAATATTTAATTGGCTTTGTTATGAATAGCAGTCGTCAGAGTGCAGGAGAGGAATTAAAGTGGCCAACATTCTTCTTAAAGCTGTTCATTCTTCTTTTCCAATTTACCAGTCTGTTACTGTGTGCAAAGTCGTTGAGAGCAATTACGTACAAGAAATCCTGGCTGATTAATTCACAGCAAATTGCTAAGTCTTCTGAACAACAACAATTAGGGCTTCAAGACTTTCATAGCTGATACAACAGACGCTATTACCTATTTTCAAGTTAAAGGAATGCATTTTTATAATGCTGAAAGCTGCAAAGAATTAATCATCATTATAATTAAAGAAGGTCCAACTGCATTTTTCTTAGAATAGTTTCTGTGATGAGCTTCGTATTTCCTTCCATCCTGCCTGTTGCCATGGGTGCCACGATGACTTACACGATGACTTGATTGATGGTGTTGCTTTTTGGTTGGTCCTTTAGGCAGAGATTCAGGCAAGTATCCTGCTGAGGATTTAAGACATAACTGAATTTTGCTTCATTAAAGAGGGCTTTGCTTGGATGGAGAATTTGGATGGGTTTTGGAAGAACAACTGAAGGATGAGAGAAGGCAGAGGAGCTGAGAGAGGTGACACCAAGGAGACCTCAGAAGACCTATCTCAAACCCTAGATTTTGTACTGAGTAAATGAAGGACTAAAAAACAGTTATTTTTCAAATGCAGGATATTATTATAGCTGTTATATTTTTTATTATTTGTCCAAATGTGGTTGTTATGTAGAATGAGCAGGCTTTGTGGTTGTCACTCCAATTACAGCCTCATCATTGCTTTAATTAAGCATGTAAAAATTAAAATAATATAATACTTGTTATTTCCAAAACACTAATAGGCATAAATATTAATGACTTCTCCAAACATCCTTTGAGTTAGGTGAGCACTATTATTATGATAAATATGCCTCCGAAAATTAGATACTGTCATAGTTATCAACAGTAATACTAATATTTTAGCTCTGAAAATTTATTACTTAATTGAAACGTTTACCAGTACTAGAAATAGATCTGTTTACACTTGTTTTCCTTCTGTGGCAATAAATGTAATTCAAATTTATTTACCATTCCAACCCAACTTCGTTTTCAGAAGCAGTGATAGTGTACAGTGTTTGTACTAGGTAAAGTGAGCAGTTAGAGTAGCTCCCTAAAATCAAGTCAGCTGTTTTAGCAGTTTATAACATTTTTGATAACTGTGTAAACTAAGTTTTCAGAGAGTTTTGATTAGAAAAGCTTATAATTTTCATTTTTATACTCTTTTTTCATATACATGCAGCGTTGAATCTTTGTTGCTCATAAACCAAAAGGCTCCTTCTCAATTGCAAAGCTGCACAATATACTGGAGGTGCTGAACATTATCGAAGGCTGGTGGCTAAATCTAGTTTCCCGAGTCATTGGCATTTCCAAGCTTAATGCGCTGTAACTCTGTTTACTCGAGAGAATGTTTGCCATTAGTAGCATAAAATCTGTTGCTGCTGTTCTTACATAAAAAGAAGGAAAAAAATCAGTCCTAGAAATGTAAAACTTTTATTAGTTAAAATGTTCTTCTATTGTTCAATCTGTGCATGTGTATTCTTGTGCACATCTTCAGGCAAAGTATCTTTTTTTGATTCACTGGAGGGCTGTGGTCAATAAGTTCTTAGTGAATTAGTGGAACTACTGGACTCATTGAACCTATTATGATTTGCTAAACCTTCAGTCCTTTCATAAAAATGATATCTTCAGCTGATTCCTATAGAATAAATATTACTAATACCTTTCAGATATTATTTAATATTTCAATTAAATGCTCACAACTTCTGAAAGCATGCCATTTTTATGAGCATGCCAATGTGGAGTTTTCGCCAGGTGATCCTGGAGAGCCAGACCTGAAAGTGTAGAGTCCAGCACCTGGGGAGGAATAACCACATACACCTGTACAGGTTAGGGGCTGACCTGCTGGAAAGGAGCTCTGTGAAGAAGGACCTGGGTGTCCTGGTGAGCGGCAGGCTGGCCATGAGCCAGCAGTGCGCCCTTGTGGCTAAGAAGGCCAATGGTATATTAGGGTACATCAAGCGATGCAGCCAGCAGATGGAGGAAGGTGATCCTTCCCCTCTACTCTGCCCTGGTGAGGCCACACCAGGAGCACTCTGGAATAGAGTCCAGTGGAGGGATGCAAAAATGGTTAAGGACCTGGAGCATCTCCGTTATCAGGAAAGGCTGAGAGACCTGGGGCTGTGCAGAGGAAAGGCTGAGAGGGGATCTCATCACAGTAGAACAAGGGGCAGTGGGCAGAAACTGGAAAATAGGAAGTTCCATACTAACACAGGGAAGAAGCTATTTACTGTGAGAGTGACAGAGTGCTGGAACAGGCTTTCCAGAGAGGTTGCAGAGTCTCCTCCTTCTCCGGAGATATCCAGGACCTCTCTGGAGACTTTCCTGTGCATGGAACCGCTTTAGCAGGGGTTGGACTGGGTGATCTCTAGACGTTTCTTCCAAACCCTACAGCTCTGTAATTCTGTCCTGTTTTGAGTCACATTACTTCAGAAGCCAAGATCAGTACAGCAAATATCCTTGTCTAACAGTGCATTTTTTGTCCTGTTTGTAGTGACCATGATAAGAAGTGCTCCAGCTTCATTTACATAACAAAAGCTAAGAGTTGTGTGTCTAGAAGTGTTGTATTAACAAGAAAGTCTCAAGAACACAACTGAGGTTAATTTTCTGGGTGATGGTTTAGTTTGGATTTGAAGCTTAAGCAGCAGCTGTTTGAGAAAATTTGGAAGCATTCATTTATGTTAAATGGAGAGTGTGTTGTCATT
Organism: Lagopus muta; assembly: GCF_023343835.1. NCBI lineage: Eukaryota > Metazoa > Chordata > Aves > Galliformes > Phasianidae > Lagopus > Lagopus muta. The sequence continues at coordinate 7,718,746 of NC_064439.1, forward strand.
TCTTTTAATTATGAATCTGTTCTTCTTAAAATACCCTTTGTGAAAGACTCCTTATCTTTTCAAATCTCAAAACCACCACGAATAAATTCCCTAAACTGTCGTTTTCAGTGTGGGCTGAATAGCAACAGGATAGACAAAAGAACATTTTCAAAGGCATTGCAGAAGGTTGACTGAAGATCATTTCTCCATTTCCATTTACTTTTCTGCACTGTCAGACCTGGATGTGTGCAGCTCACCCAAAACACTGTGCTGCGCAATCACCTTGGATTAAATAAACCACAGCTGGAAATAAAACCTGAATAACTGGGACACTTTCCTGGGGATGCCTGTGTTCAGGTAGCAATATCTCTGTCAAACATACCGATGTATCAAGTTCTTCTGTTGTGTGTTGCTATCAGCAATTGGTTCAGCCTAATTAGTATTTTATTGTCTTCCATAGCAGAAAGGGACTGGGAGGTTTGCCACACAGCTCTGGAGGGATTTATGGATTTTTAGAACTATTGGAGAGTTGTGCAAACAGTGTCTGCTCAGGTGTCCTCATTTGTGTCTTTGACTGCTGAGCGATTGCAATCACAAATCTTTTGTTTTTCTCTGCTGCACATGCTTCAAAAATTATAAATTCTCACCATAGGAGGGTGGATACACATTGTAATTGAGTAAACATATCATCACGTGGTGAGATTATTTGTTCTTCCTGCAGTGATTACTCTGCAACTTCTCTTATTTGGTGTGCGTGGAATAGAAACTTTTGGATGCAGGCAAAGAATGATGGAATGCCAATTAGTGAGAGCTTTAATCCTGCATCTTCTTTCAGGAGAAACCACAGAGTAACCAACATTTCATGTTAGTAGTGGTCAGCACCAGTTTTGGACTAACACAGGGGAAGAAGAATGGTCAAGCTTCTTTCTTATTAGTTTTGGAGGAAACTTGTGGTTCATTTCAAATCCCTACAAAGCTCCAGCAGAAAATGTGTTCCTTTCTGAGGCCTAAATCACAGAATCACAGAATCACCCGGGTTGGAAGGGACCCCAAGGAATGGTTCTTTGCTCTTAAAAACAATCCTTCTGCTTTGACATGGTATAGCCGAGAAAAGTCAAGAAAAGAAACACAGCTAAAATAAGGAGGTAGATAGGGGCTGGGCAGTCCTACATGAATTGCAAGGACCTTCTGGTAGTTGAGTTCCTTACACAGTAGGGACAAGAGGAATTAAGAACTTGTCATTGTAAAAAGAAAAATGAGTGGATGGAGGCCTCTTGTGCTTATTATCCAGGGAAAGAATGTTTTCACTTAACTGTAGGACTGGTTCTCTCTGCATCATCCTCAGGAGATACTGTAGGATCAGAATCATCTCAATTTTGAAGGTAGAAGGTGGGGTTTTGTGCTTCTCACGAGTAGCCACTATGGTTACTTGTGGGGTATATGAAATGATCATCTTAATACATTCATAAAATATGATGTGGTGTGTTTGTCATAAATGACAGACAAACCTCCCAGTACAATCCCCAGCCCCCACATTCCAGTTTTTCTAATATATGCCCCCTGTTTAGCAGTGGTTTCAGTAAAATTGCACTAAATATTGGTTTCTTACTGAGTCTATTCTAGCTAGTGTTGTTTAATGGGATTATGACCACAAAATACTGACTGCAAGGAATGGAGAGCGTTAAAATCTCAGTGTGGTGGCTTCAGCTGTTCCATGGATTGACAACTGGACACATCTTAGTAGTGTTGCCAGCTTTAATGATCCTTTGATCTTTGATCATGCCATCGGAGCTTTAACTACTTCCTACTAGAAACAAAGGATTAAACTACTGCTTCTCTTCTAACAAACGCATGGAGTTAGGACTGACTTTTAAGCCTCGTGATTTATGATGGCAGACTTCAATACAAATTGCGCAGATGTGACTGAGTACAAAATAATACCTCAAACTAAGTGATGCTCATGTAGCAGAGGCCAACAAATTGTATCCTACATTTATTCAGACACAGATGCATGTCAGTGAACTGGAAAGCAAGTGCACTGTTCCAGGGAAGAACAGAAAAATATCAAAAATCTGAAATAATTATCCTGTCATGCAAGAGTACATAGGCGTGTTATGTGTCGCTATCAGCTATCAGCAGTCTTCCTCTCTAAATATTTTCTTTGGTAAATGAGATTTTCATCAAGCAGATAAGGGAAAATTTTAAAAAATCAAGGCAAAAAAAATCAAGGCAAAACAACACAATAAAAAAACAACCTTTTTCTGTGTTGGAACAATCTTACATTTTTCATTCTAGTTGTCTAGTCTATTCTGAGTGTATAGATGATCTAACTTGAACAGACGGACTAGCAGAGAATAATGTTCTAACAAAATTCACAAAGCACCTTAAAAATAGCCTGAAATTTATTTTTGAATAAAACACAGATAACATAAGTGTACAAGGTCTCCTAGATAGTCAAACTCAGATAGACTGCAGATATATGACTGCCGTTTTCTTTCTTGTGCTTGTATTGGAAACCATCGGAGTGAAAGATGGGGGAGCCTTCCATGCTTTATCAGGAATGAAATAGATACAGCTACATAAAACTTACTGAAAAAATAGATCTTAATAAAGAGCTAGGTTCCCTGCAACATCTAGGAGCTTTAGAATTAGAGAAGGGTGAGTTCCTATTTGTAGCATAATTTTGCTTCCTAAGTTTTAAGGGATGAATCCAACTTACACTGCATTGTGATAATTATAGATAGCTGTTTTAAAATGTTAAGGAAGAAGATAGGTTAGGAATAGGATACAAAATGGGAAAATGGCATTAGAATTCAAAAATCAGGAATAATTTAATTCTGATGTCTGTGCAAGGACATAGGAAGCAGTCCCGGCCTGCAGGAGTTTATGATCTATTTCTTCTAATTTCTGATCTCTCTTATTTATTTATTTTAGATCAATGAAAATATATTTAGTGCCCTCTTCTGGAAAACCAGATTTTGCTATGCATGGCACCCCAGTGAAGTCTCTATATTCAGAAATGCAAATCTCCTGATGGAGATGTTTTCCTTTTTAGCTGTTACATGCCTCAATCCAGCTTTGTGTTTATGCTGAACAAGTGCCTTTTATCTCTTTAACTGCCTGCAGAACTCCGTTTTATATCGGAGCCATGTTAAAACCTATCATTATAATTCCTCCTTGGGCAGCTAACGACCCAGATTTGGAACAGGGAATTTCTATGCGTTTTTCTTCTACCCTCGACATGAAAGAAAAAAATAAAGAATTAAAAAAAAAAAAAAAAAAAAAAAGAGTAAGAACAGCATTTTCCTAGAAATGGAAGTGAATTCTAGGGCTTTTTAAGTCTTTAAGTTCAAGAATCCTCAGACTTTTGTGTGCAGGTGTGGAAAAGTACCGGTCGAGCGTTTGCTGTGAACAGATGCGCAGCACACAAGGAACTGGAGATGCTCTGTACTTCTTTCTGCCTCTTCCCTCACTTTCTGAAGGGATACCCATCAACCCACCATTGCCACCATCCATTGACCCCTCTGAAGATGTCTGCAGATGCCAAGGATGACACACAAAATACCCTGCTGCTAGAGGTCTCTTACGTGATACCAGTTTATTTTCCTTATCTCAGAAAATAGAAATGTTGCCTTTGGTGAATTAAACCTACGCATGCATCCAGATACAGCTCAGAGTCTTCTGATCTCATATGGAACTGGAAAACGAATCTTTTGCTTAAAAGAGAGAGCTTTTTTGGACCAAAGTTCCTGGCATATATCTCAATGCTTTTTGTTCTCCTTTCACAACCACTTCAGTGCTCATTCCCTTCTGCTCTCTAGCGACATTTGAAGGTCAAATCTTTCTTGTCTTGGATTCCTTTCTTTGAGTCTTCTAAGACTGTCCCGAGCTGATTAATGTCATGAAAGCTTTCAGAGAAAGTGCTAACTTCTTTGTAGTATTCACCCTCACAATTGCTAGAGTAAGAAAGAAATTTTGATATGCTAGGAGAAAATTTTAATAAAAGAACATGGGATGCTCGATACCTAAATTGAATTATTGAAAAGTGAATAAATTAATTAGATATATTAAATACGCAGCCCATTTTCCTGGCTTGGTTTTCATGTAATTGCTACAAAGCTGCATAATTTGGATTGTATACACCACAGAGAGAAGTTTTTTAGAGACTCCCCACATTCAGCCTGCCCAACTCAAGAAATGTTTCATTTAAAGAAGACAGTATCTAATGTTTCCTTATAAGCATTGATTTACCATACTGTCCTTCGGCCCCCCAACTTGCACCTCCAAAGTCAATAAAGATGAGAGTCAGTGATGTAAATATAGATGTGAACAACACAAACTCTCCAGCTTCATTAGCTTCCCTGGGCTGCCTTTGGAAGTACTCTTCTGTAGGATGTAGGCCTGAAGGCTAGGATGTAGGCTTCTGAAGGGTGTAGGCTAAAATGAACACCAGAGGATGATTAGAGGAACCACACCCCAACCATGCTTTTGGAGCAGTTGTCTGGAAGAGGGTGTTGCTACATGAGGTTGTAGGTGCAAAAGCATATGACTAGAAAATTCAATGTCAAAGACAGCCCTCAAGGAAGACAGCTGTGAAAACAGCAGCTCCAAGCTGCCAAGAGCTTGAGGAAATGTTATAGGGAAGGATGACCACATGTATGCTAGTTACAGTCTTCTTTCTGAACCTGCACTGAGCTACTTTCAAAGACAAGGCAGCAAATTGAATAGACTCTAGGTCTAACCTAGTGCTGATCAGTATTATGACCAGTGATATTTCAAGAGGAGCACAGTTGCAGGTTTGTGGGGCACTGTACAGACTTGAAGGATTTATGTTTCTTCAGTTTTGGAAAATTGTTTCCTTCTAAAAATTTTATGTGGTTGTAGGCTACTTTTGTACTCTTACACTTATTAGGTAATAATGCCAAGTTATTTGTTTTTCCCTTTATTCTTTTCCTTAGATGGAATTATTGTATAGTATGTCATAATCAATGTACTAACTTTGTTCTCAGTAATTTTATTCTCACTTCCAAGTTTCTGAACAGGACTTCAGAATAAGCAAGTGCAGTGTTTGGAGAACGTGCATCCAGTCTTTCACTAACATATTGTAAAGCAGGAGAAGGAACCATGTTGTGTGAATATAGATAGAAGTTTTTAAAAAGATCAAAAACAAAATGAGTTCATTATTCACATAGTTCTTAAAAATTGATTGGAAATGCTCCCTGATATCCTGGTGCAGAGCAGCAACAAGTGCACAACGCTGGTGCAAAAAACACTGTGGAGTGTTTTGTAGCTGCCATTTTGTTTACCAGTAGAAAATGGAGCAGTCATCCTTTAAGCCAGTGACTGCAAGAGGCTGCTTGTGCTGCTGGTGCCAGTAAAGCACTGTGAGGGACAGGTGGCTTGGGAGCAAAAGGAGGTTTTTGTAATTGCTTGGCAGGGCAGAGCTGTATTAGAGTGCAGCAGCAGTTGGCAGATTGGATTAACGTTCTCCTAGGGGCGAGATCTGGCACATGAGTTGTATGTTAATACCTGGAGCCTAAGTTGATTCTGGAGCTGTATTTGTAACAAAAAGAGCATTTACTTTATCTCTACCATGTCACAGAAGCATAAATACTAAAGCTGGCATCAAAATTCCTTTTTGGCATCATCATCAGAATAAAGCTCTTATACATGTAATTCAGATGGATATCTTTTAATCAAGAATTATTATTATGAAATAACAGAGAGATAATCAGTTTGTAGAGTGTGAAGCAGCAGCATTAACCTACAGCACTGCAGTCCATCTATTTCTGAAGTGGATGCAGCCATCATACTTTGTGATTATCTTGCACGCTGGAGATGATACTATTTGTGAAGCAGCAATTCTTTGGTTTAGCTGGTTCAGAGAGCTTTGGGCCAAGAGCTGGAAAATTAGCTAGTCCCAACACACACACCCCATGCATCTGTGGGAGAGATTTACGTGTTAACTGCACATGTTGCCTGCAGAACATAACACTGTTATAAATGGCTTGAGTTTGGGTGACAAATGCTTCTGAAAAACTAGACCCTGTGGCATGAATACGCTATCCCTTCCTGATGTCATTTTGATGTGAGATCACTTCTGCTCCAGGGAAGCCTTTCTGGCATGGGTGGCAGGAGTGCTGGCCATCCACAGTACCACACGGCTGCAGAGCTGCTCCAATCATCCTGCACACAGCAAGGACAAACTTACAGCCTTAGGCTCCTTCAAACTCATGTTGAAATGATTTAATCTGCAGCCTCAGAGAAAACTGAATGAATCACTGAAAGATTTTAAAAAATAGAGCCATGCAAACGTTTTTCCTGATGATCTCTCCTGTTCTTTCACTCTCCATCCCTTATGCAGACGATGTCATTCTCTTCTTCCAAAGCAACTGCTAAAATTTCTTTCTAGTTCTGGAGATACCTAATTGCTGCTTCTTGATTTTATATGTCATTGAGTAGCAGTGGAGCAGTGCCTTGTTCACAGTGATGTCACAGAGATGAAACTTTGACTGCTTAGTTCTCCTTGAGACATGGGTTGCTAGGTGTGGGCAGCATCATTTTATACAAGCACAAATAAGCTGCTGCATTGAGATCCTCCCAACAGAAAGGATTTCCATACCTTTTCTCCACTATAATGCCTGCATTCACCAGGTATAGATCTTGGTGCTTTTAGTTTCTGTGGAAGAGAGACAATTATAGCAAAGGCAACCATCTGCCAAATGCTCTGTATGCCTATTGACCCCAGAGACCCATTCTTCTAAATGCCCTTCCTTCCTAGACCTATTTCCCCTGTCTGTGCTCTTACCCAAGTTCCTCAGACCTCCCTGGTGTGGCACAATGCTGACAATGGGCAGTTCCCACAGCTGTGACCACACTGCATGTGGGGCTGATCATCTGGATGGGGTGTTGGGAAGGGGTAAGAGCATTCTAAATCAGGTGTTGGGAACAGCTGTGGGTCGTTTGGCTGGCAGCTGAACTGATGCGCAGGAAACACTTGAGGATGCCATTTCATCATGGTATCCCTAATTTATTTGAGGCACAAAGTGAAATGGGCAGTGCTCCTTGGAAGACTGTATTAACAGGCTGGCACGCAGCTTGTGAGTGCTAGAGGTACGTTGCTTGGGAAGGGATAAAGTATAAAGGGATAATACAGTCTAATACAATATAAGAGAGTTTGCTGTTTCAGACAAAACCAAAGTAGGTCAGTGTCACGATGAATTTGGAAGGTGAGAATGTTGAAAAGATCTCAAATTATATGGCTTTATTGAGTTGTTTGGTTCTGACAAATAATCAGGTCTAGGGTACAAAATACAGGTGTGGATTTATGATTTTTTTTTTCATGATAGTGACACAAAAGGAATAGGTACTGTGGTTTTTCAGAGCCTAATTCAAAGTTGGTTATTGTGGAGTGCCTATTAACAGAGAGAATAATGATGACCAATCTGTCTCCACCAGGAGAAAAAAAGAAAAAGAAAAGGCTGTTACCTCCCTGCCCACAAGCTATGACTTAACAAGAGGGAGCCCTTTGTGCTCTGAATCACAAATACATGGGAGAATCAAGAGAAATGTAATTTCACCTGAATGTATTTCTGAAAGATTGTAACTTGAACAAATCATTGCTGAGAAGTTAGTGCTCAGCTGTAGGGCTTGGTTTTTCTTTTCAGCCATTTGGAGGGCAAGTCCAACCTATTAGGGGAAATGAAAGATTTCTTCTTAACAGAACAGATGGGTCCATCAGTTTTCAGACTGCTCAGACCCAACAAAACCAGTGGCATCATGAAGGATTTTTATGAAGGCAAAGGGTGACTCACTAAGCGCAAATTCAATCTTTAATGTTAACTTCCATCAAAATTACAGAGAATTCTCAGAGCAAGTAAGTGACATCCTTCAATTCTCCACAGAATGCCATGAAGAAATACAGCATAAATATTAAGGGACAAATGCCAAACCTGCTTTCACCTGTATAACTTGCATCACAGCATGAATTGCAGGTTTATAGGGTTCCAGAGCAGTTTAGAAAGGTGTAGTACACAGCTGTGTCACATAGTTGGGATTATTCAACTGGGCTGATTCCCATATGTGCATTTGGGGGATTTCCTGCTCATAGGACAAGTAGGAAAAAGGACTGCATAATCTACTTACAGCAAATGTCTTCTGAGAGATGTCTTGTAGGAAACTCTTCTAATGGATCTGGCGGTTCCCATTTCGCCAGCCACTTACGTCTTGCTGCAGTTCATGAAAGGGAATAGATTGTAAGGACAATTTGGGTCAGTTAAGCGTCCTGAGGGGATCTATTACTTGGAGATATACTTTATTGTTACAGAATGAAAAGTGGTTCCTTTTACCCCTATAACTACTGAGGGATTTATGATGAATTATGTTAAAATGTTTTCTTGCTGTGCTCACACTTCAGGCAACTGTTGTACAGTATCATTTCTGATGACTTGAGATAATTTTTAAGGGTGCTGTGATGACATTTTGGATGCAATATTTGATTTCAAAACACGAAGAAAACACAAATTACTAGAAATTTGATATTAATCCTTTGAACTGCATTATAATACACTTTATATTTCTAGCCTGCTCTGTGACTGTTCCCTTTAAAAATCTTAATTATACATTTTGTGAGTTTTCTAGGTAATAATTTGAGCTGAGCAGTAGTAGGACATGAAAAACCAGTTGGCTCTATGGATGAAAAAGGATGGAAAACATGTTTTGTTTCTGTATTTATCACGTAACTAATAATCATGAGATCATGACAACCGGTCCCTCTGAGCTTTATCAGCAAACTCTTCAATATGCTGAGAGAGGAGACCCTAAATTAATTGTTTTGATAGAGCAACGTGTTGTAAGATGGAATAGTTGGGCTGACGTGGGGAATTTTCATCTGAGTCTCCCCTTCTTTGCCTCTAACCATCTTTGTGAGCAGGCCTTTTCATGCCTGCACGTGTCTCCTGTTTGCATTGATTCAGCACCTTGTCATGCAGACATAAAGAAAAGCCTTTCAATGAATGCAGATTGCTGTTGCTAGCAGAGCATCAGCCCACAGTGTATGACAGAAACCAGCACAGAAGATGGAAGTGTAAACTAAACTCTTCCTCTTTTTCTGATGCTGGTGGAATGTCCTCATCAGATAGCATATCCTTTTCGTATGATGGAAATAGATTTCACAGTTTACTTCTTTAAATATATATATATATATATACATATATATAATAATCCCAAATTTCCACCTAAAAACTTTCCCAAATGCTTTATAGTTGCGCAGGCTGTGCCAGGTTGGAAATGGTGATGAAAATGTCAAACTTTTAAAAAGAAGTTAATGAAGGTAAAGACCCTGTGTCTAGGCTGTGCCATGTGACAAAGCAGGTGAGATGTGAGGGGTAACAGAGCCTTCTCTGTCTTTTTGGGCTTACATCAAGTGCTGCTGCAGTCATTTCGGGACATGAGCAAGAGCTATTAATTACAATTTGAATGAACAGTCACAGTGAATGAAAGAGTCTAAATCCATTGTATTAAATAATTTCTACTTTCTGTTGAATAAGCTCTGCTGGACTAGAATCTGTATCCTTGGAGAACATACAGGGGATTTCAAGGAGCCATTACCATCCACATCATACTTTGCTGTGATGTACAACAGAAATTACGTCTTCCAGTTTGTTTCTGTTGCTTGCAGGACCCACAGTTTATGTGTTGTTTTGGAATTTGGTGGTGAGGAAAAAAGAGGACTCCACTCTGCTGCTGTACGTGCTGCAACATTTGCATTCCCACTGTCTTATGGTCAGGTCCAGGTTTCTTTTGCTGATTGTATAAGAAGGAGGTCAGTGGCTTCACAACAAAAAATGTTTTCATATATAATCAGTCCTGCACTTTTCTGCATTTGAGAGAGGAAAACAGAGCCATCTCTTAGACCCCTTGTGATTTCAGTAAAAACATGCACATGTTGCAGCAGGTAATGTAGACTTGAAAGTAGGCAAGATGTGTGCTGTGACCTGGGCTGAGACACCCAGTGGGAGAGTGCTTCTGGCACTGTGGTTTTAGTATAATGACTTCTCTACAGTACTCACTGATCACCGCTGGCATAGAACTTTTTGTGACCCAGTTTTTATAATACCTAGAGCCCTTTAGAGCAATCTCAAACCTATTCTGACTTATGCTGGCGGAACAACTTGGCACAGAGCAAAACACTGCCAGAAACTCTGCTGCCTTTGAATGTGCCCCTCTACTGAGAGGAGCTGTGTGCTTCTGGGACGCAGCCAAAATTAGGGCTAAGATAGTCAAATCAGTGCAGTGAACTCGTACCTCACCCCTTAATAGACAGGAAGAATGTAAAGAGTTAACACTGCTATTTTTGTTGGTTAAACCTCAAAACCAGACAAGTTATATGAAATAAATAAGAACTTTCAAGAGCTACCCAGTCGCTGAGACTTTGGTTTTCAGAGGGATGCTGATCCTACGCTTTTCCCTAGCGTGGGATTCTCTTACTGATAAATGAATAATTGAACTTAGCAGATATTTTAGTTGAGATATTAAGCAGATATAGTCATCATCTGAAAAAAAGTTAAAATAATTCCATTAGGTTTGTGTATCTTAAGAGGAAAGCATCTATTTCAGTTTTTAGAAGGACATCCAAGACATGGAGTTCCTCCTGGTTCTAAGTAATAAATCTTTTACCTTGATCTGCATTAATGGCTCTGAGACAGCTTTAAGCCCTCCAGCATGGCTGTGGGGACTCTATACCACAAGTGGGAACATCAGCAAATGACCTTCTCACAAATTCCCTGGCTGTTTCTTTTCCCTCTGGCCTGCCACATTTCTCCATTTTGTCCTGAAGCTTTCTGTTCATACTTATTTTGGAAGCTGACTTCTGGTTCTCCTTGCCCAGCCCACTTTTTATATGTTTATACTGTTTTCTTCATCCTACTGCCAGGTTACTGTATGTTATCAGTATTTATTGGCAACATACTGTTGCACATCAGGAAAGCAATGAACACAAATGTATCTTGTCATACCTATAAAACTATTTTAAACTTGGCAAAAAAACGTGCAGATCATACCAGTATTTCATCATTTGACCCTTTATGGCTTTCATAGAGTCATTAGGATTGGAAAAGACCACTAAAATCATCTAGTCCAATTGTTGACTCCTCACCACTGCGCCCACTAAACCAATTCCCTCTAAATCATGTTTTCTAGTTCTACAGACAAATCTACACCTCCAGTGCATTCTCTTTAAGGAATTGTAGTAGTTGTAGAATTTCACCAAGGCTGAAATGAAACCTAAGGCCACAGGCATCACTGAGGTCTCCATTTTCAGTAGTATAAGCTTCAGGAGCTGTTTGGCTTTGGTGTGATTAGCTGTAGATGAGATAATGGCAATTTATTTGATGCTATCTGCAACAGGTGAATCTGAAAAGGATGTGTACTAAAATCAATGCTATCTTGCAGTGAATTCATCTGTGCTCCTAGATCTTCCCTGATACCAGCGCGTCAGAGACTGACCTTGTTAGGAGTGACTTTATGTATCAGCATGCCTAAAAAAAGGATTTGATTTTGGGATGAAACTTGATCCTTGTAAGGAAATGAATGAATTGCTGAGAAGGATTCACATCACTCTGGTGTCAGTCTCTGTTGCCACTTCTACAGTCTGTGGTAGATTTTTATGTATCATTTTATTTTCCAGGAGGGGTTATGCAGTAATGTAAAGATTTAAATCGTAGCAGAGAAGTTGGCTTTAATATCTACAGAATGATATACCAGGTGTTTCTCTGCCTCTCTGTTAAGCTCCCCAGAAATAGATACCACTGTGCATGAGAGTTATAGGAAGTCCTGCACACTTGTCTGCGATGCAGTGTGCCTGGGATGATCGCTGCTGAGGCTTACAGCACCATCCAGAACATCTCATGGTTTCTTAGCATAAGTAAAATAAATAAATAAAATTAAATAAATAAAATTGTCTTCACTAGAGAAAAATACTGTACTAATTCTTAAAGCACCGACCTTGACTCTGGTGTCATTATTTGCCACTTATGAAATAAGTAATAAACTCTCCCTACTGAGATGGTGCCGTACAAACTGATGAGCTCCTCCCCGAAGCCTGGAGAGTGTAAATTGATATGAAGATGCAGCTTAGCATCTTAGCAGGCCAAGCAAACGTGAGGTCAGTTCTGTGTCCAGAGTCAATAAGCTTTCATTTGCTGGCTGACTGCGGTCCCACAACCTGCTCAGAGATCACCCACTGTCACTCCCAGTTTTATTAACGCAGGACTAAAGAAGCGAAACACACATTATGTCCCTGTTGTGTTTAGTTATAATGAGAGATTGTCTCCAGCTGACCAAGGTGTCCTCATTAATGACTGTTCTATATTTAGCCTGCACGGAGAGCATGTGCCCCCAGTTCAATCAGAGACCCGGTAGTCATGGTAACGACACTGAGCATCTGGATGTATACCATTTGCCAAACTGTAATGAAGTGCAAGACAGAAAGAACACACAGCAGTATTAGGTGAATGAACGCATTGTTCTTTTCTACTGCAGACGTTGAATAACTGCTCCCCAGCCATGAATGATGGGTTTCCTGTATTTATTTATTTGTCTATTTTCAGGAAAAGAGCCCCATTAATAGAGTTGACAATTACTAATCTGTTTGTTTTTTTTTTTCTCTTCTATTTCTTGATTTCATTTTGTAGATGTATCGGCATTCGTATGCGGCACATTATGTCCTCAGCAAAATTCCTCACGGGTAAGCAATTATTCGATGTTTTCATATTAAAATTCATCCATTAAGAATTCTGCAAAATAATGTGTATCATGCCCAGTGGTTTCCCTATGACAGCCCTTTGCAGAGGTTTGGCATTGAGCTGCAGCAGCTGTGGTGCTGTGTGTTGTACAAAAGATGACATAGTCTGGAAGCAGAAGTACTCATCCTCCCTGGAACATCAGACTGCATGAATTTCATATTCTGGTTGTCAAGGTTTTGGCCAGAACGTAGATGTGTTGGCATCTGACTGGGAGCCATGGCTGGCCACTCACCAAAGCACTGTTGGAGGATCTATCCAAGGATGTCACTTCCTTAAATTTAGCCACAACTGAGGCATCGCCCTTCAGTTTACATCTCTCAGAAGATTCCCTGTACACAAATTTTCTCACTAGCATCGCAGCAGAGAGCAAATAGAGCCACTGTGTGTTCACAGGATCCCACTGCACTCAAAGTTACACCAAAGTCATAAGCCTTTGGGTTTTTCGGTATGTCTTTTCAGAGAGTGTGCAGACGAACAGTAGGCTTTACAAAGCATTTCTGAATTTCTACTGAGTGGTCACACTATCCCATCATCCAGATAAGGAATGAAGATGTCAAACAGGACCGGACCCAACAGTGATCCCTGGGGTACTCCATGCATTTCTGGCCTCTAACTAGACTTTGTGCCACTGACCACTACTCTGGGCTGGGCAGTTTAGCCAGTTTTTGATCCACCTCACTGTCTGCTCATCCAGCCCACACTTCAACATCTTCTCACTATGGGTTTTATGGGGTACAGTGTCAAAGGCCTTACTGAAGTCAAGGAAGATAATATTCACAGCTCCCTTCTCATCCACCAGGCTGATCGTTTTGTTATACAAGCTGATCAAGTTGGTTGAGTATGACTAACATAGGTATCAGCTAGCTTGAGGAGATCCTTCTTCATCATTGATCAGAGGCAGTTTTTAAAATCCCTCTTAATCATCTCTATTTCCATGGCATTGTAGATAACCGCCACCTCCCTGCAGCTCACCTCTTATTTGGCTAGAGTTTATCCCATAGTTCCTATCTGATTATCCCTTAAAATATACCTGTTTTGTTTGTGTGTTTTTTTCTTGTCCTTGTTATTTAAGGACTAACCCAAGTGGTTAGGAGTGGGATTCCATCATATCAACGTGACACATATAGGCATATAATGATTCCTGGCATTTCAAAGTGATATTTCTGTAGCATCCATGGAAATGCATAAACTAAATTCCTCAAATCACTGTCAGTGAATACAGGGCTAAAAGCTGTGAATCTGATGCCAGATTGTGTGTTTTAAGTATTGCACTGGTGATAGCTGTGTGGGAATGATAAAAAGTAGCAATATAACCGTGCTGAAATATAATTTCAGTATTCACTTTGCTTATTCACTGGATTTTCATTTCTATACATGATGGCTACACTGGTAGCAGATGCTTTGGATCCTTCTAATAGCTGACAAAACCTGTGAAGTTTTAAAAAGTGCACCAGTTCTATACACAGGGCGATCATAGAATCACCATGCAATTCAGGTTGGAAAGGATCTCATGAAGTCCAACATCCAGTTCAAAGCAGGTTGCTCAGAATTTCAACTGGTTGAGTTTTGGAAACCTGCAGGGATGTGGATTATAGAGCCTTGCATGAAGCAGTGTTGGAGCAGGCAGGAAGAGAGGTGGAAGGATTTCAGTGTTTTATGTTGCGAAAGGTGTGGTTTAGAAAGCAGTTTGGGCTGTAGATATGCATGCAGCCATTGCAAACATCACATAGTAACAATTGCATTAATCTTCTATATGATTGTAGCACAGGATAGAATTGAGATGCATGGCTTACTAGCATTTGCATGAAACATGGGCTTTTATCACTCATCTGGACAAATCCTAGATATATTTTAGGATTCTACAAAAGAGAGAGGGCAGGTGTAATGAGTGGAGATGATGTAGCAGGTGATCAACTCCTACAAGGGAAGTAGAGCCTCTGTCGGATGAAGACATGAAAACGTCTTCAGTGCATATATCATATTTAATACAGGGACATTGTCTGATGGATGGGTGGGAGTGAAGAGCATTAGGTCAGGACCCAATGCACTGACAAAGCACAAAGTGCAGTTTAGTTTGATGCCTCAGGTTCTCCAGTGACAACAAAATTCATAATCCAGGCAAGCATCCTTGACCTCCTCTGGCTGATAACAGAAGGTGTATCTCTGCTGAGGCTAACTATTAAGGAGGTGAATTAATCTAATCTTAAACATCACTTTTAAAATAACCTGAAATTAATCTGTAAGCCGAAGTTGCTTTATAAAGGGAAATTTCTAATTCTTCCATGTTCTGCAGACTCTCCAGATTCAGGCTGTGTCTGAGTGTTCTGTAAGTGTGATGGCCGATCTGAGTACATCCTCATCTCATATGTGGATATAAAGGGTGTGGGACTGTAACATTTTCCTATAAGAGTTGCTGTGGAAGTGAAGAACTCCTCATATAAGGAGGAGTAGCACAGTTTAGCTCTCTACAGACAACTAGTATATGCCAGTGACATGTACACTGAGGATCTTACCTGAAAATAAAAAAAAGGCTGGGGTAGAAGAGGGAGCAAATAAACCTGCAGGGATTCTGTGTGGATTTGGTGAAGTACTGGCACAGGTTGCCTAGGGAAGTGCTGGAGTCATCATGCTTAGAGGTGTTCAGGAATCATGGAGATGTGGTGCTGAGGGACATTGGTTAGTGGTCATGGTGGGAATGTGTTGATGATTGAACTTGATGATCTTGGAGGTCTTTTCCAACTTTATGATTCTGTGATTCTATTATATATGGTTGTTTGTTGTTGTTGTTGCTGTTGTTGTTAGTGTTGTTTTTTGTAATCCCAGCCTTCTCACAAATTCATAGATTCAGTTAGAAACTCGTACAGCTTGTGCTTCTGGATTTGTTTGTTTGTTTATTGTGGCCTGAGGTTTTCATATTTCACAGGGAGAACAAGCCAAGATCTGCATTCCCATTTTATTTGCAGAGGACTCGGGGCACGGAGAGGAGTTAGGTTCATTTCTGCTTCCCTGCATGGCACCGGTTTTCCTTTTACTGCTCGCTCAAAAATGTGATGCTGGCCCCGGGTGCCATCTAGTGGAACAAGGCTCTTCTCTATTTTCATCCTCCCTGGCACAGGCGAGATGTATCATCCCCTCTGTTTCTGTCTGGCTTAGATACCCGCTGATAACTGCTTACAGCTGTCTGCTTGATAAACCCTTTTGCAAAGCTCCTCTCATAACCCCAAACTTGTACTTGCTGCATTGTAATTGCTGTTGAGTTGTAGTTTATAGTTATTGCCATTGCATCCCCACGCTTAAATATGCAATAGGCAGCTCACATGTGAGGTGCAGGGAAAGAGCAGAGATAAATAATAGAAACTATTTCATATTATTTCAAGTAACTTAGGAAACAAATATGTTACCTAATATGATGTAGGCACAAGCCAGCAACATGCTTGTGAAATCCAGCAACCAAAAATTATTTTATGCTCCTGTGGGTTTTACATACAGTGGTCCTACAAAGTCCAGTAGTAGTGGATGGTACTAGTCATTCACAACCTGTGCTGGACTAGGGAAAAGGCTTGGTTTGTTCAGAGTTTTCTTGTTTGGCTCATTGGACTGTTCCCCTAACCCTGCTTCAGGATTTCCCTTACCAGTATTAAGGTCACTTCCCACTACAACTTGATCTGGCACTGCAGGTTCTAGGCAAGAGCTAGCTTTGTATCCCTCAGGGTACCTCTGTATTTAACTTCTGGATGCAGCCAAAAGTAATACAATTAAAAAAAAAAAAAAAAAAAAGGGGGAGAGAGAAGAAAAAAAAATGAAAAAAACACGTATGTTGTGTTTGCATTTCTCAACACAGAGACCAGCATAAAACTTGTGCATTTCCTTAGACCTCCTAGCCCTCAGCTCATTCTGCACTTACCATTGCCCACTGAGCACAGCTGTGCTGAGTGGCAGGGATTAGAACTGACCCCTCAAATGAAGTCTCAGTACAATGTTAGCACATCCAGACAGTGCACACCAATGGGAGCCTGCATATCTGCTTATAGGGATCAAAGAGACGTTTGCAGTTATTCCCACTCCTCAGTGATTTTATACGTGGAGGAGGAAATTGTGAATAGCTACTTCTGCAAAGGATTAATTAGAATCATAAACTCCATTAAGGTTGGATAAGACTACTAAGATCATCTAGTCCAACTATTAACCCATCACCACAATGATTTGCACTCCTTCCCAAATTTGTATCGCATTATCAGAAGAATGTGATGAATGCATCATAGGAGCAATTGTAGAGTTTGGTTCAGCTCTTCCCATGTACACTTTAAAGCACTGTAAATTATTGCACTGCTCCCCACACTGAATTTCCATTAACTTGAAGAGAAGTCCCATGAGTGCAGTAGGAAATGTGCACTGGAGATCACCCAAGCTGTAACAGGAGGAAGAACTCAGCCCATTTTCAAAGCAATGGCTGCAGATTTCTGCAGAGCTCTCACTAATGTTCCTGTCCAATCCTTTTATACAAGCTATAGCCAGGGAAGAAATTAAGGCCCATTCAAGAAAGTTTAATAAGAATTTATACAGTACTGTTAAGCATTTTGAAAGGCGGCCAAATTTTCCTCACACGTGCTCTTATTTTCCTATTTATAGGAAAAGATAGAAAACCATTCAGAGAACTGGCCATGCCGGAGACAACTTCCAGTATGACCAAGTCTGTTTTGTTCTATAATGCCCCTTCCTTTTAGCATTCCAATATCATTGCACAACAAGAGTCTTCCTGTGCTTCTGTGTCTCCATCTGCGAAGCAGGGAGAGAAATATTGCTTACCCCACAGTGGTGATACGCAGTAATTACTGTAGAAGTGCTGCACGATTTCACTCTTTAACTTTTATAAATTTGTACTAGAGCCCATATTTTATTTTAAGATAAAAAAGCATGGTAATTAATAGAGTCTGTTTTCAGCTAATTAGATTTTACTGTATGAGGTGCATTCTTCCCCTAACAATGACATAGGGGATTGAAACTAGCTCTTATAAGAGATATGTGAAAACAAATAATACTACAAATTTTTTTAAAACAACTCAAAAGCAAATGCTTTATGCAGTTTGTGAATAATCTGCTAATGTTGCATCTCCTCCTTACTCTCTGTTTTCCAATTACAGTCCATTGTTTGTATCATTTTTTGAAGAGCTTTCTATGGCAAATCCAGGAACCTTTGCTTCATTGTGTGGTGATTCTTGTGCCAGGCTATGAATAACAACATACTCATGATCAGATATGCTTATCCCATTGTTTTTGACAACAGAAGACTGGACAAGTTATATTGGTGTTTTGATTGTGGAGCCTGACCTTAAATCCGCTGGAGCAAATAGGAATCTTTGAATTTACTGGAATTTGGCTCAAGTCCTGATGGATCAGTTGGGTTCCTTGCTTTTTTAATCATATGAATTAGACACTGAAGGACAGTCCTTGAACAGCAGTTAAATACATGTGCTTCTTGCTTGGAAATTCGTTTTGTACCTTTTTAATAAGAAAGCTCCAGCATTTCATTAAGCAAAGCCTTTATTTGAACATCACTCACTTCCAAGTGGTGGCAGGTCGAGAGCAGCTCAGCGTTGAAGACTGTTGTAGCCTGTGCCAGTGGGAGGAAAATCACTTCAGCAGCTCAAAACCATATCATTTCCACTGGGAATTTGCCATTTGTTCGCCCATGTTGGTCACTGCTCAGCATTTTTAATTTGAAATGTTCCTCCTCTGTGTAGGCAAAGCAATTCTTTACCACATGCTTCTCTTTTCCAGAGTTAGTTGTGATGTGGGTGGACACCTTAGAAACCATACATAGCGATAATAAAAAGGAGCAGTCCCCTGATGGGAGGATTTGGTATTAAGAATGAGAGTAATGGCTGGAGAAACTGAAGGAAAAAGAAATAAAATCTTGAGTAATTAATAGTTAGGTGCACATGTTAGCAGTTTGGCAGGGAAAAGTCCAACTTCCTGATATTAGAGAAAAGGTCAACAGTTTATTGTTCATTGGAAAACCAAAAAAGAGGAATAAAGAAGAAGGATTTGAAACAAAGTCTGCCATAATATTTATCTGAGGCAGCATTCCCTGAAAATGGAAGTAGGATTCCTATTAAATTCTATTCTTAAATAAATTGTGCAGGGTCACTCAATACAGAAACCAGGCTTCACTAGTGAGAAACTCAGCTGGATTTGGAAATGTTTGGAATGTGAAAATATCATAATTTTAAGAACGTTGTTACCAACATCTAAGGGCCATTTCCATTCTTTGTGTGCTCGGGTAAGCCTAGAGATTTCGATGAGTGGTTTGCTGTCCTCCAGCATGGATTAGATTAGATTGGATTAGATCTTCACTGGAAATACAAGCCAATGCCTTAAGTTTATTTAATTCCCAGAGGAAGTTTGTGGCTCCCTTTATGGCGTGTGGTTGATTTTTAAAGTGATATTGTACTGTACAATATTTCACAAGTCTAGTACCAAAAATTACATACACGGGTGCTTTACAAACAATGGCAGGCTATAATTAGACAGATCTCTCAGCTCCTATTCTCTGCTGTATCTGACTAGATTGCTAAATCAGAGCCAAATATGTTTTAGATTCCCTTGCTTTTCATCTTGTATGCTCTAACTCCATGGAATTCCTTCATCCTGGACAAAACGCTGGGTGAGCTAAGCTGTTTTAAGACTTGTTAAATGATAAGATGTGGATCAGTGTTTGAAGTTAGTTGATTCAGATTGCTTCTATTGCTTCTTCCAACTTCAATTCACTGAAAAGTGCTGTAAAAAAAAAAAAAAAGAATATCTGTGCCTACATGCATTAAATCTTTAATAGTGGATAAACCTACATGCATGGAAGAGCTTTTTCCATCTGTTAAAGCACTTGTGTTAGAATTCCAGGATGATTCCTTTAGTTGCATTTTCTCATAGTTTAATTTCTTGATTATCTGTTCTGGTAAGTCTTTGATTCCCATCTGTATTGTGTTTTCCTCTTGCTGAGAGTCTCTGTAAGACTGTGTATCTCCTGGGAAGCAATTTTCTTAATGACACCTGTCTCCTTTTCTCCTTGGTGAATACTGAAGTAAACAAGTCATTTAATTATTTAAGAATGCCTTCTTGCTCCATGAGAAATGGCATTCTTGCTTCTTGGAAGTCTTCCTCTCTTTCTCCAACCTCTGGTTGGAGAATCTATGGTTCTTTGTTCATTTATGAACATGTGTTCTACTCCCTTTAATTTCTTTTTGCAAATATCCTCGAGTCTACTTCTTTTTTTAATTCACCAACAGTTCTTAAATATGAAGTTTCCAGTTCTTTATAACCTTTCCAAATTTCTTCTTTTTGCTGTTTTTTCTCTTCCTCTTCGCAGAGAAAAAGAAATCTATTTAAGCTGCTGTCTGGTTTTATGCTATTAAAAGTCAATGTGAAGACACCAACTTCTAGTGCTAAGACAGATAATTAGGATGGATAGCTTTTTTTTTTTTTTAATAGCTAACCATGAAAAAAAATTTACAGTGAGCTGAGCTGATGTGCTTATGGCTGTTGTCTATCAAGATATTCAGTGATGGTTTGATGAAAATAACTGGAAGAGTATTCCTGCCTTCCCTATTTTTTCTTCAACTTATTTTCCTATGACAGTGCAGTTTTCAAATGCTTTCTTTATTCTCTGAAGTTATGTCACAGTTAACCAAGAGGGCTCAGAGTTTTTCTCAGGAACTCACTCCAGCTCATATATTTAGCTCACATATATTTAGACATATGGCAGTGCTGTTCGGTGGAAATCGTTGCATTTTTGTTCACATCAGCAGTGTATGCAAAGAAATTCCATGCAAATACTGTTGTTCTGTATTGGAAATCAAGCTGAAACATTATTCAAGCAGTACCAAGGAAGAACATCCATACCATAGCCCAGATTTTGAGTGATTTTTTTAACTTCCAGTCTTCTTCAGTCTGGTTCTCTAGAATATTTTCCTTGAAGAATTCTTGAAATCCAAGGAGCTTCTGACTGAGTTATTGGGACATTTTATTTTGTTTTAAGCTGCTTTTGAAGCCATTGTTATAGTACCATTTGTCATGGTTGTGCTCAGAGCAAGACTCAGTGCTGGTGAGGGAAAATGCTCTTCAGAACAGGAAAAAGAGGGAACACACAGACTGAAAAAATTCAGCTTAAAGAATGCAATCTCTTTAAAACCAGTTCTTCATTAATCACAGTATTGCTTAAGGTCAAAAACAGGCAAGCTGATATGACTGTTTGATTTGTTATTCTACATAGATGTTTTGATCTGAATTACAAGGAAAAAAATGACTTGGTAGATGGCATGCTAATTACATTCAGGAACGTTTCTTGTTAAGACTTTTTGAGAAATGAGTACTCATTTAAAGAAATGAGTAAATTTCTCTGTTTACTAGTTCAATAATCTTTTGTGAACATTGTGCTGAAATAATTCCTGTTCCTGGAACAGCTTAACAGCCTCTGTTCCAGACAATGTCATCTGAATGTGGAAGAGTTTATACAGCACCCACTCCATCCTCTGTCTGGCCTAAAACAATGTTACTTTTCCCTTCTTTCCCAGGCTTTAAAATCAATCATCTTAAGAGATGAAATAAATAAGAGCAACCCTTTAACAAGCCCTTGCCTTGCCATTACTTTGGCTGGGAAAAAATAGAGTGCTTTTCCACAAGGAAACACTGAAAGTGGTGTAAAGATGCAGTGAACCTATTTCTTCATGTGAACCTGTAATAGTAGATATACAGGCTGACTTCAGAACAACCCATTTCCAAGGCACAAATGAGCTCACAGGGGAAGGCTTGGGTCCAAACAAGACCTAATGATGAGAGTCTGTGAGAAGCATTGGCTCTTCGGAGAGGCTGTGTTGCCCTGTAATTGTGATTGATTCAAGAACATATATATAGAAGAATTTTAAGCAGAATGTTTTAGAGGAAGGCTGTAGCTGTGAAAAGCCATTGCTTTTCAGTAGTAATATAGCTCCCAGAAGGAGGTGGCTGGTTAGGCCATCATGAGACTCCACGTATGCAGTGCTTGGACAATGGGCGAGTGCCCCTGACTTTTTGGTGTGCATTTGGTCTGAGACCCTTCAGGCTTCATTAAGAAGGAGAATAACAAGGAGAATGTCCAGAATAGGATGAGATAAGCTGAGGTGTGTTTGATGTAGTAGGCAATGCAACAGCTTGATTTTCTGCTCTCCAAATGTGTGTTTCAGTTTGTGGATCATGAACAGCTTCCCTGGAGGGAGCGGTAACAGGCTATGGCCATCCCACTATAGAGGCTGTGTAGGCAAGTACTCCTGCTGTAGCTGATGGAGTGGATTTGTAATGGAGTTGTTTGGGGCTGCCCATGGAGGGATTTCATGTTTAAGCACCCATGTAGCTCATGTAAGCATGTAGGAATCTACTCTTTCATGGTAGAGTTTACCAGTAGGTGAGCTTAACTTTATGCCATTTTAAGGCTTACAGACAGTCTGGTCTCACCTGGTCACTGCTAATACAGAGCACGTGATGTTCCAGTTTCTCCAAAGCCTTCTAGATCATGGCTGACAAAGAGGGATGTCTTCTCAGGCCTTTTGGTGGGATGCTCAAGTTTTCCGCAAGGAGTGAATAGTGGTTCTCTTGGGAAGAGGATTCTCTTCTTTCTAAGAGAAGAGAACTAGAAGAACATGTCCAATTGTCAGGAGCATTTCTGCAGGAAACTAGGATCTTAAACTGCTTTTATTATCCCATGGTGGAAAAGAATAGTTCAGAGTACAAGGATAGCTTCCTAGCTAATACCTCCCTGCAGTGGTCTACATCATGACTTCAGCATGCCTGCTCTTATACACTGAATGTGTAAGAGCATTCGATGTAGAGGAAGTTTAGTGTAGCTCAATTTGTAAATCAGGCACCTTCACACAATATGCAATTCCATCAGTCAGCCTTTCTATCTGCACATTTATCAAGCTGCAAATAAGCAAGATTAGGCTACAAGAGAAATTTACCAGCCATTCTGAGCAGCGTAGGAACTAATTCGACAGATGTAATGATATTTTTCCTCAGAGAAAGGGAAAATGTCTGCTTTTCATGTCTGCAGCAGAGCTTTTTCCTGGTAAACCAAATGGAGGGCTTTTACCTTCTGCCTTGTCTTTCACCTTATCAGCCACCAAAGCCAGTTTATACAGCTTTTCTCATTGCATTAGAGTCTTCCTCTTCTAGAGCATGATGCAGTGAGCATCATGATGGGACTTGTCTGGGCTCTGGTCTGATTTACAGAATGTAATTGGTATGTCTGTCGCTGAGCTCCACCTGAGTTATTTGAAGCATTACAGGTTTCAATTCTTACAATTTGTCTTATCTGTTTGTTTGGCGATGATATTTCCCTCTCTATTTATGCTGTTTATAGTATCTTGCTCCTCTTCTTACTGTAGGTGAAAACAAGCAAGCAAACAAACCACCAACAAATAGATAATTTATTTGTCAAATAGTAAATGACTGTTTTTCTCCCATGAGAGGTTTTTATTTGATTCACTAGTTTTCTCTCTCCTGCATTCAGATATTACTGTCTGTTGGGATAATCAAAGTAGCTAACCAAAGAAATTGAGTCTTAACAGGAACAGCTGACTTGAAGTTTAAGTAGCTGATGCATACAAACCTGAAAAGATACAGAACTTGTAAGGCTGTTCCTCTTGTGGGAATGGGACTTTTCTGGCTGTTATTAGTAGGAGTTCAGTATGACAGTCATTTATCTTACAAAAGTGACTTCAAGCTGCCCACAAAGACTTACTTATAATTGAAAATCATCACAAGAAAAGGCGTAATTATATCCCACCAGCATCAGTGCTGAGTGACACTTTGCCAGTAGAACCAGAAGCCATCTGGGTGATGCACATTGACTTGAAGGGTCAGTGCCTCAACAAACCACTCATCTCTCCACTTCTACATCAGACCTGTCATCATGAGCACTTCATTGTTCAGTCAGCTCCAAGGGCCTCTTCACAGAGACAATGTGGGTTATAGTTTATAACCACTCTCTAGCAGCAGTGCAAAAGTTGCTATTCCAACCAGATCCGTTATGGAAATGGACTCTGTGTACATCGGTATCTCATCTCATTTAGGGTCTACTCTGATTGTAGTTGGCTTTAAACTGGAGCACACAGGAAAAACACTTTTCCCATTTGAAAGACTGTAAAATGCATTCCTAAGTTCTCCTGTTGCTGGTGCTATTGGACATGCATCCATGGTGCAATGGGAAGGTACAGCCATGGGAGATCTGTTCTGCATAGGCAGAACTGGAACATAGCCATGGCACTGCATTGCTCATAGTCCAGGCAACGAAAAGAATTTTGTTAGTGTCTAATTATTGCTTTCAGTTTTGTTCTGTTTTGAAAATTTAATCCGTAAAAAATTGCCTTTATTTAAGTAACAAATGCTGCAGAGCAGTCTTTTGCTAGGAGGCTAGGCAGGCTTTGGCTCTTTTCTCATTTTTGGGCAATGTTAGCCTCAGATTGCCATGTTAGAATTCTGCTAATGAGACGTACTGTATACTGACTTTTTTAGTGCATTTATTTGTTGAACATTACAATACACAGTTTTAGTAATGTGACTTCAGAATATAAAATGTACTTATTTTTACTGAGTATAAATACCATCAATATACTGGAAGTTTTGCCTTCTGTGATATGATGAAATGACATTATGCTACTCTGACATTTACGGGGAAAAAAAAAAAACCATTCCTTTTTCTATATTGCATTTGCTACATCTCACTGTTGTTCAGCTACAAAATAAAGGTAATAGATGAAAGAACAGGAAAAGTATTTTATTTTCTAAAAGATAGAGATTTTTTGTATTAGCAGGAGATTTTGCCTTCAAAGCCAGACTTCATATCAGTTGTTATACAGCTGCAAAACATGCTTGCCATCATGTACAAAGGAAAATTATTAGGCAGGAAAGCTGTGAGATGATGAAGAAGAAATTATATTTTTTCTTGTGGCATTATGTTTCAAATACGTGATTATTGTTTATCCTTATTAGATACCATCAGTGTATACAATTACTGTGTTTACCATCCCTTGACTAATTCTTAAGGCTTAGGGAAATCAATGGTAAAACTAATGTTTTTAACATCATATTAATGGAAAACATAGCTTGTCAGGTAAAAGTTTGATCTTACCAGTGCTTGGTACTGGTATAGTTCTTATCATATGATAAGACATATGCTGAATTTGGGCACAAAATGTGAGATGACTCTGGCTGAAAGATGCCTAATGAAACATGGTGGATTTCCAAAGGAGAGCGTGCACCAGCTTACACGAGGACATTCCTGAAGTTGAAATTTTGTTTTTTTCTTTTGCAGGGATCCCCAGAATTTGTATCCCCCTGAGGTCAGCAATGCAAAGCTTCAGTATGCTGGTTGGGGTCCAAAAGGGCAACAGCTGGTAAGAAAAAGAACAAGTGTGCAAATGAATTTAGACACTATAGTGCTATTGATTTGAAATAAAGAGAATAATCAGCTCATGACTAGATTCCCAAAACCCATGTGGTAGCTACTGTTATCTTTGTGGAGTTGTTTTATCATGTAAATTATTTATATAATTGCCAAGTGTATAAATGTGCAGCAAAGTAATTGTGTCTAAAAATGCAAATAAAGAAGATTTTATGAAAATCCTTTGAGAGGAAGCACTTGCTTCTCCTATTGTTGGGCACAGGACAGATTTATAATAGAACATAGGAGCTAGTGAGTATATCACTGCTTCACAAGGATGTCTCCAGATGTGCAAACTTGGCACTAGGAATATTTCAAATCTAGAACAGGTGTGCTCTTAATTTGCTCTGTAATTGTCTGCAGAATAGACTGAAGTAGAATTGTGTTTGTAACAGAAATGCTAAGTCATGGCTTGAACCAGTGATTGAGCATCTGGTTGAAGGCTGGGCCGACCCAGGGAGCTCAGGTGTGTGCAGTGCACTGGAGTGACCAGAAGGGGTGGATCCTGGCTCCATCCCTTCCCAGACCTCATTTAAGGGTTGGCAGCAGAGGTGAGGGTGTCTTGCTGGAGGTCCCTGTGTACCTGAGGCTTTCCAAGGGTAAGCTGCATCTTACCTTTATTTCTGAGCCCGTTGATGTTGTATTTGAGCAACTCCTCATTTGCTGCAGCACAGGGCCTTGCTACTGTGCTATCATTGCTGTACTTTCCATCGCATTGCGGTGTTGAAGGAAGTTTTCAGAGTATGCCTTTAAAAAAAAAAAAAAAGCCAAAAAAAACACAAATTGTCAGATATCTTTTGTATTTCATGAAGCCTGATGTAGCAGTTCTGAAATCTCCAATTTGTTTTCTTTCTCTCGGCTACTGTTATCTTTGGGTTTGCCTATTTTTCACAGCTGGCTACATTCCTATGCTTCGTTTCCTGATATAAATCCAATAAGAAGTATTCTTATTCCCCCCCAAAAGTAAAAACAAATAGGAGCTTTAGAACAGCTAAAGAATCTAGTATATTTCTCCTCTTCCCAGTGCTTTTTTTCAGGGATTTCTTTATTTGTGTCCTTAGCTATGTTATTTTCAAAGTTGTGACTTAAGAAACAACAGTTGTCACTGCAAGTCTCTAAACCATGTTGGAAGAAAAAGAACAGGTGCAGGAACAAGAAGGTGTCTCTCCCTTTCTCCATCAAGAAAATGAGGTTGAAGTGAGTTATTGACCTCAAATCTCACAGGAATAGATGAGGCAATTTTTGCATCTCTGCATATTGACTTCTCACAAGCTTATTTTTCCTCATCTCACACACATACATACCCAAGTTTTGTCCTCTAATATGTGCCATTTTACCTTCCTTCTTCTGCTGCCTGACAGATCCCTGTTGAGCAGTTTGTGCTAATTCACAAGAGATTGGGATTTGATATTTGACCAAACTCTCATACTCATTTGTGAACACCAGCAAGTTCGTATCTTTGGGCTGCTGGTTACTGATAATGTATGATCAGCTGATAACGCATGATGTTAAGCATCCAGAGAGTTGTTTTTTGTTTTTTACTGTTTTCTTGCTTTAAGTCCAAGAAACTGAGCTTCACAACATAAACATACACATAATATAATAAAAGCTATCTCTGCTAATGGAAAGACAGTCCTGAGCTGTTTTACTAGTTTTTTCAAGTTCATAAGGGCAGCTCCCTTTTTTTTTTTTAGTGTACTTTTGCTGTGAACTTATGTGCTTCAGTGCCTCCAGTCACAGCACAACACTGATTCATGTTTATGTTAGTTCTACCAAGCTGAGTGGATATACTTGATTTTCATCTTAGAAAGAAGATTTCACTTTTTTCATGCCGAAGATAAGACAACCAATCTACTTACTCTGTTGACTCCTCTATCAAAGGAATCTTTCTGTACAGAAAGAAAATATATCCAAATGGATGAATTACATGTCTCTTCCAGTCCAAACCATTCTATGATTCTATATATAAAAGAAAATATTATCTATATAGTTCAGAAAAATAAAGTTTTTTAACTCCCAGCTTCATCTTCTTATACTGAAATAACTGATCTCACTCTCCACCATTTTTTATTAAGAATACGGTATTATCTCAATTCCCTAATACATAAAGTTTGGTAAATATCCCTTCTTTGGGCTACATGCAGTCTTTTTTAAAGTAATCTGAAGCACTCCTACGAGTCTGGAAACATTGTGCAACTGTGGGTTTCTTCTGGATGTTTCTGTTTCAGGCTTCTAAATATGTATATCTGTTGGCCTATCATTCAGCAGCATTCCCTATTCCTGCTTTGCCAATCAGAATGGAGAAGAGACCCTAATTAGTAGTTTTAAGTGTTACCACGTTAACATGTATGCCTTTTGATCTTTTCCTCACCAGTTATTCACCCTGAAATAAAACTATGAGTGTAGTTTATAAAATAAGGTGGCTTTCACACGCACATCTAATCTACTCACAGCCAATTATCAGCAGAGGATTGCCAAAGAAGCTTCTCTTTAAAGAAAAAAAAACAAAACTGCAAGCATTACAAATGAGATAAAGAGAATATAAATACTCAGTCTTCTATATTTCGAGACTGATTGGGTTACTCTGAATATAATTCCAAGTGAAGTTAATTTCTCCTTCTGCAGGGACAGCATAGAGTGCTAATGCAAAGAAAAGCAGCAGTCTTTCAAGTGTAAATGTTTGCTGGGTTGTGTTGTAAGAGGAGAGAGAGTTCCCAAGGTGTTATTTCCACCTATGTGTTGACTCCTTCAGTCAGAACAAAACACGTTGAGTCCCAGGAAAGACGGGAGCAAGGGTTGGATGGATTTTCATCACCTTGAAGATATCCCAGTTTTCAGAAAACAGAATACTTTCCTGTCAAAATCTCTTGATTCCTTCTTTGCTGTTGCAAAGGGGAGGAAGGCTGGGAGAGTTTAGCCCTGCAGCTTTTTATTTCCGTTGTTTCATCCTTCCAAGGAGAACTTTTGGTCACCGTGTCTGACCTCGTTCTTGCTTGCTTGCCTAATGATTCATGAAAACAGATCTGCAACTGAACAATCTGAATAATTTGCATTCTTTTCAGTTTAGAATAAACAGTGGAATTTTCCCAGGAGCAATTTTCTATTTATCTTGTTTTCTTTTGTCTTTACTCATTAAATTATATGCCAATTTTTGGATTATAAACTCACCAGAGCATGGTTCTTGACTTCTCAATAGCCTGCAGAATGCCATACGTTCTGACAGATCTACATAAATAGCAGCAGATATTGGAACTGAGAAAATCAATGTCAGGAAATCAAAATGCAGAAAAGCCCTCACTTCTGGCATCTCAAAAAATTGCTTTTGTCTTTCTCAGCTTTCAGCCCATGTCTTAAAAAAATAGAAGTCTGACAAGGTTGATGGAAGGATCGTGCCTTTACCTGTACTGACCTTCTGAGTATGGAAGGGGAGCCACCAACTTCAGTTCAAACATTCTCTAAGTATGGCACTTATTAATGGGCTGCTTCTTCTCTTTTGTCCCACCACATTAAACATCATTTATGCCTTTGCAGAGTGAAAAGCACAGTTAAATTTAAGCAGCAGTGCAATTTTTTGTGCATGAAATTGTCTATTCAAGGTATTGGAAAAAAAATTCATTGTTAACAAGGTACAATCAACAGTCCAAAGCCCTCAGTATGCAATGGCATCAATCCCATGACCTTCAGCACGTTCCTAGGTGATTTTCAGTGTGTATGCTGTATTTCTCTCAAGCAGCATCAAAGCATGATACTTTGCAGCACTATAAGGATCTTGATGTCGTGATAAGACTGCAAAAAACATGTTGTGCTCCTCCCTTGCCCTGTTCCATGTATGCTTATCTTGGATTTCTTCTCTTATCTTGATATTTGTGACCCAACAGAAATCATACTTTTCTCCTTTTGGAGTTTCAATACCACCAGGGAAAAAAAAAAAAAAGAAAAAAAAAAGATAAGCAAAGAGCTTTTGTTGATTGATCTTACTGGATTATTTTAATGCTTTCATGCTTTATAGCTTTGCATTTTTACATTTTTAGAATGAGTTTCTGCATACATGCAGAGGGGTCACACAAGGTTTCCATACTGTATTTCCCTCAGTACTGTCTATGCATATTAGAGTTGCTATCAGTCTGAAATCAGTTCTCATAGAACGTGTGAGAAAGACAGACTTGGGTTCTCTATTTATCCACAAAAAAATCAACACAGTGCAGAAATTTCCTTTGCTGGTTTGCCTGAAGGCAGGAAATGCTTTGGGAGCAAGACCTTCTAGTGCATGTCTGTAGCTGAAGTGTGCAAAGAATCCCAAACCCTGAGGTTTTCAGGATGCTTTTGTCTAAGTTACTCCAAAATGAGCACATCTAAGTTCAGAATGTTTGCCTCAAGGACAAGCTGGGGGTGTACATGGGCACTGTTGTCATAAGGATGGCACAAGCAGTAGGACTATTCTAACAGTGCACAGTGAGTGTTTACCTGCATTGCCAACGCTACAGTACCGTTCATGGAAATGGTTACACTCCAACTGTCAGAGGCAGAAGACTTTCTGCTGTGATGCTGTTTTCCTTCCTATAATTCCCTGTAACAGTCTGATGGAGACAAATGATCAGTGACACATCAGATGTGGGGGATAGCAGTTCTTCATAGCTTTAGAGGCAGGAGCTACAACTCCAAAAATCTCTCGTATCCCAGTATTTATCTTTCAGCAAAGAAAAACATGTTTGAGGTTCTCCTGGGTGTTCAATCTTTTGCTGTTTCCACTGTCTTTTTATACTTCCTAAGATGTGCAGGAAGAGGATCATAATTGCATTTAATTGCAGGATTTTTTTGTATGCCCTTGCATTTATGGTGAACTCAGAGTATGGTCAAAATGGGTTCCTCTGGCATTCAGAGCCAATAAATCTTCTGATGTCGACTCCTCTGAAGCAGGAACTACCTTTTATGCTTGCAGATTGTGCAGCAATCAAGTGTATAATTTGTTCTAAAGCAGTAAAACTTAGGTATCACAGCAGGTGCAGTAAGAAATCTCCATTTCACTAAAATGCAAATGTCAAAGAAAAAGAGGAACAAATCTTTCAGCCTCTGCCACCTTAGGTCTTTGCCAGGTGCCCTCAAACAGTGAATGCTAATGATGGTTAAAGAGGTTGTTGTTATAAGTATTGCTGTCAAAAAGGAAAGAAAGAAGAAAAAAACAAAGCAGTGCCGTTTAGAGAAATACTGGAGTTCATTTGTATATAAAACATCGAATGATAGGTCCTGCCATACAGGGTCACAATGAATCAGCTTTGCCTTTTGTTATCAAGAAACTTCAACACCTAGCACAATGTCTTGTTCCCTAGGATATCTAGATGCAAAATGCAGGTTAAGTGATGGCACCTGGAACTGAAGTGGCCTGACTCCTTTAATTAGCAGGTTGTTCCCTGCATGAATTCATGCCAGCTTAGTGCTTGGCAGAATATCTGCACAGATCACAAGTGAGGAGGATTTCTATGGGAGGTACTGAGTCATCTGTTGTTTTTCTAATCTAGTTGAGCCTTTGAACTAATAACTGCTGCGGGTCTATTTGTTTCAACTGTTATTTCACAGTTTTTTTACAGTGTTGTTTTTAAGCTGGACTTCTCTCACTTTTTATTTTTACAATGGTATCTGAATCAATATTTAACTGTGGTCTGCTATATGTAATAATTTTGGCTTGGTTATCTCAGCTGCAAGGAAGAAAATGTTCCTTCCTTTCTAATCCCTGCGTCTGCCCGATTCACAGTTAGAGGACAGCTTTATGCATAGTTCCTGAATTCTGGGAAAAGCAAGAATTTCAGAAAACCTTCGCTTCATCCCCTTTCCCAGTGTCAAAATCTTTATGAAATCTGCAGTCAGATATGTGTATATTCTAAATATGGGGGCAAGTTGCTACAGTTGGAAATTCCCTTTCCCTTTTTTTTTTTTCATAGTGGATATCACTGAAAAGGTGTTGTGTTGGTTTGGTTTTTTTTCCTTTTGATGCTTTGCTCTTTGATCATGTGGTGTATTATTTTTCATTACTACACGTGCTTCTTGCTTTCTCTGACATCAGTAAGTTTAACATGCGGTCCTCATTCATGAAGGGAATGTTTTGCATCCTCACTGTGAGCTCTGCTGTCCCTTTCCATTTCAACATTCTCAGTGCTGTATTTTCACCAGTGTCGAGAGAAGATGCTTCAGTAGTCATTACTGGAAGAAGTTATGGGTACTTTAGATAACATATCAGCCACTTGGTGGATGTGAAGTATCTGAAAGAAAAAGAATAAATAGATGATTTGCCATAGAAGTTCTACCAATGAATCAAAGAAAAATCTACTTTTTTTTCCATCTAAATGTGAGAGCCATACAGTGACTTAGTACTGAGGGCATTTCCCCTGGAGGTTGCCACTGCCACAGACTTCTTCCATGACTTCATAGCCATTACTGTGTTTTCTGTTTTAATTACAATATGAAGATGACAACATACAGTCCTCCTTCCCAGTGAATTTACAGGATTAAAACATTAATTATTGTGGGCACACACATACATACAAGGATATAGCTAACAAAAATGCACATATTGATGGATCTGCTATGCTAACTTAGAGTATTTTGCTGCTGCTTTTTTTTTTTTTTAGTCACAGAGCAATTCACCATCTTGATGCACTATAGTACAAGTACCGAGTTCTCTTCTATTATGTTACTGTAGCTCATTCTATGCTACTGCAGTGTCACAAAGGCACAAAATTTGATAGTAAAACACATTAGGGTCCGTTCCACTGAAAACAGTTCCCTCCTTGCTATCTGAAATGTTGATGTTCCTTTACTTTGCTTGAGTCAGAGCATTAGTGTTTCTGGCATCCTGCTGGCTGTGATTTGTAGATGCAATCCACTGAAGTTATAAGTTTCCTTTTGTTTTATAAAGAAGCAGTCATAAGTAACAGTATGTTTAAATGCTATACTTCAGGACAGCAGAAGCAGTCTCTTAGTTTGCACTGCCTAATCTACTTGCACTGTGGAGCAGCTCACCTTTGTTTGCACTGGTGATCTCACCTTCCCCAGGCATTTGTTTGAGGCATGAAAAAGCCTTTAGCACAGTTCCGTTAGGCCTTCTGGTACTTGCTGCTCAGCTCCTGGAATAAATGCTGATGGGTTTTATACCATACTAAACATTGTATGGAAGAAGCATATTGCACTGCATTGCTCACTGTGTAAGGATGTTGTGTTCTTGGAGGAACCCAGTTGCAAGTTTTCTTTATGCTGACAAGTAATTCGTGTGCTGCTCTCAGCCAGATAGTCATTCTATAACAGAGTAAAATAGTTAAAATTATACGCTGTATCATCTCTTATTAAATAATCTAATTTATAGCAATGCCCCACATAACCATCAGTGGTATTAGTTTACAGAATACAAGATAATCCATCAAGGAGAACTTAAAAGCAGAATCTGAGTTCCATACCGAATGGTACATTTACTGATACATACTTTAATACAACAAGGCAGTCATAAATTAAAATAACCCCATTAGAATCCAGGGCAAAGAATTCCAAGCGGACATGGTTCTCTTTGTCAGTGTGAAATAAATGCTCTTTCTTCCCCGAAGAACAGAAAATAGGGCAGCATATTTTTCTTAAAACATCTATTTTAATCTTCCAAGCTATAATTGCTCATTTGGCCAGACTCTAGCAGATTCTAGGTGTAATTAGAATCTCTACATGTTATTGACTAGCGTGCTCACGAAATATAAATGGAAATAGATGGTGTTTGTAATGATGCAGTGTCGAAAACGTGAAGAGGCTTGTAGAAACCTGAGAAGAATATTAATGTAGTTAAGAACTTAAGCTGAAAGAATTGAGACAAAAATCCGTGTCCAGTTTAAAAAGAAAAAAAATGAAATGTGATTCACTCATTGCTCCCATAGTTTGTTGAATGGGACTTCATTTAGCACGCCAGCTTAGAGTAGCTCTAGAGACCATAAGAACTACAGGATCTTACAAACTCTTCTTCTTTCCAAAGGATACCTTAGTATCTCTAGTGGAAAAGGTCTACAGAATGCTGTTCACAGGATCCTCCGGTGACAACAGAATAGCTCTAGAGGCTGAAGAAGCAAAGCCTTTACACCCTTGTGCAAGCTGTTACATCTCCTGGTTGCCCTTGGGACAGCTGGGACCTAGTCACTGCCTGCAGAAATAAAAAATACTTTGTCTGAGGACGTGAGGAATGGAAAAACATCCCTCTGACTTCTTAGTCTCTTTGCTGGTTGTGGGCAATGACAGCAGAATTAGGGTCTTAACGCTTATTTTACAAGGGAGTTTTGCACAGTTCACGGGTGGTAACTCTCTGCACTTCCTTTGCTAAATGTGTAATCAAAGCAACTATGTGCAGCAGTTTTCTGTTGCAGTAATTCTGGTGGTTTTCCTTTGCGTAACTGATTGCATTTCCTTTTTTTGTTGTTGTTTTTTTTGTTTGTTTGTTTTTTTAATAACACAAATCTCCATTCAGTTACTCTCTTACACTACTTGTATTAGACACGGAGCCTTTGATCTCTGAGTCAAAAATACTGCTCCTGAAATGTCTATGAACCAGCACTGTTCTTATGGGTGTCAATCTGTACTACTGTATTCTCTGGTCTTAGTGGTCTTCTCAGCTGTTTTCAGCTTCTCAGTCTTGAAAGCCTTCCTGCAGAATATTTCTAATACTGGAATAGTCCTCGCTTCACTCTGTAAGTGCCACCTTTGGCCTCTTCTAGGAAGAAGATAAGTACATTTTACCCTTGTCCAAAGTAAACGTTATCTGTGTGGTGCATACGTTCAGAAAGCGTGTCCTCTAAATCCTTGCCCTGGGAATCAGTTATCTTCTTACTTTGAATTACAGCAAAGCTAAACCCTTAAATGAAAAATTGAACCTGTAGCCTTCCCTGTCAATAATTTATCAGAATTTCTTTCTCTGCAATATGTTGATTAAATAGAATAGTTTCATTCATTCATTGTCAATCTTAATGATGGCATTTTGGTTTTGTGAAAAAAGAATCAACTTTAAAAACTTTCTTTCACTTCTCCATCATCATTGCTGTATGTCTCTTTCCAAACCTGCAAAATTGAACTCTGTGATGCAGGAGAATAAAAATGTTTTGACTCACTATTTTTATCCCAATTGCTATCAAGCTTTTCTGTTTAAATAGCTGGTGTTAGAAGTCTAATTAAAATACTCTCTCTTTTTATATAAGCTTACTGTTGAGGAACAGTTTATGCTTTTATTACTCTTTTTTTGAAGAACTGATGAGTTGGTGTAATCATATCATATGCATTAAGAACAACACTTATGATAAATATGAACTTTGATGTTCAACTAGCTTCCATTTATGCATTTTTTCACATTCAGATAATCATCATTCATTGAATAATGCATAATCAATCAGTAACAAGCTTTAGATTTTTGCATTTGATTTTTGCATTGATCATGCATTTTTCTGCATGAGTTGGTGTAAGAATTATCATTGCAAAATGCCAAGACCTTTTCAGTGCAGTGCTTGTCAGATTTCCATGATATCCCAAAGTGAGAACATGATGATCATATCTGATTCAAGATGCTGCGTGGACACAGATGGGCATGCTAATTCTGTGTAGTAAGGACGAGTTGAGGGAAGCAGCAAGGGAATCTTTCTCTTGACAGTGTTTCATTTTCACAGTCCTCAGCTTCCGGATGTCACATGGCAATGGCAAAACAGAACTGGTTTGAGAGGGGCCATCTTCAAAATATTTGAATGGAAGTAGAGGGAGCGTAGAAACTGAGATGGAGGGAGAGATCTCCCTGGGTGCGCATTTTCAGGAGCTTGATAATGCTCCAAATTACTTGTGTCCATGACCTGACAGCTCCATGATACTGCTTGCACGCTGTGGCTTTGTTACTGCCCGCAGCCAGTTATTTAGTATATAAACAAAGAGGTGATATTTTCTTCCTGGACGCATCAAGAGGCTAAAGCTGTCTTGTTTTCAGACCTGGATTTCAGACCTGTGTGATGTGTAACACCGTGCAAGTGTAAGGTAGTTAATATTT
The DNA here is from genome assembly GCF_023343835.1 of Lagopus muta. NCBI lineage: Eukaryota > Metazoa > Chordata > Aves > Galliformes > Phasianidae > Lagopus > Lagopus muta. The sequence continues at coordinate 7,754,039 of NC_064439.1, forward strand.
AGTTCAGTTCAAAACATGAAATTTTATCTGGCTGTATTCACCCAAAAAATAAATGGAAGCTTTTAAAAATTAACAGAGCACCTTACATGAAGAAGTTTAAAATGCCCTTGATGGCACTGTAGGACTTTTCATATGTACACCTGGCTGAAGAATTAGTTGATGTAAAGGAGTAAGAACCTTAAATTGTGCCTAGAGTGGTTTCAGGTGGTAGAATCCTCGTTTGAGGGAATTTGGTGGTCCAGTTCTATTGAAGGATTGACTAGCCACACAGAAATCTGCCTCAAGTGATCACCTTCATTTACCCACATAGATTCATGTTAGGCTTGTTTGAAGAAATCAGTGCCTGCTTCTTAAGAAGTGATGTGACTGGCATTTAAGTAGAGGAAACCATGTGAAGGAGAAACAGTGTGACTTGGACATGATTAGGACTGCAAGTAACAGAGAGCTAGTGGACCATATCTTGAGTAGATGAAGATACCTGATACTTACTTTTGGCTGTCTATGGTCGGTAGAAGCAGTAGATACCTAAACTGTATAGACTGCTTTGATTGACTTATTTGGACATGGAAGCAACCTGAAAGCCGTAAAAGCTGCCAGAGAATGAGCAGTCCATAGAGTTAGGCAATTCTTCATTGGTATCTAGGACAGTTTGGCTCACGCCTTTGGAGCCACACACTGACAGAAGGTCACCACCAAGGTGAGGTAGGATTGATGCCAACCTGCATGCATTGGCATATACACAGAGCAAGATACGTAAAGAGCCATTTTTCTTTGTTATTTCAGCAAAAGGAATTTTGTAGCAGCTGTGGCTCCGCCTGTGCAGAAGGGAACATTATGAGTTCAGTATCATGTTGAAGCTGACCGTGGCTCTGCAAGTAATTTGATCAGTATGACATGCAGTTCATTACAGGACAAGGAGCAATTGGGATCTTTTGTCTCTCAGTCTTCACAAGCTTATAATAGTCTACCTGATGTAAAATTATAATTATAGCACGGATGATCTTATGGTTCATGCATTGGAATAGAGCTCAGGCAGCTCAAATGTGACTCATGGTTTTGCTGGTGCACTTATGTGACACTAAAAACTGCATTTGTCTTCATATACATAGGTTTCTAGAGCAATTCAGATGAATAGTATTGAATATATGTGGGCTCTAGATGCTTTTCCAGGACAGTAGAGGTTTCTCCTGCATTCTGCATGATACTACAGAATGTTTTAGACGCTGTGAGGGGCTTAAAATGGCTCTGGGTACCTGTGAGTCTTGTCTTCAGTGTCCCTGCTTTTCTTTTCTTTTCTTTTTTTTTTTTTTTCCTCCACATGTTCAGTGAAGACTATTATCTCCATTCTAGGCTTACCAGTCTACGAAAATATGCTGTTGGGGTAGGGATGATCTTTTTCTGTGCATTTGTTCAGCATCTAGAACAGAGAAGTCCATGGATAATTACTTTTACATAGATATCTTTACTGATTTTGCAAAATTAAATGTGTTTCTGAGAGACAGAATTCTAAAATGAATCTGCTATTTCATTTATTCTGCTAGAATACTCCCTCAGGTAAACTGGCTTGCCAGCTTATTTGAAGACTTCTGTAAATGGAAAAAACCAACAGCTGCAAAAATCACAATAAAAATGAAATAAGGCTTTAATATTAAAAAATGGAAGAAAATGGAGTGCATTATGTTAGATGAGGAGAAAGTAGATGTTGATTTAAAGCTGTGTTCCACTATTAATTGAGGCTTCTATTTTGAGACCGTTGCTCTTTCAGACTGCAATTGGGCTGACTTGGAATTTAATACATGTTCAAACCTTTTGTGCCTGTCTATACATGAGGCTGGGTCTTATTCACCAAACTCTCAATGCTAAATAGACAAACTTTTCATGTTAACTAGTCTCCTGTGGGCTGACCTTGCAGTGGGAAGGCTGCCCTCTGGCATGTAGGAAGTATTCACACTTCTCCAATGTGTAAGGTAATAAGCATCCAGACATTAACTTCATATTTGGTGATGCTAAATTTTAAAGATGTCATTCATTTAGTTGGCAAGAGAACTCGGAATTCTTCCTGAAATTTGGAGAGTAAATCAAAGCATGAAAAGCACAGATTAATGTGTGTTAATTTATTTTCCCATGGTCTTTGAGGAAATGAGAAGTTCTCACCTGTTTGGCTGTAAGGAAGGGGGAGTGAAATAACTGTAAAAGAAAGTATAGTATCTTTCAGTTCAGAATAGTCAGCCTTTAAATAGTTGCAAATGAAGTTTGACATGGATTAGTCAGCATTGTGATGGATCTTGTGTGTTGTAAGATGATTGAGTTTACTTTGCATTAGCTTAGTATACATTTATTTTACTGGATAAACGCCTAATCTTTGACTAAAAGATCTCCTTCCATCTTAGGCATGTGGTCCAAACTGCATAGTACTTTCTTCTTTAATATTAGTTTTGTAAAACTAATGGCTTGCAGTAATCAGTTCTAGTACAAATTGTGATCAGGCAGAGATTTCTTCCCGGTTCACAGGAACTAGTGATGTGTTGATACCTGAGGCTGAGGGCATAGTGGCTTATGCTGAAAATGCTGGGTGATATCCTGAGCCCCACAAGGGCAACAGCAAAATCCCCATGGGTTTATTATCCTGAGAGTGAGCAAGTAAGTTTTTTTAAAAAAAGTCTTTATCTCAGTCCCCCAGGGCCCTCTAGTTATCACTGTGAAGAAATATTTCATTTCTTGAGCCCTATTATAACATCCAGAAGGAAGAGAAGGGAGTCTGCCATTACACCCCAGAGAGTCACGCTAATTCTGATTTCAATAGGAGGAAGTCTTTTTATCCATTTTCAAACAGCATTCTTTTAGGTTTTACAGAATCACAGAATCACCCGGGTTGGAAGGGACCCCAAGGATCATGTAGTTCCAACCCCCCTGCCTAGCAGGGCCACCAAACATACACATTCAGATCAGGTTGTTGGTTTCTGTGATACTTGGAAAAGAAAAATTGAAGGCAAAAAATACATTTTTTTTTTTTTTACCTCTTTTCTGTCTCATGCTTTCATCTTGTTTAGCTTATGACTTGTGTATTTTACAGGGTTAACGGTTACGGTTTCTTCAATCGATGTGTGGATGTTTGTGTTCTTCTTACTTCTTTCAAAATATCTTATTTTTTGGAGGCTGTGAAATGTAATAACATTTAATGGGCACAGTGTAATAACATAAATGTAAATGTAAAATGTAATAACAAACCTGCACAGTGCTCAACGTGGGGATCTCCCCCTGACATTGCCCAGCTTTATTTCCCATGCCATTTGTTGCACTCAGTGCTGGATATCATGTGCTGTCCATCAGAAAAGGCATAGACATTGCAAGGATCTTGGGGATAAAATCGTTCTCAAATACACACACCAGAAGAGAAGGCACATGAAAATTATTATGCTCTTCATCTTCTGTACAGGAAGGCACACAAAACTCAGCTTGACCCCTTCTGTTGTCCTTTCTTTTATTATTTAAGATTGCTACATAAAGTAAGCATAAAATAATGTGGAAATGATGTCCATGGATTTTTTTTAATTGCACAGATTTATTATTCTCTAATGAGCTCAAAGGATTCTGATTGCTTGATAGGAAGCGCTACTTTGATGTCACAAAATGTAAACAGTAGAAAATATTATGAAGAGGTTAAAAAAAAAAAAAAAATCTAATATCTGTAGACCAGAAAGTGAAGTAATCCAGAGACATCTCTTTTTGATGAATAACGGAATTTCAAAAGCTTTTTCTTAATTTATAAGATACATTACATAGAAATCTTCCGTCTGCTGCTTCAGTTATTTTTTTATCTTGATTATGCTTGACATTTTTAGGGTACAAGGCACTGTAGTTAGGAGGATAATTTTAAATTCTCTATGAGGTGCTGCAGTTTGGCTCTGAATTACACGGGAGATGGTTTGAAGTCAGTGCACTTTATTATTTTCCATTGCAGCTACCAGATACGCTATGCAGCCTGACTAGTGCAGTGATGCTTTGAAAGACAAAACAGTGAAGACAGAAAACATTGCAGTGCTTTACAAAGCACAGGGCAGAGGCAGATTGTCATTCTGCCTTATTTATTTTTCCTGTAGACTCATTTAACATTTAAGACAGTACAAAATATTGCAAAGCCTTCATTTGCTGGGAGAAGCCGGGCAAGAAATGGGCTGCATCACTTGAATAACTCCACCTGGCTGTGCACCTGTTGCATAAGAGGTTGCCCAAACACCCATCGCACGTGTTGATGTAGAGATTTGGGATTGTCCTGCAGTTTGGGGATAGCATCCTTTAGGGCATTGTGCATTGCTGAGAACAGGTTTCTCAGGTCCCAGTCTGACCAGTCTTCCCTTTTACCAACAAATGCCACCAATGGATTGTGGACAATACAGGGTGTCTGTTGTGCAAATTGAAGATACACAGCAGGGAGTGCAGAGCCTTGGCTGTGTCAGGAGGAGGTGCAGAGAAGAATGGTCCACAACACTAAGGCTATTGTGTCCCAGCACTGTTTTTATCCCCATTGCCACCCCATACTGCTAATAATATTCATCAGTTTCTATTCTTTTTTTTTTTTCCCTATAGGCTTTGAAAAACAACCTCATATTTTGTCCACAGTGATTTTCCTGATTATTTTTTTTTTTTTTAATTTTGTTTTTTTTCCTTATGTTTTGGCAGCCCTCCCATGTACAAGCTAGCTAACACATTGAATTCCCTACTAGGGGTCTTCAGTCTGGATTCTCTGCTTACTGAAAATGCAGGCAGGAATGAATCTTCCACAGTGTATTTTTTTTCTTTCAAAAACATATTAATGGCCTCTCCTTAGTTTAGAAGCCCTTGTAGACTAGAAGGGCAAAAAGCAAGTTCCAGTTGCAGTCAGACTTTTCATCCTTAGGTAAACTTGCTGTAACAACTGTCAAAACTACATTAGGTCCTATACTTTCTTCTGGTATCTTTCCAGCTCATCTTTAGTTGAAACACATACCACAGTAGGACGTGAAACAGAAGCTGAAAGCAAATACTTTTTCTCAATTCTATCCTTTCATGAGTGCAGCATGAGAAATTGCATTCTCGTATTGTGCTATAGATACCTAAGATTTGTTCCAATAGCCCAACCTTCTATAAACTCATCTGTAAATGTCTGCTGAACTCTATTAACAGTTTTGTCTTTTAGTCTGTATGGATTGCCTGGTACTCTGTTCAGTACATCTCTGCAGCCTGAGTGGATCTCAGAAATTTTTTCCAAATAAGACTAGGCTGTGGTTCACTTTGAGGGGAGGAAGGAGAGGATCTCTGTGTCAATGGTGACATTTAAGCACCTAACCAGATGATGCCATAGACCAATATATATAAATATATAGAGAGATATGTATATTTAAATGGCTGGCTAAAGTTTGGCTCACTCATCATCTCTTAAACACCTAAATGAACAGTCTGATTCCCAAAAATGATCTGGTAGCAGTAAGTCTTAATGGAAATATGCAAGAAGCATTTTCCAGTAATCAGTTTAGTCGCCATCAACTCTGTGTCCTGAAGCACTTCTTCAAAATCTGGAGAGGTAGTGTACCTCATTTCGTGCCTTCTCATGGCACTCTTCAATTTCTGAAATGAGGACAGGACCAAGAAAAATAAAGCTTGTGTTGGAGGACCAGGGCTTAGTTTGCTATAAATTAGCATATTTCCAGTAGTTGATGACATTGGAAGCAAGCTGTGAAAATCTTTTTTGGATGAAAATGCTATAAAAATGTGATATGTGATTATTTTTTTTTTCCTTTATTACCAATTATTGTAAAAGTTAAATGCAATGTCTTAAAATGGAGCCACTGCTTAATGCTCTTCTCTTTTTCTTTTTCCTTTCAAATCAGATTTTTATCTTTGAGAATAACATCTATTACTGTGCCCATGTGGGGAAACAAGCCATTCGAGTGGTCTCCTCAGGAAAAGAAGGTGTTATTTTCAATGGGCTCAGCGACTGGCTATATGAAGGTAGGACACAACATCTAGGATGGCAGTTAGTTATGAGTTTTTTACACTCTACACTCTTGGCAGAACTGTCTGAAATTAGGTGTTCATTGCTACATTTCTGGGGACTGGTGGACATTTGCTAAAAATTTGCTGTTCTAACAGTTGTCTGAAGTGCTGGACTGGAAATAATGTCAAGTGATGTCAGAATCCTGTTTTGTTGTTCAGGCTGTTTTTCTTTCCCTTAGTCCAAAAGTAATAAATCACGAAGCATTAATGAACAGAGCTGGTTCATTATTTAGTGGCACCTGCAATCACTCAGAGATGTGACAGTTTTCAAGTCACTGGAAAGGACAGAAACATGGAGGGGAACTTGCTTCTATTTTAAGGGAAGAAGCTAGGAGACAATTTTACTTGATCGGTTGTTTGCCACAGCTCTATGCATGCCTTAGAAGCTACTCAGCTCTTGACAGCTGACAATTTTCTGAAAGCCAGGTTCTCTCAGTAATTGGGTTCCTTCCCTTGAAAATGGACCTGGTGGGGCAGAGGGTCATTGCTGGAAGGGTCCAGAGGGGAAGATATATGAAGAGTGGCTGAGAGCCCAGGATTCACTGGGGGCAGAGCAGGCTGAGGGGAGGGCTCATGGCAGCTGCAGCTTCTCACAGGGAGCAGAGGGGCAACCACGGGGCCTGAAGGAATATCATGGCGCTGTCAGGGGAGGGGCAGCTGGGGGTGAGGGAAAGATTGTGCCCCAGAGTGTGGGGAGCATGGAACGGGCTGCCCAGGGCAGCGGGCATGGCCCCAAACTCATCGAACACATTGGTAGGAATCTGATACCCGTTTGGATTACTTTTGGTGTTTAAGTTCATGTTTATGTTGCACTGCAGAACACTGACGAGCAAATATTCCCCTTGTGAAGTTCTTTGTAACCAGAGGAGTGGCTAAGAAGTTGCGAACAGGACAGAACAGAACTGGACAGGCTGGTTTGACTCTGTAGGTCAAGTGTGCGTGTTGGTAGCTGTCTTTTGCTGCAAAACATCACTTGGTACACAAGGTCTTCTGATAGAGCCTTGCACGCAGCAGCATGCTGACAGGAGAAGTTTGTCACAATAGTGAGCTCGAAGCCCGTGGTGACACTTGTGTTTTGCTGACATGTGTTTTTATTCAATTACTGGATTGCTCGGGCAATTTCTTGGCAGACATTGACTTTCAGATTTGTCCTTTATAATGAACTTACTCGTTAACTGTATATTAATATACTGGGATGATAAAGGAACCAAATACAGTCTGTGGATATACCAAGCCAGGTTCTGTAACCTTTCTGAGTACTGTGTATGCAATAAGACCTCTGATCTTGTTGTTCACTTGGAGTACATTTTAACAGAAATTGGGTTATAACATCCCTTTGGAAATGTCACTTTGAGCCCAAGAACATAGGGCTGATGTTAAAATGAAAACTTCTTTTACTTATCAAGCAAGATAAAGAGGGACCCCTAGGAAAATCTGAAATACATGTTTTCAGGTGATAGAGTGCCACTCAAATCCAAAGGTGGCTCTTGTAAGCTGAGCTCCTTCCCTTGCTCTACATCACTTGGAGGTGAAGCTGGATGTAGGATCAGTACTGAGGCAGATGTGTGAACAAGCTGTGGGGAGGCAGGATCAGATGGGTTTGCAGCATCCAAGTGTCAGTTCTCTGAATGCATTGATGGATGGAGAACGATCCCAGAATGAATTGGATATGGCAGAGTGGTGAGTGGGTAAGGAGTCTGTGAGAGTTCAGGCATTAACATTAGAAAGGCTGAAGCATTACCCTTCCAGCAGCTGGGACGCTCTGCTGTTACACAGTTACCAGCAACTTTATTTAACCAAATTCTCCCCTTTTCTTGGGTGCTTCATCTTTGAAGGGTGGGGGAAAGAACCAGAATCTTTAAATTCAAATTCAGCTGAGTGGAGTTTCTTGAAATCTGAGCTAGGATCAAAATTTACCATCCCAGAGCTACTTTTCACCTCCCTCCATTCCTAGTGATGTTTGGAAATGTCTCCTCCACCTTACTAGTTGAGCTGGGATGCTCAAACCCACGTCTGCTTGCACCACTACTGTCTCAGCAAGCTCCCGGGGTGGATGCTGAGCATATGTAGGGATCTTGTTCCATCTGTGCGGCCACCTCCAGCAGATAGTCTGCAAAGAGCCGCTGAAACAAGATCACAGCGAGTTGGGCATGTTGCTCTATGCTCTTTTTGTTGCTGAAGTTCACCACTGCCAGCAATGGCAGCTGAGCTTCACTGGAGCACCTGGCGGGTTCGTGACCTGCTTATCACTTTTCCTGCATACATTACAGAAATAAAAATGTTGGTATTTTCAGTCTTGAGGAAGCCACTTGCAGTATTTTTACTGTCATCTTTAAAAGCGTATCACCAACACTCCTACTCCCCCATTTTGTAGAGCTGCCTGCACCGTGGGCAGATTGCAGCCCCAGCAATGCAACAGTCTTTGGGGTGTCTCCCAATGGCCGAGATAAATGGTGGGTACAGGGGAAACACTCCTCTTCATAACAGTGTTGCTTTTGGCACAACAGAATAGATGCTCTGTGCTATTAATCACAGGTCTTTACCGGGTCTGGAAGTAAAGCAGAGCTAGAGGAGGTTTGACAGGCTTTTTTTGCCCTGTAAAAATGCAGGAGTTCATTTCAATTCAAGTTAAGCTCTGCTTTTGTAAATCTGCCAAAGGGGAAAAAAAAAATTCCTCATGGTATTTATGCTGATCTGTAGACTTTTGATAATATAGTGAAAAACATTTTGAATCAATCAGAGCTTAATCTACTTAGTATATTTAGCTGGAAGGCTGTAGATTGATACATAGATTACTGAAACATGAAAGCATAGATTAAACATGGCTTTTATTACTGAAATAAGCATTGACAGTGTTTGCATGTAGACTGACTTAACATTTTCAGAGTTTTGCCTGATAGATGCCTGTGCTAAAATATTGTGAGATCCCATAAGAGAGAACTTAAAGTGCTGTGGCTGAAACCAGCTCAGCATTTAAACGGATAGCATGCACAAAGAGGGTTTTTCACTTCTGGCTGAATCCTGGGGAGCGCTGAACCCTGCCTGAGCCTGTTTCAGGCTCCATGTACATGGCTCTGCTGGGCAGGACAAGGACCTTCCCTGGCTGCTCTGCTCTGAAGTCCTGGTTTGACCTCTTTTCAGCAAGTTTGCATTCACAGACACGACTCTGATGTTGCATTCTGCTGCATGGAAGTCACAGGGGAGTGGAGCAGCAGGCACGTTCCATGTGTTCCTTCCATGGGTGGGAGGGGGAGGATGGATTTTTACCCACAGATGAGCTGATCCTGTGTGCAGACTGCGAAACGGAGGGTGCTGCTTATTTCTTGTGCCCTTAGACATAAAAGCAGTACCATATAAACCATTTTGCAACCTGATCTGAAGGACTTGTTTTGTTTGTGGTTTAGGGACTTTGCTTGTAAAAGGAAGAGTTACGCACAAGTTAATCCCTCACCTCCTTTCCCTGTCGTGGTAAGGGTTTGTTCTGCAAGTCCCTGAAGATTACCACAAAGCAAGGACCCTTTTCCAGACCAGTACTGACCTGGTAGCTGTGACATCTCATCTGGTCTCCTCAGTCTCACGCTGGAGGAGCACATCTGAATGGCTCACGTGGCTCTCATTTAAAACTCTTATGCAATATGAGTTATACGTATCCGACATCTAAAATTGATACTCTGCTCTGTTGAGCTTAATGCACAGTGGTGTTGCTCTGCTTTATTTTTGGCTGGGGAGCGAGAGGAGGAGTGAGAAGAGACTCTTTTTCCAGCTCTGAGTCGCATGCCTTATTAATCTTCATTCCACCCGCATCTTGCTTTATCACCAACAGATCCTCTTAAATGACTTTGTAGTGACACCTGGTGGGGGAGGCCAGGATGTCATCATCATTAAGACAATGAAACTGCAGAATTTTTTGCTGCAAGATCTAGTAAAAGACTTCCAATTTCCCCTCCCTTGCACTTCCCTGAAACTCCCCTTGTGCTTATGGGAATGACAGAGCCAAAGCTGCTGGCTGATTTCACGCTAATAGTGCTTCTGTTCCTTTCCTAGACTTTGCAAAGAGAGAAAAGAGAATGCAGTAATAAAGAAAAATCTTTTCCATAATTTAATCAGCATCTCAGAAAAATCAGAGTGTATATTTAGAACCTGTATGGCTGGTCTCAGAGGTGCAGCGCCTGGTAACAGCTGCCAAAACAAATAGCATTTCTCTTGAGCAGTATCTTTTATGCTTATAGTATTTCAAGCAACTGAAGTAGATATATTTCTTCTGGTCAGAAGCATTAATCCTGGAAGTCTGGAAATGGCCTTAACGCTGGGTAAATGCTAGATATGTCTGCTGAAGCATTGCCCTCTGCCTAATTCATCTGTTTGCTTGATTCTTCATTGTATAATGTGAGAACTCTAAACCTTTAGTGCTTGAAAACAGTAACTGATGATTGGACAGATTGGGAAGGGGCATTCATAATTAGGCTGAATGCTAGTAACTACAAAAATTCCTGTTTGGTGTCATCAGAAGAGATGAGGTAGTGTAACATCTCACTGTGTAGGTTCAGCCTTTCCCAGTAATTAACTGCTCCAAGGCTTACGGGGAGGTAAAAGTTAGGCTGAGTCATCACTGAACGCTTTAAGATCTCCTGGATAGAGTGATCTCTCGCCAGAAGGATGCTCAAGGCAGGACTCCAGACAGTCAAAAGGGCCCTCCTGGATAGGACTGTTAATGAAGCAGATGACTGCTCAAGGAAGTGGTGGAGTCACTATCCATGGAGGTTTGCAAGAGACATGTAGCTGTGGTGCATAAGGATATGGTTTATTGGGCACGGTGGTGATGGTTCATAGTTGAACTGGATGATCTTAATGGTCTTTTTAAGCCTCCTTGATTCTGTGACTCCTCTTGGACGCTGCACATGAAGAACCAGTAGGGCAGTGAATGGCAATTCTCATCTGTTTATTTTTAACAGTTAACGTATTTTCAGTCAAGTAATGTTTTCCATGGAAGTGGGTAAATGTGTAGCTCTGCATTTTTTCCATTATGGAGCAAAGGATAACAAAGAGCACTTGGAGATGCCTTCACAGTGTACCCTAAGTCCAAAAATCCTTGAGTTTTCCTCAGGAATGTGCAGATTATATTTATGGCTTATGAGGAAGACGTGGAATTTTTACCCTTGGCTCTGTGCCTCTTCAGGTAGGGCAGGAGACCCAGTTGTTGTTTCAGTGACATCGCTATATTAAAATAGAAAGTTTCTTTCTGCATGTTGTGCATCGTTCAGCATTGCCTATTAAGTGCATGCAGCTGTTGCATAACACTTCATCCATGCAGTTCCCAGTTGGCCATTCTTTAGCTTTAGCATTGAAAATGTGACTTTTTTTTTTTTTTTTAGTGTACGTTTATTTGCATGCTAATTTGCATGATCTGTCCTTTTCTGTTGTGGGCAAATAAAAATGAAGGGCAGCTTTACACCTCAGCCATGTGTTTGTAACAGAATTATTTACAGTTATTTCAAAGAAGGTCAGCTGTACGCAGCAATGTTTTGCCTTATCTATGTTTAAAAAGAAGGCAAAAGGCTTAAATTTCAGCTGGCCATACAATGAAAGGCTTAGTAGAAGTTCCATGATCTTCTAGTATTGGTGGAGTTTCCCTTTCACGTGGCTTGCATCACTGGGGATGGGCTCCTGGCCCTTCTCAGTTGGTTAAGGTCAGAGAAAATTGAACCATTTACAATGCACATTGAGAACGCCTGCCTAGAAGTCAGCATGCTCCTGAAAACTTTTAAATGTGCCGTTCTCTGGACAGGCTTCAAAATCCATTGCCTCACTGCAATAAGCCATGCCAGCTCTAGCCCAGGCTTTAACCTTCCCTTTCTGCAGAAGGTTGTTTAGAAGGAGATTGCCAGCCAAACCCAACACCTGTCATCCTCTAATTTTTGGATCACCATCATTCTGGCTTCAGGATGACTTTTGGGAGGAAAACAGAATATTATTTACTGAGGTCAGTGATCTCCTTGGTGCAGTGGAAGGAAGCCAGGTGGCTGTCCTGATTTCGCCTGTCAGTCAGTAGCTGCCAATGCTCCAAGTCCAGGGTGTCAGGGAGTGAGACTGTTGGTGCTTGCACTGAAGAAGCATGTGCTTTCCCTTCTCAGATGCCCTATTTAACATGCTGTTTTTTCGGGAAGAGCTTTGAGCCCCCAGACTTCTCTTGGCACCATGATCATGTGTTGCATGCTTTACTGAAATTTAGAGCCCACAAAGTCTGTCGCTAAGCTGAGCGTAGATTTTTCCCTTCAACACATCCTGCTTGATGGCTATGGGTGATAGAATGCTGAAGGCAGTACCTTGGTGTGAGCTCACCTCCAGCCAATAAGGGAAAAGAGAATTGTCCTTTCTACAATGAGTTACTGTCCTCCTGTATCTAATGCCAGTCTAGTCATTGTCAGAGTGGAGATTTCCAATAAATCAGATCCACCTTCATAATATTTCAGGTAGCTTCTTCCAGTTCCATGCAATGCCTTGCAATTCATTCATTGTTGTTCTGATTTTTTTTTTCTTTTTTATTTAATTGTTTATTTTGGCTAGGCTTTTATTATTAGATGATTTCTATATGTATATAGCAAGAAGAAAGTGTCATATGCTGTGGTTGCCAGTATTTTAATCTTAATCATTCTTTCGAGTTGCAACAGGTCTCCTTGAGTGTGATTAAAGTAATCATGAAATTAATATGAATCTCTTCCTGAGCTAGATTTGCAGTCTACATGGAACATGTGAGAGCAGTTTGGTTACAGTAGTTTAAATCCATAGTGAGTCTTCTGATCTCTGCAGATTTAGTTGAGATTTGAAGCTTCCCACAAAATTTAACCCAGCTGTTGTAGTAGAATCTCCTTTCTGTTCTGCTATTTTACTGTTGCTTTGTCGAGCACGTATTTGTCTCTTATTCATCTTATGCGAGAGAAAAAAGCTACCCAGTTTGCAGCCAAATTAAACCTGATTAGCTACTGCCTTGCTTGAGTATGTGAATGGAAATGAAAAACTGACAACTGAAATATGCAGATCAGTATGAAAGTAGCACCTGGTATTTACAGATCTGTTCTTACAGATATCCAGCAAATTCTGCATCACTGAGTCAAATATATCTAAGACATGTATTGGGTTGTACAACACAACTGTTAGGAGCTTCTACTTGTATGTGAGTTCTGTTTATATGCATCAGAGCCATTTACAGTAGCCTTAGGAGAAATACTTTGTCCCCGTTTTCAGATTATACTCTCATTTTGAGGAACTAATCTATAATTTCTGCAGTTTAAATATTGCAGAATATATTTTGACATATGCTGTGCTAAGTCTGAAGTCTGGATTAATTGCGTGGAAGCTCACAGTAGTGATGCCAATCTTCACTATGGCTGTGCTGTAATGTTCATGCTCTGTGACCACTATCAGAGTTGCAAAAAAAAAAAAGCTTGAATTGTCATTATTCCTAGAAAAAGTCTGAATGTTACACAGCACTTAAGAACTCTCCCAATTTTGAGAGCTTGTTTTTTTTTTTTTTTGTACACATTGTGGCTCTTAGATTCACAGAGTTACTGTGAGCTCTTTATCATGGCAAATTTACATTTACCTCATTAATTCCCTAAGGGAAATCAGTGGTTTTCTTCTCTCAATAATCTCTATGATGTTGTTTTTGTTGTTGTTTAAAAACTTATCTTAAAGAAAACAATCTTAGCTGCCCAGGGAGGTGGTGGAGTCATCACCCCAGGAGGTGATCAAGAAACATTTATATATTTATATGTGGCACTGAGGGACGTGGTCAGTGGTATGGTGATGTTGGACTGATGGTTGGCCTAGATGATCTTAGAAGTCTTTTCCAGCCTTAAAGGCTCTACAGATCTTAAAGTGCTGCATTCACGAAGTGATTAAAATGGCAGAAATAAGTACGGCCGAAACTGAAGGATTGCTTTAGAAATTTTATTAGTACATAATTCCACCAATTTGACCTAAAAAGTAAATTTCTGTGTGTTTTTTGGCTGTTTTTTTTTTTCCTTCTTGATGCACTCGATCCACCACAGTGGAAGAATTCTTGCTTATGGAAGTTCAGGGGCCAGTGGAAAACCTGTAAGAAGTTTAAATAGCTATCTCTTTATCTCACTGATCTTTGGCCTGAATAAGGAGTATGTGCCAGAAGAAAAAAAAAATGTAAAAAGCAAAAATAAATGTACTCTGTCTAAATTAGAAAAAGTGAAAGCTACATGAAGAGAATGAAAATTCTGCCGAGAAATGTGAGCCTCACTAGAGGCTTGACCTATCCATTGTTGCATAAATGTAGCAAAATCAAAAGAATATCAGAAATAATGACAGCAGTTGGTCATCTGCTCATAATTCCCATCCATCAGCTCTTCTAATGGGGAAATGAAATCGATGAAATGAAGCGTGCTTTTTAAAAAAACTGCAAGGCCTGCTTCTAATGTGAGCTGGAAGCAGCCACAGGTTGGAGCGGGTCTGCAAGCAGGGAGGCAGCGACCCGAGGATGAAAGGGTGAACTCATGTGAGGAGGATTAGACTGAACAGTGCCCCACAGAGCTGAGCTCAGCTGTTTCCTCTGGCAGAACAGGCAGGAGCTTAAATCTTTGTGCTTGGAAAGCAATCTCCAGCATTGCTATCTATGTGCTCGATGCTACGTGAGAAATGATAGCCAACACACTTGGGTGCTACCATTGAGAAAACTGAACAGTTTTAGGTGTGTTTCAGGCTGCCAGCTCTCCTTCGGGCAGATATCAGGGGCCTCTTGCACGTGAGGACATGGATGTTACAGTGCAACATTTTGCAGATTAAGCCCAGTGGTGACCATTGTGTTCATACCAATCACCAGAGGAAGCAGATATACCTGCATCAGGAGAACTGAAGAGCAAGGGCAGGTCTTTATAGTGATTGGCATACCATAGTTACAAGAAGATAAAGCATCCAGGGATTATATTGTGCTCTCTATTAGTTTATGTCGCTGAGTGATCATGATTAGCAAGAGAAAAAGAGGAGGAAAAGCAAAAAATTGTAAAGATCCTCTTAAGAAAGTAGCAAAATACAAGTGACCAGGTTCACCTTGACTGGTGTGTGCTGGTGTTAAGTGGCTGCCTACAGGCGCTGTATGACTCACTGGGCTTGGAAGGGACCTCTAGAGATAAGCAAACCCAACCCCACTTGCTAGAGCAGGTTCCTTACAGTAGCACAGGAAGACTTAGAATCACAGAATCATTAAGATTGAAGACTCCAGGATCATCAAGTCCAACCATCAGCCCATCACCACAGTGCCCACCAAACCACTGCTCCTGGTGCTGAGTGATCCAGCTTTCAGCCAGCTTGTGCTGCCATCTTGGCCAGCTGTTGTTTGCATGCCAGGCAGTTTTGCTGAGACTTTTTTTTGTGACAATTACTGAAAATTTGTTGTGCCCCATTCCCCAACCTTCAGAAGCTTTAAGAACATGAAGTTCTTACCCGTCGTATCTACACAAGAAAAGTTTGGTCTGCTGTTTTGAGTGACATCAAACAGAGCAGCCCCATGAACTGCTGCTAAGAGCTAAATATTATTATTTATTTACAATTATTTAAAATGCTGCTTATAAAGGAATAATTTGGCTGTCAGTTTTGAAAAACTCTCACCTTTAAAGGATTTTTGAGCTTTTAATGAGTGTGGAGGCATTGCATGGTTCTGAAGTAGCATTTTCTGTGACATAGCTAGGATTCCTTGACTGTTGCACAGCTGGGTGTAAGTTACCCCACAAAAACATCTTTCTGGCTCACCTGGTGCTGATGGCACAGCAAAGGGCAACTACTGCCACTCAGTGTACTTGAATTCCAGTCTATTAACAAAAAATTTCTCTTAATTCATGTAGGGAACAGGCGGGTCAGAGAAGTGGATGTGAAATTCAAGCATTTCAATCTCATTTAGCATGCATAGCACTCTAACTTACATTTTAGATTCTAGGAAAATTGTATGATTGAGCAGAAATTGATACCTCTAACCATGTTCCTTAAACTTCTGAGTATTACTCCAAGATTTTGCTTGGATTTTTTTGAGTGTTTCTACTTAATTTTACAGCATTGCATTTTTGAATGTAGCCATTTAAGCCTTAAATCTACAATGCTTGGGAACAGAGAATGACACCTTTCTGCTGGGATCTGCTAGTAGTTACATTCCAGTCTGAGATGTATTAACAATTTTTAACCTTTAATAAAAGGTTTATATCATACTTCAGGTTCAGTCTACCTACGTACATATTTTAAAAAGAAGTTGTAACAAACATTCAAAATGAGGATTATAAGTTAACTTTGCACTGTGGCTTATAAAGGTATTGCTCAGTATAGCTGTTAAATCTCTCGTAGATCATATTTTCTTATGCATCTGTAATCCCCTTCCAGGCTGAATGTTTTACAGTTCTTTTCCCTAAGTAAATACTCCTGTTTCTTTCTTCTTTGTGCTCCTTGCATTATTCTTATGCTGGTTTTTGATCAATTTATTTATTTTCTTCTTTTTTTCTTCTTCTCTGATTCTGTTGGTGTAATAAGAGCAACAAGGATTGGAGGAAGGAGGATCTGTCTCGCAGGGAAGGAGTTAATGCAGAAGGGCATGGGAACATGTGTTGATAAAAAGGAATAAGTGCAGAGTGGGCTTCCAAACTTCATTAGAGAATAGAGAAGCATACAATATTGCATTAGCTAAAAGAAAAGCCCTTATATAACAGGGCTTAATCTCCTTGGAAATGTTTCAGAGTTTATTTGAAAAATAAACCCAACAATACTCTATTAAATTTATAGAGGAAATGGAAAGCAGAAACTCAAAGGACTGTAATTGTCACCTGCAAAAAAAAAATTATAATAATAAAAAAAAATCATGTAAGATGTAATGAAGGAGGAAATTGGGCAAAACTCATCTCCTTAGCCCTTTGCAGGAAAGTGGAAGTTACATTGCCTCCATGTGATGTGAGTATCCAGAGCTTTCTCATGGAGATGATGTGGTTAGAGTGCTGCACTCACAAATCTGCATGATTTGCTGAGAAGATGTAGTATGCAAATAGCATCCTGATTCAAAAGGAGAAGCAATGCGAGATGAAATGCCATTTTTGCTTTTGATTAGTGTGTATGGTTGGTTCTTTGGTGGGTTGTTTGGGTGGTTTTTTTTAACCTGAACTTTAATTCAGAACTACAACTGTTGCATCAAATATTCAGTGGAAAATAAAAAGCGAGCAGAGTGCAGAAAAGAGCTTTAAAGATTAAAGAAAAATGTTTAAAATGAGTTCTTTTAGAAGTCTCTGTGAACATAAAAATCCATCATTACATTGCATGTCTTTTTGAAAATTTCTCCAAAGTTTCTACACGCATTTTGATTTTTTCTCAAATCCTTTTAATAATCCTGGGATAGTTCCCAGTGCTATCACGTTCATAAATATGGCCCTTAGTGTCTCATGGAGAACTTTTTAGAATGTGCTAGAGAGATAAATAATAATTTTTAAAATGCAAAGTCTTCCAGTTCTCCCTAAAGCAGGATTTGGGATTCATGAATGTGTGTCAGCTTATTCTTACCCCGCCCCCCCCTCCAACTTTTGATTTTAATTCTCCCTGGCACAACAACTGGTCACTGTAGATGTTATTAGGATCCAAGGGCATGGTTTCACAGCCTGAGTCGGATGAGCTTTTCACAATCCCTGCCTGGATCAGATTAGTGTTGACCCTGAGCTGACATGCAGGCAGGGAGAGCCAGCACATAGAATCTTAGAATCGTTAAGGTTGGAAAAGACCATGGAGATCATCAAGTCCAGCTGTAAGCCCACCCCCACTGTGCTCACTGACCACATCCCTCAGTGCCACATCTCCACAGTTCTGGAACACCTCCATGGGACTCCAGCTCCTCCCTGGGCAGCCTGTGCCACTGCATTATCTCTCTTTTTGAGAAGAAATTTCTCCTAATATCTAACCTATCCATACCTGGATATCCTGGTAGGACTACCCTGACACGTGTCTTTGCCCAGAGGTGCTTCACTGCAAGATGTCTTTCTTCTATTTTGGTGCCATGTGACCCTTTCTCTATTTCTCTTTTGTTCAACATCACTTGCATGTGTGTGTTCGGGTGTCAGTGTAGCAAAGTGCTTATAAGCACAGCTCTTAGCGCCCACACTCCTTGTAGCTGAAGTACAAGGATAAAATGAGATAAGCATTGCAGAGAATGCTCTGATGTATTTTTTGGTACATCTAATTATGACCTTCACAGAGGCAATTATTCTGTCTTGATCTTAATGCCTTTTACAATCATCAATTAATAAAACTTCTCATTATATTCTGGTAGAACTTGAGTTATTATCATCTTTCTGGAATCAGGCAAACTGAGGCACAGTTATTGACCTGATTTTAGATGAGCTCAGAGAAATTAGGACACAAAGCTGAGGTGAGAGCCTCACCTTGGGCCCTGGATGTCAAATGAAAGGCATGGTGTAGCTGTCACAAAAACCCAGATCTGGTTGTTCTCTGCCTGGTCCTGGGCAGGTATGGTGACAAGGTGGAGTTGGAGAGAAGCATCTGGAGGGGGTCATCAGCAGGAAGGTCAGGTGAGCCCTGAGGATTTCAGCATGGGGAGGAGGCTTTCCAACCCAGGGGGCATCCTATGAACAGGAAGACAAATGCATATTGTTTAAGCTGCCCCAGCTCTGCTGTGTTACTACTTCTGTTCTGCACCGTAGAGGGGATGACAGCCTCGCACCTGACTCTCAAATCACCCCAAATATAGGAACAAATCACTTCAGGCCTTCCCTTTCTACTCGTATGACTCACAAGCATTTGCCTCCTACATTAGTTTTGCTTTCCTTTGAAATTGAGTCATTGCCTTGTATTTGATTTAACGACAATAGCGGGGGGGGGGGGAAAAATCAGCATCAGTTGCTACTGAATCAAAGTAGATCAAAAGCAGTTTTTTAAAGGAGGCATTCAAGGTAGGCAGATTAAAGATTTGAGAAAGTGGTCAGAAACTGAACTGAAGGAAAACAGCTCCTAAAAGCAAAACATTATGTTTTCAAACTATTGTACTTCTAAAATTGAAGGCAACAGTCTGAAAACAGACAGTGAAATAAATCTTACTCATTAGGAATTATCTGGAGATCACTGTATTTATTGCATTTGTTTTGATTTCCCAGTCTCTACTTTAGACTGTGTGCACAGAGATTACTTAAAAGATTCAATACCTCATTAGAAAAATTAAAGTTCATTTGATTATTGAACTGACCCATCCTAACTTAGAGCTTGTTATGTGTTGTTCTGGTGTATCACAAGCAGTCTTGAAACCTTGAGAACAGGACAGGATGGAGAGCTGTGTCCTGAAGTTCTTCAGGGTTGTACTGCACTGCAGAGGCTTGGCACAAAGCTGCTGCAGGGTTTTCAAAGGTCTGTAAATCCCCAGATTGTATCAGGGGTGACAACCTGAAGGAATCTGTTTCCACTTTAGTGAGCTCCAAAATGATGCAAGAAAGAAAAACAATTCTGAAAGTGAGAAGAAGAGAGAACTTTCATGGTGTTTTTCTGGTTCCATTACCAGAGAGCATGTGGTGCCAGATGAGTGGTGGGAGTCGTTTGACAGAAAGGCAGACATAATAGCAATCTTCTTCTGGTGTGAGCTACCACTTGGAAGTGTTGTAGTACATGATCTACTCATTACAGAAGGCCAGGATTATTTTTAATGAGGAGATTGTGCAGCACAACACTTCTGACTGGCACCTCAGCCTGAAAGGAAGCTTCAGGAAGTGTGGAGAGTGTGTGGCATAGAAGAAGCAATGCCTCTGGGCTTCTAACTTGGAGAATGTACCTGGGCCTATAGGAGATCCTGAGAAGGAGGTGAGGTGGCAAATAACAAATTGCGTGGTCTGAAGCAGGGTCTCCAGGTAGTAGTGGCAGTGTGATGGTTGGTTGGTTGCTGAAAGCCCAATTATTACTCCTAGTTAAGCATCTTAAACCAGCCAACCAACCTTTCTGTTCCCATCCAAGAACTGATGATCTCCTGAATGAACTGTTTGCTTAGACAGAACAGACATTACAAATGCAAGTCCACGGCAGTGCTTATCAGTAAACAGGAGATCACAAAGCATTTGGCTTTGATTCCAGCAAAGTAACGTTCCTCGGGCATCTACAGATTGCTCCTGGCCATCTCAGTCCTTAGATTGATTTGGACTTCTCCTCTTGCAGAAAGTATGCATCTGAAAGTGCAACTGAGAAGGATTTGGAGGAGAAATTAGCCCTTTGTGTACCGCATAGCAAACAAAATATGCCTGAGGAGTCAATTCTCCTGTATGACTTAACCTCAATTTAAGTTTATAGGTTGCCGAGTGGAAGCAGCATGCAATGTGCTGGCCACTTGAAAAAGGAAAGAAAGAATAAAGCAGTTGTTTGGCTGCACAGTTTTCCTGAGTAAGTGTCTATTTTTTGTTTCAATTGGAAAATAGCGAATCATGTTGTGAATTCACAGGTATAAACTGAGTGAATTTGGCTCCTCTGAACACATAAATCCTTAGCGGGCAAGCACAGCACTGCTACATTTCTTCAAATTACAATGGAAAAAAAATGGATCCTTAGTATTTATCTCTAAATATTTACACCACCTATCATTTTGGACTTAAAATTGCACTGAGCCAACTCTCTGAGCACACAAGGCACAGAGAGATAATTTACAGGCAATTAGGCAACCAGGCGGTTGTTTTCATTGCAGTATATCGTGCTCCCTTTTCCACTTAGGAAATGGAGATCTGCAAAATAGAAACCAAACTTCCTGTTAGCCCCCTTCCAAGAAATGCTCTTCAAACTGAAAAATAATTGAGGTCTGTCCCGTGATGTAACTATGCTTTTTTTCATGTATTAGCAGAGTACTGATAAGCCTTGTGAAGATGAAACCTTCCATCTGATGTGCTGATAACATAAATGTATACTCTGAAGCTTGTTATCTGCAGGAGTTGGAGGGAATGATCACTCTGAGGGTGCCCAAGGAGTAAATCACAGCCTTGGTCTGTGATGGATATTCCCACACGCTTGTACCTGTCCCCATGGAGTGGGTCAGTGTTCCCACCTTTGGAAACACCATAGCCATAAGCCATCAGTGGAAGGGGACAGTCAGCCAGCCCTGAGCTGCTGAATCTTCTGGGGGAAAATCACAGGGAGCAGATGAAAGACATCCAACAAAGCCTGAGAAAGAAGAGGATAATAAACGTTAAAATTGGCATCCAAATTGTCCAGGAATAACATGATTTATAAAATAAGTGTTTTATGAGATAAACAGAGGGCCAAGGAGTACAGCTCAGCAGTTCTTATCCTACTCCGCAAGGATGATGGTAATTTCTTTGCAGTCTGATGATGTTTGCCATTCAAATGTTTTAAGACATTACAGAATATATGTTTTAGAACCTGGCCATGAGAAAGTACTTGCTAAGTTGCTTGCCTTGCTGTGCCTAGAGCTAAGCAAACACCCCACAGAAACTGTCCCATTCCCAGATGGCTGCAAGGAGTAGTGAGGATATTGGTCAGCTGCAATCTCTGCACGGCAGCACTGCTAACATTGTGAATGTCACGGTCGAAATATACTGGCAAAGCAGCTTCTATAATGAGTCATTTTTATGTGGGAACTGTCCTTGATACTAAATAGGAAGTGTTTAAGGGTAAAGGTGGCTGTGAAGGGCTTTGGAAATGAAGATTAGTCTACGTTAGATATCACGAGCTCTTAGGTAGATAAAAACAGAACCTCTAACCTGCCATTGCAACAGATAAAGAGAGAAAGGGGGGAGGGTATTTTTTTCAGAGTCACCCTTAATCAGTGAAAAACAGCAGACAAAATTACCTTTGGTAGATGGTGATTTGTGGGGTATGGGTTACGTTTATTATCCTTTAGGTTACAGGCTTTCTTATAATTTCTGGTATTTATCTGCTACATCCTAAGGAACAATAGGAGCTGGATGTGATGCGTGTCATTTGTAACTCTGTGCATGTCATTTGTATGGTAATGGGGGAATTTCCCTTCGTCCCAAGTGATTTCTGCAGAATTCTACACGCTGGCTCTCACTATACTTAGCTTACTCCAGTGTAAATTAAAATGCACATTCATGATCTTTGAACAAAGCGGGCAGGGATAATTAGTAATTTGATACTATTCTGTACAAAGCAGTTCAAAGTAATACTTATAATTTGCAGTTAATTAATCAGGTTGGTTTTTTGCTTCTTAAAATTCTTAATTGCCTTTCTATGGCATTGTTTTAAATAACTTATTTTCTACCATTTTTAGATCCAATTATGTAGGCAATTTGTTTTTACTGTTACATTTCTTATGCATAGCTGCGTGTGTGTTCATATGTGTATTTCTGTATGCATTTTGGTATGTACTGGTATGGATGGGCTTATGTCAAAACTAAAAATTTGAAAATAATGAAATCACTGTATAGCTATGAGAGGCAGGATATCAGAGGCAATAGAAAAAATCAAATCAATACAATAAAAAGAAAAAAAAAGAACTAACCTCTGTAATTTCACTGCCAGTATGAACCTCATCTGGTGTTTAAGTCACTATCCAATTACAATTCTCATTAGAAGACAAATTATTGTAGCTTTAAAGTAAAACCAGCAGTTGTTAGAGACCCAAACTTTAGACTCTCTAAGGAAATTAATTTTTTCATAAATTCAAAAATAAAAACGTTAGTAAATATGAAAATATGTAGGCATAGTGCCTGTAATAGGAAATATAGCAAAACACCTTTGAAATTTCCTAGAATATGTTTCATACATTTATCTCCATTGGAAAATCCCAGTTTGAATGAGTAAGGCAGTTACTCGGACTTCATCACTGAGCCCAGCACAGTGGATGAGATGAGCTGGACGTCGTTGCCCACTTGGCTGTCCTGTGTGTTGGACTTAATAATGAGGTCCTGTTTTTCTTTCAAATAACTTCTACAAAACCATCCTGTAGGGTTGCTTTAGACACTGCTCTGCTGGCACGGCGGTGCTGAGTGTACAGGATGGCTGGCTCTTGGTCCACAAAGCTCCTACCTGAAGCTGCAGTGATAAGTGATAGGTGATCATAGGAAGGATCAAGAAAGGCCACCAGGCACTGTGTTGTGAGTAAGACATCCTTCAGTACTTTTGGCCATCCCTTAATGCTTTTTGGCCAATTTCTGGACATACACAAAACCTTGGGTTTTGTTTACTTCCTCAGTCACCTATGGGAGTTTCTGGGCTGCAAGTATTGATGACAGTCACACAGGCTCAGTGCCCTCTCCCCAGGCTCTATGCTGGGACCATCACCTGTGCCCACAGCAGCTGCAACTGTCTTCTGTGTATTGCCTGGACTTAACAGTAGATCTGCAGCTGCCTACAGAGAAGTGGACTAATTCCAAGAGGTCTAAGGAAGGCCTATATGTAAGTTTTTCTTTACTACTGTGTGGTAGTTGAATGGGTTTAAAATTACTGCATAGTAGTCTTCAGTTCAGAATGACTGAGATAAAGTTGTATTTTCTCATTGTAGAGATGAAAGAGCTCTCAATGAGTTGATGCTGTCATGCAGGTATATTTGTTTCTTCTGTTTGCTTATCTGATTCAATAGTGGTGATCCCTCAAGGCTTGTATGTAGGAGGAACAGAACTTACAGTAAGTTCACAGACAAACAACAATTAACAAAATTTGTTAATGCCTTCTCCTCAAGTGGAAGAGGGTCATACTGTTTCTCAGCCTCCCTACCCCATTCTTTTCTTTCCTTTCTATTTTTTTTCTTCAGTCTTCTTACTGCTTGCTACATGCACAACACCATCACACAGCAATACATCCAAGTGATTTCTGATTTTGACAGCATCATGAAGGGCCAGGCTTGTGGGTGCCCACAAAAGGCTTTGGAGATGGGGGCTACATGGTCTAGGAGATTACAGTGCCAGGATTCTTGCATACACACACTGAGTGTGGTCAAAACCAACCTGTTCTCGTCCTCATGGTGCCTTCACAACCACAAATAGTTTCACTGGTTATTCAACAATTTGTGTTTTCTGCAGTTTCTGCTACATATGATTGAGATGATTACATACACTGTTTTAGCAAAGGATAATAAAAATCAGCACATTTTCCTTATTCAAGTGCGTATCAACTGTTTTGTGTGATTTTACAACTGATGATGTTGGGACTTGTGCATAGTAAATGAAAAGGGTTTGTCACTCTGGTTCTCGCTCTTCAATAGTATTTTTTGGTGTTTCCTGCTTGCACATGCAAATGCCACCACTGACAAACACAGTCAGACCACTCTGATCCATCTGTGGTATAACTTTATTATATGCCATTACCTTTATTAATAATAAATGTTTCTGTTATTTAATAAGAGTGCTTTTTACTGAAATAATGCTATAAGCTAATTCTGCTTCCGTTTTTATCCTGCTCTCATTTTGATTATTCTTGGGTAATTCTATTGATCTCAGTAGTTCCTCTAATTATACAGCACAGTAAAATCAGATTCATCCTCTGAGTCACTGTTCAGCTAAGTCTTTCAGTTAGCCAGTTCCTGAATCACTGTTCAGGTTGAAACCTCTGGGAATCTTGCCATAGCAGGGCAACATAAACTCTGAGTGGGTTTTTAATGGCTTTTCAATGTTGGTAGCAGTTTACATTGGGTAAAAAAATTGAAGCTAAACTAAATGCAGTTCATGTGGTACAGTCCCTGTTTTAGACCGTAGAGCCTTATGCTGCAGTACTAAAGGTTTATTAGCACTCGTGTTAGGTGATTAGCAGGTGCTGCTTACAGTGAATAAATCATGCAGTTAATTCACATGAAAGATGACTGGTGCAGGTGCTGATAGGCATTCATGAGGCTGAAGAATCAAGTTCTTTAATAGCAATGTCAGGTTCTTCAGTCTTCCTTTCTAGTGTATTTCTTTATGAAAAGTTAAAAGAGATTGCTTTGGGACACTTGTGTTCTTGAACTATTGCAATCATCTAATGAATTTTTGATAGATTCAGAGGGTTTTGTGATCACTAACTTTCTTGATATGTCTGTAGCTATTGAAATTGATCCCTTGTGTCAGTGTTGGCTGTCCATCTTCCTGCTGTCATAAGCCCACAGATTAGCTGGTAAGAATATGTTACTTTTAATTTAAAAGAAAGGTGCAGTGAAAGCTGCTTGAGCAGGTTTGAATAGAGCAATATTCAGCGTATAATGAAAGCCTTGATTTGTCTCACTGCATTGCACAGATAAGCAAATTGTATTTCCAGCCATAGCAGCCTGCTAAGTGGCAGGGAGAAAAAAAAAAAACAAGACTTGACAGTAAGGAGCCTCACTGCATCACGTCAATTGGGCAACAGGAATTCTGTCTTGTCAAACCCCTTAGAAGTTGAGAAGCTATGATGCGACCTTGCAATGAACATCTACCCTCAGCAATGAGCTGCAGTGCGAATGACCCAGAAGACTTTTGCCAGCAAAAGTTACTACAGGTTTTACTACAGCTTTAGAGCCTCTAGCTAACAAGCTTTCATGGTGAGCTGATAAAGACTGGGGGGTATGCCTACACCAAGTGATGGAAACATACATCATTATCATGCATTAATGGCATACTGCAGAGAGCTTTTTGAGATGCGTTTGCTCTTTGGAGTGAGTGTTAGGAATATCTGACTATGTGATCTCTAAGTAATGCTTCTACTTTCTTAATTCAGTCCCCGTTTTCATTATCACTGGGCATCCTGATGAATTACAGATTTGCCTGCTTCCATGAAATGTCTGCATGCCAGCATAGACAGAATGGATCGAGAGGCTTTTACAGGTGTCTGGGACTCACTGATACCAGGAAACCTGCTAACTATAAGGAGCTATTGTGAGCAGGAATCCTTCGTGGTTTTGAAAGCAAACAGCTGAGGGTTGCTAATGATGGCATCACTTGTGTGTATCTGTTTTGTTTGGTGGGTTGCTTGTTTTTTGGGTTTTTATTTTCTTTTTTGGACTTTCTGACTTTTTTTTTATTTTTTCAACAAATCCATTCGTATGAATGAGGAGGACTTTAAACTTTCATGATTTCTTACTTATTGCACTTGACCTTTATGCACTCTGGTAGGAGCCGTAGAGCGCTACCAAAGAGCAGAGCCAGATCTGTAATCCATACCTCTGGTGTTTTGTAACACTCAGACAGCAAAGATCTGGCAACTTCTTGTCAATAACATTGTTAACAACACCCCAGTGCCCTGACTCATATAGCAACTACAGGATTTTTTGGTGAAGAAAACACAACAAATTAGAAGAATCAATGGTCTGGGGAAAAAAAAAAAAAAGAAAAAAAAAAAAAAAAAAAGAACAAAGCAGCAGCATGAAACTGGTACTTTTGGTGTGGCTGAGAAGAGCAGCCTCAGAAAGCCTATTCAGTCTGTCAGCAGCCTCCTGCCCTGAGCTGGTCTTAATCACACTCCTTGGGGAAAGATGTCCTAAAGTTTGTCCTCAGAAATCATACAGAATCATAGAACAGCTTACATTGGAGAGGACCTTAGCAGTCAGCCAGTTCCAAGCCCCTGCTGTGGGCTGGTTGCCACCCACCAGCTCAGGCTGCCCAGGGCCCCATCCAAGCTGGAATTGAGCACCTGCAGAGATGGGGCACCCACAGCTCTCTGGGCAGCCTGTGCCAGTGCTGCCCTCTCAGTAAAATATTTCTTCCTAACACCTAATCTGAATCTCCCCTTGTTTAGGTTTAAATCTACTCCCTCTTGTCCTGTCACTTCCATACAGTCTAAAAAGTCAATCCCTTTCCTGCTTATAAGCTCCCTTCAACTACTAGAAGGCTGCAATAAGATTTCCCCAGAGCCTTCTCTTCTCCAGCTAAGCAAGCTCAGCTCTCTCAACCTTTCTCCATATGATGAGTGCTCCAGCCCTTTGATCATCTTCATGGCCCTCCTCTAAATCCACTCCAACAGCTCAACACCCTCCCTGTTCAGGAGGGGATTGCTGGTGAATTGCTGTGCTAAGAAGCCTGGATTAATGTGATCAGAATTTGGCCAGGCTGTCAGGCAGGGCTTTCTCTGCTATAGTCACCCTGGCTCTACTGGGTGCTGTTTGCTCTTCATCCCCATGTTATTCTTTCAGGGCCTCAGAGAGCATCCGAAGGTGACACTGTACTGGCACTTTCTGTGTGCACAGTAGTTTGTGAACCACGGCCTATTTGTCTTCAGATTTGGTGAGGTTGACATGTTGGTCAAGCTCGAGTCTGGTTCAGGATGTGCAGTAGCCCTGGGACCCACATAGGAGAAGTGGCTAGACTGGAGGGTCGTATGGCATTGTCCTCAGTGCCCAGCTTAAGAAATGAGTTTCTCTTCAGGCCTCGTCTTTCAGACACAGAGGCAGAAAGCACAAGCCAAACCCTCAGAACTCCCTGTGCTCCATCTTCGAAGTGCACAACTGAGAGCTCTGTATGTCCTACAGCTTCCTTTCTGTTTGCTTAAAAATGAAAGGCCAGTACTTGTTCCATGCTTCATCTGCAGCACAGCAAGTCCTTGAAGGCAGATAGCATCTTACATTGGGATGCTGCCTAACTAACCAGGGGAAAATGCTGGCATCTCACCATGATGTTCTTCTGAAAGGAACATGGGGCTGCAAGACTGCATGAGCAGAAAACAACATGTGTTCAAGCAATTAAACTGCATGACTAAGGGGAAACTAATGACACTCACAGCCCACACCTTCCCTATGCATGGGCTCCTTTCCCTGACATGAGGGGCTGCCACGTTCTCTCAGCTGCTGAACACATGGGAGCACCTCGACTGTGTGATGCTGCTGCCATCAGGTGGTGATTGCTTTTGGATCAAGGATTTTGTGTTTAAAATACATTCTTTAAAGCATGTCTTCAAATCCCTCAGAAGCAAGTAATATTTTATTCTTCATAAGCTTGCTGCTCACAGAAGAAGAGGCTGTGTGTTTTGAGAAGGAATTTGGAGTCATTGGGTTGAGCATTGCACTCAGTTTTCCTTAAGGATCTCTGTTACAGTGACAAAACACCTTGAGAACATTCATTGTTGGCATACAGGAATCATGGGATCTGGCTGAGAATGGAGTATTCTCTCTTTTTCCTTGCTCATCTATTTATTTTTTTAGTGTCTCTACCTTTTTCCAAATGGCACAGAATTCTTTAGTGATCCTGAAAAATGTTTTTTTCACCTGACGCAATTATGCAGCTTGAAAAGATTCGTTCCATTGAAATCAGGAGTACTGCAGGGGTATTGCTGACATAAGCATCAAAATATGTCAACATAGGAAAATGTAGATTGGATATAAAACTAATGTAAAGCAGAATTATATAAGAAAGCGATTTTCATACATTTAACTACTTTTACTCTCATTTTATACCGATTAATGGAAGGCAATGTAGAGCTACACGGGGCCTCTAAGACAGAAGGAACAGAGTCTTTAGGAAGTCTTTAGCAAGGTCTGTTGTGATAGGACATTGGAAAATGGTTTCAAACTGAAAGAGGGGAGATTTACACTGGATGTAAGGAATTTTTTTTTTACAATAAGTGTGGTGAAGCACCGAAGCAGATTGCACAGAGAGAAGTGGATGCCCCATCCTTAGATATATTCAAGGTCAGGCTGGATGGGGCTCTGAGCACCTGATGGAGCTGTAGGTGTCCTTGTTCGTTGTATCAGATGGCCTTTAAGGGTCCCCTTCAACTCAGACAATTCTATGATTCTTTGGTTCTACATTACACCAACTGAGAGAAAATATACTTTGCACGTGTATGAAAGATGGCAAGGTGGTCCTTGAAAGCCTCCCTGAAACACGTCAGTGAAGGCCAATACGAGCAAAGTGTTTCCCCTAACTAGGCAAAAATACTAGCTTTCAAACTATACAATAGTAATCGATTTGGCAGGTGGTTGGTGATTTGAGATGATCTAGTAATTGATTTTAAAACAGATGCTAGCTGTCAAATAAGCATTTGTATTTATTTGATGTTTCTCTGGGAACCCTTGGGGTTTTGCTATCTCAGAAGTCTTTTTGTTCTCCTTTCCTAGACCCCCTTTTGCTTCTCTGATCTCTCTTCCTCTCATCTTCTTTTGATGCTTCCTACTGACAAATTCCTTTGAGCTTTTTCCCCAGCATAAGCCTTGGCCTTTATGTTAGACTTTAATTTCATTTTGCTTAAGATTCCTTCTTATTAACAGCTTTTTAAAAAAAGACTAAAATGCCATCAGCACACCAAATGCTTAACAATCTGAGCATCATCTACTCCAAATTGCACAAACAAAACCATTGATTCTGCTTGCTGGAGTCACTGTGCTTTAAACCATCAGCAATGAGTTACAAACACGGGTATGTTCCCTCTGTAAGACAAAACCTTGTCTAGTCCTTTAAGTAAAAATTAAAATTCTCTGGAATTAGTGGGCCTATTGACATCAAACTAGATATGCTTGAACGTGTTTGTGTCTGCTTGTGTACACATTTGCTTGCAGCAGAATCAAACTATTTTTCATCTTTTTTGTCACAAAGACAACGTACAACGTTAAGAATATTGTGTTGATTCCCAAAAATGTGCAATGTTTGGAACAAGAAGCGGATTTTAATTATTTGAAAGAAATTGATTTATTTAATAAGTAAAGTATCTTAAATGCCTCTACCCTTCTTTTGACCTCTAGAAATGCAGTCTCTGTTTTCCAGGTGCAGTTAAAAAGCCTTTCTGCTTAGTCTCCAAGGACACCTCCCCAGTAACTGAGGTTTCTTTTTGGAAATTAATGACACTGCAGTTTTTAGCCACAGCTTGTCTGTCTAACAAAAGGGGCTTTACCAAGAGTGGACAACCACTTAGATATCCCAAAGATCTCTTGTTTGCCTGTAGCACAGATCTATGAGGGAGGCATTTTTTCTTTGAAGAGACAAGGTTTGTTTCTTTGTTTTCATTATACGTTTCTTTTCCTGGATACTGGGAGATGTTAGCAGTCAATTGTTGAAGAGGCATTAGGACCAGCCTTGCACCAACTTGCTCGCCCTTCTAGAAGGGCTTTCTATGACACTGCAGGGATTGTATGAGCAGACCTACTACCATACTTTCGATGGAGGTGATAATGTGGACAGGTGTGCATGAATGCATCCAGAGGATTGTTGTGGAGAGGCTCACATTGGTGAGGTTCTGCCTTACAAAACAGAAGCATGTGGGCAGCCAAAGGAAAGTATTTGATCTAGGTACTTACTGCAGCTGTTCTTGTCTTCCATGGAAACTGAACTGTTGATGCTTATGATAGCTATAGCCTCAGTGGGTAAATTATACAGCTAATAATCTCAGTTTCTGTTGACCATGACAACAGAAAACAAATGCATTTTCCACTTGAAAACTATTCCTTTATTACTCCAGTTTTTCTTCTGACTCTGCATTTATTCATTTTATGGAAATGACAGATCTGTCAGAGGACTGGGCTGGCCAAGCGTCCTTGCCTTTTGCAAGTCTCCATTTCATTTAGCTCACACTTGCAAACTGCAAATCATTCATAATGTCTTCGTAAATTGGAAGAACCTCCTGTTATGCCAATGGATTTCCCACTCAGCCGTTGGTAAAAGCTTCATTCTTTCACTAACAGCCAGAACTTAACAGAATGGCATTAATCA
This sequence comes from Lagopus muta, assembly GCF_023343835.1. Lineage (NCBI taxonomy): Eukaryota > Metazoa > Chordata > Aves > Galliformes > Phasianidae > Lagopus > Lagopus muta. Next base: position 7,784,659 of record NC_064439.1, read on the forward strand.
ATAGTATGACTCAGGACTGACAGAGAATGTGGAAATAGATTTTTAGAAATGCTTGAAAAAGTACATTTATTGGCCCCTGTGACAATAGCATTGATGTGCACTTAGTAACAAAGAGCTCATCTAACTGAGAACTCTATACAAGCCTGAGAAGCAGATTTGTTATGTAAATATCTGTATCAATATCTCAGTGGCAGATTATGTTATATAACAGTATAACCACCTATTTGGATTTCCAAATGTTGTTCACAAAACAGGTTTTATCCAGAATCTGCTGGTTACCACTGAGGTTCCAGAGATAAAGCCCTGATGCTCAAGGCCCTTCTTTGAGAAATGTATTACCTGAAACAACATACAAGTCTCCAGTTTCATTGGTCTTAACAAGAACTGTTGACATAACTTCAAATCTTCAAGCAGGCAGATGCTTCCTTCCCTTTTATACACTTTCTGGGCTAGTTAGAATCATAGAATCTCCAAGGTTGGAAAAGACCCCCAAGGTCACCCAGACCAACCATCCACTGATCGCCAATAGTTCTCACTAAATCATATCCATCAACACAGCATCCAAACGTTCCTTGAACACCTCCAGGGTTGGTGACTCCACCACCTCCCTGGGCAGCCTATTCCAATGCCTGACCACTCATTCAGAGATGAAACTTTTCCTACTATCCAATCTGAATCTCCCCTGGTGCAACTTGAGGTCATTCCCTCTAGTCCTATCACTAGTTATGCAGGAGAAGATGCCAACCCCCACCTCACCACAGTCTCCTTTTAGGGAGCTGTAGAGAGCAGTAAGGTCTTCCCTGAACGTCCTCTTCTCCAGACTAATCAATCCCAGTTCCCTCAGCCTCTCCCCATCAGACTTATGTTCCAGACTCCTCACAACTTCGCTGCCCTTCTCTGGACACACTTCAGAGTCTCTGTGTCTTCTTGTAGTGAGAGGCCCAAAACTGAAACTTCAGACAGTTCTTGAGTTGTGGCCTCACCAGAGCTGAGTACAGAGGGATAGATATCATGTGAACCTAAATCATAGAATCATCGAATCATAGAATGTCTTGGGTTGAAAAGGACCACAATGATCATAGAGTTGCTACTTGCCAGCCAAGAAACGTAGCAATGGACTGTTCCTCTTGCTCATTCTGAAGATGAGCAAGAAAGCATCTATCAGGGAACATGTTCTTCTATAGGGATGCCATCCCTGACATGAACAGCCCAATCCTCTCTAGATGCTCTTCAAATTTCAATACCAAAGGTATGTGCTGCAACTTTTAACCCATTTGGACTGCCACCTTCTTCAGCTGCAGCCAGACATTCCTCAAGTTGAACTGTTTGATTGTGTTTCTGCATTTCTCTAGATCACAAGCTGACTAGTATGTGGTGTCCAAGGATTCACCACTTACAGGCCAGCTGTCTCTGAATGGTTTGAGGATGAATGAGGTAACATGGAGTAAGCATTGACTTGCTTCAGGTGCTGTGTATGAACCTGGACATGCACAGCTGTGTAGCACAGAGGAACTGGCAACTGACTGAGGAATCTCCACCCCTCACTCACAGCATGCCTGCATCGTATAGCAACTAGTGATGCAAGCCTTGAGGAAGAGAGCCGGTTTTGACCAATTATTACTATAAATTTTTAACTAGGAGATGTACTATATGCAGCTGATTTTCAGACTGTGTGGTAAATACAAGTGCAAAGAATTAAGCGTCCTCAAAAATATGTAGTCTGCAAACTACTGCAAATTAGTCTGCTTTCAGCTGAAACTTTCTGGCAGAAGTACATTTTGTATTTCAATAGAACGCTCTCTGGTTTGCTAAAACTAACTGATCTCTCTAATAATGGCAGGGTCCCGACTTTCTATCAAGGCAAAGGTTCACACACGCCATTAAATCTGATTAACAAAGGAACACAAAATCTTTTTTTGGCACTGAAACCTTTTTTGGCATGTGGCCTTCAGTAGAACTGCTTCCTTAAGTCTGAGGTCCCTGAGAAAAAGTTTGTTAATTAATGTTAAAATGCCAAAGATTCATCTGCCATCCATTTTTCCTCTTCATTTATACTTTTAATTATGTCTTTAATGATGTAGCAATAAAAAGTCAAGAGCAGCATCTTTTAAATAATAGGCGGGACAATGCAGCAAAAGAAATCTGCCAGAGATACACTTTCCCATGTGATATTTGCAACTTTCAAGACATCTTCCTGAAGCTTCTCATAGATATTCCCATTATGTACTGATTAAGTAGTTTGTTACTTGTAGAAGCATAGCTCTTGAGAGTGATTTTCCCTTGCACTTTTCCTAGTGTTATCTTGAGCACTTTCTCAAGACAAATCCAAGTCTGGAGTAACAAAGGTTACTCCGTTTGATCTCTGACATGTCTCATGGCCCATCTGTTCTCCAAGGATAGATGCAAGATTTTTTCCTTTGAAATACACTATCTGGTGAATTCCTACTCTTCAGACCAAGTGGGCATTTTGGTTGAAACAAAGAGTCATCACAGAGTGTTATACTAACATGGTGGGTCCAAACTCTAAAGATTCTCATTCATTTTTTGAACGACCACAATAACAACAGCGGGTGGAGCTGCTTGATCTCAGTAGTTGAGTATCAGTGGTGAAAGTTCAGAAACACTCTGAAGCCTGTTTAAGTCTTCATTCTCACATTAAAGTAATGGCATCTGTCTTCCTGCCCATCAATCTGTACAGCGTATGCAAGCCCTTCTGTTCCAGTTTGAACAGGAATGACTTTTATGATATTAAGCCTTTAAATGAAAATGAATTACGATATTGCCTTTTGCAAAATGGTAGGTTTAGAAAGCCAAGTTAGTGTCTTCCACTTGTTGGTAGTTGAAGACACTTTGGGCAGAGTGAATTTATAGCTTTTCTGGCTATCTAAGTTGAAGTCATCTTTGCAATGAAGCATATTAAATGATAAGAGAAAGTATTAGCAATTAAAAGGTCTTTGAATTGATGTTTAATGAGAATTAGGTTCTGCCAGACTTCAAAATAATTTCTTCGGATTGCAATCATCCATTCATCATAGAATCATAGAATGGCTTGGGTTGGAAGGGATCTCGAGGACCATCACCCTGCCACGGGTGGGTGTTGCCAGCCACTGGATGAAATACTAGCTCAGGTTGTCCAGGGCCCCATCTAATCTGGCCTTGGACACCTCCAAGGTTGGGGCATCTGAAACCCCTCTGGGCAGCCTGTGCCAACTCCTAACATCTTTCCAGTGCTGGGAACCCCAGGCCTGGGTGCACTATTCCAGCTGGTGCCTTATCAGAGCAGAGGAGAGCAATCCCTTCCCTCTCCCTACTGCCACCCCTTTTCTGATGCAGCCCAGGATACCATTGGCCTTCTGGGCTCCAGGCTCGCACTGCTGGCTCATGTTAAGGTTTGCATCGACCAGGACCTCTAAGCTCCTCTCCGCAGGGCTACTCTCAAGGAGTTCTCCTGATCTGTGTACATATCTGCAGTCTTGCTTTCCACTTACATACTTGAGCTCTGACATACTTACATCGTCATCTCTCCAAGCATTTTGTCACTAACAGCCACACGTCTGACCCTGGCTGCGTATGAAACATTGCTTTGCAAAAATGTTTTTAAAAATGAAGCAGGGATAATATTCAAGATGGCAACCTCTAAGCCTGGTGTCTCACTAAGTGTTACAAAACTCCAATATTGCTTAACTTACAGAAAATCACCATTTCTGTTAATTCCCAGCTGGCAGCAGAGATTAGGAAGATTCAAATTTCAGGTGATGTGCTTTAACCTAAGTACGAAGGCTGCTTGAATCCACTGATATAAGTCAAGCATGACTTTGTGAACTCTTTATGGAGAAGTAAATCAGTGCAGTATTCCCAAAGGAGCCCAGCTTTTGCTACTGTCAAATTGCTTATGTTCATATACGTGAGCACAAGACACAGGGCAGGAGCAGTCAGGCTTTGTATTCTATCATGAGTGTGTGTACTAGTATGAATAAGTTGATATTTCTTGAGCAACGTAATTATGCTTAATAACTGATATATTCTGAGTAATTGTAATCAATCGTGTTCATTTGTGTATACAGCATAATTTAATGAGCATTTTTAATTGATATTCCTGTGACATTCTCCCTGTGCTGTGATTAGACTGGGATTTTCGTATCTACATGGTTTTCATTTATTGCTAACTAGCAATTCACATCTAATAGTCTTTTTTTTTCCCTCTCTCCCTCTTTTCCTTTCTTTTTTTTTAATTAGAGGAGATCTTGAAGACTCATATTGCTCATTGGTGGTCTCCTGATGGCACCAGGTTAGCATATGCAACAATTAATGCTTCCAGAGTCCCCGCCATGGAGATCCCAGTATACACTGGCAGTCTTTACCCTACTGTTAAAACATACCATTATCCAAAGGTAAGGGAAAATAAAACAAGCAGTTCTGTTGTTCTGTTAAAAACAAACAAACAAACAGCAAACTCATGTTGTTTTTATTTTTTCTTGGTAGGCTCAGATAGGAGACAGTATGATTGGACATACTCATAAGCAATGAAAATAAACAGATCTAAAGAAAAGTCAGCTGCTCCCCAGTGAATTAAGTCTGTATTTTTCTTTAGCTGTATTATTAAAATTGCAGTTTTCTGATCAAAGTATTATTCATTCCTAATGTAATGAAAATAAAATGTTTCAGTTCTTGCTTTGTGCCTGCAATTGTGCTTGTGTTCTAGATAGGAGTTGACAATATCTAAAAGCTTACAGCAGTCCTTAAAACATTTGGGTTCATGGCACTTCTGAGAAAAGAAACAAGAAGGAAAATTTGTTGTTTGGATTTCTCTGCAGTTTCCAGGACGTGTACTCTGCAGCACTGTCGTCTCTTGCCATTTCTTGCTTTGTGTACTGAGTTCCTCAGAACTCACAGATGGGTCCTAACTGAGCCATAATCAAATAGGAGAGATACATATATGCAGGTTTTATGGAAAGTAGCTGACTCAGTAGGTTTCCTACAATGAAGGAATAAATCCATGTATTACAACATTTACCATTATCCCAATAGTCTGTCTTATAAAAAGAAAAGAAAAAATTAGTTCTAGTCACCATGTAAAACAACATCTTCTACAAAAGATAGAGATGTGCTATGTAGAATTTCCCCTTGATTCTGCCTAATGAGCTTTCCACACCTCTGTGATAAACCACATTAGTTGTGCCTTCCCCATGAATGACTGCGGTACCCATCCATAACCTTAACCAGGAGAGCACATTTTACAGTCCGTGGGCACATCATAAATCAAAACCATTCTGTGTTGTGTAAGTTGTAGTAATTACTCTATTTTTACTTCATTTTATTTTGAAATCCAGGCTGGAATGGAAAATCCAACTATTTCTTTGCATGTGATTGGTCTGAATGGACCTACCCATGATCTAGAGATGATTCCCCCAGATGATCAGAGACTGAGGTATGTGCTTCCTTGTACTGGTATGCCCAATCTGATTCTGTTAGGGCTTTATATCAGACCCTGACTTTTTTGAGGTCATTTTACAGTAACTTTTCCTGCCACTACTGTCAAGTTTCACTTTGGGTAAATCTAGTTAAAAGTTTTCATATATTTTTTCTTCTTCCATGTTTTTCTTGAGCACTGTTCATTTTTTACTCAAAATCACTGTGACCCAGTGTAACTTCAGAGTAGGCTTATTTTTAGAGCACTGAGCAGGATGTTGCAAAATCCGTAACAACATTTTCATTTCACATCTAGTCATTGGCATTGAATAGGGACACTTGTCTGTGTACTGTATGGGACACCATGAAGCACAAACATGAATACAGAAATCATGAGTTCACTGCTTTGTGAGTCAAGCATGGGAATGAAATCAGAAGGGCATTCTGCAAATACATTGCCCCGTCTTCATTAAAAAAATAGAAAGTAAAACTCTTTGCTGCTTTCAGGGTAAGTATATTTGAGAAGTTGGCCTGCAGTTCAGCCAAGCACTTAGCCACACATTTCTATCTAAGCAAGTGCTCTGACCTGTTTGCATTCAGCAAGAGCTGGAAATTTGGCTTGAACTTCAGCCTATGGCCAAAAGTGGTGCTACGTCTGTAGTCTGTGAGCACTTGAAAGGTGCATCACGTTGTTCCAGCCTGCCTTTGGGAAAGAAGCAGCTTTAGTCGATGCCTGGCACACTTCCTTGCAAAGCTTGGGGATTAGAGCCATTTCTGGATTTCAGCAGCTTTGCTGTACACCCTTGAAATAGCTTTACAGCATGACATCCTGCAGAAGAATTCTGCTTCTACTTCTGGTACCTGCAGTGACCCCTCTGCCCAGCACCATGATGCTTTCTGTGCATGTCAGACATGATGCAACAAGGTTTTCATTCCCAGCATATCACTTACTCAAGTAACAGCACCCAATCACACTTCATCTTTCTTGACTGATTGCTAAATTAGGCTGCTGGATGGGCAGTCCCAGTGCCAACAGACATATAGGTATAGCACAGATTTAATGGAGCAGGCCCACTGTGAAGGCAGGGAAAGGTGCCCCCATTATGCATGATCATAGAATCATAGAGCCATTAAGTTTGAAAAAGGCCACTAAGATCATCAGCCACCCCCAGCATGGCCACTGACCACGTTCCTCAGTGCCACATCTGCATGTTTCTTGAGCACCTCCAGGGATGGTGACTCCACCACCTCCCCGGGCAGCCTGTGCCAATGCCTGGCTGCTCTTGAGAATAAATTTTTCCTATTATCCAACTCAAACCTCTCCTGGTGCAATTTAAGGCCATTACCTCTAGTCCTATAAATGATAGGTACATAAGGTCTCTGCCTTGTTGTGCACACGCTGTGTAGTCATCTGATGAAAGGATGCTAAACCAGTGCAATCACTTATGGAGGAAGTTACCTTTCTTCCTGTTAGGAAATTAATGTCAACCTCAGAACAGGTTTTCACTGAATCATTTTGAATGGCTTCAATTCAAATCCAATTATGCAACAGCAGTTGTATGACCTGTAAACAAATCAAATGGGCATTGCCGTGTTTGCCTTTCAAACCAACAGCTTCAGGTCTGCAGGCTGCATTCCCAGCTCACAGTACCCAAATCACAGCACCAGAATTGCTGCTCCTGGACAACGTCATTTTTTTGTTCATAGGTATACTCAGAAGTGTTTTAATTACAGTAATGAGTTGAAGGCTGCAGGCTCCGCGTCACTAATAAATTAGTGCTATGTGGCTATGGGTGGCTGTAATTTACTGGGTTTCAATCAGTATTGTAAAATGATGCAAAATGTCATGATCAATTAGTGCTTTAAATTTCATCCAAACCATGGTGATTTCCATCCCCGGAGCACATTATTAGTGCTGCTGAAGAAAGAGGAATACATTTTAATTATGCATATGTTTTCCAGAATGAGGTGATTAATGTGATAATGTTTCATGAAGAGACATGAGGGGTGCACCGTACAGACAGTTACAGAAAAGAGCATCAGAAATTCAGGGGAGAATGATGATGATAAGGATAAGGATCTGGAGTATTTTAGCATGCACAGTGTATTCACACATGGACAAAGCAGCGAGTCTGGGTGTTCTTTGTATCTGGAGCAAAGTGTTTTGGTACAGTTAATACAATTGAAAATAAAGAGGAGATAATACTCCATTTGTTTTGCTTTAGAATTAAAGGAAATCAAAAATGTTCCACAGAATCGGAATGTTTGTCAGGAAAAAAAATAAGTTGATGATAGGAAGCATATTTGGAAGCAATAGAATATCATTTCAAAGTCTTTTTGCCAAATTTTCTGCAATTCCATGCTTTGCTGTGAGAAGAAAGTGAATGAAAGGAAAAAAAGTTGCAGAAAAACAGAAAAAAAAAAAAAAAGGTTTACTGCTTAATGTCTAAATGGCACTTTAATTTTGATGAAAGGCATTGGACCCGCAACAGTGAACTGCTACATCAGCAGGTGATGGGAACCAGACTGCAGTCCAATGTATTTCTCAAATCACACTGGCATCTCAGATGGCAGATGAAGCACTCCCCTGAGTGCAGAAGACATAAGAAATACATTCTCCTTCCCTCAGCTCCTATAAAATCCTGACTGGGTCAGACAGAGCCTGAGAAATGCCCCACTCCCCTCCATTGGCTGCCCAACAAGGGCAGCTCTCAAAGTGCAGATGTTTACAATTAGCTGAGATGAATCACACCTTATTGTCTCCTTTTCCTCTACAAAATGGGAGACATAAAATTTAGTTGTCCTACAGAAGAGATGTAAGGAGAAGTAAATTAAAGACTCTGAGACTAGAATAACAAGTACTCTACAAGTACGTGCTGTTGTCTGCTTGCTGGGTGTCTGCAGGCTTCACAGAGGCTACAGACAGAAATTGGGTCTCCATGCCATCTCCAGGGTGATAGAGAAGATATATACATAACTTAAAATAATAATTTAAAGTTCCTGAGCAAGAACTGTGGCTCCTGTGTTCAAGCAATGACAAAGAAATTTAATATATGTGTTTCTAACTTTGAATTGGATTTATGAAAAAAAAAATACGCTGAGCCACGACATGTACTGAATTCACCTTCCTTTTCAGGGTGACTGAATCTGCTCAGTTCATTGTGAAGAGGAAGAAGAGGTGGTTTTACAGTTTAATTTTGCATCAATGCCTTTCTTTCCTTCTTAGGGCCTATGCTCTCTTGCTGATAGAGCGTAAAATTACGATTTTATTTCAAGCACTGAATTTTCAGACTGCTGTTTTCTCACCTGGAAGTATCTTTCCTCCCAGTGTGGTGGATGCTGTTGCTGAGGTCTTTTGTTATTTATCCCCAGCCGAATTCAGGCACTAAATGTTTCAGAAAACTACAAAATCAATTCCCAACTTGTTATTTTGCTAGAGAAGCGTGTCTTTGTTGCTTTTGCCCTTTATCTTCAGTATATGCAGGAGTGCTTGCCAGAACGCAAAGTACTCTCCAGTGACACAGCACATTAATTCCAAAGGGAGCAACAATTCCTTATACATATTTTATAGCAAACAAATGAACTAATAAATTTTTATAGACTGTGTGCTGTGAGAAGTTGTTAAGGGTGTCTTTGGTCTGCACAGCCCATTGGTATACTAAAGCTTTGTCAGCCCAGCAAGAGCTTTACCCTGAAAATGGAGTAGTGCAGAAGTGCACATCTGTGAGCAGCTCTTGGAAGGTGACCATCAGGATATTTATTTGTGACCCTGGATTTTAAAGCCCACTCCAGCCTAAGTGGATTGCATTGGTCAATATTGCATATTGCTCAATTTTGCTATGTTTTCTTGGGCAAGATATTGCTTACAGGACTGTGCAGCCAACAGTGGTGATTTACTGTGGATATTACTAGAACCTGTATATGTCCAACCACAGAGAATGGCCAAGAGAGTATGGGATGATATTTTTGGTGATGTAAAGTTTCACATCTCTACTGACTCCTTTTTGGCACCTTTCTAAACCATGTCCGTCCTGCTCTTGTTCTTCTGATTCAATACATATGGTGTTGTGTATCAGGGACATTGTTAACTCTTCATAAGCATAAAGAACCCTACTGTTGGTGATGATGGGTTTGAGAGTGGCAAATGTTTGCAATTTCTTTTCCCTCGGTGCATTAATTTGTAGCTCTAGGCATTTCAGTCCTTCTTGGAAGACTAAATAGCTTGAAAAGTTCTTTATCTCTGCCTGTGGATCTTTGAAAATGACTTTCAGAAGTGGCAGATAAAACACCTGCACAGCCCTAAAAATGTCATTGTCAGGGGTTGAAATCCATACATAAGGAGGCCCAGAAACATCCAGATTCGCCATTTTAATAACCAGAAACCTCTGTGTTTTCAGGGACTATTACATCACCATGGTAAAGTGGGCTACCAGCACCAAGGTGGCAGTGAACTGGCTGAACAGGGCCCAGAACTTCTCCATCCTGACGCTGTGCGATGCGACCACGGGCGTCTGCACCAAGGTAGGGAGAAGAGCCTGGAGGTCCTTGGCCACCTGCACCTGAGGAGAAAGTGTTCCAGCCATCTCACCTGGGGACATGTCCACTGGTGCATATTTATTTAGCCAGACAGAGAATATAAACAATGTTACTAATATATTATAAATTATGTAGTTACTTGTAGTTAATTAATACCTCCAGTAGATATACTAATGTAAATGTATGCATAACTATTACCTCATCCCATCTTTTAAACCAACAAGGATATTTCTGTAGTAGAAATATCTGTAGCAGAGAAGAGAGATAGATATGCAGTGGAGCGTATCTGTCTCTATGCTTTAGATATGCTATGCACAGAGCATAGTACAGAGTCTTTTCTTAAAACCTTTGTTTCAACCTTTGTTTGTTACTGACAAATTCTGTTTCTTTGGGGAATAATGTGACTTGTGCATTTTTGTTCTTCTGCACAACTTTTCAGATTCAGTCCAACTACAGCTTTGCGCTGATAAGAAACATGTAATACATGCCAGGAATGTTTCTTTAATGATCTTGCTTTGTTTTAGAAACACGAAGATGAAAGTGAAGGTTGGCTGCACAGACAGGTAATGGTGATCTTCTCTTTCTGGTCAAACTTTTGGCAAGTTTTTTTTTTCTTTTTTTCTTGTCCTACCAAGGGGAAAAAACTGATTTCCAGAAATAAGAAAGATAAGATGCCATGGTTTGTGTTATATAAAACAGTTCCCCAGTAATAAGAAGGCATCATGTGCTTCAGCTGTCACCTTCTCTAGTGTGCACAGAGTTCTCAGCCTAAGATTTACTGAGGTTTAAGAGACGAAAAGCTGATGTTAATGGTAATCCACCCATTCGTGGAGCAACCTCAGAGGTAGTCCTTCAAATCCTGCTCTGAGACTGACAGTTATTTGAAGCACTGTGGTGGTTGTTTTCTGGTCTTCTAGACTGGAAAGAAGTCTACGGCTGAAAACAGCATTTAATTAAAAGAGCCTATGTCCATTTCCAATCAAAATCATGTAGATAGGATTTCAAGTCATTTAAGCTAAATCTGACAAAATTATCTGTTACTCTGCAGCTGTTAGCAGAAATGTAAAAAAGGTGAAAAATGGAATTAAATTGTCTGTAGGGCAGCTGAAACACTGCTGGCTTACATGAATCCCAAAATGAGGAAAAACTGTGTGGTGGAGTGTAATATCCTGTTTTAACTCACATTCATTTCACATAATTCTTCTGATGCTCTCACTTTTGTCTCATACTACTGCTTTGTATAGTGATAGGTGCTGCCATCCTTCAAATGAAATAACACTAAGATGAAAGTAAATCCCTATAAATTCAATAGGTATGTATATATATAGTAAATTTAAAACCCCAAAAGATTTTTTATTAATGGAATTTTTCTTTTTTTTCAGATTTTTTTTAACACCTGCTTATAGATTTATATACCGTTGATTTTCAGCATGTAAATCTCTAGGTCATGTGTAACACTTCCCCAGCAGGTAGTTTATGAAGGGATCTCAGATTTGATTAAGCTGTTCTTTAGAGAGATGCTGCTGATACGATCTCAGCCACAACAAAGAACTGTTTTCATGGAATATGTGAATGCCAGACAGGGAGGAGCATGTCACAAAAAGAACTTGCTTTGTATTTTCGGATTTAAAGTATATCCCATTTTTGTAGCAGCTTGCTCAAAGGGTTCAAGAACCTATAGAAACAGCCATACATCAGTTCACAGCAAGAGCAGTGTTTTTCTCTGTTCCAGTGTCTGTCTTCCAGTCTGATCCAGATTAAAATTGATTTTACAGAGGAAATAGATTTTGTGCTCCAAGTATTCCAAGTAATCTTTTGCTGTACTCAGGTGTAGAATGAAAATGCTGCCAAAGTATTCTTTGTGTTTACACCACCTGTGTTAGCTTAAATAGATAACAAAATCTTCAAAGACAAGTCATGAGAAAAATAAATTGACCGTATTTTGTATCTTTTGTTAATTAAAAAAAAATATATATTTCAAAGAGTTATTTTATTTTATAAATCTGAGAAGAATTTTAGTCCTTTCCTTGCTATTAACTGGATCCTCCATTCTCCTGAAACCCAGAGCAGTGTATTAGAAGAACTTGTGCTTTACACTGCTATGCTTCTTAGTCGTTTACCTATTAAACGTACAAACATTAATAATGGTGTTTTGTCCTGAATAACTGTTAAAAGAATTGCCAATTTCTAACCTGCCTATTCCAAGGAATTAGTTTGTATTACTGCAAACATCATATACCTAATCTGAGGTCAGAAAAGTATGTTTATTATAACCAATTGAGTCAAGCATTTCATTACTGAACGAAGATAACTCTAGCATCTGTGGATGCTTTTGAGATTGTTCTTCAAAAGCTTTTTAAGAGTCTGAAGAAATACAGAGCTTTTTCACCTATATTTCTAACAAGAAAATGACTTAAAATCCAGTTTTGACTGAGCATATGGTTACTGGAATAATTGCATTTTCTGTATTTACTTTTTACTCTGTGGCACATTAGTCTAAAAAATTGAAAAGTAATTTTCATGCCATGGGTGTCGGAGTATGAGAATAATGTGAAAATGTCAACTCTTTAAGAAGAAGATGAATCACACATTCGGCAGCCTCTGAAGGAGACCAGAAGTGTGACTCAGCTCAGAAGGAAGAGTCCTTGGTTGATATATTTCAATATACATATGGGCCAAGGATGCAATTCAGTGCTGTAGTCAGCAGGTTCTGCCAGCAGTGTGGGCATTGTCAATGGACCTTGAGCATGATTCAGCCCAACCTGAAGAAGACATCAGCGTGTTCCATTGGCCAGACCAACTGAGAATTAGCCCAAACATACCTAAATCAAAGAATATAGATGTTTGCATCATTCCTTAAAATACTACTTCACAGTACTCCAGGCACATCATTTAAAAACCGTACGGTGACTTTACCTTTTACTTCAAGTTTACCTTCCTAGATCTTCCTAGAATAGAGACAGACTTCACACTTGACTGGGGGAGAGAAAAACAGTGAAATAACAGAAGATACTAAAAATGGGCATGAGCAAATCTCCAAGGGTAATGTAGTTGACTTTTTGTCAGCTGTCTGAAGTGCTGGGACTGTTGACTTAGGGCACATAACTCGTGGATTTTATTTTTTATTCTTTTTTTCTTTTCACTGTAACTCTTTGGTAACTCCGTGACATTCAATAATCTAAATAGGGAAGGTCATGGTAAATGGTCCTGTGTTCCATTATGGGCTTCAGTGCGTGAATGAATTCTACCCCAAAACTTTGGAGACCTCTCTCCAACACAGGCCAATAGCAATATTGCTTTCATTGTAGCTAAAAAACAGGATTAATTACTCAAAGTGCGATGGGAAATACACATAGTCTTCTATAAAATGCCTGTAACTCCTCATCAGATGATTTTCAAGCCAGGGATTTCAAGCCTTTTTGATGAAAAAGAATCGGTACAAGTTCACCAAAGATACCTAGGGATACCCTGCTTTGGCAGGGGGGTTGGACTCAATGATCTATGGAGGTCCCTTCCAACCCCTACAATTCTGTGATTCTGTGATTTTGGAAGATTTTGCTGCTTTTATTTATGTACCTTCAAGTTCTCTGCTGAGTGTAAAAGCCAAACTCACCTTCTTTCATACCTTTGCTTAGATATACAAATTCTCTGAAACAATTACAGCTGTAAAAAGTTTTGTTTGTGTTTTTGTAAAGAAGCCATTTCCATATAATGATTATGATGGCCATATAAAGACAAGGAGACAGCAAAGGAGAATTTTCTACAGCACCAGGCGTAGATAAACTTTATGGCATTTAAATTGGATTATTTATTTAATCGTGAAATTGTGCTGAATAAATTTAATTATAAATCAGGGTGCAATTCCACCTTTACACAAAGCTGTGGGTTTTGACAACGATGTCAATGGAACCAGGAGATTGCCACAAAATAGTTTATAGACATACCACATCCAAAAGTGCCTGCATGGGCTGCCTGACCTCCCCTGAAAACAGCTCCTTTGGGCTCTGTTTGCCTTTGCAGTCCTCCTGTCCCCCTAGTGTTTCAGGTCACCTCTGTTTGAGAAGACTTACGCTCTGTCAAAAGGTGGAGATGTAGAAAATCTCACAGCATTTTTCCTTTACAGCTCCCTTGTTTTAATTCCACCAGCAGAGTAGCCCAGTAATGATTCTCTTGCACCTCGTTAATAGGCAGAATGAAATGAAGTTCTTTAAAATAAAAGCAGAGCTCACAGAAGCTTATAAGCAAGACTGACTTTCACCGTGCAAAAAGCTTTTCATGAAACCACCCCATAAGTGATCTGATGTTACAAAGGCAGGCAAAGGTGCATCATTAAGACAAAGTAGGAGACTTCTGAGAAAGGGAAAAGCAATCAGTGGAGTGATTGCAGAGGACTGGGTGATTCTGATAGACTGCTTTCCTTTTTTAAAATTGAAGGCAAACCAGAAAAAGTTCTCAAAGAAGTATTATTCACAATCAATAACACACAGCAGACCAAAACTTAAGCAGGATTTCAAAGAATCTCTCCAAAAGCACATTAAGCACTGTACTCCGGAGGAGCAGGAAGCAGAGAGGATATTGCACAAAGAAGCACAGATGGACCAGCTGGAAAATGCTTCCTGTGGAGCTGCAGTGTGGTGGTGTTTGACCCACACAAATCGTATCAGCTGCAGCTCAAGGCAAGCTCCCTTCCAGATAGCCCCCAGTTTGCCATCCAGGATAAGTCACTGTCTCTGTCATAACCTTAAACAAAGCCTGATGAAGTGATGAAATCTAAGCAAACCTCGGATGAATCTGTGCAAAGCCTGCTCTCACTGGCAAAAACATGTTGCTGGAATATATAATGCAGGAGGCACAGATAGAGAAACATGGGGTGAAATCTCTGGCATGTATCTCTGTTCTGGTGAAGCAGTAGATTTGCCCATGTTGTTTTTCAAGGAGTTTTCTTCTGTCGTTCAAGACATTTGGAAATAATGTTGTTTCATATTTCAAGTTTCAGTACAACGTCAGAAACAAATGATACCATTATTTCATTCAATGAGCTGTAAATGGGAATATTTTAAAATATAATGAAATTCTTAGCACTAGAAAATAAGAAAAGCAAGCAGTTTGAACACCAAGCACAGTGTTGTTAAAACCAAGAAATAGTGGAAAATAATTAATCAGTGAAGAGATGGTAGCAAATTAATACACAGTAAGAACTTCATGATAAATAAAAACACTTATATTTGCCATGTGCATTTGCATCAGCCTGTGCAGTGAAGTTCTGGTTCAGTGTAGAGCCAAAGCAGAAAGCAGAGATTTGGTAAACGTTGAACCAGAAAAGGCTCAACATTATCAACCATGTTGCCACAAAGGAGCCACAAAGATGGGTCAGTGCAGGCAGGGCTCAGCTGGTCCCCAGGAAAAGTTCAGCAGAGGTTCAGCTCGTGTGTTAGTCCCATCTATTCAACATGCAAAGGAGCTTCAACCAGCCCATTCCCTTCGTACAGAGCTACTGTGCCGCCTTAATGGCCATCCTTCTGCCCTCCTTTGTAACCTGCTGTTCAACCATCTCTTGCACTGGAGATGTCCCACGTGCCTTGGAGTTCCTCTACAAAAAGGAAAACAAAGACTCTTCCAGGAACTGCTCACTTGCCTTATGTGTGGTTTGAGTTCCTCACACTGGGTCACTTCTATCCCAGGTTGAATGTTCCAGTCACCCAATAAAAGTCAATCATCACCTTCACCTGGGAGCTCTGTGTCAAAGGCAGTTTGGCAAGAATATCCTTCCCCTCATAAATACTTCAGTGAAATAAATAACTGTAAGTGAGCAGGAAAAGGTGACAGCTGCTCTAGTATGCTGTTAGCTGTGTTTCCTCAAAGACAGGAACAGATCAGTTCTTCCAGTGGAGTAAACAAAGTTTGACATACTTGTGCCAACAAGCTTCACATCATTGCTGAAGGCCTGATGCCAGCGGCCGCGAGCAGTCAGCTGTATGTATGCACTTTTGGCTGTGCAAATGGGAGTTGACTTTACACCCAAGGGCCCTTCCTTCCTGCTCAGCTCCCCGTCTTCCCCCAGCTGGAAGGTGTCAGCTTCCCGAGACCACAGACACAGTCATTTCCAAAACGTTCTCCAGTTTTCACTGGGTTTTCCACTTGCCTCGGGTTGCTGTTAAAGGCCATTCTCTGCTTCACTCTAAATTAATCTCACAGGGTTCTGCAGCATGGCTCAATTTAGTGGTAACATAATCCTTAATTCTGCCATTTACAGAATGAAGAGCCGATTTTTTCCAAGGAAGGTCGGAAGTTTTTCTTTGTGAGAGCCCATCCCCAGGGAGGACGCGGGAAGTTCTACCACGTTGCCATGTCATCATCACAGGTGAATGGCTCGCTGCTGCTGCCTTGTGTGCACCTGCAGCAGGAAGCAGTAAAAGTAATATCTGTGCTCAGACCAGAGAGACCAGGTGGTGCAAAGATAGAACGTTGGACTTGTGCAGAAAGGAAAGTATTCAGTGGTTGTGCATAAAATAATACCAATTTCTGACTGAGATACTTAGGATAAAAAAGTTTACCAACTTTCTCATTTCAGACAGTATCATTGCTTTGCTTTGCTTTGTTTCATTTTGTTTTTTAATGCCTTCTTAGTGTAAATAAGTAAATCCCTGCACTGCCATAAAGGATTAATCTGAAGCTTGTGGATACGCCAGATTAGAGGAAGGGATATGAAGCAGTTCTATACTGAATTTATCCTGTTATCTCTAGAAGAGTTATAGTTAAGACGATTTTGACTCTGTTATTTATTTCCATAACTGTCTATTCTCAGAAATATGGGAAGGGGGGGGAGCTGGTGGAAATTGCAGGTGCTTGGTAGCCCTGAACAGGTACCAGAGTGTAAAGAGCTTTCTTCATCAGAACAGAAACATAAAGAGAAGCTTTGCTTAGATAGCTTCTTTTAAGAATAAAGACATTGAATTCTCTTCTATTTCTGGCAGCCCAACAGCAGCAGCGATAACTTGGAGTCTATCACGTCTGGCGACTGGGATGTGACAAAGATATTGGCCTATGATGAAAAGAGGCATAAAATGTAAGTAAATATTGGTGTGACAATTCAGTCATCCCCTGCTTAGCACTGGGCTGTTGGTTTAGTTACAGTGAAATACATGCATCTGAAATGTCTGAGCACAGGAGATGGAGATAAGACAGCAGCCTCTGTTTGTCTCTGCTTTGGTTTAATCTCCTGCAGTGTTGCATAGAGTTTGTCTTAGATTTGTTTTCTCTGTCCCGTTCTTTCTGTGGCTGTCAAATGCAGGATAAATTTCTATAGAGGAATCATTTCCCCTACAGCAACTTCAGATGTTAAGCTCTGAAGCAAGGAAGAGTATTTTCATTGACCTCCTACACAATTTTAGATAGAGTACTTTATTGACCTTTAGATATATCATTGCATTATAGGAATAGTGTTTAGTTAGAATACACACTCACACACACAGACACACACACACATTGTCATTTATGCCTGTAAAATAAATTCTGTAGTATTTTCTTTTTAAGAATAGATTAGACAGACTTTCTGAAAATACATGGAAAGAAAATATTTGGAAGCTTTTCTGGACTCAAAATGCCATATAGAATCCTTTGCATGCAAAGCCTTAGTTAGAAGATTGACTTGGTTTTGTAAGGTCATTGAAACATCTGACTAATGTCTCTGTAATATGATGACCTTTGAATGATCATTAAGAACACAGCATAAGGCTCCTTCAAGGTGTTGGATGCACTCACTAATAACTTCACTATGAGAAAATGGTCATTGTGACTTAGCAGAGCGGAGTAGCAAACTCGCAGCAAAGCTCTTACTTGTTTTTTCACAGTCCACTCAAGTGGAAAATACCACGCACAACTTAAGCTATCAAAATATACTATGAGGCAAGTGCAGCTTATTGGAAAAAGATCAGCAGGGCTGAATGTCCTATCTGATGTGTTCTCCACATGGGCACTGCATTTGCCCCTGTGATGTTTCAGTATTGACATGAAGTGTATGTGGAGCATCATTCTGGACCCCGCATGTTGGCCACCAGCAGCATCAGCACGTTCAAGGTGAACAGAAACTGCCTCACTGCAGATCAGTGAGTTCAGTATTTAAGCAGAAAAAGCCTTGACCACAATCTCAGCACAAAAATTGGGCAATGAAGCATTCTTCACTTATCCTTCCTGAAAGTTTGATTCCCTTTTTCGAAGAGGATATTTCAGTGCATTTTGCATCAGATCCCGGTTGGCTCACTGGGAAAAGAATAAAAATAAAGTTAAAAACTGGTTTCAGAGAATAAGAAAATTTGCTCAAAGGTAATTTTGCACCATAGACCTTGATGAAAAAATGGAAAGGTTGTTAACCTTCATCACTTGATCCTTTTTTGATCATCAGTAGTCCAAGTCCCAAACTTTGTGCAATCAGTCAAATGACTTTGTGAATGAAGATGTTATATGTGATACTTGTAAACACCCTACTAATAATTCATATGTCTTTTTTGTTGTTGTCGTTGTTTGTTTTAAAGTTATTTCCTCAGCACAGAAGATTTGCCAAGAAGGCGGCATTTGTACAGGTCTGTAGCTTGTTAACTTCACATACTGAGCGTGAGTCATTACATAAGAGACTGCAGTAGAAACTGTCACTCATCTGATTGTCCTTAATAGCATCGCAGCACCTTGCAGTGTATCACTGGCACAGAGCAGTGTAATGACAGTGAGCGGAATGACAGACATCTGGAAATGTCTGAAATTTAGCAATTTTCTCATTTTCTTGAAAATTTAAAATCAGTCTGACGATTGATAACCTGTCGTACAACTTTCCAACAGAGCTGCTTAACGCGTGGAAGATTCCAGAATTGCATAAACCACACATATGAATTGTTTCTATTCTTCCAGACTGCAATTTTCATTAGAGTTTAATAGCACCTCACCTGTTCAGGAAATTGAAAAGGAAAAGCAGGATGTTATGTTTACAGGTGTTTGTGGGTTGTTTTTGTTTGATTTTTTTTTTTTAATTTATTTTTTTGCAATTCCAGATGACTTCAGTGTCCTCAAGGAACAGCACAGTGAGCAAAAGGTTATTTTATGGCCAGCTATAGGTAGTATAGCTATCAAGAATTATTGCAGAAATAGATTATAGAAGAGGAAAATCGAATTCAGATTATAACCATTTGGCAATAATTATTTTCTTTTATTTTCTTCTTTATTTTTCTCAGTGTTTGTAATGAAGGGCAGAACTGGTGATAGCATTGTTTGATAAGGGACTCTCAGTACATTTGCCCTTTCTGACATGACTTCATACCTTTTTTTTTCCTCAATGGGAAAGAGACTGGAGCAAACCATATTATCTGCAATTCAGTCATGTTTTCCTTCTGTAACATCTATGCCTGTTCCACACTTTTCTGAGAGTAGTTCAACTCTCAGTGTTTATTTTCTTAAAGAAAAAAGGTGAAGCAAAAAAAAAAAAAAAAAAGCCATATCAACTGTTAATTTCTAATGAAAGGTGGAAAGAGAGTCAACTGAGTCCAGGTACTGCTGCTCAAGAAGCCTCCCTAATTTCGTTTCCCACACTGGTTATGAGGAAAGAGGTGCACAAAATGTGAATGTCCTCAACCTTACATTCATTACCCAATGAAACTGGCCTCTCCTTAAGCATTTGATTTTCTTTTCTGGATAGTTTGATTCTCTCGTCCTTGTCCAAAGGAGTCAGCTCAGAAGCATCCTTGGCCTATGTTCATTAACCGAGCAGTTGAGATAAGGCAGCTTGTATCAAATGATAATCTGGTTTTGTTGGGTGTTCTTTGTTTCCTATTTTGGATCTGATTTAATAGATTCTAAGCAGAATGATTTGAAAGCCAGAAACATGATCTCAGCCTAAACAAGATCCCCAGAGCTTCTCAGTTGAGTCTTCGGTGGCCCTAAACAAGTTGTCAGCTTCGTCTCTTTCTACCTTGAAAAGGCAGCAAAATCAGTCACCTGCCTCACAGGAATACTGGAAAGAAGCACTGTGAGGTTGCAAAATGCTGTAGCAGTACAAAATTGTATTTAATAATATTTACTAATGATCTGTAATTCATTCTTCAACCAACAGTAGACTCCCACAAAACCTTTCTGACCATATGCACAGGCCACATTACCTTCAACAAAAACAGACTCTGCAAAGCGGTGGTTTTTTTTTTCCACTTGGACATGATAACACAACTATTTAAATTCCTGAAAATACCTTCAGCCCCAAAGGGAGCTGCTAGCAAATCAAACCAGTGAGGCAACCAGTAAGAAACTTCAAGAAAGCAGTTCCAGGTCTTTATTGCCTGCTATAAAATGAGTTGGTGTGAAAACACTGCTCCTTTTTACTTTCATGCTTTCATTGACTAAATTATAGCTTCCTCTTGTGGAATTGCAACTGTGATTTTATTTTAAAAACTACACAATCCTACATACCCACCTGACCTTGCAGAGATAGACATCATTATCCATTTAAACACTGTCCATTCAAGCAAAAAAAAAAGCCATTACTGCTATTTAAACTCAGCCAAATGGAAATGCTTTGTCTCTTGCTAATGTTGGGCACATTATATTTATGTTCTTGCTCCATAGTAAAGTGAGATTCAAATAATGTTGCTTCCAGATAACATTTGCTCAGTGACCTTCACAGAATTATATTAACTTTTTTTCCAGTGCAAGCACAAATGGAAACTTCAACAGGCAGTGTCTGTCTTGTGATCTGATTGAAAACTGTACCTATTTCAGTGCATCTTTCAGTCACAACCTGGAATACTTCCTACTGACATGTGAAGGTACGTGGGAATTGGTTTTGTGGTTGTTGTGCCTAAGGATAGGATTTAGACATGGCGATCTTCAGATATCCAATGTACTTGCGGGTAATTTTGAAAGTCTGGCCGTGAGTACCTGAATGACTTCACTTTTGAAAGTTTACTCTTAATGTTTTTTCTTTTATGTGTTTTGGTTTGCTGTTGTTTTTAAATGATAAGGCAGATGTGTGCAACCTGTTTCTGTGCACATCTTCCTACTCAAGTCAAAGGTAAGTCCCTTTAACCAGTCCAAGCATCCTTAAGTTAAAATAAGACAAGTGGAGATAAAACATTAGAAAATTTGTGAGAGAGAAACCGAAGAGGTGGGATCAACCATGGGCAATGGAGAACAAGTTCCTGACACCTTAACTCTAAAATGCGCTTTACACCAAAAAGTATAGATGGACTTTCTTTTGTGAGACGTTTATAGGTAGAGTAAAAAGCACTTGGTGATACAGTGTAATGAAGTAGCTTTGGTGCAGTGGCCTAATTAACCTAACAGACCACCTGCAAATCTGTGAATCTATAGGCATGGCAGCCATACGTGGAGGAATGCCATTTCCCACTAAATACTCAGTGCTGCAGTGAATGTTATTACGTTTATGAAGTTTATCTCTTGACAACAAAAGACCCGTATGTTTTTCTTCTTGTTTTTATTTCAGGAAAATTGCCAGTAGCTCCTAGGAACAGTGTCCATTTCCTTTCACCAAAATAATTGTTTTGCTGTAATTAGAAGCACTTGTGAATAACAGTATTAAGTTTCTAAAGGGTCTTATCAACAGTTGTGGGGGGATGTGTTTGTATTGCATTATATCTCATTTACAAAAGCCTTGCAATGGTACCTAAAGAGATTAATGAGTTTTATTAGTATGTACATTAATCCAGGTACACAAGATACTGTTGTTCCATAATGAACTGTAGGATGGATCCTCAGCTGCTGCAAACAGTAACTCTATTATCAGGTTATTAGAGTTAGATCTGTTTACATCTGCTGAATGTATTTTGTGTGAATGTTAATTATACAAGTCTAAATTGTCAAACTCTGCTCTCAGTGCAATGCCAATACAGCATGGTTTGTACTGTGGGGCTACTGTCAGTGTCTTCATTCAGTTAACTTTGCAAAATACACTTATGCAAGAAAACAGAGATCCTGAAAGTTTACCTTTTCAATGATTTTATAAAAGTACCAGTCCATTAAACTTGGTGAAGTCATTACTTCATTACATAACTGGGAGTGTGAGGTTTGTCAATTTCTTACTTTCAAGCAGTTTACAGGAGTGTTTCTTCTCAACACATTTCATTCAGGATCAGTTCAACATCAAGTATCTGCTACGTGCACATCTACAGCAAAGTTAACCAACTTTAGTACCTGTTGTAGCTCACGTGAGTGTAGTGGAAATGCTAAGACAGGTCTTGAAACAGTAATTAAGCACCTGGTGGGAAGGCAGGGCCAACCCAGGGGAGCTCAGGTGCATGCAGTGCAGCTGAGTGACTAGAAGGGGTGGAGCCAGGATCCACCCTTTCCCAGACCTCATTGAAGGGTTGGTATTGGAGGCAGGGGTATCTTGCTGGGGATCCCTGTTTATCTGAGGTCTTCCAAGGGTAAGTAGCGTTTTTTTCTTTGTTTCTGTATCTATGGCAGCTGCATTTAGGCTTGTCCTCACTTTCTGTAACCTGGGAATTTGTTACCCTGCTATCATTGCTGTGCTTTCCATCATGTTACAGTGGGTCTGGTGAGGGAAATCATCACTTTTGTCTGAAAAGCAGACTTACTGAAAATAGCTATCCCATGTTTTTACTCTAACCAGTAAATCAAATTTTCTCATTTGTCTGAATGTATGTTTCATGGGCAAATATTTATATGAAGTTTTCTACGTCTAGAAAACAATTCCTGGGCTGATTTAGAGACTTAACCTCCTCCATACTTCAGTTTCACTCTATCTTGCTTTAATAACTCGCTTTGTGATCTTTCGTTGAAAACTTCAAGGCGTTTAGAGATGCAGAAGCAGCTGTGACTTATGTTAAACTCTTTAAAATAGTTTTATAAGAATTGATTAATCAGTGTGTTTATAAGGTATTCTATGATGCTTAAATGAAGGGCACTTCATTTAAGGGGAAAGGAGAAACAGCTATTCAAAGGCAAAACAAGCTAAAGTACAAAAAGGGTCTGGCACTGCTCGTGGATCCCGAAGGTCAGGAATTCTACTCACTGCTTTGGTACCTTAGATGCAGCATGTAAATTTCTTATTTTTGCTGTCCAGCAGTGCTATCTGGCACAGGCTGAAATGGGAAAAATATGCCATAATGAAAGGTAACCTCTCTTTCAGGAAAACAGTGTAATGCTTACTGTCAGTAGGCAACCCCTGTTGCAATCATTCAGTCCCAGAAGGCTAGTTACCTTGTTTCTCATCTAATTTTATATGCTCATGATTGAATTACTGTAGTAGGACCTAAGGAAACGCGATGCTTTGCAGACTGCTCTTAGATTATCTCCTCTAGACACTGTCAAAAAAGCAATGTGTGCTGGAGCAAGGTCACTCCTACTGTCCTTTTCATCGTAAAATATGGGCTTGTCCTTCTCTCTCCTCTTATAAACTGGCACAGCTTCTGCCAATGAGTCTCTGAAATAAAGGAGGAAAATCTGCTTTGGGCACTTTTATACTTAAATTTCATTGAGGATGGGGTTTTCTTTTCTGGAATATGATGTAAAATTCAATTACGTAGAGAAAAAGGTAAGAATTCTTGAGTTTCGGCTCTGGAAAGCAAAGTATTCCTGTTCATTTGGTGAGGTTTGGGCATATAAAGTACAAAGCTGAATGACACGTAGCCAGTAATGCCCTTAAGCCCATTTTTTGGTGATAACTCTTTCTCTTTAGCAAGAATAAAGCTTCACCAAAACTATCACTGTAATCAGCTCTGCGCTGTTTTAGTGTTTCCATTTTAAATTGGTGCTCCTCATCTTCAGTGACTCCTTCCCTCACTCCCCAGCACTATTAAAACTTCAATGTTAGTACTGCGTTCATGGGGGAAGAAAGGATGTGCAGCCACTTTTGTTGCAGGCTACTTTGTACCCTAACGCTCTCTGGAGCAGTTTGGTTCCAGTGTGTTCGTTCTTCTAAATAGTCTGTTTGAAGCCATTGAGATTTTGGCTTCAACACACAGAACTAACAAGGGTTTTTCTGGATCCTGGAGTTCAAGTCCCTGCTATTGCACGCAGGCAGCTGTATCCTCACTGTAATTAGAGAGTCATGAGGTTCCCAATGAAGGGTTAATGCCTGCTAGCTTTGAGACAAAAGGAATGGTGAGGAAGATCTTTGGCACATGCATACATTACTGCAATTAATGCCATTTAATATGTGATGAAAATGATAGGGGTGTGTGTTGTTCATGGAATACCTACCAGCCTGCTAATTAAGGTTCTCCATAATCATGCCTTTTCAGGAAGGGAATAATCATTTTTAGGGATGACACAAAGAAAATTGGTAGTTACACAGAAGGGAGAGGACTGTAAGAAGGACTGAGGGGAAACTATTCATGCATGGCGTGGTCTGGTGATACACAAGTGCCTTTGCCACTGTGCTGTGTATCATCTTTTTATTGACAAGATTGGGAAAAATCACCTATCAGTTTGAGAAGAAATAACAGTGTATCTTAGAACAGAGAACACTATTTTCTTCCTACGCGTCTCACATCCCTTGTTTTTCCAGAAATAGTATGAGTGCTCTGATTCAAGACACTTCAGCACTGCTGTAGTCTGTTGAGCTCTTCAAAGAGTATCTCTGCTGGAACCTGTGTTTGCCTGGTAGTCTTTACTGCCAGTGTTGTGCAGGTCGACTGGTGCTGAAGCTGTTTGTCTCTTTGAAGAAAGCAAAATAGGCTCTCCTAATAATGTTCCAGTATTAACCACCTCCTTTGAAGGCCCTCTCTAGTAATATCAGTAGTGTGGCTTAGATGCTGTAGATCAGTAATCACAGGTAGCAGGAGTGAAATCATTTCTACCTTTCTGAGCAGGCAATTTTGCAAGTGTAGACCAAAATGATATGTTGTACCTGAGCTGTGCTCAATAATATGCCCAAAATGACAAATGGGGAAGGGATTTATCGGAGGATAGGTCTCCTTCTTCCAGGCATATCTAAAACCATGCTGTGGAATCATTTTACTAATATAGATTTTTCTGCCCTCTCATGTGGTTGCAAGACAAGCTACTGCCCCCGCAGATGGCACAAGTTTGAAATGTTATACTTCTGGAGGATTCCACACACACAGAAAATTTTTGTGTAGGTGGGACTAAGTTTAAAAAAGAGATTCAATTCAATCATTGATTTACAGTGAAGAGTTCTTTAGCAGAATGCATCAGCTTAGTATTTACACTTGTCAGGGCCAAGGTTCAGAAATCGACGCATCCTTGATCTGTGCAATGCTAAATCCAGTTATAGACTGCTAACTAGCATCTCTTCTGCATTCATGGAATCATAGGATGGCTTAGATTGGAAGGGACATTAAAGTTCCAATTCCTCTGCCATGGGCTGTTGACCCCCCCACCAGATCAGGCTGACCGGAGCCACATCCAACCTGGCCTTGAGTAACTCCATCTTTTGGGCTTCCACAGCTTCTCTCAGCAACCTTTTCTGATGCCTCATTACTCTTTTAATATTGTCATTTTTTTACTAAAACCCAGCACTCCTGGGAGAACAACTTTTAAAGGAGCCTGGAGGAGGCCAGAAAAATGGGAAAACTTGTGTGCTGCATAGCCAAGGGCTGTGCAGTATGAGATAAGCTCAGCCAGCTGAAATGCCAGTGTCTAGCACCATCACCACTGGCATAGTTCAGTCCAGGGATTTTTAAAAATATTTCTGAAGTTGTGAGCAAATATATAATTCTGTATGTTGTTTTTGGTATTGTACATCTTCTTAGATGCCATGGCTGGATAAAGACTTTGGTTTTTTGAAGATGTGTGTTTTGGAAAAACTCCTATTATTTTCTTCTGTCATGGGATTATCAGTTGATTTAGCCAGGCTTGAATGTGTCCCAGAGAAAAGCTAAATTAAACTGATAAAGTTCTTCGATTGTTCGATGAGTTCCATGGTAACAAAATAACATTTTGTTTTACCCGTCTTCTTATCAACATAAGCAGTTTAATCTGCACTTTTGTAATACTCTATAATGCTGAGTTTTTGGAATGCACTTGGCTTGAAAGCCTCATAAAATCTTGGATATATGATTTTTAATCATGGGTATCCACAAAAAATACTAGTTTTAGCAGACAACTCCTCTTTCTGGAATATTCATCACAAAGGCAGAGATACTTCTACTGCGAGGGACTTGCTTTCTGAATAAAGGTATCTGAATTATTTTTGCATTGGTAAAGAAGATTGTGATATTCATCTTTCATCTTGAGTCATGAATCAAATCAGATTTTGCTTCACTTACTCCATTTATATTAGAGGCCGTGAGATCAGTGCAGAGACATTATTGGCAGTACTGTATATATTTATGTCACTTTGAACATGAAGAGCTTAATATTTAATGTCTCAAGATGATTGTATATTGAGATTTCTCAGATACAGGGAGGAAGAAATATAAATTTTA
Source organism: Lagopus muta (assembly GCF_023343835.1). NCBI lineage: Eukaryota > Metazoa > Chordata > Aves > Galliformes > Phasianidae > Lagopus > Lagopus muta. The sequence continues at coordinate 7,811,010 of NC_064439.1, forward strand.
TCATTGGTAAAATAAATGCAGCAGTCACAGTTGTATTTAAATTGTGGAAAGACACACAAAAGTCCCTTTGCAACCTTCCCCCATACGATCATTTTCATGCTTTCACCAAACGGGGAGCAAGAATTAGTGGTTTGCCTATGGCCGCATCTCAAGTTGAGTATCACAACCCTCATTTCCTTTCCCATGTTGCAAGGCAGCGCTCCCAGGGAAAGCACCGTTGGCTACTGGAACAGATTAGAAGTAGGTCTAGCTCCACAGCCAGTGTTCTTCAGTGGAAGGTGCATAATTACTGTCTGCAGGATTTTTCCAATAACATACTCATCAGGGATGTGTCTGCCCAGTCTCCACAATAAGCGGTTGGCTCATGCCTGCAGGCAGGAGGGTAATGAGCCTTTTTCTACATCTTTCTCATTTCCTTCATTTAATCAGACCTTTTAACCTGTGTTGTATGGGCCAGACCCACCATCACTTGAAATCAGTGAAAAAACAGGAGATGAGGATGCTTTATAGTAATCTCAAGCAGATGACTAGAGAACTATACATCAGCATGGAAGGTCTGCCATTCCACGGAGCAAGTTCATAAAGCAGTGTTTCATCTACAAAAACAAGCCATGTTGCTAATGTGTTGCCTTGCACATCACATAGAAATGTGACCTATCATACTCTCATCAGTAATGTTTATGAAATCATACCTGAGTGAAGAGTTAACAAGGTGTGGATGCACACTTTCGCAGTTAGTTCACAGCCCTATGCAGTTTCATCTCAACAGCAGTTCAATAACTGGTCTGTAATTACATCACAGGCCTTAATAAGCAAGGGCCCAGCCCTCTCAGGTGCTGAATGCTCTTAAATCTCACAGTGATGGCAGAGGATGCTGCAAGAGCAGCCGCCACCTTTGCCACCTCATCACTCAGTGTCTTTGGAGACAAGCATGGCATTCAATGATTTCTTCTTGTGAGAGAAAGACACAAAACTCTTATTTAGCCTCTCCAGATAACCAGCATTAAATGTACAGAGAAAAAATGCCTCCATTCATTGCTCGTTTAAACTTAGTTATGTGGCAAGCCTGCTGCTTGGCAAAATTTGTGAAGTGTGTGGGTTGACCGTCAACCAGTAACGTCATAAAACTGCTCATCATGGTGAAGATAAAGCATCTCTGAAGCACTGTTTGCTGAAATTCAAGTAAAAGCTTTCTAAGTGCTATTGATCCTGCGAAGGAGGCCGGCACTTGGCATTTCAAGTGAGCTTTGGCAAGAATTGTAATAACTGATGTCATTGAAGCAGGCTAAAGAGACTTAATTAGGTGCTGAAATAACTACTAATGCTGATACAGGACTTTCATTAACTGAGTTTAGAGCTTATGGATAAAGAAACACATTTGGGTTTAAACAAATACAAAAGGTTGATGCTCAGATTTTACTAATGGAGTGTGAACCATCTGGCAGCACTTCAGTATGGCCATCCTCTGACAGCCAATTTTAGAAGCAATCACTCCCAGGCTCTGAGGGAGTGGTTCTCACCTGCATCCCCAACTGATCATGCCTCTCTGTGCCCCAGCTTGTCTTGCTGTTAAATGCAATGACCCTTTATAAGCGCCTTGTAGTAATTTTCATCAGTAAGTCATAGAGGACCGTAACGCTTTATGTCCACCAAGTCTGAAGAGAAAATCAGTGCTACTCCTGAAAGCGGCCTCTCCATTCTCCATACGTGTTTGGGGCTTTTCCCACCTGTATCACAAGCAGATGCATTCCAAGCTGGGTCCACAGTCCTAACTGAATGAAAACTTCATATTAATTCAGTTGATGTATGTATATTTATTTTTATGCAGGAATCGGCTCTAGAAGCTGTTACACTGTTTTGTTAGATGGCTGCACAAGCATTGTGGGTGGGAATTGCCTTACCTGCATGTCATGGAATGGCTGATTTTCTGGATCATTTGAGATGTTGTTGGCTTACTCTGGAGTGTTTGGTTAGGGGTAGAGAGCCCACATTAGATGCACTGTTAGGAGGAGCGGAACATGGTTACATTTTTCTGGGTATGACCCAATGGCACAAGTGTGGGTTTCCCACACTGCAGTCATTCAAGGAGCACATTGGCCATGCCTGTGAGGCAATCCTGGCTGCTGCTCACATACTGTGTCACTGGGTGACTGTTATCTGCTGTGACCAGAGTGGTTTCCCATGCAGCGATGATTACAGCGATGCTTGACTTTTTGTATACCCAGTAGCAGGAGGTTGTAATTAGTGCTTCAAGGCAAAATGTGACCTCTTGGAACTTTTCCTGAGGGTTATGAAGCCTAAATTAGTTTCTGCTCTTTGAAAGCATGCACAGACTTAATCTGCGGACCCTATTTATATTATAATTACTATATAATTCTCATTTGCATTCACTTGACTCCCGTTCCCACTTAGCAGCTAAGGTTGGCTCTGGTGTCTCAGTGCCTTTGTGCATGGGACAGGGGTCAGGAGTCCCAGGGGTGAGGCACAGCGGGGGATTCTCTCCCTCTCTTGAACGCTTTTGCAGTATTAACACAGCAGGCTGGCATGAAAAATCTTTTCTACACAAATAGGAGCTATCATAAGAGCTTTTCGTCTGGGAAAAGAGAGGATACTATTAGCAGTTTAAAATTTAAAGAATTTCTTTTCTGTTGGCTCTTTACAACCTAGATATTAGTCTGAGATTAATTACAATGGTATCTTTTCTGGATGTTCCCATCATCTTACATCTTCCTTTTAGTAGACCGTTCGTTTATGTGTTGAATCATAGACTCATAGAATGTTTGTGTTGGAAAGGACTTTTAAGATCACATAGTTCCAACCCCGCTGCTACAAGCTGGGAATTGATATAATACTGTATTGCTAAACATCTTTGAAGCTGTGTACTCAGTGACAGGGAGCAAGTGAAAAGAAATATGCATGAACATTTAACAAAAAATGAACAGTAACATCTGTAATTTCCCTTGCATGGAAAAAAAAAAAAGGGGGGGGAATGAAATTCCTGTGCCCTTTTAAATCACTTCATTCTGCGAAGCATTACCTTTTTTTTGCTTTTTTGCTTTGATCCTGTTTAGATGTTGACTCTCACTGTAAGTGAGCTGCCTGATGTTGTCCAGAAGCAGGTGATCCAACATCCGCTTACAGCCAGGGTTCCTGTCATCTGGTCAGTCCATACAGTACAAATTTTTATTTGAACTCTACTCATAGGAGATAAATGTCCATGACAAGAGGCTTCCTCTGATGCTGGGAATAATGGAGCTTCACAACTCAGGCACCCTGCATGCTGAAACAAGGGTGCATCATTTCCAGCTATATGAGCAACCCTGGTTGAACTCATTACTCTGTAGTGGATTGTACAGATGTTACCATCCTGCAAGATTTAAAGCTTCCTTTAAGGAAAACTGCTTCTTTCACCTCGCTGGTCAGCTGGACCAGCTGTAGGGTTTATTGCTGTTTTTGTCTCCTGTTTGCATGATACTTAAGGCTTTATTAATGCAGTCAGTACGTTTGAGGATATATTAAAACTTGAGAACACACGGGAGGAGAATAATAGCTTAATAATGGGACAATGAGAGGCAGTGTTGTTTTTGTTCTTGTAAAGCGTTAATATCAAATATTAACTATTACTTAACTTCCTAGGAAGCCATATGTATGCAAGAAAAAAATTAATTAGAAGAAGGATAAATTAAAGTTACCTAAATCACATTATACAGTATTAAAAATATACAAATAAAATAAGAAGTGAGGTTTGTGGATTGTAAGCAGTGCTAAGAATATATTTCCTCTCATGATGCAGTTGCGAGGAGATACCCTTTTCCCTTGGATATATCAACGTCTCTATTAGAGCAGCTGGGAGGACTGGCAGGGACTGTGAGGCTCTTCCTGCCCTTCTACTGCTCTGCCAGGGATGCGGCTCTGGGAGATGTGGTGAGCACATGGTTGCAGTCTCTCCATTGTGATAGTACTGCTATTTGTATACTTGTTAATCACAGAACCACAAGATCATAGGAAAATTCAGATTAGAAAGCATCTGAGGAGATCTCTGGTCCAATCTCCTGTTCAAAGCAGTGTTAGAACAGAAGCCAGAACTGTATGCTCAGGGCTTTACCCAGTTTGATCTTGGAAGCCTCCAAGGATATAGAGTGCACAGCCTTCCTGGGCAGCCTGAGATATCCAGAGGCTTTCCAAAGTGGACAGGTAATACAGGCAGTATTCCTCTATGTATGTTATTTTTCTTCAGATTAGCATATAATAATCCTATAAGAGACTTAAATATATTTAAAGCATAGTGACAGCACTTTCATCTCAAAGACTGGAGAAAATCTGAATTCAAATTGAATTGACGGGTGTCACATTAATGAGGGATTCAATTAGAAATGTCAGGATATACAGCAGTAATTGGAGAAAAGAAAGGAAGTTGGGTATGGAAATCTCTCTGTTCAGATTCATTCCTATGACTGGAGATCTGAACTAGGACAAAACACTAGTACCTTTGGGCAAGACAGTGATCCCTGTGTGAGCTGGAGTGGTTCTATCTTTCCATCTCTGCAGATACACATTCATGGTGCGCTATGAGGTTCAGGGAGTCAGCAAGCAAATTTTCCTAGCACATTTCATTTTTTTTATCTGATTCTAAGTCACTACAATGGGTAAATGTATCTGCAGCATTTATTGAACATCATCGGCTTTCCTTATTACACCTTGAAACCGTCCACATGTGTTGTTACATTGTCTTTTGAAAAACTTGGCCACCATCTCATGAAAGGAAGAGCATGTTTTCACTCATCTGCCAGGATGTGATGCCTCATTGGATGATATTAATTAAGAGGGAGAGGGTGAGGATTAGTTTAAGAATTGTCAGGGAAGGTCAAGGATTGCCTAAATGAAATAAGGCAGTAGATTAAGATAAAGAGAAATATAAGGCTAATTGGGGATCAGCAGCAGGTTCATTAGGAGCTGGTCTTGGGAATGACCTTACAGAGATTTTTCCATGACAGCCTGGGAACCCAAAGCTGGACTCAGCTAATGGAATTAGACTACAAAGCTGATAAGCATCATCAGAAGGCAGAAAGAAATACTGGAGGAGTTGGCTGTCTTACAGACCTAGAAAGGGGAAATTGATAGTACAAAAAGCAGGATTAAGCACGTGATGACTTTGTCTCGTATGCTTGAAGCTTTAAGAGTGGATGGGTGCCTGGGCATGCAGTGCTCATCACTGAATGTCTTCAAAGCACCTACCAGCTGTGGCCGTGGAAAAGACAGATGAACTTTTGGGATGGATTAAGCAAAAATTTTTCCAAAGAACCAAGCAACTGGCAATTCTGCTGTATTAAGGACTTAATACAGCTTAAGACATCCTCTACAGCAGGGAGTGGAGTCCTGGTCATTTGTGTTTAGGAAGGATGAACTGAAAGTGAAATGCTCTTAGATTAAAGGATAGGAGGAATTTGTACTACAAAAGGGAGCTAAAATAATCTATTTTATCCAATGGAATGAGGACATTAGGGAGATGTGACTGTTACGACTGCAGAGGGAATACTTGTGATTACTAGAAAACAGCTTTTGGGCACAAAACCACAGAGGTGTAAACTGGAGTGACAGCCAACAGAGCCTGAAGTTAGAGGACAGCTTCTTTTGGAAGAGTGAAGTACCAGCAGCAATTACATCAAAGAAAATATAGCTATATTTACAGGACATTTATCAGTATTTTTATAACATGCTATTGCCTGGAGAAGCAAGGGAGAGCTTTTTCAGTCCTGTATCCTTCTGTGTCCCAGCGGTCACAGGAGGGACAATGTAATGGAGCAGGTTGGGTGGGTTAGTGTCAATCCCGTATGCCTATAGATAGGCATATATAGATGCCCATGGAACTGACCCTGCTCCTGACCACACTTAGGCACTCAAGCAACCTTTTCAAAGACTCATCAAAGCTATTTTGTGCAATATAATTAACCTCTTGCATATTTGCCCTCTAGACACAGCTAACTGAAACTGTCTCAGCAGAATCAGCCTTGTTTCTGCTGTACGCAAAGCACGCATGAAATCTATCACGGAAGTGACAGAGCAGACACCAGCTGTACCTTCCATGCAGTTTGTGCTGTTCTTCATGTTTCCTGACAATAAGACTGTATTGATTATTTTACAAGACAAGTTACATTTGAGGAAGTAAAGATTAGATTAAAAGATGAAATGCCTTGAGGAGGGTGAATAGCAGCACAAATCTGTTTGATGTTTGTGTCCATAAGGTTGCCAAAGCAAGCAGCACGAACATCTGTCTTTAGCATAAGCTGGAAAATATTGTAGATGGGAAAATATTTTAATTATAAGCAGTGGCTCAATGAATTCCCCATGTCTTTATTTATTAGGGTGATATTATCACCCCAACATATGAACTTTATGCAGCACATATAAATAATTCATGGATTAGCAAATAAAGAGATCTGGAATCTGTACACAGAGATGGCTGTTGCCAATTATCTCACTCGTGCAGAGCCAGACCCACTCAGCTCCCATTGCTTGCAGCTGCTCTTTTAAATCATTCATCAGTGTTTAAGAGATACTCTGCTGGTGCTGGCAGAGAGTATTTGAATTTTCATTGTTTACACACTGAATTTAGCTTCTGGTCTGAAATTATCTTCCATACTGAAGCCTTTGAGAATATGAATGAGGAGAATAAGACAATTTAGACAATTCATCTTTTTTCCACTTTCTAAACACTTAAATAATTTTGATTACTTTTTTTTTTTTTGCAATTTTACATAATATTCTTTTTATAATTACTACTTCGTGTTGATAATATAGCTATTTAGACCATGAAAATATCAGGAATACTTTAGAATATTCTCTTTAAAGTATTGCAGAACAAATGTCAGTTGAGTGCTTTGTTCAAAGTTGTAATTCAGTTTTTATTCTGAAAATCTGTACCTGGTTACCTAAATATGTACAGAGTTGTTTCTTTCTGATAGTGTTCAAGCAGAACTCTTTTGAAAATAATAGCAAGAACCACTTAAAAATTGATGATGAGCCATAGGCAATGCTTTTCCTTGCCAAATTACTGAGGCACAGACTTTCTGTGCACATTCAGAAAGGAGTAGTACCTCCTTGATGATGTATTTGCCCTTGTCATTACAGCGATACGGCTTAATTTACTTCAAGCGTAGATAATGATAGTAACATTTTTTTCTAACACAGATAATGACAAAAGTCAAAGTTTTTAAATTTTTAGCTGAAAAGAATTGTAAATTCCTGTAAGTGGAGCCTTGTGCAGCATTATTGGGCAGTAGAATGTGCCAGGCTCAGGGTTCCATCTAGATCTGGAAGGGCTGAGCACTGAGGAGTGGTGGGGCAGGGGTGGCCTTGTGCCACTGCTGTCAGCTCCCAGCAAGTAAATTAGGTTTCACTCGCACAGCTGCAAATGATAGTGGCTGGCATTTAGCAGATGGCATGTGTAATGGGACTGTCACACCATTAAGGGTTTTAAAAATGAAGTATGGAAGGCTAAGGAGTATACACTTTCTAATTTCAAGTTTGTTTCCTTCCTTGGGCATTATGCACTCAGTATGCACGTGTTGTAAGATGCTTGGTGTACACATATGAGGAGACACAGTATGGCGTGTAACTGGGATGTAGCAGTTTAAAAGTTGGCATTAAAATGGGTAGTTACCACCAATCCCTAAAGATGAAAAAAAAAGGGGGAGTGATTCCTCTTCTTAATGACTTTCAAATTATTCACAAGCAAAATGTATTGATTAACTGGAATGTCATCATTGGCAATATTTTGTACTGAGACTAATCTTTCACACAATCCTGCATTCTGTACATTTCTGTCTTTATCATTTTACCTCTTTTCTTGTAAAGGATAAATAGAGCAACTCAGAAGTCTACTTTTTCAAGGAAATTAATGCATAGTTTAAGATGCTTTCTTTGACATTGACTCAAACTGAGTATCTTTGTATGAGACTTCACTTTAAAATATTTATTTGGGAAGATGATAGTGAGGTAGTGAGAGAGAACTAAACACAATGTATAATACATGGGTTTTGTAAACTGCGTATTGACTTTTTTCTTTCTTAGTTTCTGATTGCTTTCCCAGTGCTAACATGGGGAAAATAAAGGAAAAATGTATTAGAAAATCAAATGATGACACGTGTTGTGTTTCTCTCTCTATCTCTTTCCTGTTTTTAGGCATTTTTCTGTTAAATAAAGGACTGCTCTAGCTCTGATTGAAATAATTTGGGAGGAATTCTTTTGTTTTCATTGATGATTTTATCGTGCCCACGATGAATTGTTCAGTAGGTTTGTTCCATTTCCAACAGGCTGGCTTCTGGGAATGCAGTAAAAAAAGCAGGGCAGATTTATACATAAATACGGTCAGCATGTCAATGTGTATCAGTAGTAGAAAGGTAAATTCAGCTAAATCTCAGTGAGTAAAGCACTATTTTTCTGTGTGATTTATACTGACTTGGCTGCATTTTAAGATGATGCAGATAAAAGAATCTCTGTTAGAGAAGACGTTTCTCAGTGGCTACAAAACCAATGTCAGACCTGCTGCATCGGTCAGCTTAACAGTAAATAAAATTTGATGTTTCTCTTTTCTGTATAGGTGAGGACCACATTAAATACTTCTGAAGCCATATTTCACTCAATGGGGTATAGTTACTGGGCAGCACTAGGAAAGCCATTGGCCTTACACCGCCCTGAAGCCTTTTTTCCTGTCTGCAACTTATCAAACTGGTTTGGGTGCTCACATCAACCCACTTTTGTTGCCATTTTCAGAGTTCTGGGGACGCACTCTCATATTGTGAGAGGTTTCTGTTGGCAAGAAGTACCCAGGTGGCTGGTGCACATGAGCAGCAGTCATGGTTTGTAGGCTGAACGACTCAAGGCATCTTAAAGAGGTCTGAATCCCAAGGAGTATAAATTTTATCAATACCAAAGAGGCTTAATTTTGAAAACTCTTAATTTTGAAGTGTAAAAGGGCCTATCTTTTTTCATTAAAAAAAAAACTCCAGTCCAACTGCAGGGTTCCCCAGGACATAAAAGTGTCAACGTCCCAAGAAAGTAGGAACCAGCATTTCTAACAGCATTTTCTCCAACAGTTTTCTTAGAGCCAGCTTCAATTTCTGCTGTCCCTACACAGACAGCTTTGCTACATCTTGATGGGAAAGGAAAACAAAAAAAGACAAGACCTAGCTTTGAGCTCTTTGAGGGTCTTCTTCCTTCCAGAGCAGTCAATCCCATTAGAAAAGTTGTAAGCAAATATGGTATAACCAAAGAATGGCTGCACTGGGTCAGACCAAAGTTCCTTTTGGTCCTGTCTCCAAAAGCAGCAGGCAGATGATACTTGAAAAGAAAAAGGAGGGTAAGAAGCTGGCCAGCTACAAAATGAACCCGATTCCAGTGACCACCTCATTTTTCTATCAGTCAGCCCCTTGGTGTCTTCCTGAACTAGAAGCTGAACCCAGACCACTGTGCTACATCATCCTGCAGCATCCTAAAATCTGTCACATCCTGTGACAGTGAGTTCTTTTCTTCACTCATGTGGATTGCATAGCAATGATAATCCTCTTTTTTATAACACTGATTTCAGGTACCCAAAAGCTGCATTTTCAGACAGCAAATGTGGGGTTTTTTTTTTTTCCAGTGTAGAAGTAAATCTGGTGTTTAATTCTTTAAAAAAAAAAAAAAGTTTACAAAACAGCAACAGTTATCCATGGCATATAAAACATAAATACTTTGTGCTGTGATGTCTGTGTGTCATTAGAATAATTTAAAAAGCAAGTGATTTGATTGTGTTTGTGCTAATTATAATGTTTACAAATTAGGGAAAGATGCATTTAGTGGTCCGTTGGGAAAAAGCTTTGAAACCTCGCATGTCTTCAAGTCTACAACACTGTCATTTATTCATAGATTCTTTCTAATACCTGGATGATTTGCTTTGTAGATTACTCTTGCATGGAAAGCAATCCTCGGGAGGCTGCAGCTCCATGGAATTCAAAACCTGGTTCACAGGGATATGTGCGTGCATGGGTAGCTGTTTAACCACCTTGTTTCCTTCTTCTTTTCAAGGTCCCCGGGTTCCGATGGTGACTGTTCACAGCACGACCGATGCACAGAGTAAGACTGGATTTATGCCTTGCGTTTCTGCAGTGAAGTATAGCCAGGCAGGACAGTAAGGTCTAGCTGCTCTTTGGTATATTCATGAAAAGAGGGAGTGAGGGCACCATCTAAAGGCAGATCTTCTCAGGGGGCCAGACCCTAAGTTCTAACTCTCCCATGTTCCAGCCTGCAGTTAAAATTCTCTGTTTGGGTTCCCATGGATGTAGATACATCTCTGAAATCCTTCTGAATACAATGCTGTTCTAGGAATATTGCACTTGGGGGTATGAGGATGATGATTTGCAAATGTCATTTGTTATCAGCCTTCCCAAAAAATGCACAGTTCAAATTTCACATGGAATCTCAGAATTGTAGAATGGCCTGGGTTGAAAAGGACCACAATGCTCATCCAGTTCCAACCCCCTGCTGTGTGCAGGGTCACCAACTACCAGACCAGGCTGCCCAGAGCCACATCCAGCCTGGCCTTGAATGCCTGCAGGGATGGGGCATCCACAGCCTCCTTGGGCAACCTATGCCAGTGCGTCACCACCTCTGTGTGAAAAACTTCTTCCTAATATCCAACCTAAACCTCCCCTGTCTCAGTTTAAGACCATTCCCCCTTGTCCTATCACTATCCACCCTCATAAACAGCCATTCCCCCTCCCTTTTATACGCTCCCTTCAAGTACTGGAAGGCCACAATGAGATCTCCCTGGAGCCTTCTCTTCTCCAAGCTAAACAAGCCCAGTTCCCTCAATCTTTCTTCACAGGAGAGGTGCTCCATCCCTCTGATCATTTTAGTGGCCCTCCTCTGGACCTGCTTTTTCTCCCTTCTTTTTTGTCCATTTTTTTTTTACCCCAAGTCAGCATGGCAGGGACACCCAGATGTCTTCCCTTCTGTTTCTTATGAGCCTCCATGAGCCTCACAGCAGGAGATGAGTCAGTCTTACCTGAAACCAACATTTATCTGCTCCTGTTGTTTTGATGAGAGACCCTTTCCTACCACTTTAATGTAGCATTTAGCCCAGCTTTAACCTGCTATTAGGGCCTTCAGACATAATACAAATAATAAGCACCTGCTTTATTCCTGTAGTTCTATGTGGGGCTGGTAGCAGTTTATTAGCCATCAGTTTAGCTTAGCCACACTTAGAACAACTCCCTGCTGCTGTGTCTTCAAAGGAACAGAGCAAAACAGAGTGTTTCACCCCCAAATCAAATGTTTTTTGTGAAAATCTGTGCTGTTTTGTTTCCCATTGAAGGTGGAAAGTGTCAGAGGATGGATTCCTATGACACTAGGATGTGTAGGAAAGAAAACATAAGATCTACCCTGAGTCATATGTGATTTTATGGCTCGTTTTCTCAGTTCCTGTTGGCAACACGCATTTTGAGCCCTGATCCCACCTAGAAAAGTTGGACTTGTGAACAGCAAGTACAGAGTGCAACCCTAAATTCTGATTGATTTTTTTTTTAATCACATTTAAAACCAGATTTGTGACACACTGTAATCTTTGCAGTTAAAATAGAAGTGCTCAATAGTGTTCCATGCAGTGCCAGAAGCATCTGAGGTAATTAAGGAGATGTATGTACACTTAACTCTAATTTATCCTGCCATTATTTTCAATTAATCTGTTCAAATTCAGATGTTCCTTTGCAGAAAAAAATACATGCACAAAACTTAGCAGCATTCTGGAAGAAGTTAGGTTAAAGCAATATGCTGCTCCACTGGACTGTCTGCTGCCAAGTGCTTACATGACTAGCATTGGTCTAGCATTTCTTCATGTCTCTGTTTCCTCTCTGCTCTGAAATTTCCAGGTAAAAGCCTGGAGTGCCTCTATACCCAAAGTCGCCCAGGCACAGCCAAATGCACAGGGATTATTATTTTATTTTTAACAGGTTTTATCCCTTGTGAAAATGCTTCTGCCATAAATAGCAAAAGTTGGCATGTGTAATTGTCCTGGTTGACAAAGATACAAGAATTGCTTTTTTTTTCGGAGTCACAACAGGCAGCAAATAGCAAACTGCAAACATTTTAATCTCTCTGCACCAGTGGCTGCTCGTATCTCAGTCTTTGCACAGGGTAGTAGCAGTGGGATTTTAGAGCTGTCTTGCAGCTAGGCAGGCTCCTTGCTGATGGCTGACACGCTACCATTGAGGCAACCTTCAAGCCTTGTGAGCTGTTCAGAAGTCATTTATGCAAAATTGTTTGACTGTTGTTCATTTTTTTCTTCCTCTTTCTCTGTTAGAGAATGCAAGTGATTGCTTTTAAGATAGAGGGACATTCCAAAGAAGCTTTTTATCTTAAAGGAAGGTAGACTTTGTGATTTTTTGTTATCTGTACAAGCAGCCTCACCAACATCAGTGGGAGTGAAAGGCAGAGTAGCAGCTTACCTGGGTGCCTGAGCCTGGATTCACAGATCTCATCTGTGCAAGTTCAGAATATCCAGTCCCTTCTGCTGCCATGTCTTCCTGCTCTCCATCCATTTTTATCTTTGTGGTTTTTCTCCTTAAAAACAATGCTTTCATTTTACAGTAGACGTGGAGAGGGCTGACTCTAATAGTGCATACAGGACTGTGCTCTCATGAACTGTGTTGCAGGCTCCTGAATAGTTTTACAAATAACTTTTGGGAGATTAAAACGATAAATGCTATGTAAAACGAAAAAAAAATAAAGGAAATGAAGGTCTTAAAAAAGGAACACAAGACATACTGAAATTAGTTTGATTCTGATGGTACTCAGTAGTGCGTATTACATAGAAAGCTTGATCTAGTTGTGCCCTGAACACAGCACCTGCTGAAATTCATGATTTTCTGCATATGATTAGCATTTCCCTTGCTTCCCTTTCTCCCTCATTCTTCTTCTTCTGAAAAAAGAGCAACTGACAGTTGCACACATTACTGAATTTGCTCATTTAATATGAGCGCATTACTCTATAGAGGGAGTTTGCCTCTGTATTCTGCGATAATCTGATAATAGTGCGTCGCTCCGAATATTATAGTGTGCTTACATTTAATTAAGCAATGACCATTTGTACTCTACAGACTCAATCTCCCTGTGGTCCTAAAGCAGAAAAGAAAGTCCTTTAGGAGATATGCCAATCTTTTTATTTCCTCCATAGTCGTCTTGGCTTTCTAAAGATGCAATTATGTGAACAAATAAAATGGCTTGACTAAATTCCCCTACGTGGCAGGCCCCTTTCTGCTGATAAAGCTACTTGTGTGTGCCGTAATTAAATGAGAATCTTAATATTTAACTAAATGTAATAGGCTGTTGCTTTGGCAGTTTTGTAGGGAATGTGATTTCAATAGGGATGAGACAGGCTTTTCAGAAGCAGGGTAAATAGTCTGGGAACCAATAGGGTCTTGCTGAAAGATGTGGGAAGGCATGTTTTTGTGGTGTGCCTGCCTTTTCAGCAGAGGTGGGCAATGACAGCATGATCATCAGCTAAGTATTACTGGAAGAGTTAGGCTTACACATCTGTCTATTGGTGTGTCTCTAAAGGGAAGGTACAATCAGCTAAACTCATAATTTGGTGCAAAGCCTTCTCTGGGCCCACAGTGCAGAAGTGATGCTCTGGGTCCCCCAGTCCAATCCTGGCCCGAGACCAAGGGGCCAAGCACTGCAGCATGTTCCCATGACTGAAATCCAAAGCCAGGATCTCACCATCTTGGAATCCCTCCCCATGGGGCTCAGGAGCCTCATCATCACACATGGAAATATTCCCTCAGGATGGGCCATATTTCCTTACCAACTGAGGAGGACTTGTTCTTTCTGTTGCTAGAGGTAGTCACTTTTTCTAAGAGGTCCTCAAGGGCCAGGATGTGAGCTATAAAGGTTAATTCCTTTATGAGACTTAAAGGAAGAAGTAAGGAATCCTCTATTCCCATCCCAGACAATTCTTGAATAAGAGAAACAAGAAAAATAAACAATTGCTGAAACTGTTGTAAACTTTTTCTTCCTCTTTCTCTGTTAGAGGATACAAGTGATTGCTTTTAAGATAGAGGGACATTCCAAAGAAGCTTTTTATCTTAGAGAAAAGCAGACTTTGTGGTTCGTTGTTATCTGTACAAGCAGCCTCACCAACATCAGTGGGACTGAAAAGCAGAGTAACAAACTCTAAAGAAGTTTGCAAACCGGTACTGCTCTCAGACCTGATGTTTCTGTGATCTCTCTCCCCGTGGTTTTCCTTTCAATTGACTTTCTCATGAGTAGCACCACAACCTTGTCCTGAAGCACTCTAAAGTCTCCTCCCTTTCTCTGTTTTGTTATACGGAGCTTGGCCACAGACTTGAGAGCCTCTTCATCTGACCCTTAGATTTTCGTGTAGACATCTGACTGGGGCTCATAGCCAGGTCTCAACACAGATGGTCACACTCCCATTAGGAAAGCTGTGTTACAGATATTAAGGTGGCTATAAAATGTTAATCTGCATTTTCACAAGCAATATTGGAAGTTTTTTTGATCTTAATCCTTCTTCTTTCAGAAATTTTTGAGCTGGAGGTAAATGAAAATGTGCAACTGGCTGTAAATGACAGGCAAATGCCTAAAGTAGAATACATGGAAATCAAGATAGATGATTACAGTAAGTAGCACTTTTCCTCTATCTTATTTTTCTTTTTAACAACTATTGCTGCAGAATGATACAGTCATCTTGCCTAGACTGGCAGGAGGAAAAATGACTCTGGCTCTCGATTTACTCACACAGTTAGCAAAGCACTCTCTTAGGATGTGCTTCACAAGGAAGTTATTACTGAGACAGGATTGGATGAGAATGCAGCTAAAGAAAAGCAAAATGATTGGATTGGGTGGTGCTGAGTTTTTCTTTTCTCCTTTGACAGTTTTCTTTGCAGATGAAAATCCTCTCTGAGAATTGACACAGTGTGGTGCTCCCATTGTTCGGGGCATTTGCCATAGCTCAAGTGGTTTATTATCTGAGATGGGTGTGAAGTGGGATAGTGTATGTGCTTGCTGGCTACAGCTGGGACTGCCTTTCATTTGTACGATATTGAACCACAGTGAATGAACCTGACTGCCCCTTGGAGTCATTCAGGAGTCTTTTGAGAAAGCCGTATCATTTGACAGGGCTGGAAAAAAAAAAGAAAAAAAAAGAAAAAAAAAAAAGCTTTTCAACAAAAGCAAAGAGATTTCATCTGGAGTAAAGAAAAGAAAAAAACGGAGCAGTTTATGTCAGTGCCTGGCACGTTGTTTGCACCATTTGTGTAATTCTTTTCCCTGTGAATCTGTATCTGGACAGAAGGAAAGAAAACCTAGTGGCAAATAGGTAAAGTGTAGGCATTCTCTGCCTGCCTCTAGAGCTGCACCTGGACCAACCTAATAAGCATCTGCTCTGGTTGTAAGCAGATGGAATACATGGAAAATCCGCATATTCAGCGTTGTGATGTTGCACGCCAGAGCCCTAGTTTGTGTGTATGGCAGTAACTCTAAAACAAACACAGATCCTGGATTCAAATGACGCGTTTGGATTTTGGCATTTCCCGTGCCAAAAAGCAGCACACCTCTCAGGGCATATGAAATGAAGGCAGGGAGGTGTGACTGATGGCAGGTTACTGATTTAAATCATTAGCAGGTGTTTAAAAAAAAAAAAGTGTGAAGCAAAGGCTGAAAGGCATTTGAAAAGGATAATAATGGCTCCAAAATGTTCTGCTTGCCGGTGTTAGGGGTGCATAACATAACACTTGTAAGCCTCACATGCAGCAGAAGGAGACAGTCAAAAAGATGATACCTATCCCCTCCATCAGCCAGCTCACTTGTGGTGGTGTCAGCTGATGGTGAATAACTCAGGCTGACGCTCAGTGTCTTACCGGCAGGTATCACTGACACTGGATTCTGCCCATTTAACCAAATATATGTAATAAATACAAGTGGGCTGTTTCCATGTCCTCCCTATGTCTCCGTGGCCTTGGGCTGAACAGCCCTGGGAACTCTGCAAGTGGTGCTTATTTATATTTAAAGTCAAGTGATGGCCTTTTGGGCTGTCCCTGGGCCATTGATCCAATTTGCAGTCCATTAGCATTCAGATGGAATAACTAATTAGGTGGAGTGTCAGACAATGATTGCAAAGCCATCTACTTAAACCAAGCAGCTAATGTGTGTATTAATCTATTGAAAATGCTCCTAATACCGATTTAATTGCCGGGCCTTTGCTAATCTGGATTGTAGTTAACATTTTAAATATAAATGTGCTCTCGTTGATGTGGATGGCATTCAGATGGGAGCATTCAGCTGTCAATACCAGGCCATCGAAAGTAGTTAAAGGAGCTGTGGTGAGAGTCCCCATGCTTGGGGACCTTGGACATTTTCCACTTTTGTTGGTTTGGAACCAGCCATACCGTGCAGCCTTCAGCACAGTTACCTGCTGTTTTAGAGTACCATTTAGGGCCCCTGAAAATCAGGATTAAAGCAGATGTTTCTCTACCAGTCTTCACACCACTACAGCAGAAAAGATCCCATTCTCCCCCCCCAACACACCACACTTAATTGGGTCTTAAATTATCATCCTCCTTGTCTCTTTCCTCCCTCCTCTGCTGCCCTGAAGTATTGATTTCTGGCTGTGTCACTCATACAGCTGCCGAGAAGGAAAATTATAGCTATTGCCAGATGTTAATTGAATGCTGTAAAAGGGATGCATGACTGAACAACACACTCTCTTCTCTCAATTTACATTTCTTGTCACCTCAGCTACTATAATATGGTCTTTTCATTGACAGCAGCTGTGTTCCTAAGGTGTTATTTACCAGCATGTCTGATGAAATGCTGTGTTGTTCCTGTTCATAAGTAGCCAAAACACCAGAAATATGTACTATCATTATGTTGGTTTTCCTACACTAAAGACACGCTGTCATTTGTTGTTTTCTTGCCTAGAATTACCAATGCAGATCCTAAAGCCAGCAACGTTTTCAGACATGGCGCACTATCCCTTGCTTTTAGTGGTGTAAGTTTTCACTCTTCTTTTGTTTCTCTTCACATTATTATGGCAGTGTGGAAGTTTCATCTTTCAAGATATGGCACAATTTCCCTTCCAAATGCCTCACATGAGAGTAGGGCAAGGTTGGACATGGGTTTCTTCTCTCATATGTTTGGGCCAAGGATTTCACTTCCCAGGAGGATTCCCTAGTCGAGTCCTACATGCATTGTAGGGTTTTTTGCAGTTGTTGCAAATAAACTCCCAATTCAGTTATCTGGGGAGCAGAAACACTGGGAGAAAGAAAAGATGGACATAGTCTTTCTATCCTGGCATTAAGGTGCACACCTGGTTCAGTGAGAAATAGGGCCCTAACTCTGTGCCACTGAGCAGAGTGTGCTGAGTGCTTCTTTGAGAAGGGCTGAGAGTGGCTGACCTGGGCAAGCAGGAGATCCAGCATCAAGGATCTCAGCTCTCCATGGGTTTGCATGGTTTGTATTTCAGCAAGCCTCAGGCAAAGGAGAGACTTGTTTCCATCCAAAGCAGGAGCTATGCCTGCTGAGACACTGTAAGAAGGGGAGCATCCTGCTTTCCTTCTTAGCACCTTTGGAAGATCTGTACAATTTTTGTATTTATATTAGGCAGGTAGAATTTCTTCCTGGAGATGGGTATCTCCATAGCAGATGGGTATCTCTTTATGCAACATTTAGTAATAATAATATGCAGAGCTGTGTTTTTTCTGGAAATTTGGAAGAATCCTGGGGAGGGAACTGACTGACCTTGGAGACACCTTCCTGGCCTGCTGCATCCTGCTGCATCACTTGCTCCCTGCCAGGGGATGCCCTGCAGCAGAGAAGCCCCACGTAAGAGTGAGAGAGGTAGCTGTGTGCCTGAAAACCATGCAGCACTTCCTTCCATGAAGGACGAAAACACTGCAATAAGCATGCCACTACATCACAGAAATACTGCAGAGAAAATGTACTTCATTAGATAAGTGCTTGAGGAAGATTGGTGCTCATCAAGCTAACAGCACTTGATTAGGCTGTCTCTGAAGCTGAATGTGCCTGGGTCTTGCCTGAATAAATGCAAATGAATAGGAGACACATGCATGTTAAAAACCTGCAGTGAGTTGAGTGATGTTCCCAAGAACCCCCCAGAAAAGACAAGAATTGGGGGAAGTGCCTGCAGCTCTACAGTAATCCCAACCTAAAATATTATTTCTCATTACCATCATCTCTTGTTTTTTCTGGGCTGTCTTCCAGAAGTGGCTCAGTATTTCTTGAGGCAGTGCCCTTGTGCAGATTCTGAGCAGAAGGTTGTGAAGGGAGTCTTGCCCATGTATTCCACTTTCCTTGGGTCAACCTGGGCGTTTCTGTGCTCTTGGTTTTACCACTTCTAGAAGTGTTCTTACCTTCTTCACTTGCCTCAGTGGGAGGTGACAGACATGACTGACAGCTCCACCTGCAGCCACCCAAGAAGCTGATGGGAGAGGGGTATCTGCGTTGGGTGAACTGGGGTGGTAGATGAAACTTAAACACTTGCCACTGAAGCAAGAGAGGATGAATAGCTGCAGGTTTCAACCAGTGTGTCTTAGCAGCATGCTAAGCCAGGCTCCTTACAGCAAATCCTCCACCAGAAATACCCTGTCTTTGGGAGTGGTAGAGAAACGGAGACAGATTGGAGCCAGAGATGGTAGAGAAGTAGATCCAGGTGTTAGTGAGGAAAACTCCACTGACTTCTACATCACATCACATCCCATTCCCACAGCAAGCCCATAGCCCTGGGAAGAGCTTTGGGCTCCCATTTAGTGATGTTGCCTTTGTTTCTTGAAGCACTGTTCCTTTTCCTGATGCCTGTTTGTGTTTCAGGGATGGGACGCCAGGCAACCAGATCGTAACGGAGAGGTTTGAGGTGACGTGGGAGAGCGTGATGGTCAGCTTGCACAACGCCATCGTGCTGAAGTTTGACGGCCGTGGGAGCGGCTTCCAAGGCACTAAACTATTGCACGAGGTTAAGAGGAGGCTGGGCCTTTTGGAAGAGAAGGACCAGCTGGAAGCTGTCCGGTGAATCACACTGTTCTTGAAGAGCGTCTTGAAGAACTTAAACTAAAAGAGGGGAGGTTTAGATTAGATGTTAGGAGGAAATTCTTTACTCAGAGGGCGGGGAGGCAGTGGCACAGGCTGCCCAAAGAGGTTGTGGATGTCCCATCCCTGGAGATGCTCCACACCAGGTTGGATGGGACTTTGGGCAGCCTGATATGGTGAGAATGCCTCTTCTCAAGGCAGGGGCTTGGAGCTGCATGGTCTTTAAGATGCCTCCAACCCAAGCCATTCTATGATTCTGTGAACTTAATTAATTACTAATAATTACTCCAAGGCTGGCATTAGTCCTGCTTCCTTCGGCGGTATGTAGGGTAGAGCAGGAAGGAAGGACAATGTAATCCCGTGGCTGTGATCAAGCAATGGCATGTGAGAGAGGGAGCTCGTGCCAGCCTGTGCAGATGGAGGAGAACGAACTTAAAGAGCTAAATTAGAGCACACTTATCTGTGTCACATGTTCAAAGCCTGTTTATTTTTAGCTCTGTACAGTCATACAGCTGCAAACAAGCTGGAATATCAGCTCCTAGATTAATTTTTCGCTGGACTCGCAGTGGGAGAAAATGTGCCTCTTTAAAACTTCACACTTTTTTACAGACTTTTTTTTAAGTGTGAAATCCTAAATATCAAGTCCTGTCATATTGTTAGATTTACTCTGAGCACAATCACACTAAAAACACCACCAGCGTAGTGCAATAGAAACAGCTTTATTATGCCTTTCAGAGGCAGGGCTCTGCAGTGTCGAAGGGAAAAGTGTTTTTAATTCATAGTTTCTCCCCTCATATTCTAGGACAATGCTGAAAGAGCATTACATCGATAAAATGCGAGTTGGTGTGTTTGGAAAGGTAACTTTTTGCTCTTATTCCTCTGCACTGCTGTGGTTGGCTGATGAGGTTAAGCAGCTGAGCTAAATGATTATGGTTTTTGTTATTATTTATTTTTGACATAGGCTGCTTCTTGCTCAGAGATGCTGCTGATGAAAGCTTTTGTTTTATCAGTACATTCGTCAATGTGTGTAAATTAACTTCTGGGTGCAGAAGGTGACAACTTGCCAGAAAAATGCTGCCAACATTAGTTACTTTTTCCCTTGCAAACTTTCATTTTCCTTGCATCCCTTAAGGCCTGTGGGTGTGTGGGCAGACCTGGCTCGAATTGTACAAATGTTCAACAGCAGTTCTGACCTCTGAGCTGACTCACATCCCAGCGTGTGCCCGGCTGGGAAACAGCAATTGCAAAGTACACACAATTTGAAATGAGCACGGGACTGCGAGTAGAAACTGTTTGTTGTGGGAGATACGGGCTTAGAGTGAGCGGTGAGAGCTGCACTTACAGCAGCATCTCTGTGGGGAATTGTTAACAAACTGACAGCAGACACCAAAATTATGATGTCCATTTTAAAAAAGGAGGTGCTGAGATGATATTTTGGAGAGCAGACCTACAGCCGTGTAGTGCGTTAAGAAGGGGCAGGCTCAGGGGCACACAACCCTTCTGATTCAGGAGAGTGCAGCAAGTGCAGAGCTCCTCCTCAGCCATGGCTGTGGTCCCTTGTACCCTCCTTCTCCAGGACCAGGTGCTGAGGGCTCTGTAACTGCCAAGAAGCTCCTGCAAGGTCTCTAGTGCCCTGTTCTATACCCAAAAGCATCAATATGTCACTGCATGACTGCTGATGTCCCTCTCCTGTTTGTGTTCTAGGACTATGGTGGCTACCTGAGCACTTACATGCTTCCAGCTGGCGAAGAAAACCAGGTGTTTGCATGTGGAGCTGCTCTTTCCCCACTGACAGACTTCAAACTCTATGGTAAACATTATCCTGGAGCCCACAGGCTGCCTCTCTGCAGATGATGTGTCTGTCCTACCCTTACGCAGTGTTCTTCTCTTTCTTTCCCAAGATCCTGATAGTTTTCTCAGCTAGCTGTAAAGACTATAAACTACTTTTACCATCCAACCTCTACCACCAACCTGTATTGAACATTATTCCTTCTTGCCTGATACATCCCTCCATGGGAGCTGCAATGCAGTGCCCATCCTGTGGTGGTGATCCCCCTGGTTCTCTCCTGATGATACCCCATGCACACAGTGGTCCTTCCTCTCAGGGTCACCACTTCCCTTTGCACTAAGTGAAATCAGAAAGCCAGGGGTATTAAACACTGCAGTTATCCCTGAGAGCAACAGGAGCTTGTAGTTGATGGAGTCAGCTGCTTACGAAAGGGACAAACGTGACACTCCTCCTCTTGTATCTCAGTTGCAGTAAGTAAATAAAAAATAGTTCTTCTGCTACTGATAGACATAGTGATGATGAAAGCCTGTGGTATAGTCCATATCCTGATTGTATTTTCTAAAACTTTTAGAAATAAATCTATTAAAGCTTTAGTAGAAAATAAGCACTTTTTTAGCATCTGTAGTATTTGGCTTAGAAGTGCCAGTGTACTCAAATATGACTGAATGCTTTCTTTATTTCTTTTCAAGCTTCAGCATTTTCTGAAAGATACTTGGGTTTGTATGGGATTGATAACAGAGTGTATGAGGTAAGTGCATGGACACTGCATCTCATAAAATGTGAAAGGGGTTTTAACTCTTCCTCCTTGTGTTCTCTCCTGGGAAAGGAACAAGAACACGCAACAGACTGACCAATAAAACTCTCTGTACTTAAGAGGCAGAAAGGTATCATTAAGTCTACTTACAGCCTTGTCATCTTCATAAGTAATAATGGTTACTCTTTTTTTTTATTGATTAGTCTTCATGTCCACCTCTCTACATTGGGTAAATATAGATATTTCAATTTAACCTATTGAAAGAACTGAGGCTTAGAAACTCAGATGTAGCCATATAGTCACAACCTCCATCCAAGTTCATCCCAATGATCTTATCACTTTGTTACCCTCTAAGACATAAATTTTGGCCCATTTTCGTGAGGCAGATAGCTCCCTGAGCCTTGCAGTGGAAGCTTTTTCATGGCTATCTAGATTCTGAGTTCATTGTCTCTCAGATTTTGCATGGACGATCTCTAGTTCATGTTAAATTCTTTTTGTTCTTTTAGGAATTTAAAGGCAGATCAGTAGCAGTGAAAGCAAGCAAAAATATTGAAATAAGAAATTTAATAGAAATTAGAACTTTGAATTGCCACTTGTTCTTTGTGTGTTGAAAAGTTGGCCTTATCAAAGAGCAGACTTGGGCCTCTTCAGGGTTCTTCTTGGTTGAGTGACCTAGGATAAAGCACTGAAGGGAAGTGGAGCCAAACAAACTGGTTTATGCTCAAAGATCACCTCCTCAGGAGCTCAGGAGCATCCCAACAAAAGGAAGTCAGGCAAAAATGCCAGGAGGTAAGGATGGATGAACAGGGAGATCCTGGCCAAAAGAGGAAACACAACTCCCATTTTTATAAAGAGAAAAAAGACTTGGGGAGCTACAAGCCAGTCAGTCTCACCTCTATGCCAGCAAGATCATGGAGCAGATCCTACTCGAAACTGTTTTAATGCACCAAAACAGAGTTGACTGGGAACAACCAGCATGACTTCTCTGAGGGCAAATTGTGCCTGACAAATTTGCTGGCTTTCTGCAATGTGGTGATAGTGTTGGTGGAAAAGGGAAGAGCAACTGACACAATCTGCCTGACTTGTACAAAGCGTTTGACATCATTTTGCATTACATCCTTGTCTCTAAATTGGAGAGATACAGTTGTGATGGACCCAGTGCATAAGGAATTGGCTGGATGGTTGCACTCAAAGAATTGTAGTCAGTGGCTCTGTGTCCAAATGGAGACCAGTGATTCTCTCCTGTTTTGTGCTTGCATTCAGCTCTGGAGCCCTCAGTACAAGAAGGACATGGTTCTGTTAAGAAGGTCCAGAGGAGGCTACAAGGATGCTCTGAGGGCTGGAGCACCTCCCCAGTGGGGATAGGCTGAGAGAGCTGGGGTTGTTCAGCCTGGAGAGGAGAAGGCTTTCGGGAGACTTCATTGCAACTTTCAGTACCTAAAGGGGCGTACAGGAAAGCTGGGGAGGAACTCTTTATAAGGGCATGTAGTGATAGGACAAGGGGTAATTGCATTAAGCTGAAAGAGGGTGGATTTAGATTGAGCGTTAGGAAAAAAGTCTTCACAATGAGGGCAGTGAGACACTGACATAGGCTACCCAGAGAAACTGGGTGCCCCATTCCTGAAGGTGTTAAGGACCAGGTTGTATGGGGTTTTGCACAACCTACTCTAGTGGGAGGTGTCCCTGCCCATGACAGGCAGGTGAAACTGCATGGACTTCAAGGTGCTTTCCAACCTGAACCATTCTATGATCCTGTGATTTGGGATTATCTGCTAGACAACAGCTTGAGCTCACTGCAGGGCATTGCACTCCTCCAGGCACGGCTCCTAACTGATACACATCTACATTATGCAGTTGGACCACAGATTGCTTAAGGAATAAGAATTGCTCCTATTCTGTGAACCACCCGTGAAGTTTATCAAAATCATATCAATAGAGACCAGGTGTAGACCCCAAAAAGCCTGTATTGTCCCATGGCAAGGTGCAACTGAAGAAGCATCAATCAGGGTAATAGGAAGGAGAACAGAGTGCAGGGTACATGCATGCACTGTCAAGAAACTTGGATATCATGGCTGAGAGGATGAGAGTTAAGTTCAAGGATATCAGGATGATCAGAGTCAGCTCTTGCAAAATTAGTAAATACTCGCTGAGTCCACAGAGGCTGTAGTATTTGCAGTCACTCCAACTAGTAGGTCCTTTGTGCATTTGGGAGTTGGCTGGAGACTAAAGATTCACAGCAGTAAATACTTAAGAACCTCCTTTGGTCCACCTAAGCTCATCAGTGCCATCTTTCAAACCGTACCAAAGTTACTGCAGCTCACTGAACCTGCTTTAGCACGTGCAGTTAGGCTTCTTTTTGTCAGTGCATTTTATTCACTTTGGAATATTCCCTTGGACTTTTTCCACGTGTTCTACAGTTGAGGCTTTTGCTGAACATTAAAGTATTAAAATAGATGAGGGTCTCTGACCTCTTCCTGCTGCTAGTGCAGAGCGTGGAAGGAGCAGTGGAAGTCTGTTTTACCTCTGGAGTGATGCAAGTGGCTGAGAGAATATGCTGTGCTGGTGTCTGCTTGTTATCCATGTGAGGGAGCACCAAATGGAATTAAGTGCTTCTGCTCCCCCCATATGAATTGCTAATTTCTTGCAAGAGTTTTAATCTTATTGCAACCTCTACCTTCACAGATCACCAGATTAGAACACAGAGTCTCATTACTGAAGGAACAGACATTTTTGATCATTCATGCTACTGCTGACGGTAAGTTAGCCCATCACTTGAGTTCGTTATGTATTTGAGATGGCTTTGATTTTTCTTAATTAAATTTGCCTCTTTAATGATTGTAATCTGTTTCTACAGAAAAAATCCATTTTCAGCATACTGCGGACCTTATCACACACCTAATTAAGGCAAAGGCTAATTACAGCTTGCAGGTACAGTATGTGTTTCCTTTTTTCATATTTGAACAGTTATTTCCCAGTCTGAACTCAAACTGCTGTTACGAAACAAGCTTCGAAAAGCCACTTGCAAATACAGCCTGGCAGTAGAAACAGAATCTGCTTATAATGTGTTCCCATGTGTTCATGTGCTAACTTGATATCACTGTTTTGCTTTGGACAGTTGTTGGACAGTTATTGAATTACAGTAAATTAGATTTTGCAAGGAGTGTCTCTAAGGAGTTGATGGCTGCTATCTTTCAGTGGGAACAGCAGGCTGAAATCAGGATGAATTACAGATACAAAGGGCTCTAAATTGAATCAGCTGGAAAAGTTAGGGGGATAAATGTTTCTCAGATCTGGCATCCCTGTGTGACACACACTGGTCAGAAAAGCCCCTCTTTCTGCTGAGTTACAGCTCTGATTTGCTGAACTGCCTGTATCTGTGCCAGTGATGCAACAGCTTCTAAAAGAAGCCCATCCACAGACAATAGAGATGGTCCCTGTTCTCTGCTACCTACAGAGCCACAGCCAGGAGAGTGCCAGCAGTCAGAGCTACCATGGCAGGGACTGCAGCTTGAAGTATAGATGGTTTTATTGCAGTGCCCAAAGCCTACTAACATTTCATCTACTGAATACCAGCTCCCTCTGGCTGCATTTCTGCAGTTTCACATGAGCTCCATCAGATTCCAAAGGCAGTAGGAACACAGACATTGGGGCTATGGGCCTGGAAGGGATTTGATGGCTGCTAAGAGGACTAAGGGTTCAGTGCACATTCCCAGTGAAGAAGTATTGGTGCTTTGGAGTTTGAAGGCAGCCATAGGGTAGGTGCTCCTTAAGGATTTATTGAGGAGCAAGTGGGAGAGATCAAGGATTTACACTGTGGATAGAAGCACTCAGAGCAGCTGCGGGAGCCCTCAGTCCTACCTGTAAGGATTCAGTCCAGCAGGCACATTGCCTTCCACTCAGTACCCCACTCTAGACCAACAGTGATGACTCTTGCTTTCCTTCACCGTGTGCAGAGGTTACTGACTTCTTACTGGGTGGTTTGGTTCTGTTTCTCTTGAACTTGTTCAGAACAAAATTAAATGCAATGCCCACCTACAAAAAACGTTCCTTTTGGTTCAGGCGTGCTCTCAGTGCACTGAATTAACCTGGGCCTTGTGGCATCCATGGGAAGACACAGGGCGACCAATGGGCTGAGTGCTCAGTTCCAACACGTCAAGCTTTTCACTGTGTATTTCCTTGCTTCTTTGCAGATTTACCCTGATGAAAGCCATTATTTCAGCAATCCAGCGTTAGAGCAGCATTTGTACAACTCCATTGTCAACTTCTTTGCATCGTGTTTCCAAGTTCAGGACAAACTCCCAATAGCTCCACTGAAAGAGGAGGAGGACGATGATTAACCCCTTGTGTCTGTGCTAAGCACAAGGCAGATCCCTCTAACAATATGCAACTGGATCATTTTCCTGAAGAAAGAGATGTTATGTTGTTAGCATGTATTTAAAGACAACTGAAAGCAGCTCCTCTGCTTTACTTGACAGCAACTCCTTCCTAGATGGAAGAACATTAAGCATGGTGAACTCAGCAGAAACTGCTGTCTGAAATTAACTCATCACGACCAACATCTTTTTCTTTTCTCCATTTTTTTCCTTTTTCTCTCCTTTTACTTTGCCACAAAGTGACTTCTGGTGTGAAAGTGGCAAAACGTTGGATTTGAAGGAACACCCCATGAAACCACTTTGAGGACTGGAAGATGTGATGTCCCTTTGCATTCAAGCAATCAAGCAGCAGCCCTGACATCCATCATTTGTATTACGTTCCTATAGTTAGCATCACACTTTGTCAAAGAAAATCTAACCTAATACACAGAAAAGATTATAGCACAGTTATTTTAAAGGACACTGATTCATGCATATTTGCCTGCTCTTTCCCATGATTAGAAGGTTTAGCATTGCTAAAGGACATACAAATTCAGTTGTATGAAGTGTCACTATAGTTACACTGATGTTTACTTTCCTGTAATTATTTCTGAATTTTTTATAGCTTTTACTTCTGTTTTCATTTGGTCTCATGCTTACCTTATTAGCTTCTCAGCTTGTTCTGGATGAGAAAACTATATGAGGAATTAACCAATCCTCTTTAGACCTTAGAGGTCTGGAGAAGCAATGAGGGTCAGGGTAACCAGCCATTAGAAAATCTGTTACACTCAACAAGGGAACCCTCAGTCTTATGTTCCTGGCATAACCCTTACTCACAAGATCGAGCATTTTCTGTGGCAGCCTTGAAAAATACACACATAAACAGCCTGAATCAGCTTAACATTGAGACACGTTTACAGTACTGAACAAAAATATGTGATGGTCATAACTTCTTTTGTTTTGTTTTTTATTTCTGGTTGGCAGCCTGTTGGGAGAAGGCTCGGTTAGGTTTTGGCAGCAAGGATTTGTGGCAGATACTTTGCAGATCATCTCATAGGGCCATTTAAACAGAACCAGTATGCTCAGTTTTATTGCACATGCTGTCTGTGGCTTAGTTTTATTCCAGGTCGATGATTAGCATTTGGTTCTCTCTTCTGCTCGCATGAGCTTTGCCAGGCATACTAGATTTAAAAAAAAAAATTAGGAACATCTTTTCCTTTAAAATATCATTTCTACATTGCGGTGCAAAGCAAGTTTTAAAACTTCTTGTGAAAATGTTGTAACTCTCAGAAAGAAAATCAACGCTCATCCATTGCCATTTTCCCACCTGATAAGAATTTTGGCTAGTGTCTCTCCTTGTAAAATACTCTGACCAAATGTACAGCCAGTATTAATACTGTATATTTCATTTTGTTGTATATAAAGGAGTGTAAGTCAGTTATTTGTCAGGTCCCCGACCCAATATTAGTCTTGTGTTCAGCATGCATGCGATAACTCTTCTTTGCTGATCAGGACTCTTTAGGAGTACTGGCTTGGAAATATAACAATTAATGTAATTTCTTTTCTTGTTTTGACAGCTTGAATGTCAATGCCGGTTTCTACTTTTTACATAGTACTGTGGGTAAGCTCACATCCTGACAGCAATGATGATGTCTCCATTGGTGTTCTTTAGCGTGTCTTTTTAGTTGCCATTATTTTAAGCTTTGAATGTTGGTTGTACTTTGACCATCATAAAAAAAAAATATATAAAAAAATATATATATACTGATAAACCACAGAAGTTACTTAGTTTGGTTTGATTATCCTCTTTAATTTACAGTGCATCGCCATTGTGTGAACAAGAACTGCGGTATAAACCTGCTTTATCCGGCAGAATGCCAAATAGACAATAAGAATGCTGCGTGTCCAGATTTTGCTACACTGAACAGGCTCAGTGGCCTCAAAATGAACTTGACCTGAGAAATGTTAACAATCTGCTCCGTCCACGATCTTTTGTAGAAAGAACTTTAGGATGTGGCATGGTAGTGTTTGTTCATTCATGGAATAAAACATTATTTTACCACCCCGGTTGCTACTTCTGTTATTTAAAGTACTTAAGTCAGTGTTGAGAGGCTGGAAGTGCAGTTCCTGGTTGAATTGAACCCAAACTCCAGATGCAGGTCAGCTGAATGAAAACAAGCCTGTTAGCAGATACCAAGCCATCAATGAACTATAGTAGACATTTTAATCTTTGTTGCCAGCAAACCCAGAAACGAGAAGCTTTAGTAGTGGCACAGGGCAGGCAGATTGCACTCGTACAAAATAGCTTTGCTAATATTTGGCTTTATTACCTAAATGTAACTAATATTTTTTTAATTGTCCAAACAAATCAAGCTCATACCCTCAGCTGGCATTTCTGGCTGCCATCATGTTCAACTGTAGCATCCCAAAGCAGGGTAGAGCTAATGAGCAGTGCCCTACTAATTCAGGAGGAAACCACAGAGGGAAAAATGAGCCATTGCTGGCAGCTAATTAACAAAGCTAGGCAGTCAGCCATGATTGTAATTGTCTGTGGGTTCAGGCATGGAGCAAACAAACCCATCCGAGTTCTGTTCGTACACTCATGCCAAGACAAAGCTGCATCTGAATTTTGGGAAGGAAGAGCGTGAGTGAAGGAGAAAGGATGCATGGGATGCTTACTGCAAGACCGGTGGAGGCTGCTGCTACCCATGGGGAGAAATGAGCATCTAATGTGGGAATCCAAGGGAAAGTTATTGGTGCTGGAGCCCACAGGGGGCTGTGCTGGTACCAGGAGAGGTGCTCTCCTATGGCTTTTGCTCTCTGGCTTATGTTGTCCCTTTGAAGTGCACTCAGCATGTCAGTGAAGTCACTGGATCTTTCTGTGTTACATGCATGGTCCAAGGGCACATCTGCCCTCCTTGGGGCTGTAGAATATCTGCCAGGTGTGCCTCAAAGAGGGTGGGGATGAGGACTCTTTCCTGTTTGCCCCGAATAAATGCCCTCACTTTTAGTTCTCCTTACCTGGACTTCATACCTGCTTTCTATTTGATAAAGAATAAGAAAAGGCAAAAAAAAACATATATATATATGTATTAAAGAAAAAAAAAAATGCACACAATGTTAGTTACAGACTCCTTAATCATTGCCTCACACCACCTACTTAACAATCTGTATTTTCCTTTCCCTGTTCAGGCTCCAGCTCGAAGGCTTCCAGCAGAGCTCAGGGGACTGCATCTTCTTCCCTCTTCACCTTTCTCTTTTCCCAATTCAGCCTGGTTACAATCTGAAAACAAACCCAGCCATCCCCTGGCATACTGAGGAAACAAATATAAAAAGAAGCTTGATTAGTTCTCCCAATTAGTCACAACCAGATTCAGTTCTTTATTTTGACAGAAAATTCATGCTTGGCCAGCGTTCTGCTTGTTGCTTTGTCCTTTTCTAGGAGCTCTCCTGCTGCCAGATTTTGGAAGAGAATTTCTGCCCCTCCTCTTTAGAAAGCAGCCACAGTAGAGAGGACATAGGGCTGCTGCCCTCCCTGGGCTCCCCTTGCAAGACTATTAGATGCAGGAGGTGGGGAGGGTAGGGTCAGATCCCATGGGGCATTGGTTCATCCAGTCCTCCTCTCACCTCTCCAATGGAGACGGGGAGTTCTTAATTTAGAATCTTTTTAATGCCAACAGAACAATAGAAAGACCATCACTTTGTGCTGGGGTTGTCTACTACAGGCCTCTGCTGAGCACAGAAATCAGCATGGGCAAGGGATGGCACTGGTGGTTGTCCTTGTAGCACCAAGCACCACAGAGGGCTGGATGTGGTCAGCCAAGTCCCCCACCTAACAGAAAATACAGACTTCTTCCTTAGAAACAGTCAGATGGCTTCTGGGTGTGCTCCATGTGCTGCTCCAACCTGCTCAGGTGACCCCCAGAGGTGCCTTCTGACCCAAACCACTGTGTGATTCTATAACACCCTTTCCCTTGCCACAAGAAGATTACTTTGGCTGCGCTCTATCTCCAAAGTAATATTTCTCCTGGAAAACGGATAGGAGCAATTCCTCAGGCTTGAATCCCAATCCTGACACCATTCCACCTGCATTTTAGTCGTAATGTTGCATCCTTGGGCTACCAGGCAAGCGTGCATGTGGAAATGTTTTGATCTTCGCTATCTTCTGGCATTCTCCACCTATTTCAGCCCCAAAGAGGGGGGTTACACATCTGGTTAGCATGGTAGGAAATCTAGTTATGCTTTTGAGAGGGAAAGAAGCAAGCAACATCCCAGCTTTGAGTGGAAACCTAAACCAGCAGTGTGTGCATATTTTTCATCTTTATCTGCTCTGTGCAAAGGGCATCACTTCTTTAAGAGACATTTTGTTGTGGGCAGAAACCCTGAAAACCTTACATTAAAGCCTTGTCCACCACACAGGATTTTCCTGTGATCCAGCAGACTTCTGGTTTTGCTGCTGTGATTCTCACAGTTGCATAAATTGCAAGGCTTTTGGGATAGGGGAAATTTTTCTCGCTTACTGCAGTGGCAGACTTCAGGCAGCTCATTGTGCAGAAGTACAACAGAGACAGAACCTCAGTCTGAACTCCTCCAAAGCGATCTGCAACCTCTGGTTCTCTGGGTAAAGAGGGGAAAAAAACATTCTGAAAGCAATGGGAGCAAGCACAAGGGTGAGAAGCGAGACATGGCACCTCCTCTCATCCAAGCAGGGAGGGAAAGCAAGCAAAGAAAGTATTAAAGACAAATGATTTTTGAGAAACTAAGCAAGCCTACAGTTTTCTACCAAATCCCTTTGTGCAACTGTGACCAGAGCACACACGCTTGTAGTCTGAATTTATTGTACTTCCACAGAGATGGGAAAGCTTCTGAGGAGTAGGATGCCATCTGCTGCTTCAAGCAGTTATTTCCTTGCTTCCCATCCCTTCCCAGCGTGCAGCCTGTGCCGATGGGGGATATCTGGATTGTGTCTGGATCATTTGCAAAGCAAAAACATTCTCATGCATGAAACAAAATTTGCCTGGGTGATAAAAAGCCGAGCACGGAGTTTAATCTCATAAATGACAAAGAAAAGCTTGTATGCTGCATGAGGCATCCTGGAGAAGGTGGCTGATATTTACCCATGGAACACTTTGAAAGCAAGATTGGGTTCTATGTTATTTCCAGCTTCAATCTTGCTATTAATTCTGCATCCTCCGTTGTCAAGGAAATGGACATCTCCACCTCTGCAATGTCCCAGGACCTGAAATACAGCCTCAGTTTATCTTTATAAAATCTGTGTAGTGAGGAGCAATTCAAAACACACTGCCAGCTCTTGGGATTGGAACTTCAACCTGTGAGTAAGCTCTTTGAAGCCCAGTTATAGACACCAGTCCTACCCAGCTACACGATGGAAGAGAACGGGGGGAACTGCGCACCACCAGCACTGGCACTCTGGCAGCACTAAGTATCAAGCTGGGCTCGCTGCGCTGCCTAATCCATAATTTATTGGGCTTCATAAATATCAAAACATACCGCAGCTGTTAGTACTTCAGTGCTAAACCCACAAATATTGCTTCAATTATTCAGGAGCTCATTGCAGGAACGAGTCAGCAGCTTGCAAGGTGCAATTTCAGGAGGTATCCATTACTCGAGAGCTGCAGCAGTGCAGTTGCTAGCTGTGTCCCTGGGGCAGTTGGGAGCACCAAAAGCAAGAGGAAAAATTTCTTCTCTCTCTGAAACAGCCCCAGTGCCCCATGCACAGAGGTGTGCAGGCAGCCCAGGGCAGTGCTCATTCCCACTCCTGGACCCCTGCATTCCTGGGAGGGGTTTCCATTGCAGTGTTCACTCTAAGGGGCTGCTGCCAATCCCAAAAGTTATATTCTTAATTTTGTATTTCATGCATGATACAAGCTGCATTTGCTGAAATGATGAAGCCCGCTGGTTTGATTTTCCCTCCACTGATGAACCATCATCTGAAGCCATCCCTCAGTGATGAAGAAGCCATCATGGCCTTCCCCTCCATCTCCTAGTGGTATTTGCATGCTGAAGACAAGTTTCAATCACAATCACTGATTCCATCACAATGATCATGCACTGCTCTGCTGATTCTTAAAGTAATGGCCTTAAGTTACACCAGAGGAGGATCAGATTGGATATTAGGAGAAATTTCTTCTCAGAAAGAGCAATAATGCACATGGTTGCCCAGGAGGTGGTGGAGCCACTGTCTCTGGAGATGCTCAAGAAAAGGGTAGGTGTTACAGTGAATGACGTGCTCTAGAGCAGTCACAGGTGTGGGTTGCACTAGCTGATCTTATTGCTCTTTCCAACCTTAATGATTCTATGACCATTCCTAATTTATGGGCCAATACATTTTTCCACTGTTGAAATGGAAGGCTGAGCTGAACTATATGAGACAGCAAAGGTGCCACATGAAGAGCTTGATGAGGAAACAGAAAAGGGAAGCAAGTCTCCATGGGTCCGTGGGGACTTTTCCTGAGCATGAAATGCAGCACAGGAACCCCAGGTTCATTAAGGTTGGAAAAGAGCACGAAGGTCATCTAGTCTGATTAGCAGCACATCATCACCATGCCCACTAACCATGTCCTGCAATGATTCACACACGAAGCGAGCAGGACAAGATTAGATAAAATGTTGAACTTCAGCAAATCCCATTTGAGGATTTGATCAAAACTTTGTAAATTAAACCCAAATTTATTTTCGTTTCCAGACACTAGAGACCTACTAGACCATCTTGATTTAATCCATCGCTTGAGAACTGGGAACCTGCTATCCTGTAGGTGTTTAAACATGGTCAGATCTGTCTGAAGGCATCCCAGGTCCCCAAGGTCCCTCTATTTCTCTAAATAGATGACAGCTTCCTGGCCCCATGAATTTTGCAAAACGGAGCAAAACAAAAGGAAACAGAAAAGCTTTACATGTTCCACCTCTATTAGAGCTCTGCAGCAGGCGGAAGGGCAGCCCAGCGGGGAAGGACACCTGCTGCCAGGCAGGGCTCCTGCAAGAGAGCAGCATGAAATTTTCATGCAAATTTCCCACCAGGGCCTCTTGAATAAAGCTCCAGATTTCCCTGCCCTTAATGAATAAAACACTTGGCCTCGTTAGCGGACACTCCAGTATGAGGGCAGCGAGCATCACCTCAGCGAGCTGCTGAGTTGACCAAAGAAATGACATTACTAGAGATGAACATTGCTCTTAAGGCTGTGCTGAGGAAGACATGCAGGATGCCTTAGCTCATAATGTCACACGCAGTGACGCCACGTGGGAATAATTGAGATGTAAGTGGTGCTCAGGCACGAACTGCAGAAGGATTTTTTTCTCCTTTATTAAGCTAACAAACTATTTGTGAACCAGTGAAGCTCATCAACCTTTTGAGGATTTTTGCTCAGTAGAAGTGTTTCCCAAGCCTTTTGGGAACAGGTGTTTTCTTCAAACAGGCTCTGGAAATGATCTCTTGATACAGCCGTGATAAATCCAGTACCACTGGACCAGTGGATGTTGGTCTTCAGATCTCATTTCCAGTGACTGATTCACTTACCTACAAAGCAGGACAAGAGGACATTCAGGGTGGGAATAGTCGCTGCTCACATCTCCACAGCCAAACCATTGACACTGAGGTGCTTTAACTCTTTCTCCAAAGGTGGCTCTGAAGGTTATCATAACACTGAGAAAGGATGCACAATGTTTACAAGAGAAAGGCAGCATTTTGACAGAGAAAGACAAACCTTTTGAGCATGCTACTTTAAAGGACTATTCATATGGTTGTAGGCACCCCAGCATAGACCAAAGAGCATCGTGGATGTTCCCAAAGGCTACAGCAGTGGTATTGTGCCCCAGTGAGCTGCAGGAGAGGCACTTCAGTCAGTGCCAAATGAGTGGACATACCTTGAGAAAGGCTTCCTGATGCAGTGCTGCACATTGTGATGTTCCATAAGCAAGGACCGCAGTGCTGAGCAGAAGCAAGGGAGAATCACTGGAAAGAAAAGTGATCGCACCTCTGCTCTTTCCATTACGATGGAATAATAAACCCACGTCTCCTCAGTACTGATCACCTGCACAAACATCAGCAGTATGTTTGGTTGCACCTGCCCCATGCTCTCCCTGCCACGTAGCTCAGATCTCACAATTCTGAGCAGGGGATTCTCAGCACTGTCTTTACTGCAAATGCTCAGTAAATTCGGTGCATATGCGTGGGGTCTAGCTGTGATCAAGGAAACATAAACATGGAAGGCTTGCTGCTAGAAATACGGTGTCCTTCCTAAAATACAGACAAGCAATTCCCAGGCTTTCATCAGTAGATGAACATATGGAGGATGTCTGCTTTTAAATCGCGTAACTTTCTCACTTTGCAGAGTGATATAAACAGCAGCTTTTCTCCATACACCCCTGGCAGCTTCACTGCAACAATATATAGAGGGAGGGAGAAGAGGCAAGCCCCTGTCTGTCCTCAGCCCAACACCTCCCTGCACACAGCCAGCTGGAGCAGATGAGCACTCAGCTCCTTAAAGCATACCAAAACCATCCATTACTGTTGGATTATGTTTGTTTAACAGCTTGGTTGTTCTGGGTTATGTGGGTAAGTGTCCCTGCTGCTGTGATGAGCTGCATTCGGCAACTCCAGTCCCAACGGGCTGCAGTTGTTTGCTTTGTTAGCACAGTTTCCCAATGTAAATGTTGTCTTCAGGAGTAGGAATAATAGAAGAAATATATATATATAGACATGGATTTGAGCACAATTCTTTCATTTGAATAAACACCAGGTTAAGATCCACAGTAACTTGGTCCTGTTGTGTCATGGCCCAGAAGATCACAGTCCAGAAGTGGAAATGAATCAATTCATGTAAGAACAAAGTCCCTCAAATGGCTGATGAAGCCCCCAGGAGCAGTTAAATAAGGAAGTGGGACATTTAGCTGTGCATAGAGGTTGTTGAGAAGAATGGTGAATATCAGCTTTGCCTTTTCTTATGTGTTGTTTCAGCCCTGGATTTGTTCCCTGTGGGATCTCTCTGCTCCCAAAGCTCTGAACAGCTCATGCCTCCATTCCTGCAGACAAGAGATCCCAAAATGTTGCACAGGGACTGGCTCTGCCCCTTGTGCCATCCTGCTTCTCCAAGGCCAAGAGCCAAATATATGACTGGTGTCTTCTCCTTGTTCCACACTGCCCTTCCAATAACCTGAAGAGGTGGAACACAAAGATGTGGCCCAAGAGGCCTTAAGGACATCTTCCTAGGGACAGGAAGCACAGCTCAGCCAGCTCAGGTTCAAGTGGGAGCTAAGGCTCAGACTTGGGGCAATCCTCCCCCTCAAACAAAACAGCTTTGCCTAGCTTTGGAAGCAATGGAAGAAGGTGCTCTTCTGGGAGCTAAAGAGTGTTTCACAGCTTGAATCACTGTGTTGTATGAGACATAATTAGGCATTTAGAAGAATTAAGTGTTGAAAAGATACCATGTCTAGAACTGAGAGAAAAGGAAAAGACATGAAAACTGCTGCCATGGGGTTCTTATTTCTCTGCTTATTTTCTTCCTCTCTGTGTTTTTCAAACGGCAGGACTGCAGTAAGAAAAAGAGGAAAAGGAAAGGAGAGGAGAGGAGAGGAGAGGAGAGGAGAGGAGAGGAGAGGAGAGGAGAGGAGAGGAGAGGAGAGGAGAGGAGAGGAGAGGAGAGGAGAGGAGAGGAGAGGAGAGGAGAGGAGAGGAGAGGAGAGTCCACAGAGAAAGCCAATTAGACATTATTTCAGCTATGAGTCCATTAACTCTTTGCAGCCTCAATGTTTGAAAGCAGCACCATGGAGGAGATGCGTGTGGGCAGCTCTCTGGGGAGCCAATATCAGGCTTCAGCAGCCTGCTCCCTCCTGGAGGATGAGATCAACTTTGTCACATTCATGGCTAACCAAAATGCCTCTGAACAAAACTGGATAAAACAGATCACAGGGTCATTCATGCTCTTTGCTTTTTCCACACCGTTAATTCTCTCATTTGCATGAGAGTTTCAAGGTGAGCCTGTGCTTGGAACAAATCTCAGCCTGTGACATTGAGACAGGAGCTGACAGCCACAGCTGGGTTTTCTCTTTGCAACACTGCAGGCATTTTGTGTTTGCATCTCTATTTGCAATGGATGTGGGACATGTTCCATGTGTGCCCCGAGACCTCTCCTTGATGAAAACCAGCATGGTGAGTGGAGATCAGAAGGATAATCATTTCAGAAACTTATTCTTGATCTGGGCTAGTGAGGATATGGAAGAGCAACCAAGCAGTTGTTTCTATCCTTCTGAATCATTCCCAGCCTTACATGGCCATACTGGCTGCCATTGCCTTGCAATCCTTTATGGCACAAGCATGCATCTCCCATGGCATTGGTGCTGTGACTGTGGGTTTCACACCAGCAGTGTCCCTGTGCAAAATTCAGTGCTGGCTGTCCTCAATTCTGACCATCACACATAGGTGGATGTGGCTACAGCTGGGTGTAGAAGGACTTCAGAATGGTGGGGAAGACTTCAGTCCTCATTCCTTTATGCAGGAGCCAACATTTTGATTGCTCCAGCCAGCAGAATGTGGTTTGTTTGTTTCTGTTTTATCAGAAAGGCTAAGTAACTCATGGAGCTGAATTCAGCAAACACCACACAGTCAGCCTCCTAGGAGCCACTCTGCTTCACGCAAGAGAAGAGAATACCAGTATGGAGAGGGGACTGCTGACCTCCAGGCTGGGACTTTGAGGATGCTCATGTTACCCCATCTCTCTGTTTGGGGACTGGATTTGCCTGACTGTTATCTGGAAAACCCCATCGGCACCACATTTCAAACTGCTACTTCATGGCCTAGCAGGCAGCTGGAGGAATGCCATGAAAATGTCCTCCAAATCTTTGCATTCTCCAAGAGACTGAAGGGAAGCACAGGACAGCCCTGGGACATGCTTAGTTGGGCATGGTGGTGATGGGTTGGCAGCTGGACTTGATGATCTTAGTGTTCTTTTCTAACCTTAATGATTCTATGCTTCTTGCTACTCTGCCTCCTGCCACTTCCAATGTTCCCTTCACTTGCTTGCACTAATCCCAGCTGAAGGTCACATCTGACTCCTAAAAATCCCTTGGCATCTTTTCATGAGTGCCCACCAGCATTTCAGGGGCTTAGCACCTTCTGAGTGAACCTCTCTGACTCTTTCTTTCTGATCAGAACCAAATCCTGCCCAAATTTCACCATAAGGCATTAGTTGTTTATCTAATATATGACCTCT
The DNA here is from genome assembly GCF_023343835.1 of Lagopus muta. Taxonomy (NCBI): domain Eukaryota; kingdom Metazoa; phylum Chordata; class Aves; order Galliformes; family Phasianidae; genus Lagopus; species Lagopus muta. The sequence goes on from NC_064439.1 coordinate 7,848,228, forward strand.
GCTATTATTGCTACATGCTGCTGCCAGCCATGGCACTTTCCAATAGGATTCCAATACGATTACAGTTGGATCTGCAATCTCAGCCCGAACTCCCCCATCCCACAAAGATCATGGCAGTACACAATCTCTAGTTGCTGTACCAATGTCTTCTTATTGTTCTGACTACATCTTCTGCAATTCCATTACTGAATGAAGGACGTTTGCAATATAAATGAAAGAAGAAAAACCAAAGCCCACATATTATCTTCCTTGTGCACTTATGGAATGAAAGCGTTATTACAGTAGAGAGGAATTAAGCTGCGATGCTGAGTCTTTGTCTCACTGAGGATTTGCTGAGTAGTAATTAAGAGAAGCACTTTCTGTGTAAGAGGGTTTCTTCTGCTGCAGAGGAAGGAAAAACCTTTCTGCTTATTTTAATCAGGCTTTGATGGATTTGAGCTAATTGACTGCTAGAGTGTTTTAGCATCTTCCTGTTGCAGATCTCCTGTTAAGTGCAGGGTAACCCTGGCTTGTTCATTGCAGTCAGAGGGAAACCCTTTGACGAGAGAGGTGGGGAGGAGAGAAGAGATAGGATGAGAGATATTGGCCTTAAATTGCACCAGAGGAGGTCCAGGTTGGATATTAGGGAAAAATCCTTCTGAGAGTGTTAATGAAGTGGCACAGGCTGGCCAGGGAGGTGGTGCAGTCACTGTCCCTGGAGGTGTTCAAGAACCATGGAGATGTGGCACTGGGGAACATGGTCAGTGGGCATGGTTGGGATGGGTTGGGTTTGGACTTAATAATTTTAGTGGTCTTTCCAACCTCTAATAATTCTTTGATTCTCTAAGTATCTGTGCATAAATAAAGGTAGACTGGGCTGACAAAAAGGTGGGAGGATCAGTCCTGAATCTGGACACATTCAATTGCAAAGCTCTTCACGTGCATTAAGGAGGCAAATGAACTGGTGATACTGAGTGCGCCACTGCATGTGCATCCCTCACGGGAGCGATGAAGAGGGAACCACATCCACCAGGTTGCTAATGGCCCAGCAAAATGCTCCAGAGTTATTGAGATTAAAGCCCTGAAGCATGGGAAGAGCTGAGAACAAGCTTTGCTTTTATGTGAAGCATAAACAAAAGTTGAAAAAAGAAAACAAACAAACAAAAAGAAACAATCAAGCCCAAGGTTACTGGCCAATACATGTGATTTTAAAGGCTGAATTCCTGACTTGTTTATAACCAAGGCTGACTCTCTTTGAGTTACTGCTTAAATTACAGTCTTGCTCTGAAAGAGAATATATCCACCTCTCAACACCAGCAACAAAAAATGTTGCTATTCACAACTCATTGGAGCTGCTAGAAGAAAGTAAGCGCTGCCCGTAAATAAGCTGCCTCAATAATTAATTGCCAGCACAGAGAGTACAATAGAAAATCTCCAGAAATAAGTTATGGCAAACACAATTTCATACTAACAGTGTATGAATGGCTTTAAAAAGCCAACAAAAGCAGATTCGGGGAGAGGTAAAACACCACCAGTCAACCTGTCTCTGCTTTCTCAGTGGGAGATCTCATCCTGTTTGACATTAGATGAGGCAGCACATAGCCTAGAAAGGAACCCCCAGAAGCATTCAGTGGCTGGCAAAGGGAAAAAAATGGATGAAAAGAATGAAGAGATGTGAGCAGGGGCTTGGAGAAAGGGGGTAGAGAAGATGGAGGAAGCAATGGGTGGAGGGGTGGGTGTGTGGATGGATGGATGGATGGATGAATGGATGGATGGATGGATGGATGGGCTGGTGAATAGCTGGATGGCTGGTTGAACTGGTGAATGGATGGATACAGTCCATGAGCATCGTCAGTAAGAAAAGCCCTGGTATGGAGGAAGCAACCACATGACAGCCACAAGCACTCTCTGCTCAAGAAATCTTCATCCAGCAGCTAAGGGAGGAAGAATCAATTCAAAGCTCACCTGCACTTGGGGAGAAACAGCAATGGAAAAAGAAACAGCAAGGAGAGATTATGAATAGAAAAGGTAGAGAAAAAATATGCATCCAAGTGAAATTTATAATTCCCCTGTAAATGAAAGAAGAGGTAATGATGCACATCAAACTAATCAAATTATACTGTAGACTGACTACTAGCTAATGAAATTGCTTACTTAGCATATGTTCACTGAGCTGCAACTGGCATTTCTCTGTACTAGCATTAGACAAAACTCTTCCCATCAGTAACAAGAAAATGCCACAGGGTAGAACTTTACTTTATACTGTACACATCTCCCAGTACAGTCAGGACACCATTCCGACAGGAAGAAAGACCTTCATGAAGCCTACAGAGAGCAACCATCCAATGGCAATGGCTGCTTTTTAGGAAAGGATTAGGGCTTGATGGCTGAAAATCCCCCACACAGGAGCCGGTGGCTGCTGGCAGACCGAACTCCTTGATTGGCTTCAGTTCATTTTTATGGAACCTTTGGGAGTATGATGCTGTCACAGCATTGAAGACCAACCCTCGCTAGGTACTGAATCACACCAAATGTTTCATTTGAAAGCAAACCTCATTTTAGATTTAGGAGACACTTGGAATTATTTTTCTCAATTATTTTTCTCAATTTTAATCAAGTAATGGATACGTATCAAATTATACAATTCTCATCACTTAAATCTTCAAAGTCTACAAATTTATCACCGATTTTTGGACGTCATTTTCTTGAATCTCTGCAACAAAATTGCACATAGTCAGAAAATGTGACTGAAGAGCTTTGCACCATGAACTTTTATCACTCTGCATTAGTATTCCAGGGGAAACATTCATAGAATCGTAGAGTGGCTTGGGTTGGAAGAGACCTCAAAAACCATTTAGTTCCAATCTCCTGCCATAGGCATAGTTACCAACCACTTCAGCAAAGTTCAGCTTGGTCTGCAGCCCAATGAAATAATACAAGGTAAGTTCAGCTTCTCTGAAACACTGATCCCACCACATATCTCCCCAACAAAAGTGTAGATAGGGAGGGAACATTGCATCAGGCTCAGAGGTTTTACCTACAGGACAGACACTGCAAGAGATCCCACCACAACCCTCAGGAAGCAGCACCAGCTTTCCCAGCCATGTTCTTCTGGCTGTCCACATTCATTGCCTATAGAGTAGTTTTCTAACACTAAAACTGTCACTTCTGTGTCAGCTGATCCTTGCGGAATAACCATCCCAAATCTACTGTGTTTTCCTGATGAGTGAAACAGTGCACACTCATAAAAGCCATAAAAAAACTTTGGGACAAGAGCTGCAACACCAAGCTGAAAGGCTTTGCCCTCAGCAGCTTTGCAGAGCCAGAAGTCTCCTCCTCCCACAGATTGATGTGCCTTCAGTCCCATCCCTTCAAGGTCACGTAAAGTTTTTTTAAGATGCGCTTGCCAAGTGTTGGGCAGACTTTAAAAAGAGCACTTCTCCAGGGCCCAGCACTCGGTAACCTTCAGCCTGCCTTCGTGTCTGATCCCCTGCCTCGATCCTATTACCATTGCTCACCGGGGAGAGCAGGCAGGTTTGAAGGAAGCCAAGTCTTCCAGCTTGTCAGCTCTGAAATATGCAGCCTGAGGCTGCCCAGCCTCTCACTATTTCTCTTTCAGCATGTGGGCTGAGGCTGCCGACTGCTCTCCCCCTCTTTGCTGTGCAGATAGATTTCTCTTTTGACCACTGCTGTTACAATAGGGGAGCTGCATGCAATGCAGGACATGGGCAGCTTTTAGCCTTACAAACACAGCCCTGATGGCTGAGGCACCTCGGGGGGATACAGGGAGCATGTCCCAATGATGGGGAGGGAAGGGAAGGGAAGGGAAGGGAAGGGAAGGGAAGGGAAGGGAAGGGAAGGGAAGGGAAGGGAAGGGAAATCACAGGAGGAAGAAGGAAAGGGAAAAGGAAGGAAAGGGAAATTGGAGTGTGGCTTTACTGCTGGAGAGATCAAGCATTCTGTGCAGGTGCATGTGTCATTTTTTCTTTCTGTTCTCCTTCTTTTCCCAGCCCTGACAAATTCCAGCCATTAGGGCACCATCTCCTTTAAGGAGATACAAGTTGAAAGCAGTTGCTTGCATAGAGTTATGTCCTGAGATGTCCTATGCAGCACAGCTGTGGAGTTACACATTGGAGGTCCCCAGAAAGCAGGTGTGCTGATCTCTGCTCTAGAAACCATCTCTTTCTCTCAGTGAACAGAGAGATGACATTAGTTTTTACCTAAAAGTGCCATCACTCGGGGTTTAAACAGGAAAACTCTGCTGGAATGGGCAGCCGATGGAAGCGCTCCCGTACTGGGTCTCAGCGCGGCGGCAGATGGCAGCAGAGGCCGCGAGGAGCGGAGCCGAGGACCGATAGGGATAAGATCCTCCGCAGGCAGCATCTTTCAGTTTATCCCGCAGGTTGCATCAACACAACGTGCTTTTGCATTTCTTTACGTAAGAAGAAGCCAGCTGGGCGTGGAGTTGGATAGCCAGAAGTTTCAAGGAATCAAAAACTGTCCCCAAAACTCGAATCAAAGCGAGCAAACGTGGTGCCCCCGGGGTGCAGTGTCTCAGGGTATTGCCTGGGGTTTGGCACTGTATGGGAACTGCTGATCACAGCCTGAAACTCTGATTGACCACCTGAGGCAAGCAATGAGTCAGCCCTGGGAGCACAGGTGAAGGCAATACACCTGTGCTACCAGGAAGGGGTGGAGCCTGGCTGCACCTCTCCTAGACCCCATTTAAGGGCTGACTGGAACTGAAGGAGGATCTCTTTCTGGAGATCCCTGTTTTTGGAATTTACTGCAAGCCTACAACACCGGTGAGCGTTTCCATTTATTTTGATTATCTTTCTGTTGCTGTAATCTTACTAATCCTAACCTTTGTACCCTTATTTATTGTACAAGCACACACAGGACAAACAACTAACTTATAAAAGACAAAAACCTGACTTTCCTATCAGCTCTCTGGGAAAGGTTCCCTCTTTGTCATAGCAGAGGTGCTCATTGCTGTGGAAGTTTATTTTGTTGTTGGAGTAACCCCCGCTCTCTATTGCAACTCCTTTTATTTTCCTTCTCTTCTGTTTTCATTTCATGGCTGTACTCTATTAGGAGGCCCTCCCTATTCCTTGTGGATATCAGCACTTAGTTGCAAAAAAGCTGTTTCAAGCTTTGAGTAATGCTTTACAGAAGCCTTGACATGACTGCAGAATTCAAGGCAATACCTTCATGAAAAAAAAAAAAAAAAGGTGCAATTATTACTGCATTGAGTCATAGAAACATTTCTAATGTTTTTTCATTGCACTTGTATATTTTAAGGTGTGAGCCGTGTGACAAGACGTAGACAGGAGCACTGTTTATTTTACATAAGGTGTATTATTAGATATAGTTTTCCACATCCTCAGAAATGCAGCATTAGGCACTGATGGGATGCATGCAGCGCATCCTGTCACTATGCAAAATCTGCTTCACTTGCTGCTCCCCCTGCACAAGCATCTCAATTTTTAGATGTAATCCATACAGATGGTGAACAAGCTGTGCCACTTGGGGACTGGGCATTGCCCTTGCTGGCTGCAGCACTGCACAGCCCAGGCTGTTAAATGTCTATCTAGCTATGTCAGAGACAGCAAAGGCTGCTGTAAAACTGGATGTGGGAGGAGCTCGGTGTGGGTCAATGAGGTGGGCTGCAGCCCTCCTGCAGCTAGTACAGAGGACCTGGAGTTCAGCACCCTCTTCCATGCCTGTGATTAGTAGCCCTGGAGACAGCTCTGGGTTGGTGAGATTTCTCCTGCAATGCCTTAGGGGTTGTTTTTCGCTCAGTATTCCAGAACAGCTTGTCACTGTAAGCCACTTCAGTGCAATGATTAATGACTACCTAATGATTACAAGGACTGTATCTCTAGACAAAATTCCCATTCCTGAAGACCACAAGAGCCAATTCCTGTCTTTTTGCAAGCAGGATCAGAGGGAGAAAATCCATGAACTAATTGTGTTCTAAGTGTTTGAGGCCAGGTGGGATGGGACCATGGGCAACCTCATCCAGTGGGCAGCAACTCTGCCCATGATGCAGGGGTTGGGTCTGGATGGGATTTAAAGTCCCTTCCAACCCAAACCTTTCTATGACTCTATGAATTTCCATACATTCTTCCTCACACTTTATGAAGCTGATTCTAGAAGATGGAAGCAGTGCTTTACACCTTCCTCAACAACCTCTGTGGCACACTAGGTGCTGCCATATTCTAGAACAGGCCTGTTACTCATTTGATTTGGTCTGGTCAAGGAGCAAGGTAAGAACATATTCCTGTTATGCCCTTGGCGATTTCCCCTTACTCCCTTCTTGAATCACGTGCTGAGTTGCTTCCACAGAACCTGACCATGCACAGTGGTCTTCAATGCTGATTTTTGAGCATCCTCACTGTTCCCCCAAGGGGAACCTCAAGCTTTGGGGCTGAGCACACCACAGCTCCTCATCTCCATCTCCCCCTCTGAAGGAGGGATTCAAATCAATCACACTGGAAGAGAAAAGACAAATTACTGCAGTCCATATTAATAGGCTGCTTATTAAACAGAGGAAAGCCTTTTCACAGAAACCTACGCAGACACACATCTGCAATTATCTTTTTAAATTCTAAATCAAAGCAAATTAGCAGTGTAGTGCTGAGCAGTAAACATGATTTGATTAGGCATTTAATACCCAGGATACAACAGGTTTTATTTCTGAAGAACTAAGTTACAGCAGTGAATTGTGCTTCCTTCATGCTATGAACAGCTCACAGCCCAACAGTGACAGCTCCATGCTCAGGGTCAAAAACCCAAAGCTCTCCTTTCTCTTGGCATGATACCTAGAAAGCATAGCAGCACTCGTATCCTCACCTGCAGTGCCAACCCCTCACCTTGTAGGAATTGCATGGACTCCTAATCTGGGTTCATAGTCACAGAAAAATAGGATGACTTGTGCTGGAAGGGACCATCCAGTTCCAAATGGAGTTGTAGGAGTTGTATCACAGAATCCAGGCTGGTTGGGGTTGGCAGAACCACCAGGGCCTTCTATTCTACTAGGGCCACCCATTTCAGGGCATCAGGATCACAGCCAGTTCCACCATACAACTGGTGAGCAAAACACAAGAGACAAAGTTGTGTCTTTGGGAGACTTGGCATACGATTGGGTAGCTTGTTAAATACACAGTGATATATCAATATTTAATGCTTGTTAGCTTTAAATATAAATAACTGCATTCTTAGAGCAGGGACGCTTGCGTCCAACAAGCATCTGGCATATCTAAAGTTGTGATGGTGTATATGGAAGCAATAAATCTCTGTTAATGAGCATGTTTGTAACCAGCTTGCATCTCACCAGCTTTCAGTTTGATCCCAATGCAAAGCAGGAGGCGAGCACCAGGAACTCAGCATTCTGCCAGGTGGCAGAGCCCAAGGACATCAGCAAACAAAACAATGTGGTGTGAGCAGCTGCTCCAAGGCAATGCTCTGCTGCTTGGTCTGGTCGCACCAAGTGCTTTGTTTCCAACTGTCCTAAAGGAAAGCCCTCTTGTATCCATGGATGACATGGTTTTGAGCAGTCACAGGCATGGGTTGGTATTTGGACTGGATGTTCTTTTTGGCCTTTCCAACCTTTTCTAATGTGATTCTGTGATTCGGTGCTGCCTTTATAGTTGGGGCATTTCTGCAGGAGCATCCCTCTCCTTGCATGTCCATGGAACTAACACTTCTCTCCTGCCTGTGATGAGTCCCAGCATCCTGAAGCAGCACCGAGGCGTGTGAAGCCTCCTCCATGATGCTCTTTGCCCCTTTCTGTCATCACCTCCTGCTTTCACAAGGGTCTGGTAATGACTGTGCAGGAGGAGATGCATCAAGGAGCTGCAAGCAGTAAATAACAACAAAGCCCCTGGAACACGTGCTAACTGGTAATTTATCACTATATTCGCCATAGAGAAGTAAAGCAAAGCAGCACCAGGCATAGAAGCAATAAAGCCAGAAATTGCAGGAATTTGACAAGCAGATCAGCCTAGGTTATTCAGGGTTTAGGTAAGCTGCAAGCATTCTGCAGCATTTCTGCAGTAATCCAGCAGTGCTGCTGTACAGCTAGGAACTTGAATTCCCTTTCCATTTCACCCCCACACCCCATGACTGAACGCAGTGGTATAAAATGTCTTGCTCCAACTTTGTTTCCTCAATGAGTTTCATTCCAATTAGTTCACTATTTGGTATGTTAATAATTCATTTTGCCTTCCTACTCATAAAGCCCCAATCTAGTTTCAACAAAATTGACAGTTTCTTGCAAAATGCTCCAATTTAAATGGAATAATTTAATAATGTCAGCTCCCTAAAGCTCCTAGCCTTACCAAATCCCAACATCATCTTTGGAGAGAGGGCATATTTTTATTCACTGCCTGGAAGAATGAGTGTGAAGCCTCCACCTTTACTTGGGGTTATCTTTGCATCTTGTAATTAGCACTGGAACAAGAACAGCAGCCCTGTGCCTACACCAGGCTCTCAACTGCTCCGTTACTGTGCTTTTCCATCACTGGTCTTCTCCATCGCTGGGTTGTTCCATTGTTGGGATTGCTGCATTGCTGGGCTTCTCCATCACTGGGCTGACAATGGGACTCGGTCCTCATGGCCATCACAAAACATACTGGGACACTTGCTGCATTAACTCATCTGCCAGCCAACAGAGCTTGGTGTTTCATGTAGCCCTAATATACTTTATACTGTATAAAGTCTCGTTCTGTTGTGCTGTTTTCTTCTACTTAACCCGCCTCCAAGACTGAGAGATAGATACACTGATTTTTACTAAGTAGACTTTATTTTATTGTCTGCTCCATGGAAGTAGAAATAGAGCCTGCAATAAAAAACCTCTTGTCATGGCTGACCAGGAGATAGAGTCAAAGAGTTGCTGCTGACAGGTGTTCTGTGCTGCAAGCACACAGGGACTCACCTTGAGTTGCTTCTCCAGGCTGCACAGAAACTCCTGGTAACTTGCTTGGGAGCAAAGTACTTTATTTCCTATCTTAAACCATGCTACACCCCTATGCTCACCTGAGGCATGGAAAAACTGAAAACAGCAGGCAGAAATGAGAGCTGCTGTTCATGCTGCAAACAGCACCTGCAGGAGTTACTGATCAGAGGCAGCAGGCACAGAATTTATTCACAGAATGCCTCAGGTTGGAAGAGATCTTGAAGATCATCCAGTTCCAACTCCCTGCTATGGGCACAGTTGCCTCACTACCCTCTAAATAAACTATTTCCTCCTAATATCAAACCTAAATCTCTCCTCGTTTAGTTTAAAACCATTCCCCTGGTCCTATCACTATCAGACCAAGTAAAAAGTCATTCTCCCTCATGCCTATAAGCTCTAAGCACTGGAAAGTTATAATGAAGTCTCCCTGGAGCCTTCTCTCCTCAGGCTGACGAAGGCCAACTCCCTCCACCTTTCTTCATAGAAGGGGTGCTCCAGCCATCGCCATAGCTTCCTCCAGATTCACTCCACCAGCTCCTTGCTATGAGGAAATACCCTTTGCAGGCACATGGAAAGCTGTGTCTGCTCATGAGTGCCCCCGACTATCATGCTTTATCCCTAGCAGACACAGCTGTGTAGCCTTCTGACAAAGCACTGCCTAAGGACCAATAACATTTACTATACTGCTAAGGATAGGAACGTTTTCCCAAGCTTTGCTCACTCTTCACAAGTGTAAGTTAGAATTCCCTTGGCAGAGCTTTGAGAGTCTCCCAAGGGCTCAGACAGTCTCTCTCTCCCTGGCTTTCTCCAGGGAAAGCTCCTACATCCCACTAAGAAGCTCATCAAGCGTGCCTTTCCCTAGAGATAGGCCCACTGCATTTCCAGGAGATACTGGAGCAGCCTTATAAGCAATAGGAAGTGGTACTTTCCTAATCTGCTTACCTAGAGATAGCTTAACCTGCTCCTCATCAAACCACATTCCAAAGATGTGACTTCCAAGAGACTGCACAGACAGCAAGCTAAGGGTGCTGGCATCAGATGTATTGTGACCATCAGAACACAGCGGGTTGGGTAGATGCTTCTTGTGTCAGAACTGTTACTCCACAACCTTACACATCATCGCAGTACCACTAAGGCTCAGACAACCAGAATGTATCTTTCCTTCAATGAAATCAGATTCTGAAGACTAAGCAACAAGAAGTGCCTATATCCTACACTGCTCCTGCAGAATGAACTGTAGCAAGTACAATCATTTTGGAGGTAGCCCCGCAGCTAGAGATAGCACGTGCAACACCATTATTAACACAATCGCATTCATTACTGCTATTCCATTAATGATTTTACAAAAATGTACTCCTCTTAAACACTAGAGTCACTTGTAAAGTTTGCTCTCTGTGCAGTCAGCCTGCAGGTTGTATCTTTCCTTGTTTCTTCTACAGCCATTCCTCAGCTCTGTTGCTTTGATGTTTACGTAACTTTTCCTGCAGGCAGCACAGGGCAGGAAGAAAAAAGTCCAAGGGAATGGGCTTTGACTAGCTGTCAAGAACTTTGAATTTAGCTAACCCGTGCTTTAGTTCTGCCTCACCACACCCACAGCATACTGCTCTCTGAACTTAATCCATAAAAAGGGTAACTCACCAAACACACATTAGCTTCACCTCCGAGCACTCTGTAAAGCAACGTGATTTTTGAACATAAAGTAAACATCAACAGACCTGTCTTCTTGTCTACTCTTTTGCCTTGAGGTAGGATAAACTAACTAAATTGCTCTTCGAAGATATTTGATGCATTTTTAATAGTACAGCTGCACAAAGATTAAAGTTCTGCAACCTTGCTAAACAATCCATCCCAGTGCTCATCTGTTCTGCTCAGATGTTTTACACATCTTGAGCTGTGCAGCTAATATTTTATTCAAGAGTAGCTCATCCTGGGTTGAAACTATCCAGAGATGTGAAAGGTGGCACGAAATGCTTCTGTAAAAGCATCAGTGGTAAAAAAGGAAATGTAAAAGAAGAAAGTGTGCAGCTTAACATGGCTAGGGACCTAGAGATGAAAGACACAAAGAAGGCCAAGGTACCCAGAACCTTTTTCCTCAATTGAATCTGCACAGACACAGGATGAACACAGGCTGTCATCTGTTTCAGGTTCAGTTTTCAATACTGTTTCTCATACTGTCAGCACAGTCCAAGTGTGAGAAGTAGGCAGATAAAGTAGGTAACTCGTTGGATTACTGGACTCAAAGTGCTGCAACAAGCAATAGGAGGCAGCAGCCAGCAATGAGCATCCTTCCCAGGAATCAACCTTAAGGCCAATATGGGTGAATCTAATCAAATGGAAGGAGGCAAAACACAGAAATAGGGTGACAACAGAAATCATGGAATCTCCATCCTTCGAGGTACAGAAACCCTGACTGCACCTCCAGAGGTGTCTCCCAACCTCAATTTCACTACTCTGTTCTACAGTTCTTTACAACTAACGGCCATGAAAGTTGCAGGGCTATGAGTGGAGACCAAGTCCTCCTAACAACCATTAAGTCTTTTACTAGTGAAACAGTTCTGCTATCAAGATTACATTTCACATTTATTTACCTTCAAATAACTAAAACATCAAGCCAGATTTTCTACCAGAAAATTTATAATGTGAACATAACATTTCTCCAGACAACTAATTAACAAAGGGAAAGCTTTTTTTATCTTCCTGAGAAGTACAGGAGCCAGGATCAAATAGGACACTTAAGTATTATAATCTTTCACTACAGAAAAGCAAGCTCATAACAACAATCTAGTATCAGAAAACTTCATCAAATCCTTTCCCTACCGCTAATCACACACACACAGTAACATCTGTGCAAGCCAGTTGGCTCTGGACAGCTCCTGTGGATCTTGAAAGACTATTTCTTGGCAGGTTCTGTTTTCTACTCTAATTGAAAGGTTAATCAAATCAGTCATACTTGTATGTTGGCTAAATAAACACACTGTCTCCATTGATGATGAAACAGATGCGTTACCACTCATGCTTCCCACAGGGTTCATTTGTTAGATGATTGCATTTGCTTTTCTTCAAGCTTCTCTATGCAATATCTGACAGCATTTTGGATAGTTCTCATACAAAGGAAATTCACCTTTCAGACGCTATTGCATTCGCACCTCTCTTAACTAGAACAGTCTTTGGCAAAGGTGTAACATACCCTCAGCACTGCTTGGTTATAGAAAACGTGGAGGTTAATCCTGAAAAAGGTGAGAACCATTACCAAGAGCCAAACGAATAACTGAATCTAGCAGCCAGGACACAAACTGCCAACACATTTGAACCTGGTTTCTTTCTCCCTCTCCTCCCCTCCATAAACAGCTTTGCTCTGCCAAGACTTGTCTTAGTAGGTCTTGTTAGCTTCTAGACCTTGGTGGTACAAATTCCTGTCTTGTGTTTGATTCCATTAAACAGTGACACCTACTCTACACACGTTGCTTTTTGAAATCGGGTTCTACACTTCATAAGGCAATCCATCATTTGCAAGATATTCAAAAGATATACTGAATCCTTGATAAGTAAAAAGTATTTATTCAAGGTAAGAAGCTCTCATGTATCACAGTATTTTGAAAAGTTCAAAAGCTACAACAGCTGCTTTTTAAAGGAAAAGGCAACAAGATACTTTCTGTGTGCTGGTAACCAGTATAATGAAGAAAGCCTGAAGCCATACAGAGAATAGCACAGATCTGGGTTAGTTCAATATTACACATTCTGAAATGTATTTGAAGAAAAAAAGCGTACCTTTCTCTCCACTAAAAAAGTATGCAGTACATCTTTATGGTAGGATTCATCTTGTCTATTTTTAGTGCTCTTTAGAAAGCATAGATAACTAAACAAGCTTGCTAAATTCCTAAGAGATGTGCTCTGTGCAGGCGTCTTTAAGTCAGGTTTTAGAGCAATGCTGCCACTCCACTGATAGTAAAGGGAAGGCACACCAGGTAGGTCTGTGTGCCTGAACAATTTAAGCCATTAAGAAAGCCCATTAACCAAAAAATAACTCCTTTATTTTTTCTTAAACTAGTTTTAAAGGTGTAAAAACATGCTATCAACTTCCAGATCTCCACATTTAGGAATTTTTTTTTCCTTAATCTCATAATGAAGTTTATTATGGACAACTGAACAGCACTCACAAAAAAAAAGCACATAGCTCTGTTCTAAGCAATGAATGGCATTTGGAGAAAAGTACTATTTTCTCCCACCCCATACCATATTTTAGCCTCTGAAGTTGTTTATTTTGTTCAACCCAGAGAGAAGGAGGCTGAGAGGAAGGCCTCATGGCAGCCTACAGCACTGCCATAAAGCGGAGGGGCAGGTGCTGATCTCAGGTCTCTGCTGACAGTGACAGAACTTGATAGAACAACACAAAGCTGCAACAGAGGAAGGTCAGGTGGGGATTGGGAGAAGGTTCTTCACCAGGGGGTGATCAGGCTCTGCAATAGGGGGCCCAGGGCAGTGGTCACTGCCCCAAGCTGCCAGAGTTCAAGGGGAGTTTGGACAACACCCTCAGAAATAGGGCTTGGATTGTGGGTGGTCTTGTGTGGAACCACAGGCTGGAATCAGTGATCCTCATGGGTCCCTTGCAACTTGAGGTATTCTATGATTCTGTGATCTAAAAACACCTTAATCTATTTACTACACTTTGTCACCTTACCAAAGGTCAGGCTGGCAGGAATTCCTCTTAACATCACGTAACTCCTCATTACTTAAAAAACAAATGGTGAATACAAGAATAAATCATAATAGCTGAGGAACCCAGAGCCAGCACCAAGGCAACAAGCACAGTACTGACCTCTATGGGACTTCACTCGTCTTGAAATTTACTGTGTTCTTACAGCTTGAATTTGCCATTTGCTTAAGCATCTTGTTGAACTGAGGCATGGGGAAAAAAAAAAGCAACAGAAATAATGGTCAAATATCAGGTGGATTTACATTCTATGCCACAGCACAAAGGAGATTTGAAATTAATAACTTCTCTGCAGACAGCTTTGCATAAGCTAAAAAAAGCTGCTTACCTCTCTTTAACGAGACTGAAAAACCTTCCCTGTAAAACAGTTCTGCATAGAAATACAAAACACTAGAAGAAACAGCATGATAAGCCATTGTTTTCAGTAGGCTTTGTCTTCCACCTTGAATTATTTTCCAAATGGTTCACAAGCTGCCATGATGCATCCAACACCACGCAGACAAGTGAATATCTGCACTCTCCCACTAGAGTTTAATGGCTTGCTGATAAACATTTTTAGGACAATTTCCATCTACCAGAATCTGAACTAAAAAAATGTAAAGTCACATTTATTAAAACTGTGTGTGAGTCAGGAAGAACAACTGAATATATTTTGAAGACTGGTTTTTAATATTTATTTAGTAAAACTCACTATACAAACAAAACTTATCACAACAGCATACTATGTAGGGTTAGGCTTTCTCCTTCCTTCAAGCTTTTTCTTTTCTTCAGTAAAAACACATCTATAAATTTTTAACAATTTCCCCTTTAAAGCAATGGGATTTTTATATATTAAAACATACCTAATAAAAATAAGTTCAAAATAATTTTACATCGTTTGGAAAAAGATTTGAGTAATTTACTCTTACCAGAGTGCCACTGTTGCACAGCATTAAAAAAAATGAACCACCACTAAAATATAGAGTAAAACATTTAAAAGTACATTTATTTAAAATGTGGGCAAAATATCAATATAAAAGAAAATAGAGTATAAGAAATAAAAATAAAGTACAAAACATTTTCATCTTCAACATCCATAATTTAATAGACAGCAAGCCCTTTTATTTTTACACCCAAGTTACACTTTTGGCTGAAGTACCATCATTAACGTTAAAATGCTTAAAAACTGGCTAATTGTGATACCTAAAGTGGGATCTTTTAAAATGGGAGTATAATACAAAACATAGTAAATTATGTTTCCTCATAATAAAATTACACATCCTAAAAATGATGCAGTTTATTTTTGCTTCCCTGCTTTAAACTGCTCTTCATCCCTAGGCAAACAGCTGGAAAACAGTGTCCACAGGAAGTTTTAGTTACTTTGTACAATGGCTGAATAGCTGGATTTAATGCTCCAAGGACTCCGAAGCACTAAGGCATTTTACTATTCCTTCAAGTAAATTTATATGTACGTCTGTTAAGAAAGAACAACTTTTAAGAAATGACTGTAAAACAGAACTTTTGCAAGTATGAAGCACACCCATAAAGATGCAGTACCCTGCCCAGCCCTACAATGCATTTACCAAATAAAATTTATACTCTGCCTTAGTAGAAGCTATTTCTGTCAACTACAATTCACCTGTGCAGGTACTTTCCTTACTGACACTTATTTTCCCTTGTTGCTACTATTCTACTATTGATACTTTCTGACAACTCTGCATCCCACCTCCACTATCTGCTATCAAAAAGTAACCCCAGTTGGAATTTAAACCAGGTGTCTGGGCGCTAAGCTGTGCTCTTATCAAGTAAACATTACACATCCTATAAAAACTTTAAGTAGTTAGTTCCTAATTAAGAAAAACTTCTAAGCATTTTCCTTGAGCAGCTGAGAGCTTTCACACAAAAAGGATATGACTCATAATCCAGTGTTTGGGTAAGTACTCCAGTGAGGACAAATTCAGCATTGTGGACATCTGGAAATATCAAAAACATGTATACAGTTACACCCTTACCATGACACTTCTCTTTCAGCAGGCACATCAGGAGGAGCCATTCAGTACCTTTCTGCTCTTCATGCAAAGGAATAAGGGAATATGGCCCCATCACTACCAGTGCCCTACTTTTAGCCACACACTTCATGCTACCAAGCTTCAGAATGTATGGTTTCACTGATAAACACGTCATGTTTCTAGGCTCCATGCTGAAAAACAGCTAAAGAGAAAAACCTCAGGTCTTTAACTTGACAATCGTGCATCATGCAGCCCCAAGTTCAAGACTACACTTGCAGAGATTTGTGGTGACCTGGCCGGAAAAGAGCTTATTAGAAGCACCTAGGAATGAGATGGGTCAGACTCCTCTATGACCTGCAGGATCGTCCACGCACCCCTCTCCCAGTATCTGACATCTTCAACAGGTATCTGTACTTGCATTGATTTTTACTGTTATTATTTTACACCCATGCTGTTCAAATCACATTGACAGTGCATACATACCTATGCCTCTAGCAAAATACTCTCGACACAGGTGAAGGTCATTTTCACAGGAAATCAAGATTATCTCCGGCAAACTCTAAATCAAAGAAAGCAACTGTAAGCTCAGAGTAACACAATAAGATATTACCAGTAAATTTCAGAAGGCAACACTGTACACACTTTGTTCTGCTTATGCTCCATGAGTTTTCGAAATGAAGGCTGTTTAGATAACACTTTTCCTCCTGCGCATTCCACAATAGCTTTCATGGTAGAAAGACTGGGACAAATTCCAGGTGTAATATAAAAATACTTCCCCTAAGAAGAGAAAAAAAGAGTAACAAGAAATGTTATTTTGTTAACCTGTGTCTGAAACATAGCCGTGTTTCTTTATGGATGAATTCTGATGCAATCATTGGCTGCTTGTAAACAGCTTACAGTGGCCTATAGCAACAAATTCAACAGCTGATGAGTTGTCTTTAATTACTGCTCATCTGCTTTCCCTAGAGGGACAAACCTGAAATGACCACTTCTTAAACAAAGAAAAGAAACAACTGCAATTTACTAAGAACAACGCTCCTTGCTTCTTCAAGCACAAGTATGCCTAAGGGGCTCCAAAAACCTGATTTATTCGAATTAAAGCTTTCATCTTTTAAATAAATATCACAATATTTATTTAATATTAATACATATTATACATATACATATTATTTAATATTAATACATACATTACTCCCCAGCAAAAATCATCCTGTGTGATACAGAGTGATACAGATCACCAACTAGATCAGCTTTGTTTATCAGCTAGGAGTGCAAAACTGACCGAAATGTACTATTCAGATTTAATAGAAAACAGATGCTTATTCATTACAGGTTGTGAAAATACACTTTTTAGGTGGTTTGTCTCAAGAAAAAGACTCTAATTCTGCTAGGGTAAAGAATCACTAGCAACTTGAATCTTCAAAACTCTCTGCACAGCAGTATAATTTCAGTCAGAGGCAGAAAAACCATCTTGCACCATGCCAGCAAAGGACCTGGTGCTAAGTGCAGTCCTCAAGGAGAATCAGGCTGAAGTGTACATCCATTATGACTCATTTTTCTGGAGATGTGCTTTAACCACTAGAGCATTTGGAGGAAAAAGAAAAAGAAATCGCCCCTTCCATAAGTAGCATTTCAAGAGGAACAAATACTGTTTTATACCCTGAACAGATTATTTTTTTCCCTCCATCCACAGGATTCAGTCACTCAGAAGGCTCAGATCCATCCCATCAATACTTAAGCAGGAAACATGCATAAAGTCAAACCTCTCTCTATGTAAATAATTTGTTATACATATATAAAAATACATATAAATGTCTGTTACGTGCTTGTCTGCCCTACTGTTCTGAACTGCAAAAGCTGTGGTCTCAGTGCTGAAAGAATTCAACTGAAAAGCTCCCAGCATTTAAATGTTCTTAAAAGTGCCCACCTTGAACAGCGGAGCTACTTGTGCTCTCTTCAGGGACTCTTCCAAACTGAAGCAGAAAAGCACCTCAGCTTCAGCATCCCTCAGCACAAAGTTCTGCTCATCTGAAAGAGTAATAAACACAATACACGAAAGACTGTAACATCATCATAGCCTAACATCTAAGCCAATTAGAAAACGTTAGTGGCTGAATGACTCTAAATGCTAACACAGTAATTTCAATGTGATTATAGTATCCCTTCATTAGGATGACCCACAATTACTTGGAAAATGAAACAGTTTCACACTTGTTTATCTAGCAACACACAGTTACACAGCCCCCTTTTCTACTTGCCCAAAAACTGTCTTCAAGCCCTCATGCAGCCTTAAAAGAAAAAACTTTCCATTTCCCTTTTTCTATTTCCCTTTTTCCTGTTATTCAGCTGATTGTTTTTAATTGCCTTTTTTAAGCTTGGGATGGGATTTCAATCTTACCTTCACCATTCCACAAAAAGTTATGTTAAGCATATTTCAAAATGAGATTCAATTCAAAACAATCTGGTTCAAAGAGCAAAAACAATTTTACAGTAAGAAAAAATTGGTCTTCCCAGGGACAACCTGCAATTTTTCTAAAGAGTTGCCACATTTTCCATCGTAATTTTAGTACAAAAGCAAAGGCAACTCATTTTCCACAAACCTACTAAATATCAGTAGACAAGTATTTAAGTCATCCTTGTAAACCCCCAGACCTTATTTATTTTCTAATAGCTTTCAAGTGGATTGATTTCTCAGTTCACTGATGCTGAATCAAGAGTTGCTGTCTTCAGATTAACAAAATCTTTGTGGTTTATTGGTTAATTATCCACAGACTTAAATGTTGGTGATTGTGAGGCAGCAATGTTATACGCTTGCTCCTTCCAAACAAACTACATGAAAAGCACAAAACAGTAATAAAACAAATCAGCCTTCAAGATTTTCCTCAGATCCAGCATCCTTTTCAAATAAACTATTTTGTTCTTTTCCGCTGTCTAAAAAAAGTGTAAAAAGAAAGCTGATAATTACAACACTGCTACAGCACTAAATTAAATGATTTTAATTATTTAAATGAATTCTTGTACACAGCGCCACCCATTCCTTACTTCTTCACAGCTTTTATTTTAGAACTAATGAAATTAAAATCATCCAAGACTTTAAAACTACTCAGAGGTGAGAACTGTAAGTAGCTGCATCACAGACAGATCACTTGCCAACATCCAACTATTTTAACCACACTAACACAAACTTCTTTTATATTTCACTTAACGGAAAGATTAAATCAAATGAAAATTAAGTGTAACAAAGTGTTCTATTGTAAGAAAACTTAATAAAAACAGTCCTGGGACAGCTTTAACAATACCAACATAACCTTCTACCTTAAGTGAAATATGAACTGTTTGCTAGTGTAACTGTTTGAACTTAGCAAGTAATCCTCTGGGAGTTATGAACTAAGATGGTCAGATTTGCTACGAACTTAAAAACCTCTGCATTCAAAATGGAAGCCTACAGAGAATCTTCAAGAGGTATTACAATTCAGAATCTCACAAAGAAAGGACTTTTTAAATCTGAAGGCCATCTTCACACACTGAAATCAAACAACCTTAAGTTTTTTATTATAAACTGATAGCATCATAGCTTACCAACAAACTTCTGGCATTTGAAACACTCTTCTAACCACTCTGGAGTTACTATGTGCTTGACTACAGAAATTGCAGTCAGGAACTTGACAGTGCGGGTCACTTTACTGGCAATTAGGTGGGTGCATTTCTGGGCAGATTCTGCTACTTCACCTCCAAGAATATACAGTTTCTGAAAGTTATAATAAAAACAAATCAGAATGGAACAGTCCTTAGAAATTGGAACGAACAGAACATGGAATCACAACATTGCCATCAAACAAAACTGAGCTCTTCATGAAATAGCAAACGTAAGAGATTTCTGTATTACAGGAATTCATTTACTAAGGGTGATTAATGAATAGAATTTACAGACATGGAAGATCCAGCTATTTGCAGACATTAATTACATCTAGCTAGAATGAGAGCTATGTGCTGAAACTTTACTTTTGTATCTGTTGATTATTTCTGTATATAAGTCAATTTTGTGGGGTTTTTTATAGGCAGAAAATGAAATAATTTTGCTCTTTTCATCCACAAAATGTATGACATCCATCATAATTTTGGTAAACCTAATTTTGCTACTCAATTATTCATAGAAGACAAAATTTCTTTATATGAAAACCACCTATATTTTACATACATCAGTTCCATACCTATTTGAGAGGATACTGAGTAACTATCATTTTTTCCTAAGTTTGAACTACCAAACCCAAACTACCTCAGAGTTGACATCTCAGCTAAGATACACACCACTAACAACCATTCAGCATAGGAATCATTTATAAAGAGTGCTTCCTCTGATAAGAATTTAAACAATTACAACATTTGAAAGTATCTGGACAGCTTCACTATCCATGCACCACAGATTTTTGATTTTTACAGCACAAGTATTTTGTACAAATTTAAAAAGAATCAACAAAACCACAGTATTTTTAGGCATTAAAATTTAACATACGGGAGCGTTTGTATTACATCAGTCATCAGACATCAACAAAGCAAGAAGGCTTACTGCATGCATTAGTCTGGCATCCCTCTGTACTGCTCTGATAGTAACAAACAAGTTAGACAGGGACAATGTTTTAAGCTTTTCTGTACTGCACTGGCTTATTTTGACAGCTTGCATCAAGATGATACACAAAAGTATTATCCAATACACTGCATCTCTCTACTGCTAAACTCCTTTGAGATATGCAAAAACACACTGTGAATACTAAACTTGTACACTCTGAAATGCAAAAGCTGTTGTTTTCATTCATAATATATGCTCACCTCAAACACTGCATGCCTGTGAGTACCTTACAAGACTTGCATTCTGATCTTCAAGGAGCCATTTAGGTGCACAGGAAAAAAAAAAAAGACTAACTCTCCAGTTCAAGAAGATGGGAGGTCTCTAGCCTCAGGAAGGTATTCAAACACTGACACTTTTAATGGTATTATCACTGCAACATTTGGCTTCAACATCACAAGCCCTAAGGCCAAAAATTTATTCAGTGTATTTGTGAGCCATAGCTCTAATGAAATTTCTTTATATAGACAACTTGGTACCAACATGACAGGATGGGGAGTTGGCACTGGAACTTTGTTGAGATGGATAACTGAAAAATCATTTATGTTCCAAAGTATGTTCTATCAAGCTTCACATGAAAACAGTGTAATGGAAAAAACTCAAAATTCCAGCTACCTGAAAAATACTTTAGGTACAATCAAGAAGAAACTAGGATACTTGGGGTGTGCTTAAGTGACACGTATTTCTAAGAAACATAGAATAGAAAAACATAGAATTAGTCCTTACTTGATTATTTGGAGCTGGTAAAAGCAGCAAGATATTTCATGCCCTACTGGGGCCAGTAGTTAAAAACAAACAAACAAAAAAAAAAAAAACCACCACCTCTGTGTCTCAGATTTCAGCCAACATATGACAAATTACAAATGAAAAACTATTTTTGAACTAATGCTTAGAGATCGTTACAGTTCAAGGAATGATTGGATTTTTACATCATTAAGCTTTGGGAGCAATTTATGAGAACAGAACAATACATGGGAACATATGATCATAAGTGTGCCATCAGCTCTGCCATCAACTTCCTCTGAAGCATGTGGTGTTATATGAGAAGAAGTCTGGGTCCTATCCTGTACAGTAATCATTACTTTGCTCACCTAAGTTTGGTTGTGAAGTTTGCTGATTTAAAACAAACAAACAGAACAAATAAAAAAACCCACCACAGAACATGAAAGGCTCTTGTCTTTTAAAACAACCATAGAGAACAAAAAGGTAGCAGAGAGGCATGAAGTAAACTTAAGCAGGAAAGTTATCAAACAAAACAAATTTCACATAAATCTACATTCTAATCTCACTTGCAGCAAGTATCAGTTTTTACACACTAAACACAGGCTAATCAAGTCTTACAAAAGAAGAACACAAATGCTTCCACACAGTTTGCAAGATGCAAAAGTCACCTTAATGTACTGTTGAACTTGCATAGGTTCAAATCCTGTGAAGAGCACCATTGGCGTCAACTCTGGGGTAAGCTTTTTAGTAGGAGGTGGTAGGTCTTCAATCCTACAGAATACATGAAATACAGCAGAATGTAAGTTTGGGTGCAACGTCGTATTATTTCCAAAAGAGACAAGCACACTCCTGCAACTTTTAGGAATGAAAATACAAACAAGAATTAGGCAGGATCAATCTTCTAGATAAAAAAAATTATAATGCTGAGAACAGAGTATTTTCTCCTAATTCTGTTCTCTTCCAGCTCTCTTACTATTCTGCTCCTCAGCTATTATTCTATTTCTGCCTTTTGAACAGCTAGTATGCAAGAAATGCTGCTAGTTATTTCGATTAGCGGGGCACGGGATGGAACCAGAATGACAAGCAGTTCACAGTTACATGGCAAAGAAAATTAAGGACTATTGGCACTCATTGTTCTTACCTGGCTCTTTTGGAAGATGGCTGAAGACTGGATTCATTTTGCTTTGGTTTCAAAGGCAACCTCACACCCTGAAATTAGACCATCTATATGTTTACATCTGAACTGAGCAGGGAACTCAATTTCTGTTCTGAAACAGGAGAATTGTACAACAGTATTCTGAGACTATACTTCAAACACAGAGATGAGAAGGACAGGCTATCAAGTGTGTAGTGAAGCACTGACTGCTTACAAAGCTGAAGAGCACAGCTGAGCATTAACTAAAGCTTCTCCACAAAGTTACACAACCATTTAAGTAAAATAGAAAGAAAAAACAATTTTTTTTGTTGTTCCATTTAGATAATGAGGATGGTTATTACTGGAAAACTCAAAGAATTAAATGAGAAAGAGACCAAAAAACCTGTTCCTTTGTAAAATAGGTGAAGACTGCAGGAGCCTTTTAGTAATTCTGTGTCAATAGAAAATAGTGGCAACTGCATTGTAGAAACTCAAGTACCCTGATTAGAGAAAAAGAAGCTCCAGTAGATGCTTGGGCAGTCATTTCACAAAAACTTCAGTCTCCTCTAGATTAAATCTAAATTAGCCACTAGAGAATTTGCCCTGAAGAAGTGAAGAACAGCTTTCAGACTCTCCCTGGCACAACTAACCTGAAAGTTCTCACTGACAGAAAGCGTGACAAACATTTAACTTTCAAATCTACACCTGAAAGTTAATCTCTTCAAGGAGAAAGCATTAAATTCACAAACTTAAAAAACAAAAACAAAAAACAAAACCCAACAGATTCCTAATGGATTACAGCACCACTTCAGAGGGGACTGCAAGTATAAGACTGTTTTGAAGTTAAGGTCACAGTAAGAGATACAGAAGTAGTGGCTACTTCTAAAGCTGAAACGTAATGAGTCAACAAGTTGTACTAATATTTTAAATTGGGTCTGGGTAATAATTAAGTTATTACAATTATTAAGCACCTGTCTTTGGAAGACTTCACAAATGGACTGCGGTACACAATCCAGAATACAAAGGCTGAGTTGAAGTATTTTTGTGTAATATGAAATGTTATCTGACAGTCATTTGTGGTACAAATGAACTGAAAGCTCATTAGCTCAAACTAGGAATTACCTACGTCAAGACAGGCACAGTGAAAACAGTTATCAAGCATAAATCTCAAATGGAAAGAAATTACAGCACGAAAACTTTCAGAAGGCTAAAACCAAAGCAGTATTCCACATGTTCAGAGCAAGTAAACAGTTTAGAAGAGCTGTGGCGTGGACAGCAATTTATACCTGTCATATTTTACATACATCAGAGTCCACTCCATGAAAAAACTTTATTTTTAATGGTGCATTCTTAGTTTCCTTAATGTCTCTTACACTTTCGCTTTTTGAAATCACATTGTATTTTTTGGAATTATTAGGTACACGTGCCCACAGCTTCAGTTTTTAGACAGGGTACAAAGTACTTCCACCCCATAATTTGCATTACCTAACCTATTTAAAATTTAGTAATGATTATAACAAAGTTCTTAGAGATTTCAGGTGCTCTGCTTTAAAAATTCCTATGTGGCCTGTTTTCAGATTGTGCTAGGTCCTGACTCCAAAATACAAAGCCTCTTCTAAAGGCCTTACGTAAAAACAAAGAATGAAGAACCAGGCCACAATATTTCTGAAGTAGCAATTTTATATAATACACTGCAGTTTCGTAGTTCTGCCAAAGATTATTTTTAAGATTTATGCAAACAGACAACTAAAAGCAAGTGCCACCAGGATAGTTTGTGTGGGTTCTTCTGGCATCTTTCCTCACACCATATGCACACATGCTCAGATGTTACAAACGCAATGCAGCAATCTAACAAAAACAGCTGTACAACTCAACGTACCATTAGAAGCTCTGGTGATACCTTTAATGGGACTCTCCAAGCATCTATGAAATGAAGAACACCACAGAAAGTGAATCCATCACAAAATTACTTATGGCAGGAATAAAGATGCTTCTCTTGATTAAACACGTTTACATCAACAAATGCTACAGATCATAGAATTTTGGCAAACTTACCCAGCAGGTTTAGAACTAAATGTTGACTGGGAGAAAGTGGATCTTGAAGACTGAACACTGTGTATCGACTGTGCTGTATCTGCCGTAAAGCTTCAAAGTTCCCCAGCAGTATGTCACATAGCCACTGTGCATTTACACATGGTATTCTCCATTCTTTGGCTTTCTCATACTTCAAGCCACTGGGTCTTATTGTTCCAGAGACGAAGAAAAAAGGTTTTATTAAAACAGATAAATAGCATTTATACTAATAAACTTCTATATCAGTATTTATTTCTTTGCCTATCATCAATTTTAATTGTAATAGAGTAGGCACTCTCAAAAAATACTTTTGCTCTACATGCTGGAACAAGCAATGTTAATTAGAGAAGAATTTCTGCCCCAAATGCCATCAGGCCAGAACTGGATTTAACTCAGTTTTCTCTTCTCCAGCACTTTAAAAACTATCATTCCATCCTCACCCCCAGCCCCAATATATTTTACTTACTGACAATACAACAGTTTACAAGATCACTTGCAAAAATAATCTAAACCAGCACAAGAAATGATTTCTCTTTTGCCAGTTTTCAGGCCAAATTTAAGATAGAAGCATGCAGTGATTTCCTTCAAGAAGCAACATCACAAAGTTTAATGCTTTCAAACCACGAAAATGATTAAACATTCGTAGTGAGATGCAATGAGTACTTCACATTTAGAAACACATCAAGTGGCAAGAAGCAACCGAGGATGCGAGGGCTTTGGAGATAAAGCACTTACTCTTTACAGATGAGAACTGTGTTGCTGCGACATAGATAGCCTGTGTATTTGGCACCTGCTAGGTATGCCATTAGTTTGAGGTCATCTCTGTCACTATCGACAAATCCTGTCACAGAGATTATCTACGTACAGATAGAAAGACAAATAACTGAAAGTAGAAGGTACTTATGAAACATCCCTGTTGAAAATATTTCCGTTTTAGTAACTTTTTAAACATTTTAATGCAACATACACCTTAGCTATGGGATGTAGGCACTCAAAATATGGCTTGTAGCATACAGTTAAAAACCAATCTGCTTATACGTAAAAATTACAGGCTTCTAGCACTAGCTACGACTCAAGAAAAATTATTTTCATAACCTTGGTCAGCTTTTTGTCATTTACTACATTTTTCCTACACCGTTACTACAAAAAAAGCTCATGTCCAGATTTCTTCTCACACATTTTACCTCTTTCTCCTGCTGCTGTTATAATGTTGAAGACAAAATTTTTTACTTATTTACCCTACTTTCCCTTCGAAAAAAATCTCCTCAACTCTCAGCTCTACTCTGCCATGAAACTGAATAAGCAGTATCAGCTGATCATACAAAGCAAATTTTAATTCTCTCTCTTACCCTTGTTATCATTAGATAATATCCTAATATACTTTTTACGCACTTTTCTTGCCCAGTTTTCATTTTTGCCATTCTTTTATTTAAAAAGGAAAAATTGCAGTTTTGTTGTAAAAGAAACAAAGTGTTGGATGCACTGTCACTAAAGACATAAGAGGTCTGGATTCCTGTCATGTTATTACGAATAACTCATGTTATATTTGCACCTTTCCTCCTTCTAAGAGGATACAAAACATAACTCCTAAATATTTAGCTCTCAGAGTCCAGCAAGATGTGCAAAGCACTCTGAATCACATGGTAGTATGCTCCATATTAACATAAAACTGAGATTATGATAAGTTTGTAGTTGTATGACATAAGAAACATGCATTTTGCTTTGACTAAGCACTTTCTAGCTACAATTTCATAAAGCTCATTAAAGAATGCTTGCTTCATTACAAGGAAAGCTTTTTCTTCTTACATGCTGAGAGCATGGCTTTCCTCCTGGTGGAAATGCCACTGGAAAATGAAGGGCTCGATGAGGTGGTACCATTTTCTTCTTCTTTAAAATTGAGTTCAGCCAGTGTGCTGTAATACATCTCTTCCTTTCTCTCAAAGCCTATGAAGATATGCATGAACAAATTTTAAAAACTGAAACACATCTTTATTTTATTCTTCTTCTACAATATAAATCTTCAATCTTAGTGACTGTTGTTCTGAGCGTTTTCATGACCCTGTTTCTCACAGGATCTTACTCAGTGTTCTCAGAAATAAACTACCATATGCATTATTAAACTCTGCCACATTACAAGCAACAAATGATTGAAAAAACAAAAAGAAAGTGTACCATGGGAAACTTATTTTACACTTAAAGCATGAAGTACATACTGAAACCCCCCTACCTTTTCATTAAGGGAATAAAAGCAGGCATTTCAGGTTGTCCAGAGAGGTTATGGATGCCCCATCCCCAGAGGCATTCAAGACCAGGTTGGGTGGGATTCTGGGCAACTTAATCTAGTGGGTGGCAACCCTACCCACAGCACAGGGGCTGGAATTAATTTAAAGTTCCTTTCAATCCATGCCATGCTTTAACTCAGTAATACATGTTATTCACTCGCTTACCTGAGCATACATGTTACTGACTTGGCTTTCACACAGAAGATGTGTACACCTGCTTGTAAGTGTAGGGTCCACAGTCCCACCATGTGCCTGAATGATCTGGGAAAACAACAAAACAAGAAGTTACCTAACAGTTTGAAAGTTACCCTAGGAAACAAACAGCCTGAAATGAAGTCTAGTGTTTAGGAGACTGAACTATTTCACTGAAGAGTCACCCCTCCCCCCCAAAAAAGTTCGCTGACTAGTTTCAGAATTTTGGGGGGGAAAAAAAAAGGAGAAAATAAAATTAAATATGTACCTTTTCAATGAACTATAAAAAATTTAACTTTTTAAGATGCAAAATAATAATAATAATTATTATTATTATTATATATTAACAAAAATAACCTCATTTTTTATTTTTGCATTATAACTACTCTACAATTTTTCACAAACCATTCAATTCTATCTCAGCAATAAACACAAGTGCTGTTAAAAATGTCAACAGCTTACTTGATTATGTAAAATTGTTGGGAAAATTCAACTACAAAATCCATCAGAAGTTTCTGAAGAACATCAAAGTCCTCTCATTTAGGAAAGGATACAATCAGATTTTTCTGAAAAATAGAAGTTGGCAAAAAATAGAAACACTATTCCTTCATCTTATTCACCCAAGTGGATACCTCACAGCTTACTAAGTGCCAAAATTATATGCAAAAAAATTGTATTCAATTAAGTTAGAGTGCAATACTATATTACATTTGCTGCTCTACAGCTGTCTAATTAAAAGTATGAACAGCTGGGAAACAGTTAATGCTCTAACTGAGCTAATGCTGTGAGTAAAAACCCAATTCAGACAGACACCGCGTGTAAAGCATTTACTTTTTTTGGTTTGCTGAAATAGGCTGATATTCATCTAAATTATAACATAAACATTAAACCAAATGATACTTAAAAGTGCATAGTGCCAAAATATTTCCAATTATTCGTTCTAGAATTCAGTTACTGAGAGCAAGGTTATAATAGTTCTTTGGAAATACAGCAGAATCTTACCCGTTTCCAGGTTGCTAACAGCTGTTTATCAGACATCTGTTCTGGGTAATCAGCAATTGCAAAGACACAACCCAGTAGGAAATAATCTTCTGGAACTGGAATAGTTTGGCACATAAAAGAACAGAAAATTAAACACTTAAAGGTCTGCAGAGTTCATCTCAGAACACATTCATTACTTTAATCTTCACTATTATCAAGTTAGAAACTATATTCAACTCTGAAGGAAAGTCTTATAAAAAGCAGGATGCAAAAATCGATGCTGAGAGAAATACACAGATCTATGATCAACTAAAACAATTAAAAAGTTTTCAGTTCCACTGGCATGAGCAGAATTCAAAACCAGCTGTAACAATTTTATCTGATACTGACTCCTCATTAGTTTGGAGCTGGCATTTCCAAAATTCAAGCTATCTTTCCAGTTGTTACCCTCTTTGAAAGCCTCCCCACTCCCCTCTTTCAAAGGAAAGAACAGTATGCACAGGCCCATGTTCTTCTCACAGCATAATTTATGTACTTCATGCCTCTAGCATAGATTAGAAAATAATAAGTTTTCAGGACTCTCTTGCTTTTCAGGTTTCTGGACATCCTTAGTTAGAATTTAAATGTTAGCATGAAAATTACCAAAACAGGTCCTGAGCCACAAACAGAGTTTAAGCCTTACAATCCCATACTGCAACACAGAGCTACTTTTTTTTTTTTTTTTTTTTTTTTTTTTTAAATATTCTAACCCAAATTCCATCATGCCATTAGCCATTTCTTTCCAGAACCAGAAGGTGATGTTACTAACTCTCCACTGATGGATCGTGCCCAAAAAGTGGCTGCTGCTGCAGTTGTGTCTGTTGCTGCTGATGGTGCTGCTGCTGGGTTACAGCTTGATGCTGTAGTGCTTGGGATGTCTGAGTTAAGTGCTGCGTTGCCTGATTCTGCATTTGCTGTTGCTGATGCTGTTGGTGTAATCTCTGTAAGTGCTGCTGTTGCAATTGCTGCTGCTGAATTTGTTGCTGCTGATGCTGTAGCTGCTGTTGCTGAAGGTTCTGCTGCTGAAGCTGCTGCAGCTGTTGCTGCTGTAGCTGCTGCTGCTGCAACTGATGAAGTTGCTGTTGCAAAGCATGCTGCTGTTGGAACTGAAGCTGCTGCTGAGGACGGTGTAGCTGTTGTTGAGCATGTAACTGCTGCTGAGGAAACTGAAGCTGCTGTTGTGCAAACTGGTGCTGCTGATGAACTTGTTGCTGTTGCGAGAACTGATGAGTCTGTTGCTGCTGGAAAGACTGCTGGGAGATCTGGGGTTGCTGCTGCTGCTGTAACTGCATAAGTTGCTGAGGTTGAAGATGTAAAAGAGGATGGTGCTGTTGTTGCTGCTGTGCTTGATGTGTCTGCTGCAACAAATGTGTCTCTGGTGTTAGTTTCACTTGACTAAACAGCACTGCGTTTGGATGTCCCTGTTGGCTATGATTTACTTGCTGTTCTAAACTTTTTGTAGGTGCTGAAAGTGATTGCAATATCTAGAAAACAAAGATTAGTTTTGTGATCTTTTTGTTGTCATTCAATTTTTAAAATATTTAAACGACGACTGGGAAAAAGCTCTCTTAAAAGGAAATAATCTTAAATACATACTAAGCTAAACAAAAATCCTTTTCTCAAAGTGAAAAGATAGGACTAACACACAGAGAAATGTGGATCTATACTCTGCCCCTAATAAAACACAGAACACATTTCAGCAAAATTGAAGATTGAAACCCATCCCCATATTCTTGATACTATGCATTATGACGGTTAATTAGGTATCAGTAATTACACTCATCAACTCAACCAACTGTAGGACTCAATTCACAATCCCGTTGGCCCATTAAGTTCAAAGTGTAGCTCCATAGATCTTCTTTTACTTCAAAATCATTAATAAAGCTGCCATTAATTAGCACTGTTTGAAACATGGGAGTTTAGTGCAAGCCTTTGTTCTCTTGATCCAGTGCAGAAATATTCAGCTACGTTTAAAAAAAAATGTGTCCCAAAATACAAAGAGAAACATGGATTTTCTCAGCACTCATAGTTTTTTTGAGGAAAAAAAAGATTTTCAGTCGATACAAAGTGCTGAAGTAAATTGGAATTTCATTTTTAGATCTGTAATTAACAGAGTGGAAACAAGTCAGCAAGAGGAAATGTTAGCAACGACAAAACTGGGCAAATTCTTACTAAAGTCTGCTATTAAAAATCAGAGCAATAGGAAACTACATTCCTACAGTCTCCTATCCCTCTAGATATCAACTCTTTAGCAGAGATGACTCAAGTGCTTTTACAGTGCACTCCAGAACACCTCAGGCTTCACACATGCAGTGTTAGGTTGTTGGTATAGCACACATTACAATTATGATTACCAGCACACCACCCACCACACGAAGCTCTGGACAGCACCACAGACACTAAGTATTCAATAAGTAAAAATTAACAGATACAGAAAGAATTTCTGTGTGGTTTGGCATTAGGAAACTCCACAAGAAGTACCACAAAAGTCAAAATTACAGGAGCTTTGGGACAGATATGTCAAAATGAAGGGAGGAAACCACTTGGGCTATATTCACATAACTCCTTATTAATAAGGTGTTCTGTAGCTATGGATCTTGCCATTCACTAGAAA
Organism: Lagopus muta; assembly: GCF_023343835.1. Classification (NCBI taxonomy): domain Eukaryota; kingdom Metazoa; phylum Chordata; class Aves; order Galliformes; family Phasianidae; genus Lagopus; species Lagopus muta. The sequence continues at coordinate 7,878,528 of NC_064439.1, forward strand.
TCTCTGGTTCAACTTCCAAAGGCTGTGCACCGTAATGCCAAACCCATCCATGACCCTGAATATCTCAGAATCACAGAACTGTAGGGGCTAGAAGGAACCTCTGGAGATGATCTAGTCCAAGCCCATGCTAACATAGGATAGGTTCCCTACAGTAGGATGCATAGGAAAGCATTCAGGTAGGATCTGAGTATCTCAGAGAAAGAGGTAGCTTGTTCCTGCACTCTGCCACCCCCAAAGTTCTGGAAGGAGACTTAACCTAGATGGAGGATTACTTAACCTAGTCAAAGGGAAGTTCTATGAAAAACTGCAGAACTAGTATTCAGGGGTACCAGAAGGATCTGCCCCCTGTGAGGCAGTTTCACAATTCTCAAAAGCACAGACTTCCTCCAAGTACTGGAGCTAGCTCCTTAATTCATACAGCAGCCAAGCACGGTACCTGAAAACAGTCCTTGTACACCACAGCCCATCTCCAAGCTTACAGACTTGCAGAACAGAACAAGGGCTAACCAAATCACAATACCACCAACTGCCTTGTATCTGCATCAGTACTAGTTATGCAGAAACACTCTGATATTAGGCCACAAAACAGCATATTATATGGTATAATGACCATGTTGTAGACAATGTTGTATTTAGACGTGAAAGCACTGGCCACCCTACCAGAATTTTGGCAACTGCTCATTCCTCACCCAGAAATCTCAGTCCTTCAACAGTTCAAGGCACTGAGAGGAGGAATTTAAGTCTTACAAGGAAGCTAGCACTTCCTTCTCATATAGGCAACAAAGAACCAATGTTTCTGAATGCCTCTAGTGTTTTTTTTGAGTACCACCTATAAGGTTGTATATTATTCAGGCACCTTTGAAAGCTGACTTTCAGACAAACACCTCAATATTAATTCATCAGCATAATTAAAGCTATGCCTAACATTTAGCAGCACCTGCTTTTTCCACATTCCCTTCCCACAAACAAGATTTCAATGCTGCAAGTTATTTCAGTGCATGCTCACTCATTTTTTCTTCCCTTCTAAAAATAATTTCAACACAAAAGCTACAATTATTTCAACTGAGTGTCAAAAGAAGTTGTAAATTAGGACTTCTGCATCATAATCCTGACTATGCTGCGTAACAACTTAATGATGCCCAGCAGAACAGTCTAGAACTGAACCTACTGGAAGAACAATCTATTTTACACTTCTATGTGTTTATACCACTAATAATTCCTTGCACTGAATAAGAAGCTCAAAGGGTTTGAAATCAGGGTTTTTGAACTAGGCAAATAATTTGAAATTAATGAACCTTTTATTTTCCCCAATACTGAAATACTGGGAAACTCTAAACCAAGCCATAGTTAAACATAGCTTTGCTCTCAACTCTTTTTCCACACATATTCTTACTTCTGTGAACCTGCTAGGAATGAAGATAATTATTATGGGGAGGTTACTGATTTGGCAACAACTTCTAAGTAACAAATTTAATTCTTCGTACTATTAGAGAACAATAAAAGGAAAGTTCCTGGAAATGTTAGTTCTTAATAACAAGTCGTGTATCTTATAAACAAGAAATCCAACACTTACATGTGCTACATTTGATGGTCTATTAATCTGCTGAATATCAGCACTATTAGTAATATTCCTCAACGTCCGCACTGCTGGACTCCACGCAGCCATCATTTCCTGTCGGTCAGAACTTTGGGCACCTTGTACCGAAGCCATTAAGTTGCCTCTCATGTCTGGAGGCAAGATATTACCTGGCACTGGTGGGACATTGGCACACAAATTAATTAACCCAGAGTCTTTCCCTTGGGGCAATCTACGCTTTGCTGTGGATGCCTGCGGAACTTCAGCTGGTGTCCAATTCAAATTCCTCTCCTGCTTTTCTGGAGAAGAATCTGAAGAATCATCAAACATCAGTTCCCCTTTTGCCTTATCAGCAGTAGTAGATTTTGGTGAAAAGCCTTGATCACCCAAAGGTGATCCTTCTCGCGAAGATGCTGGGCTTGATAACTTTTCATCAGTACTAGCTTCATTTTGAGAATCCTGCTCTTCATTTTCTGCTTCTTCCTCCTCTTCCTCCTCCTCCTCCTCTTCTTCCTCATATATAATTAAACGAGGATGATACGGAGTCTCTTCTTTTTTAGCTTTATCAGCTATAGAATCCAATACCCACTCTGGTGTCACAATTTTAATGCTGTCATGCTTACAAGCACATTCATATTTCTCCTAGGAAGAAAAAAAAGGAAAAAATAAAAGGATGAGAACATTTCACTGAAAGACAAAAAGAAAAAAAAAAACACAACCAAAAAAAAAAACAAGTTACTTTTGGTGAGGCTGGGATAGAGTATGGAAAGGCAGATTGCAAGAGACAGCAATCACAGAAATTGCTCTCTGTCAGAACCAACAGAACAAAATAGAACACTGAGCTTAACCACAGCTTCCAACTCAAAAAAATATAGTTGACTAGGAATGCAAATATGCAGATGATCAAGTCTCCACCTGCAGAACATCATTAAGTAGAAGAGGTAACTGCCTTAAGTTGCACCAGAGGAGGTTCAGGTTAGATATTAGGAAAAATTTCTTCTCAGAACGAGAGATAAGGCACAATAAAGTAGACACAAATCTTTGAAAGGATGAATTTTAACACGTATACAGGTCAGAAAAAGGAAGGCTACTTTTCATACACCTTCTCAGAAGTTGCAAACTGTAATGTGGTCCTCATCTTGAAAGCTATTTTTCTGTCCATGTATTAGCTAAATAAATTTCAATGGAAGTTTATGAACTTGGCAAAGTAGAACGTTTTATTCCTCCCTATGATTTCACCATTATGTTCTTAACTAACTCAGTGTACACACGGAATGAATTTTCTCTGCGTTCAAAAGTTCTCTCTGATAGGAGCTTCTCACAAATATCAAAATAGTGGAAAAAAAAATGTTTAGTATGAGATTTGAAACTGATTTCAGAATCTAATATTTAAAAATGATTAAACTGGGATTTTCTTCATATGTCAGACAACATAAATTAACAATCAGGGCATACAGAGGAAATTAATTTCATCTAATGATTCTCTAGAGTTATTTCCTACAATGAAACTGTCATTCATACCCAATAAAGAGATTACAGATGAAACAATTTATTTGCAGATAGAAGTTTTTGTTCTATTTTTTTTTTTGTGGTGAGAATTATTAAGAACCTTGTTTTATCATCTCATGTCTAGACAAAGCAATCATTCAAGCTTTCACTGGCGGCAAAACTATTCATTACCAGCTACTGCAGTTTCCCTTGTAGTGCATGTCAGAGCAGCAGGCCTAGATGTGTTTTAAATAATCATCCCATACGTTTGCCTCTATTCATTCATTGCAGAAGCAAAGCAAGGTAATTATGTTGTCCTAAAGATATGAAATGTTAGTGTGTTTTCTTCTGTTCAAGTGGTAAATTTAAGACAGTGCCCTTATTCTAAAAGGCTTATGATTTAAGGTAACACTTAAGTGCATATCATTGCCATTGAATTTTAATTACTAATGCTCTTTAATCAAGAATTCCATATTACTGCAATGGAAAAGACAACTAAGATGTTGTTCAATATATCCTTTTAGCATCCACAGAAGAAAAAAAGTCTCTGACTTGACCAAAATAATGTAAAAAACCATTTACATGTTGGGGAAGGGGGGGAGGAACAGTGATAGAACAAGGGGGAATGGTTTTAAACTGAGACAGGGGAGGTTTAGGTTAGATATTAGGAGGAAGTTTTTCACACAGGGTGGTGACACATTGGAACAGGTTGCCCAAGGAGGCTGTGGATGCCCCATCCCTGCAGGCATTCAAGGCCAGGCTGGATGTGGCTCTGGGCAGCCTGGTCTGCTGGTTGGTGACCCTGCACACAGCAGGGGGATGGAACTGGATGAGCATTGTGGTCCTTTTCAACTCAGGCCATTCTATGATTCTATGAAAATAAACCCTAAAAGCTCTTTTAAGAGTTTTAACGAAACAGGGGGGAAAAAAAGCAAGCATTACCCATACTGTGTAAGCTATTTTCCCTTCTCCCACTGTCACCCCATGATTTTTCTAAAGCACTTTCCTACATATTGCATGTAGAGGTTAAAAGCCATCTCAATAGCTACATGTTTTTCCTCTTCAGATAGTTTATATTAACTTTGAAATACTAAAAAAGTTCTTGGTGGAACAATAATATATTAAATTTATGTAAAATTTAACTTGACAAAGCATTACATATTAACGTAAGGAGATATTATATAGATCTTAGAGTTGCTCACAAATAACTAACCCACGTAGCCTCTCTCACTGATCAGAATAGAATTTTAAAAGCGATGAAGAAAACGTTCTCATGTTACTAAAGGATAAAAAATATAATGCAGAAAATTACAGTAAAAACTCCCTTCATCCACTACGTTAACCAGAAAAATCTACAAACACATTTTTGTTAAGTGAGCCTCAATTTCTTCTCAGTATTTTTAGGCTCTGAACAAATGCACTAAATCAATTACAAGTGTTCTTTCTTTTTCAGGAAGACGATTATCTGAACACTTCAGAAAGTTTCAGCAGAACTATTCTAACCAAAGCCATCGCAGTACAGAATGCTATTCTGATGGGCTCAGCACTGCCTTTAGCCAGCTACCTAATCTTTCTGATTCAGCTTCTCCAGCTGCATAAAAACATTTCATTTCCTACAAGGGAGTGATTGGAAGCATAACTACTTTGTCGATCAGAACTTGTGCAGGAATGCTGCATATTGCTTAGTCCTTTTTAAGAGGAAAGTGCTGTGGGCCTTTGAGAGTTGTATTTCAAAAAAGTGGGAAATCTGTTCCTCTTTCCACACTGTATTCTTTTCAGGGCATAACATCTAAGGGTATTTTACTCAATTTTCCAACTTGTATCTTTTTTTTTTGTCCACTGATTTTAGCTACAAATATACAAGTCATCATCACTAATGATTATATGTCAAATTAGATTAGGACAAACAAAATAAAGAATAATACGATTTATTCAATCAGAGATAGCAACGACAGTATGAAATTGGACATATTTCAGATTAATGAGGCTTAAAACCATGCAGAAAATAAAGACCAACTGATTAACAGCAGTGCATAACCGTTGAATTTAGCTGCTTAAGTGTGACACACAAGCTGAAGGATCTTAACTTCAGGGTGAAGTAAAATTTGTCATTATTCAAAAGCGAACGAGAGCAACAAGAGGAAGAACTGTACATGTAATAAACTCTTACCCCTTTTGGCTCAGGCACAATCAAGTGAGTACACTTCTTATTCAGGTTCAGCTGGCAATTCCCACCATAAAAAGTAATCAAAGCCCACAGCGTATTTCGGTCTTCAGATGAAACCTAAGAAGGTAAAGAAGCCTTTTAGCTCTGCGTAACCAGATGCCCTCTTCTTGAGGAACTTCAGTACAATTCTTGCCATCCCCATTTACAAATCTGGCTAGTATACCCACCTGTCTCTATTAAATACCAAAGTATCATGAAAATCACAGAGGAAAAGAAGTGATAGAAAAAGACATTAAACAAACATTTTAGCCTGTACAGGGGAGGAAGTTCTTTAACACAGAGTGCTAGCATATCGCCTTTCACAGTAAGTAAACGTTAGTGATCAAGCAAACAGGATTTATTCATTATCTTCGGTGAATTTTTTAAGCTTATTAACAAGTAGACCCCAAATTAACAGCCTACATAAACAAAGGTTTATTTCTAACGCTGATGTTCAGCTCTGACAAGCCGTGTGTGTTTAAGCTACAGAGCTGCGTATGATCACAGGCTACTGAAGCCACTTCCACTTAATTTACTCACTGGCATCCTTATTAAGCTTCCAGTGCAAAGCTCGTGTATCAGGTTGCCTGAATATTTTGTGCTAATGCCTGAACAGAAAAATAGGAACAAGGATTTTATACTGTACTCTTCATTTTAGAATCATCACAGTACTGAATACAGGATCAATTACTAACTGAATGTTCAGTTTCAAATGCCCATTACTTCGTTTTCAGTGGAAAACTATTTCCAGGCGAAAAACCTTTTTAAGGTGCTAATTCACACACGCACACAAGAAGTCACATTACAACAGAAATACTGATATCTCCATTGAAAATTGAAGCATCACACACACTCTGTACACTGAAACATGGTTCACCTCTTACCTGAGAGAGACAGGCAGTAACTCCAAAAAAGGTCTGACACGATTCTGGAGAGAAGCCATTAACACTGGATAGCAGTTGTCAAGGATGTAAATAAATGAGTTTCCTGAGGGATATTAGAAGGAAATAAAGCAATGTGCATAGTACTCTCCAGCTTTACTTTTAAAAGCATGTGATTTGTTTACAATTCAAGTTGCATATAGCAGAAAGAAGAAAAAAAAGGAAAGAAAGGCATAAAATGGATAAGGACATCTTTAACATTATGACCAATTATGGTAGTATCACAAACATTCCCAAGAACAGCCCCCTCAATTCTATCCTAAGATGCTCAGCTCAGGAAATAAAGCACACAGGAGTTGAGTGTTTATCAGAGCTTTCTTCCATTATCATTGAATACTTATCTTCCATACTTAGAAGTGAGATTCCAAAGAAAGTTTTGTTACAGTCAGCAAAAGACAAAACAGGATGAATACAGTGTGCAATAAATTCCATAAAATAACAGTTTTTTGGGGGGTTGAAGGCATCTTTTGGAACCTATCCTGCCATTTCAAATTCTCAAAGACTGGAAAAGTAGAAACATGTTCTCCTAATACACAACGTGGTTATCAAGTCCACAAAAGGTGCTGAGCAGCAAGCATATCAACTCCTATCAAGAAAAATAACAAATCAAACTAAGTACTACAGAGATGATCTGAAAACAGAAGCAGACAGATCAGTATAAGCAAGTATCAGATTTTTCTACAGCTATTTTTTCCATACCAAGGTACAAAATAGGACAGAAAGTTAGCCAGGCAACAGATTCTGAAGGAAAAATATATCCAGGCATCACTGTGACTGACAAACAGAGAAAACATCACATTAGGATGTAAAAACAGAAACACAGCCTGAAATTAATGTAAAGTTTTCCACCATACTTTCAACACTCAACAAGATCTCTGACAGCAATGTATATTTGTTTTCAGAGGCATCAGAGAAATGGATAAATGGAACAGCAAGCAAAAACAGCAACAAGAACTTCTTACAGAGCAAGTAAATAAGACTTATGAGAGGAAACTGAAAGAACCAGAACTGATAGGCTTAAGAAGTTAAGAAGACATCTTCAAGTCCATAAAAGGCTGCCAAATGAAAAGTCGTTTGTTCTCCCTGGTCAGAGTGGCTCAAATAAATCAACATGGGGCTATAAAGCGGCAGGTAATGAAGTTAAACTTCAGCAATACATTGCATCACTGCTGTAAGGTGACTGGGAAGACTATGAATTAAGTCTCCATTTGGTGGGGGGGAGGGAGGGTCAGGACTCATGAAATAGGAGAGATAATGGTTTGACAGAAGCAATGTGGAAAAATGATGGGCTGATTTTATGGCCTCCCTGTCTTTTCCACACTTTTATATGGTTTTAAAGTACATACATAATTCTTTGGAAAAACAGATTACAAAAACAAACGTGCAGTGTGTCACAGAGCAAGTAAATAACTAGACTTTTGTCATCAAACAAAATTATTTTCCTCCTACTGCTGAAGCACAGCAATAGTTAAAATTCTGAGACAGAAGAGACAACACAGAGAAAACTGACAACAAAGCCTAGGGTACATTAAAACTTAAGAGCAGATTTACTGCCATTATCCAGAGTACTCCAAGAAATACAAGTCCAAGGAGCATCCTAAATTTCACAGTGTTGCTCAGTATTTCATCTAATGCAGAGAGTCAGTACTGCATCTTTTAACAGTGCAGTTGTCCACTCTTTGCTTTGGCATCTGCTCCTAGCACACAGAGCAGCAACAGCTCAATACATCACTTCCAAGATGTCCATCAGTTTGACCCCAGCTCGCACTCTCTAAAGAACAGGAGTGAAATACACTGTCTTATAAGTTAGCAGCAGTAGAACAACATTCTGAAAGAACGAGAGTGATGCGACAAAGCTCACATCTCTTTTCTTCAGCAACAAACATTCAGAAATGCTCTGACTCCCTTTCATCACACATACACAAGACCACAAAAAAAAAAAAAAAAAAAAGCAACCAAAAACAACCTTCTTCATCACTACTGCATTTGCTGCTATCGAGAAAAGTCAGAAAGAAATCACCACCCCCTTTCTGGTATCGTAACTGTAGCTTTTCACACGCAGAACTCTCATCTTCTCCTTCAGGAAGGCTGCTTCCACATGCCTTTTTTTTGTTCCTTCCTTCTGACTGCAGGATAGTCAGATTTTGTTGACATCAGTTAGTAGTGCTCAGAACACCTTGCCTTCTGAAGTCCCCTCTGGTGGAAAACAACTTCCACAGCAGAATGTTAAAATGTATTCATAAGGAAAAAGAAAAATTACTGTGTTTATTCCGCATTAAAATTTTTTTATATAGTCAAAAGCCTATCAAGCACCAAAATGGGACTGTAAACAAAATATTTAAGACTCTTCCTAGATCCATTTATTTAACTGTCAAAAGGTATTCCTAGGACTTGCTTCAGTAAATACAGTATATTGAGTATTTCAACACAAATATAAATAAAGGCAAAAAAAGTTGAATCTCAAAGCCTTAACTAAAAAGAAATCCAAACCAATCAACTGGGAAAAAAAAGTTAAGTTTACTATTAACTACAACATTTTTTCCTTATTGTAGTACCTAAAACCCTGATGAAAGGCCGGATGCCACAGCAGTAGAAGTCATAAAGAGACTGAAACAGAACAATGTTAAGACTTAACAACCCATTTTAGTGAGCTCTGAATAAAATCCAAAAACACCAGGTTCTAAGGGCTAGAAGGAATAAAAGTAAATGTCCAAGTACACATTTATTGCTGACAGGTGTACAAAGCTTTCTTCCATGCAACTCAAGAATACGATCCTCCTGAGACCTGCCGTTTCATTTGGCTGCTCTTATATAACCACAATAAAGACTTCCTAAGCAATTGCCATTCAGGCCTACATTCCCACACTTTTTGCTACAATTTAGTTATAGACTGCACCAGTCCATTTTATCTGTTGATTTCTCTTTTGGGTTTGTAATAAAATCAGAACTTAAAGCATCCTTTTGAAAACATACGGTTTCAGACAGAAAACCTATTGCCTAACAGTCAACTTCTCTATGGGAGAGAAAAACACCAGCAATATAATGCTCTATTACACAACTTTGAAAATATAACTAACTCCAAGTTATTTTACACTTTCTTTTTTCCAACCAGCCCTACACATTACATCAGTGTGATCTAAACTCCCTTCCTGATAACGATAAGCTGATAAACACGTTATTTCCAGTACAAAATACAAAAAAAAAAAAAAAAAATCACCAACCTAGATGCCACAACAGCAGCTGATTTGAGTATAGAAGTATTTTGGGTTTTGCCACATCACGTTTGGTGCATCATTTACCTTCGGAAGTGAAATCACTAAAGAAAAATTCTCCTTAGATCAGAAGATAGTCCAGGACTACAGCAAACGTTTCATACTAACTCGAGAATTCTATTTGACATGTTCATTATTACAATCAAAACAGCTTTAAGTACCTCAATATATCATGTCTTTTTATTCTCTTTTCCTTCCACAGCTCACTCCCTGAACTGAATTCTCCTGGTAGAAGATATACAAGGCATCTTCAAAACAGCCCAGACACACAAATAGATGCAAGGGCACCTATTTTGAAATATGAGATATAAAATTGGAATTCTGTATCGCTGAAGCACATTAAGACCTGAAATTTCTAATATGAACACCTGGACTCTGGCTTCTACCACCTCTTGTTCTCCATTATGAACACTACCACCTGCTATCCTTCCAAAATGAGATCTCATGCCTGACAGCCTTCCTCCTTAGTCCTGCTGTTCATTGCAATCATCTGCTGGTATCTGTACTGAAATGTACTGCTCTGCTTCAGTCTTTGCATAAACATAATCCCTATTATGAATGGGCTGAGAAAAAAAGCATGAATTTCAGCCTATAATAACAGTCATTCTCATCATTCCTAGGATCCAAAGAAAAACAGAGGAAAATAAATAGAGATAAAACAGTAATAAATAATAAAACAGAATGCACTGTCCACATGCAAGAATACACGCTCCAAATAAGTTAAGAAACATAAATCTAGCCAACATAAACCACAACAAAAGACAAAGTCAAAAAAAGACAGAGTCAAGCTAAGCAATAATAGGAGTGTTATCATGACAAGTTAACAAAGCACTATTACTAAGACTATGAACATGAGGTATTGTGTGTTTATTTCTTCCTTAACTTTGGCTCTTGAAAAAGCCATAAAAATAGGCTATTCCACTGACCCAACATTTGTCCCCTTATGGCATTCCAGCATTGCTCCCAGATCCTCAGTTAATGATCAACATCAAGCTAAAATGTTTGGTCTATTTGATAACAAATTTCCTGCAAGTGCTTATTAAGTACTTATCCACAATAGCCAAAGGGAGAGGAAAAGTAAAGCAAGACAAAGAAGCTCTAAGCACACTTTGCTTAACAAGCAAAATATACACTGTTATTTCAAAAATGTAAGATGTACATACATGTAACAATATTCATTCACTCAACGCATGTGAAATGCATTTAAGATGTTTCCTACAGCATTTCATCACATTTTAACTTAAAGGATACGGAAGGAGAGCTCCACAGCGAACAGACAGGATCACCCAGGAAGGCTGAAAAACAAAAATTGTGAGGTGGAAAAACCAAACTCATACTGCATGAGTGAAGTGCAAGTTAGTGACCAACTCTGTAGTGTATCTAGTTTCAATAGCCATCTCCCAGCTTTAAAGCTTAAGTGTTTCACAGACATTTACTTAGGGCTTTACCAAAAAAATGTTCTGACTGATTGGTAAGTTAATAGATAAAGTTCTCAAAGATTATACAGCAATATGGGAATAAGACTCCTTTGTCTTTTAATTCCATTATTCTTTGAATGCTATTTACAGTATTTACTCATGCACGCAGTTCTAAAATCTCAATTCCCTACCTTACATTTTAACCAAGGAGTTGGGAAGCATAACCTTACACAGAAAGGGGTGTATACACACATCATAATGCTGGATGCTAAGCACACAGGTGATAGACCCTAACCAATGGCACACAGCAACAGAATGGCTCAAAGAGAGAGAAGGAAACGGCAAATAGAGGCCATGTAGGACAGTGGCCCTGACACAAAGTGTAAGGAAGAAGGAAGGAGTACCATCCCATTTATATGACTTTTTTGCTCCCCACGCTCTCCTCTCCCCCAGTATACATCTACTCACACACATACTGTAACTGTTTGTGGTGTCCCTATTCGTACTGTTCTCTCTCATTTAGAAAAAGACAGAGAAGTTGGTTGTTGGTTTTTTCCAGTTCTACTGTTTGCAAAATAAATAAATAAATAAAAATTGAGAGATTTCTCTCCCTCCAATTTTTCTCTTCTTTACTCTCAATTCCTTTTCTTTCTGCAGCAAGCTACCTTTGCCTCCAAGTTTCATTCCCTTAACACGAAGTCTAATCTTCCTGATTACAGAACATGCTGCAATGTTTTCAGGTCCAACTAAGCAACATCACTGAGAGGCCTGCTGTTTGGCAAATGACAGAAAGTTTAGTCAGTAGTACTTAAAAAGAAAATTAAATTATTTAACTGAAAGGCAGCCAATAGCAGAAAGTACTGCTAGGACAATGATGCCTTTCCATCCCATGAAAATGGCTGCAGTCTTCTTGTTTTTCAAGACTGAAACAATGTCACTAAACACTTCATGAAAGGCAGAAACTAAAAACAAGAACTAAGCTTAAAATTAATTATTACTCCCATCTAAAACCATAAGGCCTTGTGCTAAGCACCCTTTATTTTTTGGAATTTGCCAACTCGTACTTCTCCACTGCCAGATGAACTCTCACTCTATAAGCCACCAGAATTCAGTACTGCTGCTTGCAACTATATGAAAAGAATAATCCAAAATCACTGGCAGAGAAATAATAATTATTTGTTCTCATTGCTCATGAACTGCAGAACAACAAGCTCACATTTTCAAACATGAAGCCTGGAAACTTTCACTGGAAAAAGAAACCCATATCGCAAGAGGGTAACAAAATACTGACAATTTCATTGTAAGAAAGAAAAAAGTCAAAGACTTCAAAAAATTAATATGGGAAAGAAGTCTAACTTTCTAAAGTTTATTTTGTTGAAAATTAGCACCATACACGTATGTAGAATCCACAAAATCATTGTCAAGAGAAATTCAGGTTGGATATTAGAAAAAATTGCTTCTCTGAAAGAGGGATAATGCATTGGAACAGGCTGCCCAGGGATGTGGTGGAGTTACAATCCCTGGAGGTGTCCAAGGAAAGGGCAGATGTGGCACTGAGGGACGTGGTTTGGTGGTATGGCGGGGACAGGTTGATGGTTGCACTAAATTATCTTAGTGCTCTTTTCCAACCTTAATGATCCTGTGATTCTGCACCTTGCCAAGTACATGTTTGAAAACAAACAAGGAAAAAACCAATCTCAATCTCTACAGCTTTATGCTGAGGTTTTCCATTGCCAGAAACTTATTGGAAATGTTCCTGACGGGAAAGTTCCTAAGTAAAATTGAACAGTGCAACGTCCCACAGATAGATGAATGAAGGAAGAATTTCAGAAAGAGAACACACACAAAAGAAAACCCATCAACAGATCACCAGATACAGAACAACCACAAAAGAAAAGGAGGGAACAGAATTGTAAAAGTTCACAACTCAGGAAAAAAAACCTGAAATGAGACTAAAAGGTAAGACAAAGGTAAGTTTCATTCAGACATCATCTAAACACTGGTATTTTCTGTTACCATAACCCAATAGCTATGTCAGACAATATAGTGGAGGAGTCACCCACCTTTACCACAGGGAGATCAAAAACTTCACGAGATTCTCCAACCTCTGGATGGTCTCCATCTTCTGAAATAATATGCGAGGCCAGCGCATTGTAAGAGACTTCCTTTGCTTTCCCAGCTTTCAGAAGCTGAATAACCTAAACCCAAAAGAGAAGGGAAAGAAGTGAAAAATTATTACCTTTCATTTGAGAAAAACAGTAACGAAAGAACTGCAGCACATCAAGGGAACGAGTTCAACTTTCTCTCTTGGTTGCCCTGTAGAAATAGATAGCACTCTTTTTTTGGCAAACGCAACCCATTTAAGTCCTGATTTCCTAAGGCTTGCGACTCTGCTGCGTTTTGATGATTCAAGTTGAAGTTTTACTTCCAAAATACTTCAGACTGGGGCAGAAATTTGGAATGTTTCAACATTTTTCCAAAACATACAGTCCTCAAGAACTGTTTTTTTCTTAGGCAGACTAGGAACTCTCTCTCCTCAGCATTTGATTTTCCATATGTTAGCTTCAGAAGCCTCTGAATACACTTGGCACAAAGAAAAGAAAAGCAACCTAACTCAATGTGTAGCTATGAAAGCTACAGAAAAGCAGGTGGAAAAAGAAAAAAAAAGAAGAAAAAAACCCAACACCATTTGGACATGAGAAGGCCCTAAAAGCAAAATAAGTCATAACCACTGTCCTGAGAAGTGGAGGTTCTAACAAAGAGCTGTATTGAGAATTGAATTGATGGAGGACTAAAGATGATTTTGATAAAACAAAGAAAAAACATAAAAGAAAATAAAAAGCAGAAGGACATATGCCCTCTAAGTTACTCCTTTAAAGAGCTAAAGCAGAAATTTTTAATTCCATTACTCTGCCTTCAGTGATCACAAAAAGCCCTCACAACTCAAAGTGTATCTTACTCCTTGTTTGCAAGGCCAATATGGAAAATGTCTGTTTAAGACTTCACCATTCTCTCTAGCCCTGCTCATAAAAAAATGGGAGTCAAGAAATAAGACTCACTTCAACATAAAGGTAACGCAGAAGGCAGAGGGTGTGGAGGGGAATAGGAGAAAAGCATTCAAAAAAACTGAGTTCTAAAATTTAAATGCTTAAAACGCCAATGAAGATCACTCCTCCTTTTTCCTTATATTATTTGGAAATGAATAGTTGGACTTTGTAATGGTTTTTCAGAACCAAACTGGCATGAGCACCACAGCAGACACAGATCAGCCCATCGCACAGCTCTGCGAGTTACATGTTCCCTTCAACTGTCTATTTATGGGAAGGCTAAAGAGAGGAGAAACTGTAATCAAAGCCAAGCATCCAAATCTGACAGCATGAGGAAAAAGTTACAGCTAATAAAGTAAGAAGACTTTTGTTTCTTTTAGTTTTGTAACAAAGAGTCAATGCAAAGAGTTTGCTGGTGCAGGAAGTTACACCAGTACCAGGCTGTAAGTCTAACGTGGTGAAGAGATGATGATTTCACAGCATTAAAGCAGTATGAAGAAAAGTTTTCCTAGGGTAGCCTATGTCAGCTTCAAAACTCCTCCCAGAGCATGTGACTTCTTCAGCTAAAGCAGTGACAGAGAAGCAGTGACCCAGACATTTTTCCCTGTACAGAGGGACAGACGGATGGACACACATCCCCATTTAACTAGCAAATAAAATCCTGAAAAGCCCTAAAATGGTTACTATAAAAATCCTGTGCTTCAGGTGCAAGCTTAAATCCACTAAATGAAATTTAATTTTACAGGCATGAAAAATTTAAATCATTCCCACTAAAAGCTGTGTTAGAAGAAACAAAAGGAGAGTTTAAATCTCTGAAATAAGGCAATGGATACTAAAAAAATACTATTAAAATAAGAGATAACCAGACACCAAATACCCTGCTTAAAGTCGTCATGCTACGTTGCATCACCTTCTTTCTGCATGAAATACTGATTTTAACCAAAGTTACCAAAGCTTGACAGTTTGGGTTTACACATTTACGAAAGCAATAAAGGCACCTAAAAAAACAATAATAACTGACATCTAGTCATCACCTCCTGTAAGGTGAGAACAGCCAAGCGCACATCCCAATGGAATGGATTCAAATTCGAGTGCCAGCAGCCTAATTCTCCCTCATTTGCCAAAGAACAGTCAGGCACGATTCCAGACTTTTGTTTCCATCCTAGTTTATGTCGCATATGCTTTAACAGGTAGTGGGTATGCAGCTTTCACACGACTGTATGATGTTTCCTTTCTAACTCTTGGATTTGTTTTGATTAGGTTGCTCACTTGTGCTAGGCCTGTTTCAATATTTATTAAGGTAACTGGTCTTCAGTGAAAACATTTGGAAACAAGCTGATCTAAGTGCGCTCGTGCCCAAAGGATGAAGAAATGAACTGCTTTTCAAATTCAACCTAGTATTATGGTACTATGGTATAGTATAAATCTATGTGAAGCTTTTTTAAGCTTTGGAGTCTATGTGAAGCTCAACCACAGGTAGATGAGCATTTTGTATACTTGATCCAGAGCAAATCAAGCCTTGTAACAATGACATTGCTACGAAGGATAAAACTTTATGTGAAAATAAAACTTGCCCAAGTGGTTGCTTGTTTACTCCCTGTCTGGCAATACTGCTATGTCAACACAAACCTAGCAGCGTGCCTTTGGGGCCGTTATTTTTACAGTAACAGGCATCTTGCTGCGTTTTGCACTCCTCTTCATACAGTGCTGTTGCAGCCACAGGATTTGAGTTGTTATCCCCACACCATTTCCAAATAGTTTAAGGTTAAGGTCTGACTGCATATCAAGGCTGCGGTTCACACATAACCTACAGAACCCATCTCACAGGTCAGCGGTGCTCCTGGAACTGCCCCTCAGGCTCAGTGCATGCCAGGACACCGACCTACACGGAACAAAGACCCAACTCTCGCACCTGGCAAAGGAACCAAGACAGACACATAGACAGACAGACAGACGCGGTGTGGGGCTGGGCCCCGCGGCCCTCAGCCTCTCCTCAGCGCCTCAACGAGCAGCAGCCCCGCTTCCCGCAGCCGGGGTCAGCCTCCGGCCCCGTCTCTCACAGGAAGTCCCTTCTCCCGCCCCTCCTCCGCTCGCAAGGCTGCACGGGGCCTGCGCGCCGCGGCCGCCCGGCTCCCATGGCGGGCGGGCGGCGAAGGAGCGGCGGTTACCGCGGCGCTCCCCGCGCGGCCCCTGAGAGGACGCGGCCGCGTTCCCCCTCCAGCTCTGCGCGCTCTGAGGCTCGCGGGGCAGCGTTTGCGCGGAGGCGGACGATCCCGCCCTGCCCCCCCCCCACCCCAGCGGGGGGTGTGGGGACGCGCGCGGCGGGAAGGAGCCCGAGGGGCGGCCGAGGCGGTACCTTCGGGTCGATGTCTCCCACCGTGAAGAACTTGACGTCTTTGAACATCTCCTCCGGGACTTTCAGCTCTTCCTCGTCCGCCGACATGGTGCCGGCCGCCCGCACGGCGCGTCTCTCCGCCGCCTCGCTCCTCCCGCTGCCCGCCAAGCAGAACCGCGGGGCCCGGGTCCCCCCGTCCCCTCCCCCGCCGTGCCGCCGAACCGCGCGAGCAAGGCGCGCGCTGCGGGACGCACCATCCCGCTCCGGGACGCGGGGGTGGCACGAGAGAGGTGGGCAGAGCCGCCGGCCCCGAGCGGCTCCCCCCTCCGAACTGCCACCTCCGCTGCCGCGGAACGACCCCTGCTCCCGCTCAGCGGCTGCGATCTCCGCTCATCACTCCGTCTCCGAAAAGAAGTAAGGGCCGGCAGCCGGGCCCGGCTCCCCCCCCACGCGCGGAAAGCAATGGTTCCTCCCGAAACGACAGAGGCGGGCAGCGGGGATACCCGGACCCGCCCATTAGCGAGCAGGCGCGGCGAGGGGGGAGGGGAGGGGAGAGCGGCGCCCTCCGGCCCCGCCCCTCTGCCGCCCGGACCCCGCCCCACCGCCTCGGCCCCGCCCGGCACTTCCCGCTCACCTCCGCGGCTGCTCAGACTCAGACGCGTTCGGCCGTTCCCCGCTGCTGGCTTTGCCAGAGGCAGGATGGCAGGATTCGGGGGCCTCTTGGCGGAGCAGTCCTGGCTGCAGCCACGCTGCATGCACCGCATAACAACACTTTCCAGCTCCAAGCCGTTATTTCAACTTGTCAAATCCATTCCATAGTCAAGTCCTTCCCTGAATTTACCTGTCAGCCCTTCCAGCTGGGAGTCTGTGCAAATCCGATAGGCACAGCATGTATCCCAACATCCAACTTATTAATGAACGTACTGAATGTTACCAAAATGAGTCCTTTTCCCTCAAAAGTTTTGCTGAAATAAGGCTACTGGACAGCTATTGGCTCTCCTAACTACAAGGCCTTTCTTAGGTGAAATTAGATTTGTTGAACCCGATTTATCCTTACCAAGTAGAAACTAATCATCTGTTTACAAGTAATTTATTATTTATCCATTATTTTTCTAGCGGCTGAAGTGAAATGTACAGTATACAAGTTTCTGACTTCTCCTTTTTCAAGGAAGATACTTCATTTGCCTTTCTTCTGGTCTCCTGAATCTTCACGTAGAATCACAGAATCATTAAGGTTGGAAAAGACCTCTAGGAACATCTCATCCAACCATCAACCCATGCCACCATGCCCACTGCCCACGTCCCTCAGTGCCACATCTCCATGTTCTGAACTTCCAGGGACGGTGACCGCACCACCTCCCTGGGCAGCCTGTGCCACTGCATCACCCCTCTTTCTGAGAAGAAATTCTTCCTGATATCCAACCCAAACCTCCCCTGACACAACTTAAAAGCCATTACACCTAATCCTACTGCTGCTACCTGTGAGATGAGGCCAACCTCACCCAGCCGCAACCTCTTTTCAGAGTTGTAGAAAGCGATAAGCTCTGCTGTCTGCTTCCTCTTCTCCAGACTGAACAATCCCAGTTCCTTCAGCCCCTCCTCATAAAACTCATGCCCCAGATTCTTCTCCATGACGTCTGTCCCTTTCTACTCCAGCCAAGGAAGAAACACCCAACCTATTAAAGTCTGCTCTAACCAGTTCTTTTCCTGTTCAAGAAGGAGACCTTACCCTTGTAGGTTTTATTGTTTTAGCTCCCTGACTACAATTTAATATTTCGGTGCAAACTAAGGTGCAAAGTCATTACACTTCTATACAATACACTTCTTTTGTAGTACAGAAAAAATGTAGAAATAACTATCTGGTCTTGCGTCTCAGTCTGTCTCCTCCACACAACAATTCATATTCTCACTTTTTATCTTCCCTAGTAACTGACTCCTGTTATTCTTATGCTCCAAGTATTTCCTGGACTGTCTTTCAAGAACACCTTCCTACTTTCTGCTTTTAAATAAAGATGCCATCCAGGACCCCTAAATCCAGACCTTACTTTCTTTGTCGTGTAATTTTCATTCTTTCCAACTCTATTTTTGATCCATTTTCTTCTTCCCACTAAATTGGAATCACTTTGACCACAATAATCCTTTCACTTAGAGAGAAATATTTTTCCGTGTTCTTTTTGATCTATCAGCTATCATTAAAACCATTGCTTATTGAATTTTCTTTCCATTTGGATTTCGGTGCCTCCCTAATCATCTAATTCTCACCTCTTTTCTTGCTTAAATATATCTGGTTTTAGGTTTTTTGTTTCATATTTTTCTCTGAATTATTTTCTCTTCATGATGTCATTCATTACTTGGCTTCATTTTCTTCTCAGTGTGATTGCTAAATTGCCCCTTTTCACATGAGTACTTTCTTCATATCTAATTTTATATGCCGTTGCATCTACCCATTCTGCACAAAGAAAACCAAAGTGATTCCTCTCCGCAGCCTATTTTCTTTGTTACTATAATGAGTTCCCCTGGTGTTCCTATCCTTTGGAACCATATCCACATTATTTTTAGCTCTTCATCAGATTCTTCAATCAGATTGCAAACATTTCCAATCAGGCACTGAATACTGGTAAAGAGGCATAAGGCAAACAAACAGTGCTTTGAATGTGGTTTGTAAGAATAAAATCCTTTCCTAAAACTTCATCTCAGCATCAGGTTGTGTCCCTTTAGATCTTCTGTTTGTTCAACTGATCAAATGCGAAGACTATGAGGTAAACATGGTATTTAAAATCCTACTAATTTGAAAATTCTCTACAAAATATCAGACCTCACCAGAGGGTTGTTGGTTGTGGAACAGACTCCCTGGGACAGCGGTCAGGTTCCCAAACTCTCAAAGTTCAAGAAGGGTTTGGATTACACTCTTAGTCATAGAGTTTGAGTTTTGGATTGTCTGGTGTGGAGCCAAGAGTTGAGATGGTGATTCTTGTGGGACCCTTTGAATTTGGGATATTGTATGATTCTATGACACTAGCAATGCTACGGTGTTAGAACACTGAAATTCGCTGCAAAATCTTGTTGGTGTTTTTTTTTGTTTGTTTGTTTGGTTTTTTTTTTGCAAAATGATACCCATTAAATGGTGCCAGGCTTAAACAGAATTGTTATTTTGACTAATTGTAATAACAGCAACAAAAATATTTCCATCTGTAGGAACAGAGATTAAGAATTGATCAAAATAGCTTAAAAAAAATAAATCTGCTTTATAAATTTGATCCCAGAAAACAAAAATAAAGGTGAAGCCCTTATCTGGGATGTGAGAGACATACATTCAAGTCTTTCCTTCTCTTCCTAAATGAGTTAAAAAGAACTTTTCCACTGAAGCACAGATAGATATGGACATTGGATGCCTGCATCCTCCGAATGTTCTATTTTAGATATCTAAAAGTTTTAGGGGCTGCTGAGAAGTTGTTCGGTAAATCTCAGTACTGGACTTCTGGTTATATAAGGTGCTGTATTATCATCAGTGATATGAATCTAAGTAGTAATATAATCTAAGCCGTGATACTACGTAAGTATATATATATTTTTATCCACAGTTTTGCTGGCTTCAAGACAATCATACACAAGAGAAAAAACTACTATAGAAATAACTACTGTAGAAATGCACAAATTATTCTCTTTAATTATCAACTAAAAATTCTAGAATTATAGAATGGTTTGGATTGGAAGGGACCTTAAGATCATCCAGTTCCAACCCCACCATGGTCAGGGACATCTCCAACCAGATCAGGCTGTCCATGGCCCCATCCAAACTGGCCTTGAGCATCTCCAAGGATGGGATATCCACAGCTTCTCTGGGCAGCCTGTGCCAGAGCCTCCCAGCCCTTTAAATAAAGAATTTCTTCTTAACATCTAGCCTGTATCTCCCCTCTTTTAGCTTAAGGCCATTATCCCTTGTCCTATCACTGTATTCCCCAGTAGAGTCTTTCTCCAGCTTTCTTTCAGGCCCCCTTTATGTACTGGAAGGCTATAATGTGTCCATGGAAAATAAAATTAATGAACACTTTTTTTCTTCTTTATGTATTTAATGAATTGTCTGTCAAGAAGTTATTTAATTTCTAATAATTTGACTGCTAACAAAAATGAATAATTCATGTTTCTGCATCATATCTGTGATCTAGTTTAGAAGCCAACATATGATATTAAACATGGAAAACAACCCCTGTATTTAACAAAATTAACCTTTAGGTTCTGCTTACTGGACAGCACACAGAGTTAAGTCAAATCAACAGGCTAGCCTGCTCAGTTGTAGCAAGGTGTAGGTTTAGAGAGGAACAGGAGTGGGAGAGTAGGGGTGCATGGGGATAAAAGTAGCTGATGAGAATAAATCTCGGTCTCGCTACTGGTTGGACCTGGGGACATTCAGCAGCTGCTCTCACGTTTCTCTTGGATCCATAATGATGTATTTTTCTCTAACAGTGTTCATTCTACCCATTCATTTCATCCTCATTCAGAAGGGTTAGCAGGATCTCCCTGTCACATTGCTGGACATGTGTGAATCACACAACATGGGATGCTGAGCCATGTGGTGGTGTGTTCGTGTGTGAAGCCAAGCAGCTGTTGTTGAATACTGAATGAATATGCTGAATGTTGAATGAACATAGGTCTGACCACAGCACAGAGGGATAAGACCAATCCAAGGGAATTTAACCTTTTCAGAGGCACTTAGCTCATAGCAAAACCTTGATCTACCCAAGAAACATCAAGATTGGACTCTGTTAAAGTACAATTGACTTCTGATGCCTCACAACACTGTAATTCCATGGGAGTAACCAATCACAGGGACCAATAATGCTGTAATACAAACTGATACCTGAGCTTAATTACTCCGGTGGATAGACTGGTAGAGTTTTTGCACATTGCAGAGCCCACAATGATCTGAACACCGATGATCTAAAAACACCAAGCACAGTGCCTAATGCCTTAACAATGCCAGGTCTGTGCATAAAACTTTATGATCATATTCTCACAAAAGCTGTAGAATCACGTTTCCTTTGCAATAAGTGTTGCTTGCACATAGGAAAAGCCAACCAATATGACAAGGTTTGTGCAGGCAATTAGGCTTTGCTTACATAAGTGCATTATTTGCTTGCACAAATGAGTATTGATGATTATTATGAAAAATGTATATTCACCTACAGTATCATACTGAAGCATAATTACTTGTGAAAAAAAAGCTACATTTTGATTTTTTTTCTTGCAGTGAATTAAATTCAGAGCTTAAATTAAATTGTGTATTTGTTTTACTCCAGTGAGCAGAAGCTTTCCCCAGGCCTGCGTCAATAATACATACTCACTTGGTACCAGCTGGCTCTTTAGATGTTACTTTCCCAAGAAAATATATCTCCACAAATTACCCTTTTTTTTTTTTTTTTTTTTTTTACAGAATGCTGTTAGTTTCAGTGTATCTGGAAAGGTTTTGAAATGTCATATAGAGCAGGCTTCCAGCCTTATCACCATATACATTTCTTAACATGAATAAGAATCAGGTTTTATATCTAAACCAAAACATACAAAACACACAGAGGGCTCCACTTAAGCTTAAAAAATGCATGTTGCCTCTTTACTTCAGTGGAACTACTTGTAAAGGCAAACAGGATTTATAATTAAAAACTTTGTTTTTAACTGTATTACAACACCTAATCCTAAAAGGCTTATCTGGATCTGATCATTTTATTTTTGATTCTCCTCAAGTTCCAGAGCTGCACTGAGGCTGTGTTGTCACTTGCTTGACAGTTTTCTTTTTTTAATGGAATAGTTACAAAATGTTTTGCAAATGGCAAGTGATAAGGTATGCCTTTACTATTGCAGTGCATGAATGGGTAGGGGAGGAGAGTGCTCTTGTTAACACATGTAACGTAAGGGCGTTTTTAAAATCAGAGGTGAGACAATATTAAAGGATATACATGGCTTTCTGTTGCCTGGCAAGGAGATTATCTGGCATATTAGTCCATGGGGAAAGTTGAATGAGATGTATCATGTCACGTTGCAAAGATAAAAAAAATAACCCTGAGCTGCAGCTGAGTATGCCTTTATCAAAGCATTGCATTGCCAGCAGGGTGGTATGCAATGTAATTGCACCAGTTACACTTGTCTAAAGTCACTCCTGCTCTCAGATCAAAACAAGCTGTGGGAATTTTTGTCTCCCCTCCCACTGTAACACAGCATCACACAACACAGGGCATGCTTGAAGCCTGCAATATCACTTAAGTTGAATTAAACTGCTTCAAAATGTCCCCTGGTCCCAGTCACAGAATCACAGAATCACAGAATGGCCAGGGTTGGAAGGGACCTTAAGGATGATGAATCTCCAACCCCCTGCCACATGCAGGGCCACCAACCTCCACATTTAATGCTAAACCAGGCTGCCCAGGGCCCCATCCAACCTGGCCTTGAACTCCTCCAGGGACGGGGCATCCACAGCCTCTCTGGGCAGCTGTTCCAGCACCTCACCACTCTCTGGGTAAAGAATTTCCCCCTGATGTCTGACCTAAATCTCCCCTCCCTCAACTTAAAACCATTTCCCCTCATCCTAAATGCATCAACCCTTTCAAAGGGTTGATTCCCCTCCTGTTTGTAGGCTCCCTTTAGGTACTGAAAGGCTGCCATGAGGTCACCCCGCAGCCTTCTTTTCTCCAGGCTGAACAAGCCCAGCTCCCTCAGCCTGTCCTCATAGGGGAGGTGCTCCAGTCCCCTGATCATCTTCATGGCTTTCCTCTGGACCCTCTCCAACAGCTCCCTGTCTTTCTTGTACTGCGGGCTCCACACTTGGACACAGTATTCCAGATGGGGCCTCACAAGAGCAGAGTAGAGGGGGACAATCACCTCCCTGTCCCTGCTGGCCACCCCTCTTTTGATGGACCCAAGGATACCATTTGCCCTCCGAGCCGCAAGAGCACACTGTTGACTCATGTTCAGTTTTTCATCTATCAGGACCCCCAGGTCCTTCTCCACAGGGCTGCTTTCAAGGACCGCTCCTTCCAGCCTGTATGGATGCCTGGGATTCCTCCGGCCCAAGTGCAAAACTTTGCACTTTGCCGTGTTGAACCTCATCAGGTTCACCCGGGCCCACCTTTCTAGCCTCTCGAGGTCCCTCTGAATGGCATCCCTTCCTTCAACCGTGTCGACCACACCGCTCAGCTTGGTGTCATCAGCAAACTTGCTGAGGGTGCACTCGATTCCTACATCGATGTCATTGATTTAAATCAATGTTATTTATCAATGTCACTTTAAGTCACTTATTTATGCCTCTGCACTTTTTCTGCATCGTGCTCACACAGAAGTTGCAGTGCCCCAGGGATGGCCCACACTGATGTTGCTGAGAACAGCCTAATAGAAATGGTTGTTTTTTTCAGCAGGTCATTTCCCTGACTCAGTTAGTGCCTCAGCATTGGCACGGTGCAGGCATTAATTCGGGGTTCATGGAGGGGGAGGCAGAGGGCACTAGTCACACAAGCCTGAGAAATTCACACATAGGCTTGGGATCCATGCTAAAACTAATGGAAAGTTAATTCCTGACCTGAATGTTTCCAAGGATGGGACATCACCACTTCTCTGAAGGTGTTCAAGAAACACCGTGTGGAGATGTGGCACTGAGAGACACGGTCAGCGGGCATGGTGCAAGATATTACTCTGTCAACGTCTGTGTCTCAAAGTTTGTTGGGAATACAGATGGACTTGTTCAAGTCCAGACAAGTCCCGAGCAAGGACCTGAAAACCTCTGTCTTAAGGACACAGATGGACAAGGCCAGGGGCAACGAGAGCGAGATGAACTGCAGCTAAATAGCTGTGAAGTGCTCCTTTGTGTGGACCTATCTCAGGATGATGGGCCATCTTAGAGGGTACTCAATGACTCTTGCTCGAGGCCCATCCTGGTCACTTAGGCAGGAGAACAAGGAGGATAAAAGAGGAACTGAAAACCACGAGGGTAGAGGGATTCCTGAAGATTGAGGTGATTCTTGCATGCTGTCGAACTCTCCTGAGCCTGCTGCCTGACCGCTGTTGCTGCTTCAAGAATTGGCTCCTCGCCTTCCTCGTCTACCTGCCTGCTGCCCAAGGCCGGCCACGCTGCTTCTCACCCCGTCCCCCTGCTGCGTCTGCCTGGGACCTTCAAACGCCGTGCAACGGGACACTGCTGGATCCTGCTGGTGACTCTCCCTGCTTTACGCAACTCCTGCTTCTTTTCCATCTTTTCTATCGCCCTCCTTCCCTTCCCCGTCTCCCTGATTAGGTTTGGTAATAAACTGGATGGAACAACATATGAACCGTTGTTTCTTAATCTCACACCGGGTATACAGATATTAAAAGAACCTCATCTCCCTCCTAATAAATTGGAGCGAGACACATGGCGGGGATGGGTTGGTCTAGATGATCTTAGAGGCCTTTTACAAACTTAATGATTCTATGATCATTACTACGATATTTTCTGTGGAGGGAACCTGATTTTCATTACTTCTGTATTTTCAAAAGAAATGAACCAACATTTCTGAAAAATATGTTCTGATGGCCTTCTGGTAGCATTTAGAGTTGAAACAAAACCGTGCATTCACATAATCCTGAGATTGGAAGAAGAGACCAGTAGTTCTTCTCATCAGCTCTTCTGATTAATTAAATTTAATTATATTTTATCCTTAAGTTTTATCAAAAATAGTCCTTGTGTGAACTGAATATCCTGA
This sequence comes from Lagopus muta, assembly GCF_023343835.1. Lineage (NCBI taxonomy): Eukaryota > Metazoa > Chordata > Aves > Galliformes > Phasianidae > Lagopus > Lagopus muta. The sequence goes on from NC_064439.1 coordinate 7,903,531, forward strand.
GTAATTAGTTAAAGTGGAACTTCCCAAAAGAGTATCAAGAGAATCTTGATACAAAGACACTGAGATGAAGAATACACTGCTGTTCTTAGCTGATCAATAATTTTAACATGACCTCATTGCCAGCTTAATTAATTAGAGATTGATATCTAGGACTCTCTGTCTTTTTAGTATGCCAAGTGGAAAACATTAGGAATAACACATGCACTGCTTAGGTCCCCAATTATCTGCCATTCTTCAATACAAAACAAAACAAACAAACAAAAAAATTTAATAATCTCAGCTACTCTGTAATAGCCAGGAACTGGAATCTAAGGAAATGGGTCTCACTGTCAAGACTTCTCCCCGCTGAGCAAGACTTCTCCCCACTGAGCTAAATGCAAATGCAGCCATATTGCTTGGACTCCAGGCCAGCCCTGGCTCTAACTCTCCTTTTCACTTCCAGGAGGCTTTCAGGAAAATAAAGGCTCTTTGAATCCCAAAATGTTTTGGCTATTTGAAAGATATGCTCTATGATATGCTGAAGCTCCCTGAGTGCAAACAAATAGTTCTCTGCACCAAGAAGGCCTCCAATGGATTCATGTCTCAAGGCCCAATTCCTCTGTGAACTGGCAAGGATTAAGTTCACAGCATGGCTCCTTCCATACCTAATGATGTTTGTCACCTCTGGAATATCCCCGATTCCTCTACAGCCCTGACAGATATGGTTAAAACTGCCCAGAAACTGGGGAAAAGGGATAACTGCCATGCTCTGTGCAAGATAACATGATCACATGGAACTCCCCAGGAAGCTACTGTGAGAAGAATCTGCCCTTTTTGATTTTGGCATACCAGAGCCTGAACTCGTTAGGTCTCAAAAAATATTCCTAAAGGACCATCTTTCCCTTTCCTGACATATTCTGGTCAGTGTTGGTCAGTTTAAGTCTATGACACTGCAGCAGACACAGGTTTAATGTTTAAAGAAGCCGCTGCAAACTTCTCAGGGTTTATTTAGAGCTTGCTGAGTTCCCTGTATAAATTAGAGCAGCCTCAGGGACCCAAAACTTGCCAAGTCTGAATTCTCAGTCTTTCAAATGGCAGAAACTGTGACATGAGGCAGAAGGCACCAAAGCTGAAATGATCTTCCTCGGGGTATCAATTACATTCGCTGTTTGCCTTACAGCACATGTAGGTGATTACAGTGCGAAGGCCAGGATACATTTGTTTAATGTATCCTTGAACTCTATTACATTTTCCACTCATCTTGCTAGAGCCTTATCTTCAATTACACTCCTTTCCATATGCCCCAAGCTGTTCTTTGTTACAAGACCGACCTGACCCTGTTGTATCCAAAATGTCAGTGAATTAAATCAAATTTTTATACTTTTCAACGCGAACACTTATCTCACGATGCACATAACAAACAGATAATGAGATCTGCATTTTATTAGACACACTACTGGTGCTTACTGATGTTTAACTATTAGGCTGAACCACTTTGCTGCTCGCAATTACAATTACATTATTTTTCTCTGTGGAAGGATAGCCGTCAGTTGATTTAACTTATTGTAAATGTGTAGTAGTCTTTTCCTTTGCACTGCTTACAGTCCTACTGAGGAATTTGAATAGATTTCTTTTTGCCTACAAGGGAAGGGATTTTTCCATAGTTCATTTCTATGCAGTGTAATCTTTTTGCCTCCTGTACTTCGTGACAGTTTTCCCAAGCTTTGTCTCAGAGTCAAATTCAGAAATCACCTTCTTAGCTCTCAGTATATTCTTAAATCCTGCTTATTTTGTGGGACTAAAGTGCTCGTATGAAATTAAACACCATCTTCAATGAGCACGCGTTCCGAAATAAGTCCATATAAAGAGGGACAGCGGGCATGTTACAATGGCTAACACTTGTCCTGGTTTTGGGTAGGACAGAGTTAATTTTATTCCTAGTAGCTGGTGTGGTGTGGTGCTGTGTTTTGGATTTAGGATGAGACCAATTTTGATTGTGCACCCATATTTAAGTTCTTACTGAGCGGCGCTTACACTGGCTCAAACACTTTCCTGATTCTTGTGCTACCCTTCCAGCAGGGAGCTGGGAGTGCACCTGGAGGGGACAGAACCAGGACAGCTGGCCCAGACTGGCCAAAGGCATGTCCCATGCCATGAGGCGTAATGCTGAGCAATAACACTGCAGAGAGCTGGCCTGGGGGCTGCTCCTGCTTGGAGACTGGCTGGGCATCAGGCAGCGAGTCGTGAGAAACTGTGTTGTATATCGCTTGTTGTCTGTCTTCTTTTATTGTTACTATTATTATTATTATTTTCCATTCTTTTTTCCATCCTATTAAACTGTCTATATCCTAACCTCTGAGTTCTACCATTTTTCCAATTTCCTCCTCCATCCCACTGGAAAGGAAGCAGCGAACGGCTGTCTGGTTCAACTACAACAGTGCTCCACATATGTTATGCTTTGCATGTATGTGCTTATAATTTTGATTCACACCATGCTCACAATGACCAAATGATAAAATCACCAAACTGGGACCTAATCAATGCAAACATTGAGATCCATTACAGGATACACCCTCCCCAGAAGAGCTCTCTCTTGCTTTAGGTGTGGAGTCGTGCTCACAAACAACTCAGTAAATATCAGAGGGTTACATTCCCCTCACTGGTTTGGTGTGGATTCTTCTGTTCTGCTTCGGTACAAAGAAAGGAAGACAGCAATATAAGAAAGCGAATCTAACCCGCTTTACACTAAGCTGACAAGAGCAGAAGCATATCACAGAATCACAGAATCACAGAATGGCCAGGGTTGGTAGGGACCTCAAGGATCATGAATCTCCAACCCCCCTGCCACATGCAGGGCCACCAACCTCCACGTTTAATGCTAAACCAGGCTGCCCAGGGCCCCATATATGTCATAACTTGCTGCATCTCAATTTATAGAGGGTGATTTTTCCTAATAGGCCAACTTAATTGCCTGTGGGATGTGTCTCACAGACTGGTCTTGCTTTTTGTACAGCACAAACTCACCCATGTCTATCCTGATTCTGAAAGGGTGAAGGATAGGGGTCTTGAGATGTTATAAGTGTTACAGAGGATTTAGATGGATAGGATTTATACATTTGAGTTTTATTAACTCATTTTAAAATAATAATTCTCCCCAAAATCAATGGAGGAGATACTGCCAGATGTATGGGTCAGTTAAGGAAATCTATTTCTTCAACTATTTTGCTGATGCTCACAGAAAACAGCTGCAATAAATTTGTAGAATGAATGCTAGACACCTTCATAGCTAACTCTATTCACACAGGCCAAATCCTTGCACTAACGCTCACCTGTCCAGCTGATATTTATCATTCATTGTTTGCAAGAAGCATCTTAATTAATTCCTTGTGGTTCTTCAAAACCCATGATGATCTTCCGTACCACTCGGTATTAATTTGATGCTGTAATGCAATGTTTAATGGGGCATGCCTCTCACTGGGCAGCAGGGATTGTCTAAGGCAAGGACACTGGGATTTATGGATCCTTAGAATCACAGCTGTCATAAAAACAGGAAAGCTGCAAGAAAGCCTTATGGAGATGGAGAACATGACCTGTGGCAGAGACCATTTGTCTTTGTGACTCTTCCCCACTGTGTACCAAGCCATAACTCCACTACAGACAGCCACCAAGACTGGCTGTGCTGCAGAAGGGACAGTGGCACAAGGACAGAGCTCTGGTGGCTGGAGGTCAGCCCAGGAAGGAGGGATGGGGAGCACACGTGTGTGGGCAGCTCTGCGAGGCTGAGGCAGTGCTGGGAGCCAGGGCTGAGCAATTAGAGCCGTTACATGTGAGTGTTGGGCTCTAAAACATCAACATCTTAACTGTTTTTATTTTTTTCCCCGTTTTCTTTTTTCTATTCAATTAGTGGTTGTGATTACAAAATGTCATTTATACCTACATGCCAAGTCAGTTGCTAGTAGTGATGTTTAAAAGCTGACCATGTTAACTATTCTTGTGCTCAATGTGGAACAAAATAAAGGAGAGGCATTAGAGTACAAGTGAAGCAAAGACAGAGAAGTATGTGGAGGAGGAAGGACACCGGCTCTGAAGAGGTATCAGGGCAGATGAAAAGTTCTTTTACAAAACACAGCAAGACTTATTTGTTTCCAAAATAAGGCTCATCTTTTTAAGTAATTTGTGAACCATCTTTTGTGCAGATGGTAACACCTTCTTTAATGAAGACATCCTATGAAGTGTGATTGCACAAGACTCTGAAAGAACTTCATGGCACCAGAATGGAAGATTCGGACTAAATTTGCTTTAAAATTCTGTAGGGAAGTCACATTTTTGGCTCCTTTAGTAGCTGAGATCAGACCCACTGTTGACACCTGCTGAGCAGTAGGTGCTGCAGCTCAGCACCTCTGCAGCACAGAGCAGACCAGCAGACATCCACAACAAAAATATCAGCTATTTTGTAATAAAACACATTGCCATGCAATTAAGAAGGATCTGACAGCATTTTGCTGTCAAAGCAATGAATACTGGCTGTCAAAAGTAATGATGCTGCTGTTAAAAATCCTTGCAAAGAAAAAAAAAATAGAGACACATTTATACAATTGCTTCCATCCTGTGGGTTCGGAGAATTTTACAGCTGTAACAATAAGACACTGCTCATCAGGTGCCTGCTGAAGCAGAAGGAACCAAACTAACATTCGAGGTCCTTTAAAAACTGTGGTCTGCTCAAATAGCTGGAAAGGTTTGCTGTTATTTGCCTGTGATAAGTGTGGTGAAAAATCAGGAGGAGGAAAGCACTCCACAGCTGGAAGGAAGAGGCATGTGAACCTGAGACAGCCATCAGCAATATCCTGAGAAAATCTGAACAACCAATGCTTTCCATGCCGTGTAAGTGAGAAGGATGTGGCTGCTCAGAGGAAAAGGAGAGAAGGCAAAAACCAGTGGCAAATAAATAAATTGGGCTATAAGGTGGAAAAAGAGGAGAGAATCGCCCACTGAATATATTATTTGATGGCTGGCTTTTGTGGTTTCATTTTTGCACACGCAGCTAAGTTGTTAAGGTAACAAAATCAGTCGTGAATGCTAAAGATAATGATGGTTTGGAGATAAGGTATCAAATCAAGGAAGATCTGAGCTTGGCTACATGCTGCCAAGGGGTCAAGTGAAACACAATAGGGAAGAAAGGAGGCATTTAGAAAAAAATAGTTGAAAAAGTGCTGTTCTGGAAACCTATTTGAGTGATTTCTGTTCTTACTGTTGCAAATGAATCTTAAGGTATTTTGTCTCTGGAGTTCTGAAAGAACATTTCCAGGCTATGGATAGATTTACTTACATAAATGTTCAGAAACCCATCTTTCTCAAGGAAGCAGGAAAGTAGCCTGGAAAACAGCACACAACAGGAAAAGCCATGTTCAGGCTAACACTATCACAGCCTTTCTGTAGCTTCACACCTATGCAAATTATCTGCCAAAATGCATAACGCTCAGGATAAACAAATCTCTTCCACAACTTGGCATAAGGAAAAAAGCCTGAACTGCAATGATAATTGAGTTCTAGAGACCCATCCATTCCCTGTCATCGTGCCATCTGTCAGCCTGGCAGAGCCCTGAGAGTTTGCACTGGCAGCTTTGATTGCCAGAGCTCATGTAATAAGTTGGAGTTACCTAGACTTCACACACAGTTTCTTATTATTTTTCTACAGACCTGCTATTCTAGAAGATTGATAGACCCACAGGATACTGTGTGCTCCTAGAAGCATAATATACTTTGACATTCTTAGACTTAAAAAAAAATAATCAGAAATACGGGTAATTTTCAACAGTGATCCGCAACCTGCAGAAAATAACTCTATCAGAGGCAGGAGAGAGGCACAGCTCCCAGGGACTGACCACAGGAACAGAATATTACAGATGCAGGTGTATATACGTGTTAAGTATTTGCTAGCAACAGAGCAACACATGAGAGCTGTGGATGCCTTGTGAGGGCAGCAGCCCCTGAGGCAGGCCCCGAGTTATTGCATCGCTGTCACAACTGCTCACTGCAAAGTACCTTTGACTTAAAGCCAATCTGACACTTAGCAACTCCACGGATTCCCCTGAAATTACACAGATGATTAATGTTGTCCCTGAAGGTACGAAAGGAGGGATAAAATATTTATATTTCATTTATTTACATGGAGTACAACCCTAACGGTGGCAGTGAATGATGCCGGAGCTACCCATAAGAATTTGTGAAGTTCTGCTCCATCTTTGACTATGAATACAGATTATTTTCCTAAGCAAAAGCCAAGGATTAATTATATTAATTATGTGTATTAAAATAGAGGGAAGTTCTTTACAGAGAGAGTGGTGAGGTGCTGGAACAGCTGCCCAGAGAGGCTGTGGATGCCCCGTCCCTGGAGGAGTTCAAGGCCAGGTTGGATGGGGCCCTGGGCAGCCTGGTCTGGTATTGAATGTGGAGGTTGGTGGCCCTGCATGTGGCAGGGGTTAGAGCTTGGTGATCTTTGAGGTCCCTTCTGGCCTAGGCCATTCTATGTTTCTGTGACTATGAATTCCAACAGGAGTTAACGCACACTCGGTAGAAGGTTAGTAAACACTCCTGATGATCAGAACACTTACTGAGAAAAACATGGTATCTTGGATACTGTGTCCATCCTCCCTTCAGGCTACCCATGTAATAGATCGCGAACAAACTCAAGACACATACAAGCAGACTACATGAGATGACTTAGGTGAAGGTGATAGAGGTACACCTGATAGAGGCTGTTCTTTTAACAGTCTTTTCTTGTTCTGCTTTGTTCTTACTGCAAAAATTAAACTTTAGATATGTCACTGAACTCATACAAATGGTGATAATTCCTAAAGGAAGGCTTGCATGACCTAAAATAAATTAAACCTGCCATGAGAGGCTGAATCAGAACAGTTTTCCAGCCATACAAAGAAAAAGACAAAAGGACTTCAATTTACTATTTTCTGCATCAGACTTTTCAGTGTTCTTCCTGAGCATCTGCAGCAGAAAAGCCCAACTGAGCAAAGGGGTCAGGCCCTGGGACACTGGGAATTGGAGCACTGAGGTCCTTCTTCTTCCTGCCCTGAGAAGTACCTCAGGGTACTTCTACAACCCTGAAGTGTCCTGTCAGCTTCTCAGCCTGGAACTGCTCCACTCTGCAGAATGTAACTTCAGCTTACTGGAAGAAAAAGAATGACTTCATATTTCAGTTGCTGTGGCACTTAACCGTTGCAAATGCTTGGGTAAATGTGTTCCCCTAAATATCTCATTCCTAAACAGCTTCAGCAAAAGAGAGAGCTACCCAGAACAACTCTTGGCAATTAAAATAGTAATACAGCCTGCTCTCACTCCCAAAACTGCCTTCCTATCACTACAGGGCACTGAAATCCAAACCAAGCCAGAAGTGGGGCATCACAAGTCTATCACAACACATGCCTGAAGATCTTAGTTTTGGAAAGACTGGAGTGATAATCAGAAGTGTGGATAGGCTGTGAGGGTGTGAGAACAGCCTCACATTTGGGGTATTTTACGTTTTGAAAGTTTTGCCTTTACAGGAAAGGAGTGGGTGGTGTGCTAGTGTGTTCAGAAAGCATGTCTGGGTGTAAAATGAGCAAGCTGGAAATGTGGAACGTTAAATGAAATTTAATTGGTGACTACCTGAGTTTTACAAATTGTGCTGACAGGCTGCACACTTACTGAGCAGCATGGCTGGGAACTGAGCAGAGCTTTCAGTGCTGGTGTATACATGAATTGAGTACACATATTCCTTTAAAGCTCAACCCAGCAGCACCACCTCCCCCATAGCCTTAAGTTCTCCTTTATTCATCAGGTTTGCTCAGGAAAAAAACACCTGTCAGGGTCATTTCCTTTCACTTTTCTGCCTGTTTTGAGTGCAAAGGTTCAAGAGATCCGTGTACAGGTTGACAGTATAAGTCTACTCACCCCATCCCCACAAGAAGGAACTAGCTGGACATTCACATAGCAATAGGCTTTGCAGCACAAATCTTCCAGTACTTGAAAGGAGCTTACAAGCCCGAGGGGAACCAAATTTTGCACAAGTAGATAGCATAAGGTCAAGGGGAATGGACTTAAACTGGAAGAGGGGAGGTTTAGGTTAGGGGTTAGGAAGAAATTCTTCACTCACTGGCACTGTGAGTGAACCAGCACAGGTTGCCCAGAGAAGTTCTGGATGCCCCGTCCCTAGAGGCATTCAAGGCCAGGTTTGATGGGTTTCTGGGCATAGTGGTTGGCAACTCTGCCAAAAGCAGGGAGATTGGAACTAGATGATTTTTCAGGTCCATCCCATCCCAAGCCATTCTGTGATTCTATGATATGGTATCTGGTTACAAACAGCATTTAATGCTCTCTACTGGAGGGAAACCACTAATTCTAATGAACCAGTGTCACTTTTAATTCCCCAGCATCATCTGTGAAGCTGTGACACAATCCTGATTTTGCAGCCTAGATCTTTTTCTCAAGAGTTTCATGGATGAGATTATTCCACAAACACTACCAAATTGCTACAGATCCCAAACCCTCACTCACATTATAAATAACAACATTCTGAGGAAATTAATGTGCTTAAAGCAAACAGCAATTGGTCTTTAATAATAACAACATTCAGTCACTTTCCAGCATCTGGGACGTTAAGCCACGTTACCTAAGGATTACAGAATCAGAGCTGTGGGATCCCCCAGGGTGGGAAGGACCACTGGAGAACACTCAGTCCAACTCCCATTAAAGAATGGCCCTCTTCAAAGTGCAAATGTCCTCCCAGTCTTGTCCAGATGGATTTTGAATATAACCAAGGATGGGGATTTCACTGCCTCTCTGGACTCATTTCAAATCTTGTCCGCTGTCCAGGTGAACATTTGTTTCCTAATTTCTCATTGGAATATCTAATATTTCAACTTGCATCTAATGCATTCTGTCCCATATGTACCTCCAAGAAGAGTTTGCCTCCCCCTTCTCTACACCCTCACATAAAGCAGCTGGAGACAGCACTAAGATTCTTCCCTTTATCTTCTCTTTTTAGAGTGGAAAAACTCAACTGTCCCCCTCCTTATATACCAGAAACCAGTCCACTCATCATTGTGATGACCTTCCATTGGATTTCTTCCAGTTTGTCAGCACTGTTTACAGAGGAAAACCAAACTGGACACAATATTCCAAGAAGTTGGAATGATTACATCCCCTGACCTGTGGGCTACACTCTTCTCCGTAGCACCTTTGCCCAGATGCAGGCTGCTATTTCTCACCCAGGAAGCTACCCAGGTCCTGCTGCAAAGGGCAGCATAGGGTTCTTCCATCCCAAGTGAGGAATTCTGCATTTCTATATAAATTCTATACATACATATATATTTGTATGTATTTGTCTCCAATTTCTATTTTCAATTAATACTCAACCAACTCATTCAACTCCAGAATCTGCTAATACATATTTTTAAAAGTTCAGTAAGTGAGATCATGAAAACATGAATAATTTTGTCATTAGAACATAATGTAGTTTTACTTCTTCAGATTTAATACATTTTAATTTCCATTTCCCTTTAAATGTAATTTTTGTATTTGTTCCTGAAGCAAAGAATAACAACATATTTTCTATAATTTGTGGATAATTCTGTGAATTATGGGCTTCATCTGATTCTCCAGGAAGGACCCACACTACAAAAACCTCTCTGCCAGCAGTTGCTAAGTGTTCTGATCAGTTGAATGATAGTCAAGGACATCTGGCACCTTGCAAACCCGGAATTTTAAATCAGGAGGCTTTTATGAAAGCACACAAACCTCATCTGTCCTCTGAATCGTAAGTACAGAAACTAGCCATTCCAAATTGTCAGTATTCATGTGTACGAAAGACAAAAAAACAATCTCTCCCCCAAGAAGATGGCAGTATACTTCAGAAATCATGTTACAATCCCTAAGGTTACATCCCTTCTAACAACTAAATCAGACCAGCTCCTCTTTCCTGGCTCTGAGGACAAATGTCACAACACAGCATGAATCTGTATGGGCAGATCCCCCTTCCACCAAAACAAGGTGACCGCCTTCAGAACTCTCACTGGACTCGGGGCTTTCCCTGCACTGCATTCCCAACCCCATTTAGGGGCTGTCTGTGAGGCTGCCTTTAAACACACAGCACAGCACGCACAGGGTACACCTCACAGCATCACCTTCATTTGGGTTTTCTCTCCCGACTCTCTGAAAGTGCAGTTCACCAGCAAGTGCCACTGCCCCCATTTCCTAACACTCTTCCCACAGGGCTGTCCTGCCAATGCAGGCAGCAGGTGCTGTGTGTTGGCACCTGCTCATGTCCCAGGCATGTGCCCATGCCCGGTGACAGCAGCTCCTACCTGGAAGCCCTTTGAAGCCCTCAGTGGGGCAGTCCGGAGCAGCAGTGTACCCACGCAGGCACAGCCCTGCCGAGAGCTGCCCAGGCTGGATCCTGCATGGAGCTGGTGCGCAAGAAACCTGCTCGGTGCATCCCTATTCTGCTTTCTGCTCCGAGGCCCAGAATCCCGTTTCTCATCTCAGGCAGGTGAAATGCCCATGCACTAGTCAATAGCAATAGCAAAGGGAGAGATTACCGCTAAGGAAGGGCTCGCCAATTGCTAACAAGTTAGGAAACGCCAGAGCAGAAGTTCTCAAAGAAATAATCCCTCGACACAGACAAGCAGAACGACCAGCTGGTGGTTCATACAGATTATATGAAAGCTGTAACATTGCCATGACATTCCCCAGCAGATTTTCAGAAGGACCTGTGTACAATGCAACACGCACGCTAACTTTCTCCCTTTGCTATCCACCCTACGCCCCACCGCGGGGAACCCCCACCCCCCAGCGGCCCCGGCGGAGACAAAACCGCATCCCGCATCGCGCATCCCGGCTCGGCTACCCGCGCCGCCCGGCTCCGATGGCGAGGCGACACCGGCGCCGTGCCATGACTAAGCACCCGGCCCGGGGCACTCACCTGCCCGCCGCCGGCTCCTTCGCCGCCGCTCCGCGCCCGTCGGCAGCGCCGCCCCGATCAGCTCCGCGCTGCTCCGCGCCGCCCTGATCCGCTCCGCCGGGGGGAGCCGCGGAGCTGCCGCGCCCGCGGAGCCGCCGCTCCGCCGCCGCCGCCGCCGCCGCCGCTGCCGCCGCCGGGGCGGGCGCGGGGCCGGGGGGTTGCCGTCAGCCTGCGGCTGCTGACGCACGGCTGTTCCTCCCGGGGATGAAGACCCCGGCGAAGGGCAGCGCGGAGCGGCGAGGGGCGGCCGGGGGCTCTGCGCGCTCGCGATAGCACCGAGCACCGAAGAGTCCCGGCGCCCAGAGCAGTGGCATGGACCGCCAGCTCAACATCAGCTGCCTCGGCGGTGCGACGCCGGATGCCAGTAACCGGAGTGGGTCATCCGGCGGGCTGGAGGGCGGCAGGGCGCAGCTCTCCGTCTTCAGCGTGCTTGTCCTCACTCTCCTGGCCATGCTGGTGGTGGCCACTTTCCTGTGGAACGGCTTGGTCCTGGCCACCATCTTCCGTGTGCGCACGTTTCATCGGGTGCCCCACAACCTGGTGGCATCCATGGCCATCTCCGACGTGATGGTGGCGGCCCTCGTCATGCCCCTGAGCTTGGTGCACGAATTATCGGGGCGGCGGTGGCGGCTGGGTCGCTCGCTTTGTCAAGTGTGGATCTCCTTTGACGTTCTGTGCTGCACTGCCAGCATCTGGAACGTCACTGCCATCGCCCTCGACCGCTACTGGTCCATCACCCGGCACCTGGAGTACACGCTGCGCACCCGGCGCCGAATCTCCAACATCATGATCGTGCTTATCTGGGCGCTCTCTGCCTTCATCTCCCTGGCCCCGCTGCTCTTTGGCTGGGGAGAGACTTACTCGGAGGACAGTGAGGAATGCCAGGTAAGCCAGGAGCCTTCCTACACCATCTTCTCCACCTTCGGGGCCTTCTACCTGCCCCTCTGTGTGGTGCTGTTTGTCTACTGGAAGATCTACAGGGCGGCCAAGTTTCGCATCGGATCTCGGAAGAGCAACTCCATCACCCCCGTCTCACCAGAAGCCCTGGAGGTAGGTCACCTGGCTTGTATTTTGCTCTAGGGAGCTCTTAGGAGCAACAGGGCTGAGCTGCACCCAGGGTGTGAAGGAATGGGATCCCAACACAGCTGGGAGGATCAGCTGGTGAGCAAATGGAATTTGAGAAGGGTCTGCATTTACCCATGCAAAACCTTCCTGGGTTGTGTCAGTTGATCCTGAGAATGATGATTGTGCACTGTAAAGGTTTCTTAAGGGGAAAGGAGAAGTATTTTAACTGTCCCACCTTCCTTATTAAGAGCTCTTGATGTGTTTGGAGAAAGCAAGACTTGTGTGCATGGCTTGTGGTTGTGTGCCTCTTTTGCTGATCCAATCATAAGCAGGGAAATAATCTTCTTGTGATATGTGAGCAATTCTATGCACACATATGTCCCTATTGGCTCAGGTCACCCACAAGAGGATCACAGCCCCAGCCTCACTCCAACCTGAGCATGACGTAGATGGCTTGCATTTCCCCGTGCCTTGGCTGCATACCCACTGTGCAGGATCAGCCGTCCGAGACACATACAGTGTGACTTGTGTTTGTCTTTGGCAGATAAAGGAAGCTGCCCAGCAGCCACAGATGGTCTTCACTGTCCGGCACGCCACGGTTACGTTCCAGACAGACGGAGACACGTGGAGAGAGCAGAAGGAGAGGAGAGCTGCCCTCATGGTGGGCATCCTCATTGGAGTTTTTGTGCTCTGCTGGATTCCCTTCTTCATCACGGAGCTCATCAGCCCACTCTGCTCCTGCGACATCCCACCCATTTGGAAGAGTATTTTTCTATGGCTAGGCTATTCCAATTCCTTTTTTAATCCCCTCATTTACACTGCTTTCAACAAAAACTACAACAATGCCTTCCGGAACCTATTCTTTAGACAGCACTGAGCAAGAGAAGCTTTCTCTGCCCCACGAGGCTATTGTCAGCTCTCAGTGGAACTTAACAAACTCCCGAGGAAGCTGAGAACCACAAACACTGCAGTGATGCTAAGGATGCTTCCCCATAGTTATGTCCCAGCAATGGTCCCCATTCCTATGCAGTTGCTATTTTTCATGAAGCAGCATGCAAAGGTTTCTCTGGCTAGCAGCAAAGAGTTCTGTCTTCAGTGCCCCACTGCTTTCCTCCTCCCTTCACAGTGATGCTCTCGGGACATTGAGGTGGCAGTGATGGCTTCTGGGAAAGGTTCCCATTTGAAACTCTGGTGTGGCCCACTGCTGGTCTCCTGGAGCATTAATCAGCTTTGTCCCATGTGCAAAGCTGGGAGCCTTCAGTGTCAGGGCAGTTGGTGACTATGGATGAAACTTAATGTTCCTGGCTTGGTTGAACAGACTGTCATAGCTTTCACTGGTAGAGATTGTCAAGTGTTTGTGTTTGAGAGATAATGTCCTCGTTGAAGGGTTAAAAGCAGAATCCCAACCACAATGCCCTTTTTCACATCAACAACAGATCGTGCTGTTTGCTATTCTGTTCCTTGTAGCAGGTTTTTTAAAAAAATATTTATTGTGAAAGCTTAGTGCATGGTATACACTGGAATGAGAAATAATGCATGGGAAATCCACCTGTCTCATTGCCTAACTGATAAGCATCTGCTTCAGACTTTTACTTTCCAAAACCCCAGGCGTTCCTGGGCTGTGAATGTTAAACTGTGTCCGTGTTTGCCATTCTAAATCACAGATGTATTTTGAGCAGATGTGCGGCAGGTTTCCTGTCGTTGCAGGGGATACAAGGTGAGTATTTCAGATTTCCCATCTATGTGGAGCCATGTATTTCTATTTATGAGTGTGATTCAGGTTCACTTGAGTCAAAGCAAAGACCCCATTTAATTTCCACGGGCACTGGACTGCAGACACAAGGCAGTTAATGATGGGCACAGTTTCATTCTGAAAGCAGAACCAACCCATAGATGTGCTCTGCTGTAAGGCCCAGACTTGAATAATTCTTTTACCCCTCGACAGTTATTCTGCCTGGTTGCTCTGTGGCCTCCATGCCTTCCCTTGTTGCCCACACTGTTGTTGGCATTTCACTACTAGAATTAGAATTATGCACTTTGTACGGTGCTGCTGAAAGATTGACAGGCCTCTAGATAAAAAACAGCATTATTTTTAACTATCACTTCTTTAGGGGCAGCCACTGAAATCAGATTGGAACTGGAATGACATGATTTGGTGTCAGATCTTTCAAGAAGAAGAGATGAAAGGGAAAAATGTCTATTAATCATGGGAAAGTTCCCTCGTGATGGATAGGATTAGTTCTTATCCTTAGTGGATCATGAGACATCAGAAGTTAAAATTGTCACTGGTTCTTTAAACCAGTCAAAAATCCTGTTAGAATTGTTAAAAAAAAAATCCCTTTTTCTTTTCACATCTTGAGACAGGTACAAATGGAAGCAGAGCTCAAGGTGCTACCAAGCCTTGCAGCCCTTTCAGGGCCAAACATCCATCAGGAGTGACACAGATGCAGCTGATCTGCCTCCAAGCAAGAGGAGAGATAAGGTGGCCCTTGAGATCCTTTTCAACACTACTTTATAAAAGTCTGATCAAAATACTAGGTAAAACCTTACCCTCACTGAAGGCAGTGGACAACTCAATGAATTCAACTGAATTGGAGTTTTACCCAGTGTCTTATCTTGTAAAACCATAGCTTTAATGTTAATTAATTAAAGAAGATGGGCAGGATGGGAACAATCTTCTAATTCCCTGAAATAGTCCTTGCTCTGCACTAAGCAGGGACCAACCTCCCCACAGCTAGTAAAAGACTATTTCAGTTCTTTATTACATGAGGTAAGGCAGTGATCTCTCTGGTGTATCAAAAATTGTGATAAACTCTTGAGCTGCTATTCTTGTGAAGGTATAAAAGTTACACTGCTTTCTCTGGACAGCTCATCACCAATGCAGACTTAAGGGAACTGAAGTGCTTTTGTTGTGTGAAGGGCTGTTCATCCAGAAATGAGCTGGAAGAGTACTTCCTTATCCAGCCATATTCAGCTGAGGTAGTGGGAGCTACACAGTAGTTTTCAGTAAAGCCTGTAAGCAGAAGATAGACTATTTGCTTTGAACAACACTCCTCCAAAATACAATCCATAGACTTCTAAAACTATCACAGAATCATGAAATTGTTTGAGTTGGAAGTGATCCTTAAAGGCCATGTAATCAAACTGCCTGCAATGAACAGGGACACCTACAGCTCTATCAGATGCTCAGAGCCCTGTCCAGCCTGTCCTTGAATGTCTCCAAGCCGGGGAATCCTCCATATCTCTGGGCACCCTGTGCCAGTGCTTCACGACCCTTATTGTAAAAATCTTCCGTATATCCAATCTAAATCTCTTCTCTATTTGTTTAAAATCATTTCCCCTTGTTCTCTCACCACAGACCCTGCTAAAGGGTCTGTCCCCTTCTTTTTTACAGCTCCCCTTTAGATACAGACAGGCCGCTCTCAGGTCTCCCCAGAGCCTTCTCCAGGCTGCACAGCCCCAGCTCTCTCAGCCTGTCCTCATAGGAGAGGTGTTCCATCCACATCTGCATCCACATCTATGTGACAGCCCACATCCCATACAATCCTTACTGATCTTCTGCAAATAGCAGCTTCCAGCTGGTCCTGAGTCTTGTTCCTCTGGTTCTGCACATAATTAGTGGCTTCATTGTGGGCCAATTCCTACAGCTTGAGGCTTAAGTCCATTGGCTTTTCTTCTAAATACCATTCCTGCAATGTAATGTGATAACACAAGAAAAATATCAGTATTTCAGAGACTGTGCTGAAGATTCACATCAAAACACGTGGCTGTGATCAGGGCATGTGAAGGAGCATAAAGAAACCTTGACTTCTGATCCCAGCTCTGAGGCTTTTCACAAAAAGCTGTTCAGATACATGTGCTGAGCAGGCTCCTGGGGACCCAGACCATGTTTAAAGACATACATAACCCCAGCTTCAAAGGATGTGTCTTGTACCTTCTTGTTCCCATTTATTAAACAGAGTCAGTGGTGTGAAGAGATCTACCTCGCTGAGGGTTTGTGGGGATTAATTAGTAAATGTTTATCATGTACTGGGATGTGGAACACTCTGCTTTGAATGCCAAGCTGCATTAAAAATCGGGCTCCTATTTAATTTCTCAGAAGAACTTTATTACCCATTATTATTGACTTTCCTATGCAATTTTAATGGCTGTATAGTACTTCCAGAAAAGATTTAACTAACCTTCTGCACCTCCGATTAATTCATTTCCCTCTTGGTGCCCTGACAGCTCGACAAACATCTGCATGGAGCTGCTGGATGCAGCAGCCATGCAGTGCTGCGTGCTGCCTGCTCAATGTGCCTCTGGTCAAGGTCCAGGGAGCAGCAGCTCTCCAGGCAGCACGCTGCCCCATTTCTGGGTATTTTAGGGAAAGGACATAAAAGAATTCCATTGAATTAAATAGCAGCTGGCTGAGCACCTTCCTGCTACAATCCTCAATGAAGGCAGGTGACACTAGGATGTGCACCCATCCCACACAGCCAGGTGACTTCACTTTCCATTAACTCACCTGGATTTTTCCTAAAGATTTTTCCTGAGAGCTGCAGCCTTTAAACTGGTGCTGACAGCTCAAACTGGTGAGTTCACGGAAGCAAAGTTGTGGACAATTAAGGAAATGTCAGCTGACAAAGGTAATTAATGGCTATTAGTTCCAGCAGTCACTGCAGTGTGGTGCAACTGACAAAGTGTCAAAGTGATTGTTGTAAAGTAGTGATTTGGGCTACTTTGTGCATGAGGGGCACGTCACCGTATTCCCCTTGTATCCATTACTGTACCCACAGAACAGGTAGCAGACTCACAGGGATCATAACGTGGCTGCCACAGATGCTCCATGTGGAGCACTGGGTTAAAACACCTCTGGCAAGATCTATGTCCCCACTGCAGTACGTCGAACATCACCAACCTGCCAGAATAGGCCTTGGCTTTAAAGGAGGTGGCCAAAGAGCTATTTAAATAGCTGTTATTTTCACTAACACCTGAGTGCAGAGGTTTGGATGAGAGCTGAAGTTGTGCCGGTGCTTTAAAAGGGCAGATGGAGAGAGCCAAGTATTCATGAGGCTAATGCTGTTACTGATTTACAGCTGGAAATTGATCCTTGGCAAAAATGTGGAATAGCTGATGAAGGACTCAATGAATAAAAAATTACAGGAAATAAATATAATTAAAATAAATCATGTTGATGTCTTTCTTAGACTGCAACACGTGGTTCATTGCAAATGGTGATATTAAGTATTCATCCCTTGGTAATGAACCTGGCTTGGTGACACTCAATAGTTCCATGAAAAAGTGAAGAAGAAATCAATGTGTGGTTCAAACTGCCCAATATTTGCTAATTGCTCATAGATTGGAAAAGGTGTAAATATGACCTCACTTGTACTGGAAAATGAGGCTGCAAGTAGGTCAGGGGCAGTACAGAAGGAGCTGAACAGGTTGATCTATTCAGAACATATAGGTGTATTTACTGCCTGTGCATGGTCTGCATCCAGGAATGGATTTTAAGCTGGTTGCTGCAGGGGAGGCTGCAATTTCAGTTCATTGGATCTCACTGCTTCTCCTGCATGCAGCCAGAATCAGCTGTGCAGCCTCAGTGCAACTTCCCATGCTGGGCATGTCCAAGGCTTCCCCTAACCATCCCAAAAGCGAGACAGATGGGCCCTTTCTCCACATCCCCCAGTCACCACTGTAGTCCCTCAGCTGGACCAGCACCTCCATCAGTGGGAGAAGCAGCTCTGCAATGCCCACATGAGGCTGGGAGCAGCTCCGAGAGGTTTGCTCTGGAAATGAAGGGGAACATTCCTGCACCCCTAACTGCAGGATAACAATTCTCCAGCCCCTTTGTTGGAGATGGAATGCTTACTGTATCACTTGGGCATATGTCCTGCCCAGTCCATGAGCTGGCTGTGGAAGGTGGAAATCTCTGTCATCAAAGTAACCTGTTGGTCAGAGGGATGGGAGGGGGAGGAAGAAGAGAAGCTCTGGACATCAGTGAGCCTTTCACACATGGGCTGTCTGGAACAAACAGAGCTATTTCCACCCCAGAAGAGCTTGCAGCACATAGACTTTCATGAAAATTAATATAATCACCCCATGATGCCCTCACGGAGCCTTCTATCCTGCCCTACAGATTCCCCATGCTCTATGCAACCAGTCTTAAAGGGGAAAAGCAGAGCCCTGCACCAAGCTGATGGTCGCGTCGTGCCACGCTTTAGATGCAGACTTGCTTTCAAAAGTGGGAAGAACAATTGTGATGCAATGCCAGTCTCAGATCTTCCAGTGAGCACAGAGCATATGGAGCCCCTCACGCGGTGTCAGGAGGTGCAGGGCTGTAATTTTTCTCTCTCCTCAGCTGCTCACCCACTGCCAATGACTGCAGGTGCATTAAGGCAGGGTGCTCATGCTTGGGGTGAATATTAAACAGACAGGAGGGGAGCAGCAGATGTGAAGTGCGAGGCAGCACTGGCACAGGGGATTGCTTAATATCTAGAATGGGAGTGGAGAAGGAAACTGCAAGTTTGCAGTGTAAAATGATTCAGATTTTTGTAGAGTTTTTAAGAGGAGGCAGAGGCAATGCATAGCCACGCTGCTCTGCTTCCCACTGTTTAGCAGCACAAACGTTGGCATTAAGGGGAATTCATAGCATATTACCCTGGCTGATGCCTTTGGGCTATTTCATACAGTGTTAATAGTGGCCAACCAAAATGAAAGTCAAGGCTATTTCTTATTGAAGTGAATGTTTAGGCCTCCAGACAAGGTTACAAACAGCACAAAACCTTGAAATTCCTTTGGAGACCCCAGCATAGTTGGTATTTGAATGCAGAACACAGCAAATAACTCTTGAACAAAACCTATTTGACAGCAGATCCACTGTTGCTTCTCAGACCAGCTCCCACCCTCTGTGCTGTCGCTGTATTTCTACCTGTCTCCAAGGCAGCAGTTACCCACCTGCAGGGAGCCTGTTTCTTTCAGGAACAAAATGAAATATCTCATCTGCACCTAAGCTAGCACTGCTGTGGCATTTGTTCCTTTTGGGATACCCTCACAGGGAGGCTCGCACCCCCTGTGGTATAGGGATGACATGGCAAGGTTTTGGGAGTGGGGAGCTGCCCCATATCAGAGACAGCTCCAGATGCCCCGAAAGGGACCCAGTGCTGGGCAGAACTGAGCCATGGAGGGGCAGACTGTTCCCCTGCACCCATGGGCACCATACAGAGCAGATCTCTATGTGCAGCCATGGAGGACCCCATGGTGCAGCAGTAGAGGAGGTACGGCCCATGGAGATCCCCCATGGGAGCAGGACTCTGGCTGGAGCTGCAGCCCATGGAGAGGGGCTGCTGTGGGGCAGGAGGGCTGGGGAAACTGCCACCCATGGTGACCTATGGAGCAGTTCCTGAAAGATGGGCCCCATAGTACAGCCCCATGTTGGAGCAGTTCCTCTGTGCCCAGCTCAGCTCAGTGAGGTTAGGAGCTGAGTGCTCTCAGATCTGCTGGAGGTGGTAGCGCAGGGCAAGCAGAGACTGATTAGTTTTAATTTCCTCCCAAAGAGCAATATCTCCTTTATTGTTCCCAGACGCGGTCCTTGGAGACGGCAAGATATTTAGGCTTCTTTTATCTGAAAGGTAATGAAGCACCCCAATAACCTGATGACCCACGCCTCAGCACTGAGGCTGAAAGCGAAGTGCACTCTGCCCTTCAACAAGTATGCTGCAGCTGTGTGGGATGCTGAGAAATGAGCAGTGTGTTCAAGGTGTTTAGCACTTGGATGCTTGGCTTTGTGCAAATACTTTCCTTTCTTCCTCTCTACTACTCTTAAAGCAGCTCTCTGAACAACATCAGACCCACTGACCTAAGCAGACAGCACTGTCTGAATACACCCAGGAAAGTGTCCTTTCTGGGCACAGTGATCAGCCCACGTGCACCAGAAAACATCACCCCAAGTGCATAATTTTCCTACAAGACATACATTGCACAAACGGATACACACAGTGTTTCATTTTGTTTTTCTTTCTCCTGTCTAGGAAGACTCTTTGTGCAAACGTATGAAGAACAAAAATCTCTCTCAGTATAAAAAGCCTCTCTCTGATCAAGGATAAAAGGAAAGGCAAGCCAAAGGGAAGCTGATTTTCACTCGGAACATTCTGTTAGCTTGTTGCGTTTATCTGCTGCATAAATTGATGTGATTTATAGAGATAAAACATTTCATGAACTTTTTCCAGAGGTGATTAGCAAAAAGTTTTGGCAATTGCTGTGATCACTCAGAACAAAATGCTCTTCATTATGCACAAAGGGCTGTAGGTAGGCTGCTATAGACAGCTCAGAAACAAGACCAGAAGGTGAAGACCATGGCCATCACTGAGCAGTATTTTCTGGAGCATCTTGTTGCCTAACTCTCCATTCAAAAGGAGTGAGGTATTGTTAAAAATAGAAGTTTTTGCCCTGAATATGAAAGAAGTCTACAGACACCAGCTCACATTTAAACATTAAATATGAAGACTTTTATAAGGAGGAGAGATTAATTTCACCCGGAGTACAAATTAATTTAAAACCCAGAGAAGTACAGAAAATTAATTTACATTTTTTTTCTCTTTGATGACTGGACAAATCTAGGAGTCTGGTAGAGATTCTTCCCCATTCTCTTCTCTCTTTCGGTTCTTTTCTCACACATTAAAAAAGGAGATGTGTAGAAGGTCAGTTTTGGCCCCCGGGCCAAAGGAACAATTAGTGTGTGGGCTGAGAAAAACAATTTATGCCACTGTACCATGATTGCTGACCACGTGTGAACCTGGCTTTTCTTTCTCTGGGGCCTCTCAGACTTCCAAAGGAACTTGTCCTCCTCAAATGGGCCACGTCTCCAAATCATGCAGCTGGCAACATCTGTCACCACAGCTGTGTTGTGGAACTAATAGGACAGCAGCCACTACAGCAGCTTGTGGTACCTAGGGTTATCCTTTACCATTGTTTAACCCTTCTGGCTTCCGCGTGTGGTTTTATTTTAGGAAAATATTTTAACTGCTGTGCTTTGTGTCTCAGGTTCTTTAAGTCACAGCTTGGACAGGTCTTACTGGAATGTTCAGTGATGTTGCCAAAATTCAGATGCTCACTTCTGCAGCTATGTTGTTGAGCTGAAATTAGGAGCTCATGACCTTCCAATTGTTTTGGTAATTTACTTCTTATTATAACACCAATCATTTTGCATGTTTGATAAGGTATAAGCCCTAACAGACCATGATTTCTGGCATTACGCCCAACCTCTTTAAAATGTGGATGCAGCATTTGTCACTGTTCAGTCCACTGAGGCCTGAGCTGTTTTTTAAGGAGTGAATATATATGTGCCTATATACAGTGATAAGTATGTATCACATACTCTGTAACCTGGCCAGGAGAACCACTAAGGCAGGAGCGAAGATGGCAGCCATACTCTATCCTCTCTGTGCCACCTTAGCTTTCACAATTCAGAGGAATTCTGGATGAGACCACCATCGATCCTCTTTCAATGGGACAATCCACTAAAGGTCCCTGTTTGCTATCTGCAAACTCGCTGTTTTTGTGTAGTAGTCCATATGTTCTCAAATGTAATTGAATTGTAGAAAACTGAATGGTTTGGGTAGGAACGGACCTTGAAGCTCATCCTGTTCCACCTCCTGCAATGGGAGGGACACTTTTCATCAGACCAGGTTGCTCACAGCTCCATCCAGGCTGGCTTTGAGGACGTCCAGGGATGGGGCACCCATAGGCAGTCTGTGCCAGTGCCTCATCTCCCCTTGATGGGCAACTGGCTAAAAAACAAAGCATCTTCTGTGTTTCAAACTCTATTCTGAGCAACGAAGCCAATCCTTGCTAAAACAAGTCATTTGCAAAGCTGAATTCTTCATTTCCTGTTCTGTAACCTGCGGAATCTACTCTGATTTTCAGTGGCTCATCACTACAGAGCTAGAATTGGTTGGTTTTAGTCTAATCCTGTTGAAAATACCTGAATGAAAGTTTTGTTTGTGGTTGTGTTTATTTGTGTTGTTTTGGGTTTTTTTAAGTCTTCAGCGTTAGACTAACAGGACTGAAAATCTTGCAGGGACAAGCAAGTCATTTTGACTGTAATATGACAGATAACTTTATTTATTCACATTCATACTCTCTACTGCAATTAAATCTATTGTTCCAGTGTCTGACTGTGTGTGGGAACTACGGATATATCTTGTACTCTGACTTCCAGTATTCTTGGAATTAATGAAAACTATTTTTTTTAACAGAGTGAAAATGTTTATTGTCTCCTTTTTGTTATTGCCTTCAGGGATCATCTGGAGAATTCTTGTAGCTACACGTCTCACAAGTATTTAAAGGAGAAAAGATACAAAAGCCTCTTTTTTCCCTTCTTTTCATTCTTTCAGAAAGAAAAAAAAAAAAGCACAAGTTACGTGGAATCTGTTTGGTAGTGTGTGGGTGCATTATGTGGATGTCAAACTCACCACAGGGAAGCTAATGAAGAGAGAAGAGTTCTGCTTACAACTTAAACATCTCCTCCAGTTGGCCATTTGATTGGCACTTCTGGGAAAAGCCAAGCTTCATGGCCTCTTTGCCAGCAGTTTTTTGGGTCTCGTGGCACCTCAGTGCTGCTGCCTGAAGGGAGCGATAACTCCGATAGCCAGGAATAACACCAAGAACATCTCAGGCATGAGAAAGCACTCTGTCAGGTGAGCTTTATGCAATATAAAGGCTACTGGCCATTCTTTGTAAGTGAGAACTTAGATGTCCAAAGGCAAAAATATTGATGCTTTTTCAAGTGATGGCTCCTGTGGTTTCAACAGGCAACTGCAGCTGTTACACACGTTTTTGAGTTTAGAGGCAATGGAGCTGGTTGAAGTTCCAAGAACCTGCAGTCTTCTGTCAAAAGTGTTCATCCTGAAAGTACTCAAGGGCTTACTCCTTTCTGCCCTCCATAGGCAGTGCAAATAAGGCTCACGTGTAACATTGATTTCCTGTCAATTCTTCTACTGACATCAAAGTTCACATGAACCGTTCTTTTCTGCTCCATCCCTCATCCTCATCCCTCCAAAGACTTGTCATCTCTGCTGCACTGAGCCCTGAAGAAGACAGAAGACAGCGTGGATGTTGTCTTTAATCTCTGTACATTCACCATCTCATTTACTCTTTCACTACTTGTCGTACGATCCTTCCTGCAAAAGGGCTGTGATGCCAGCTGGGGCATCTTGGTGCTCCTATGATGCAGGTACAAAAGGATTTACAACAGGTACATGCTGAGAAGAGAGTAGAAGGGTGGAAACCTCTTGTGCTCAGACATTTCTGTATCTTTTTTTTCTCCTACTCCACAGGCTGTTCTGGGGTCATCACTCTGCATGTTGTTCTGTGCATTCTTTTCAAACCTACTTAGCTGAAATGCCTTCAAAAGTGAAAAAAGAAGAGCGAGCTGGGATAGAAAAGGGGTCTGTGAAGGTTGCCAAGGATTTGCCCTGGAGGCATGATTCGATGAAAACACGTGGGAGTTGGTCTGTATCCATCCAAGCAGCCTCGGGGACAGTGGGCAAATGCCAGTTTATGGGATGAAAATCTCCATGGGCGGATGGCCTGGCGGGGTCACTCACCCACCCACCCACAGACAGGTGGCCTGCCATATGATCACAGCAAATGGTAGAAAACCGGTGAGATCCTTGATGCGGTGCTGCGCTGGTCTTCTTTGGAATCAGCTCCTGGCTGCAAACCCCAGAAGGCTCTGACACAAGAAGATGAGAAATTGCAGTCAGAGCTGTCGGAACGGTTCACTGGTTTCTGAGGCTAAATGAGTAGAAACAAAAACGTAAGCAGTGGTAGCGGGAACACTAGGAAATTGCTATGAGCCCACTTATTAGATTTTCAAATAACAACAAAGCAAATATAGAACTTGGATGGATTTGAACAGTTATGCTTTTATTTTCAAAGCATCCTAAAGAGGAAACAGATAAATTTCTTGAATTTCTCCAAAATCTCTAAACTTCTATAGGTGCTCTCTTGTGGACAGTCTGATGATAGGGATCCTCCTCAACAGGGACCAAAATAAAGTAGTATCACCTAAGAGAAAGCCAAGGTTTGTTAGGATGGTTAATTGTGGAAAGAGATAACCAAGCACTTTACCCTTACATGAGGCAAATATTTGTTTTTTCTAAGATTCAGATCATGACAGGTATAAGGGCTGAGGATACTGATGAATCCTACAGAAATTACAATAAGAGGGGAACTTGTTAATTGATCTCAGAAGTCTCTTAGAGACTGAAGATTGTTTCTTCAGCTTCAGCTTGTATTTGGATTTGAGTTCTCTTAAATACCAGTGGTTTTGATGCTCACTCTTCCTCATGCTTAAAGATGACAGTCCTGAATCAATGAGATGCTCACATTAACATTAATGCAGCCTTGGACTCCTAGCCTGCTAATCAAAATAAACCTGCAATAAACCACTTGCTTGATCCTGCTGGCTGATGATAAGCTGTGAGAATACTACAGTGAGGCATTACAGGATTCAAAAGGGCTTGCAGGCTTCTCAATGGCAAAAGGAGAAGCCTGCATTGCACTGATGTTTGGATTTGGACAGTGCTTGGCCTTTTGAATAGAGGTATTGAAGACCTGCAGATCCCAGGATCTTACTTACCCCAGAGATGTAATGCCAGAGCCAGAGCAGACCCTCAGTGATGCACAAATTGTTCATCGTCTTAGTGGGAATGTTACAGAGGTGATCAATCCTAATCTAAAACCTGAATGTCAGAGTTCAGATTGCTGCTACCATTTGGCTCTAATTAAGAAAATGATCTAAAAATAATAATTAAAAAAACCCTAAGAAGTCTGAGAGTGCTTCTTGCTGAGTAGGAGCCAAAGAGATTTGTTTACAGCTCTCTTTCCACTTAGACCAATTAATCACTATGCCTTGGCTGCTCTCCCCATAAATCACTCGAAAGGATGCCTGTTGGGCTGCATTAAGCTGTACCTCTGTGGTAGTCAGCCACTGTCTAGATTACAGATGGAAACTGGCATGTTAGCTCAATAGTTGACTTAGAAAAATAGAAACCATCCACTAATGTAACAGGGACCACTTTTTTCCCCTGTAATTACCTCCTGATACTGGAATGGAACCTATGAATGTATCTGAGATGCTCCTGGAGCTCCATAGTGCTGGGCTGTGCTCAGCTCTATGGATATCCTCTCCTGCTGCAATGGCCATGTCCCAGCCATGCCAGTCAGGCATCCACAGGTTTGGTCCCTTATGACCTTTGCAGAAGAGGGGCTGTGAATAAATAAGGGCCTTTAGAAGGCAGCTAAAGATAAAATAATAAAGAGGATGTTTGGAAGAAAGGAATAATTTCCAGACATCATACTTTGAGGTCTGCAACCATAGTTATCCTCCACTGCTGGCCCACACCTTGATGATGGACCTGCCCAGTTGCTTGGGATGTGCCTGGGAATATGGCTGGTGGCTTCATCTGCCATGCAGGGAGAGTCTAGAAGGCTGGCAGAAGTTGTCGCTCTGTCAGAAGAGAGATGAAGATGGTATGCATCACTTATTTACTGCTTATTAAATAAATTGCAAATGCTTTAAAAGAAATCATAAGCCACACTTGGAAGTTTTTTTGAGAGCAAGAAAGTATTTTGATCTGAAATAATTCATTTTGTTTAAAGGAGAAATAAAGTTAAGATGAACGTGTGCTATATTCCCAAAGCTTCCTTGAAAAAGCATGAATTTTACAGATACACAGGGCTACCTGGAAATATCCAGCAGCAATCTCTTATGTCATTGTCCTACAAAAAATTGGTCCAGGTGGAGACCTCTAATTATTTTTAAGAATAATAAAGTGCCTAGAAAATTATTTCACTGCATTTTCTGTTGCATTTTCCCTTTTTCTTAAGGCATGAGACGATCACGATAGCTCTTAGCTTGCACCTAGGAAGCACTGATGAAAATTGACACATCGGATATTGAAAAGTCTCTCATTTTTACTTTATCTCTGCAAAAGGATCACTTACTGCAGTTAAGCAATGAGTTATTTTCTGAACAATATTTCCATGACTGTTTTCCTGTTCCAGTAAACTGGTAGAAGCAAGAAAGGAGCTCTCCCATTAGGAGAACCATCAACTCCAGAGCACCGCCTGCACTATCCCTCTGAGTACAACAGGTGAGCTGTGCTTTTCCTCCAAATCATTGCATTTGCTTTTTGGAATCCATTCGGATTTCAAAACCCATCTCAGAAAAACCATAGACTGAATGATAGTCTGGAGTATGTTTTAGTTGTCTTTTCCTTAAAGTTATACTTATTAATGAAAAACATTTCTTCTTCCTCAAATAGCATGGTCAGAAACTATCAAGCAGCAGTAAGCAACAATGTAAGATGTAGAATGTTGCTAGTTGGACTAAAATTATAACACCAAGACATTTATGCAACACCAAGACTACTCATGTGAGCCACCTAAGGTAGGCTGCTAGTCTGCATCACCCAAAGTTGGGCAGTTGAGCTGATACCACATAGACAGAGAGGGTCCTGAACACACAGCCAGGCTCAGTAACAGTTTGCAACAATACTGGAGTTAAGACACATTGCAAAACCTCACTCTTTTCTTTTTTTATCTGACCTTTCTGACTACCACTGAAGTGCTTTAGGTAAATGGCAAAACCCTGCGAAGAAGCCAGAAGTGCATTAATTAGGGCTGGCTGTCCTCAGAGGGAAAGGTCTGCAGAGGACAGAAAGGAACTGAGTGCAGA
This sequence comes from Lagopus muta, assembly GCF_023343835.1. Taxonomy (NCBI): domain Eukaryota; kingdom Metazoa; phylum Chordata; class Aves; order Galliformes; family Phasianidae; genus Lagopus; species Lagopus muta. The sequence continues at coordinate 7,930,311 of NC_064439.1, forward strand.
TATGGGAGATTGCTGTTGATACAAAGCACAGTGCCTTGAAGGAATTCGTGCACCTCGGTTTGTCCACAGAGATACAGCAAGGTGCACCCTGTGACCTTGGTGCTGCCTTTAGGACAGGCATGGTGACAGAGAAACCAGCAGGATAAATGTCACATCTTGCTCTAGTCTCATCCTTCCTTCTTCTCCTCCAGGCTCCTCCCTGCGTCTTCTGACCCTTCTTGCCCAGCTCACCTGTGTTCTTTGACCTGTCTGCTCAGGATGTGGCCAGTGGGTGGGATGTGACAAAATACAGCATGTGTCCATTATTCCCATCTCACATCAACAATTCCAGGGGCATAACAGTTACTGCGATGTTATCAGACTTATGTGAAAATATAAAACATAAAATGACTAAACAAGTCCATTTTAACATATGTCCAAGCAATACCAACCAGAGCAGAGTGCTGGGGTCTCCAGTCCAAACCCCAGTGCTGACAAAGGCAGAAGAGGCCCTTCAGAGAAATCTGCTGCCTTTCAAGATGTCTGATGTTTCTCAGCTGCGCTCTGCTTTTACAAAACAGACTTTTTCACATCAGCAATCAAATTTGTTATCTGAGGAGGGAGAGAAGCAATTCCCCCTTCTCATTCTCCTAAACGCTCGTCTGTTTTAAGACAAGTTTATTATGCCTCCTTTTGAGATGAGAAATGTGTGGAATAGAATAGCACAAAGCCAGTGCACAGCTCTGCTCCCAGAACAAGGCTCCAGCATTTTTCCATGCCTCCCCTCTAGGAGGGAAACATCTTCTGCATGGGCTGCCTTCACGTGAGGCCACACAATGCATACTGTGTCTTAAGAACATGCTGAAACTGGCAGCATTCAGCTCCTGTGTCCCTAGAGAACAGGATGGGCAGCCTTTCTTTGCAAGCTGGTTCCTCACAGGGAGCACTGGGATGAGCAGCTCTGCACAGCAGGAGGGCAGAGGAATGGCCAGTTTGGCTGAGAACAATCTCACAAAGGTTGTGCTCCTTCATGATTGTTGCCTGGCTCCATTGACTGGGAAATCTCTATTCTTCAGCAAGCTGTGACTTTTCATCCTGGCTTGCTTGTGTATCTTCAGTTCTTTGTGCACAAGCCTTGATCTGGTGGAACATACAGATGTTTATTTGGCTGACATCCTGTAGACATCCCTGTTCATTGTAGTGTTGGACTAGGTGACCTTTAAGGGTCCCTTCTAACTCAAACAATTCTATGATTCTACGATAGTACCATTTTCTTTAAGTGTTGGCTTTTTCTGTACTCAAGCTCCAATGTACAGAGTAGAAAGGGCCAGTATTGCTCACACCCTGCTTGCCTGTTGCGTGAGAAGAAGCCTTGGCTCTAAAGGAGGGACTGTCTGAGACCATCTCCCTGGGTAACAGGATAACCCACAGCACTTGCACCAGCCCCTCAGACAAGTCCCATCAGTCCTCACAACACAATCAGAAGTTGGATAAGTATGTCAAAGTGAGATCACTCTGCACATTTCACTCAGCTTGTCCTCAAATCCCACTCCTTTCTTGAGGGCTGTAATTTCTTGTCCAGCACTGCTCGTAGTAGCAGCTGTCTCATGACAGAAAAGGATTGAAATCCTCTGTAGTAAGGAGTGTGTGGGTTTTCACATGCTGTAGCCACTTTGTTCACAGTCTGCAGGCAATCTGAAACAAGCAACTGAAGATACAGAGGCAGGCTCTGCCTATTGTGAAAAGCTTTTACAAAAAAAACCCAAAAACTTTGGATCACATTTGCTGGGGGATGCTTCATAGTACTGAATATCCATCATTTTAACCAAGTACGTTTTAAATAATACTTTTTAAGCCTCAGAATAATCCTGCCAGTTCAGAATCTCATCTCTTCTAAATTGCTCTTTTAGCACATAGTTATTTGCTAAATCCTTTTTTTAACAGGAGGGATGCCTTGATAGCCATGGAAAGTGCATAAGCCTCAGAACAAGATAGAAAGTAATGCCCATTACTGCTTCTATGCAGCGTTCTTCAGTTGAAGATCGTCATGGCAAATAGAAAGAACTCCCATGTAAGTGACGTGTATAAATAATATAAAGCAGCTACAGGTATTCATGTCTGGAGCTCTGCAGATGGATGTCTGTTTGAACCTTGGGATTCCAAATTGAAATGTTCTCAGGAGAATTAAGGATTCATTAAAAGGAGCAAAACTTAATTGTGGAAAGCAAGCCAAATTTCAAGCTTATATTCAATAAAAAGATGGAGGGTGCTTTCAGCTGTGAATGTTTGTGTGTGTCCAGTTGCAAGAAACAAGCCCAAGGGAGACAAACAGGTACATGTGGTCTTTCAATATGTACAGAAATATGCATGAATTGAAAAGGGCTGAAAATACTCATTACAGCTGAAATCAACCAAAGCAATAACAGTCTCATCAGTTAAAACAAGAAGGTTGGTTTCTCATGCTCAGTTCCCCACTTTTGGATTTTACCTACTGTATCTATGACTCTCCAGGTGTCACTGTTATTTCTCTATCAGAATTTCTATTTGCATTCCTCTCAGTTGATTCTGTCAGGTGTATCTGTGCTGCTTTTTCATGTTGTGACACTTATTCAATCCCCTCCAAAGCATTCAAATCCTGCACATCAAAGCACCCAACAGGCAAATATAGTTACTTCCAGCTAGCACTGATATTACCAGAATTTGTAGTAGGCTCAATATGTAGAAAAGGTAGAAGATATTTTCAATGAATAAATTGAGAGGGATCTAGATGCTTTACACTTATTTGAAATTCAATAGGCATGCCATGTAATGCTTTCTCTGTCAGCTCCCCAAATGTGCCAGGGACAATGCACAGACTGAGAGCCATCATCTCTAAGTGCCACAGGCTTTGTTCTGCTCTGAAGACAGATTCCCCCCTTCCTCCAGATTCATTTCCACTTGCAATGCTTAAGTCCTAACGCAGAAAAACAAAAATGAACCTGTTAAAGCCTCCAGGGAGCCATATGTTTGTGTCAGAGGATAAGAAACGTAAAAAGAGACTTTTCCTTTGCTGCCATCTGTTTGTCCCCAGTACCACTTTTTGGCTGAACCACTGGGGTAGAACTTGTACTGAGCACAGTGGTGTTTGTGTTGGGGTAGGGGAGCATCTCCCAATTCCAGATGGAAATGCCTCTGGGGCCACCCACTGAGGATCCTTGATTCATGATCTTGCCCACTGGTCACCTTGTTTGTGGTGGTGGCACCTCAGTCCCATCTGTGACTGAACTCAGAAGTGATCCGTATGATCCAGGCACACCATTGCCATCAAAACATAATTATAAGATTTTTCTGCCAAACTCTGGCTAAGCTGCCCAGATGGAAACCAGACAAGGAGAGGTGATGTTCAATGTCCTACATCAGCTTCTTCCGCTTATTGCCCTTGTTTCTCAGACTGAAGGACTAATTTTAATTTTAAACAAATTTATCCTTGGTATTCAGGTTACAGTAGCCTTTTTTCTTGCCAATTTTTTACACTGTTTCTACAGTTAACTGAACAGCCTTCCTTATTTTTTTTCCCATAATCACTAATTTCCCTGTAATTGCAGGTAGAATTTATGACTTTTTCTGAGACTCAGTAATATCATGAGCCAGCTGAGGATCGCTTTTGTCCTCATGCATATTAAACCCAGCTGTATGGGATCTCCCAACCCATTGCTTTGTTAAGAAAGTCAAAGAAAGTGGAAAGAAACTTGTCTTGCTGTGTTTCCATCACAGTTTGTGAAGCCGTATGTTGCCTGAATGAGAATGGGGAGAGGCTGCAGGAAACCTGACCTAACTTTTGATTGCCGGAGGTCCTTTCTCACTCAAAGTTGGGTTCTTTCATACTTAAAGTCTTCTTCAGTCCTTAGAACTGCTGTAAATGCCATGCCTGTACCACTCAGTGAACAACCCCACTGCATTGCCAAGCTTCTGGCTCACACTGGGACCCTTCTGATGATGAATTTTCACCTTTTGTGCTGCCTTTCACATCTGTCAGCAAATTCCAGGTCAGCCAGTATATCACTGCCTTCCCTTGTGTCATGGGAGATTTCCTATAGGAGGCTCTGGGCCACTCTTCAGAGCTGCTTCACTATTCCAAAATGAGAGATTTGCAGATGGGCTCTAATTCATGTAGATGTGCTGTCTGACTGTTCTGTGTTTGCAGGAAAACTGACACCTCTTGACAGAGATCTGGTTTTATCTCTTTGGCACAGTTTCTGGGCTTTAAATCTCCATGCCACATTCAGGTCTGTGACGCCTTCCATTTTGTGCTCTGCCTTGACTAGCTCACAATTCTCCTTAAAAAAATCAATCTGACTCTGCTGTCTTCCCCACCACCTCTTTTTGTTTTAGCAGTATACGAATTAGAGGTCCTGCAAGGAATTCTAGCTGCACAGCAAAAGGAGAGGCACAGCCATCCATCCCTGCTGCCATTATGGTTGTGCAGAAGGATATCAAGAGCACTTTTCTGCTGGTAACTGAAGCAAACCAGCAACCATGAAGAATTTCATTGCATCCTGTTCAGCCAGCCCTTGGCCTCAAACCCCAGTCTCGATGCCCATGGGGTTGCAGAGCGCATTAAACCTTTCTTTGCTACCTCCACTGCTTATTGTCACCCACTTATGTTCCTTCCAATACCGTGCTCTGCAAATCTCCTCCCAGACTGCTGGCACTCCTGAGTAATCTCACATTTGCTTTTATGAGTACAAGCTCCTGCTTAATTGTCTGTAACATCACTTCACATTAAAGGTGCTGATTAAACCTCTAACTCCTAATAAGGTTTATTCTGTCTTATAAAAAGTCTCCCTCCTGCAAATGGGAATCACTGCCACAGCCAGAGACCTTGACGTTCCTCCAGTGGAAAGCAAGCCTTCCACCATCCCTATTGCAACCTCCCTGGGCTTATCCCTGAGCTCGGCAGCCTTCCTGCCCTGAGACACTGCAGCTACTCTGGGACAAAGGAAAAACAGCAACTGCATGAGCAGAAATGGGAAAGGGACAGATTTAGGGTGATGCTGCATTATTTTCTTGTGTAACTTAAATAATAGCTGTAGCAACACCAACTTCCCATGGCAATTCTTTGGATATTAGACAGTCCTGCAAGAAAATATCTGATTAAAAAATAATAACACTTAAGCTAGTTCTGACTGCTTTTCTTATGAGAAAAATCATGAATACATGAGTAAAGTTCCCAAAAGAATATGCAAAAATCCCTCTCAACATGTGCCTACTGCAGAAGAAGCAATGTTTGCCACACTCTGCCATTTTTGCACAGATAACAGTCAAGATTTGGTTTCACGCTCACCTACAACCCAGTTCTCAATAGCTATACATCTACAAGCAATACATGTAATGTACAGCTAATGTGTTTTTTGAAGATTCAGGGGGTTTATATAGTTACAGAATCACAGAATATCCCGAGTTGGAAGGGACCTACAAAGATCATTGAGTCCAACTGCTGGCTCTGCACATTACCACCCAAAATTCAAACCCTATGAGAGAGTTGGCCAAGAGCTTCTAGAATTCTGGCAGCAACCTTCCCCTGTTAAGACCTTGGAAGAGTTGATCAGGTAGAACTGCTTCATTTTTATTTTTCCCCAAACAAATTCTGTTAGCACCAACTCTTGCTGAAGAAGTCATCACCCATATGGCTGTGATGAAGACCCCATCCCCTTCCAGCTGCATGGAGGTGGGCAGAAGGCAGCCCCAGCTCCTAGTGGCTGTCCCCAGGATGTGCTGTGTGTGTACAGGCTGCTCTTAAAGGAGTTTCTTCCTCTCTGTTTTAGGTTGGAAAACATCTTTACCTAACGCAGGCTGCAGCAATGAGGGATGTGGGACCTGGTCAGTACACAGAGAAAAGAAATTTCTGGAGGAAAAAGCTGGAGGATTTGAATAGCCTTTTAATGCAACTCCAAACATGTCCTGAACCCGTAACTATTTCTAGTGAAGAGTAACAATGGTTTGTGAACAATAGGTGAAGCTGAAAAGTGAATAGGTTGGGAAAAACTCCACAAAAAAAGCTATATTTTAAGAACTGAGTGAGCAAAAATGCTCAGAGGTGGTCAGAAAGTTGGACTAGTTGGACTAGATGATCTTTATAGGTCCCAACTACTCTATCCTATCCTATCCTATCCTATCCTATCCTATCCTATCCTATCCTATCCTATCCTATCCTATCCTAGAAGGGAGGGAGGCAGGGAGGGAGGGAAGTAAAAGGAACTGTGTTACCAATGGTGGGTTCTCCTGCAGATACATTTATCACCATTCACAACCTTGAGTAATTAAAATTGAGTGATTACCTTGAGTAATCAAAAACTGCAGTAGTGACTTAAAAATAATGAGATTTAAAATCAAAAGCAGCAGCACATAAACACTCTGAATCAAGGACCATCATTTATTCAGCACATGGTTCACAATGGGCCACTTCACCCAGTGTCACTGAACACAAGTACAGCAGTTTATAAAATTAACTGGTGTACAACAAGAAATGTTTATCAATTTTGATTGCAGCTATTTCGTCTTCTTAAATTTTAATCTGCATTTAGCAGATTCTGAAGCTCTGGGGTTTTAGAAACTCTGAGTGTTATGCACAGAAAGGGCAGATCTGGATGCTGGCTGTGGCCTCCTTAAACAAACAGTTAATTCTGCATTTTTTTTTAGAGAGGTGTTTACTGAGAGCCAAACATTTTGTAGCTCTATCAGAAAGTACACAATGTGCTCAGTTGTGCAGGAAATGCATTCAGATGAAATACATGCAGCTCTTATTACAAATTTCATCAGGATGACTATTTTTAAACCACTAAAATTCCTCACAATATGTTTTAGTAAAATGAAAAGCATATTGCAAAGATGCAAAGATGCAATGGAGTGTGCAGCACTCCATACAGCTGTAAGCAGAGTACAGCATTGCTCAGCAGCATGAGGCCTTGCAGACTGTCAGTGTCATCACCTGTCATGGTCCTCCACCTTTCTGAATGGCACTGAGCCCCTTCCTGACCCAAGCACCTTGCAAAAGGGTATCAGAAGACATATATATGTATATGTATAAACATATATCTTTATTTTTTGAAGAAGAGCCTTCTCTTTTTTCATTATGAGAACGAAGTGAGAGACCATCAAGTTTTCACGTTTCCAGAGCATAAGATGTGATTTAATATTAGAAGTATGGCTTTATCATGGAGCTTATGAGCTAGAGGGGGACCAACTTTTTACATGGTCTGACAGTGATAAGACAAGGGAAAATGGCTTTAAACTAAGGGAGGGGAGATTTAGGTTACATGTTAGGAAGAAATTACTTAGAGAGCAGTGAGACCCAGGCACAGGCTGCTCAGAGAGCTGTGAATGTCCCAACCCTGGAGGTGCTCAAGGCCAGGTTGGATGGGGCCCTGGGCAGACCGATCCGGTGTTTGACAGTCTTGCCCACGGCAAAGGGATTGGAGCTCAGTGATCTTTAAGGTCTTTTCTAACCTCCAACCTCAGCCACTCTGTAATTGCATCATTTCTATCAAACATACCACTGCAACTGAGTGCAAAGCCAATGTGATAAGCAGCCCAACTGCTGGGCCACAGTTGGCCAGCTGTGTTACACTGGCAGTAGGAAAGGGCTTTTCTCCAAAGGTGCAGCCTCTCCAGTTTCAGGACCAGCTCTGCAAGGATCTTCATGTTTTTTTGGAGCGTGCTTTCAAGTTGTTCCAAATACTCAGCATCACTCTTTCATGCTCCCGTCAGGGTCTTGAGATCAGAAATGCAGCTATGGGCAGTGAAATTGCTTTGACAACAGCTCTTCTTCTGAAAACTGCTTTTCAGCCCTGCATCTTTCCTGTTACTCGTAGCACAAGCTGTGGGTCTGGATTAATGAAGCTACATCCAAAAGGTAGTATTGCATGCCATCATATATCACAGGGATCTGAATATACTATCATCACAGAATTGTAGAATCACAGAGTTGTTAAGGCTGGAAAAGACCACTAAGATCCCCAAGCCCAACCCACCCCTACCATGCCCACTGACCACGTCCCTCAGTGCCACATCTCCACAGTTCTTGAACTGTCCAGGGATGGTGACTGCACCACCTCCCTGGGCAGTCTGTGCCACTGCATCACCACTCTTTCTGAGAAGAAGTTCTTCCTAATATCCATGCTGAATTACATTTATTCTGACCAGCTCTGCACAAGGAAAAGGCTGCGAAAACCCTTATAGCTCTAAACTGGAAGAAAAGGAGAGAACTAAAAAGCCCCAGTCATCTGTGCATCGTTCTGTTAATCACAGCCCACGTCTTGCTCCAAGTATGGAAGAGTAGATCTCTGCTTAAAAAGCAGCTCCTGTCACTATTTTGCACTGACATCTAACGGCTGCCATAAATAATTATACCTTCTAGCACCCACCTGGATGCAGGGTTAGGGTTTTGAGTTACAGTTGTCACCACTCATTCCAAAGACTGTTTCACTCATCAACTGATGCTTAGGCCTGACAACTATTGCCTAGCAGTACCAGTGATCATATTTGGTGAATGTCTTCAGTGCGTGAAGAAAACAGAAGAGGCATCATGGCTGTGAACGCTCGGTGGCTGCACAGTACGTGCTTTAGCAGACAGTACTGGCACTGCTCTGTAGGAATGTATAACTAATGCTCTTCTGGAAACGATCTCACGAGGCAGGAACCATGAAGCCAGGAACAGATGGGAAACAACCTTTCACTCACTGCTGCATTTTGTGACAACTAAGAATTCAAAGAACAAACAAACTGCAGAAGCAGAAATACGCCTGGTACTTCCACTCCTTATTCAGCCCTTCCCAGAAATGCATTTACTTGTAGCGATTACCTGCTTTTTCTGTCTTTTTTTTTTTTTTAAGTGTTTAATTGCAAGAAAATAATTACAGAGGAGTTAATAGAATGGGCTCGTGAATGCTTCTGTGCATCATTAAACATCTTCAAGGAAATTCAGCATGTGTATACATTTCAAGCTGGGTTTTTGTAACTTCAACACCCCACTGTTGGCAGCCCAAGGGCTGAGAGGAAGAGGAGTTTTTCACTGGGAAGCAGAAGGTTTTCTCCATCCCACGTCTTATTAGGCTCAGTCTAAAAAGAAAAGGATGAAAGGGAATTAATCATAGGCAGGACAGGCAGTGTAAAGGTGGGTGGAAGGACTGACAAGCAAACAGAGAAGTGATTCTGAAGAAATGATGAATAAGAAATAAACACATCGAGAGGACAGAGGGAAAGAGTTATGGTTAAGATGAGTTTGTGGAAAGCGGGTAAGCATGTTTTACTGCATAATATTTCCATCAGGGGAAACAACTTTTGCAGTCAGATTAGTTCCTCTCCCACTTTGTGGCTTTTTCGTTTGTAGAACAAGAAGCCAAATGAAAAGCACGAGATTCACAGCTTTGAATTTTCCCCTACAGACATGCAATCAGTGTGCTCAGCTACCGCAGCCGCTCGCACAGCTGATGCCCAGCCACAAATCCAGGGCTGGAGATTGCCTTTGCACTGGTACCTCCCCATGCACCACTTGAATGGCACAAAAACACCCTGGAGGAGGTGTAACGGCCATGGCCATAGGCCTGGAGCTGGGGTGAAAACAGAATGATTTCTGCTGGTGAAAATCAGACCTTAAATTGCAATTGCTAACAGTTTCAGCCAAGAGTGCTGGTTCTGCCCACTGTACAATGAATCCCAAGGCAGTTTTGTGGTGCCTGAGATGGGAGGAACCCCCATGGATCTGCCTGAACTATGGCACCTCTATGCCACCCATCTCTGGTTTCTGCATTCATAGGGCTCAGCTGCTGCTAAGTCCATGAGGAGCTGGAAAGTGGGAATGGAGATGGTACAGACCATCACAGTAGTGGAAGATCATCATCCTAGCATGCAGGAGCCTGTTGCTCGTGCTAAACCTGGAGATGAAAAGGCCATTTCGTTCCATCTCATCTGAACTACAGATCACTAAGCTGCCTGGACTGTGAGAGGTGATTAGGGCTCATCTTCTGGGTTGTCACTGAGTGATTTTAGACTAACAGGGGGAAAATAACAGTAAATGAATCCGAGAATGTGGGTTAAGTAATCAGGTAATGCATCTAATGGAGATAAAAATGACGGAGACTGAAAGGATTGGGTGTTTTTTGCTTTTTTTTTTTTTTTCATTTACTCTTTATTAAAAATACAAAGATAAAAGACATGCAGTACCTTTGAAAACTAAGCATGGCTGAAGTGCAAGAGTGACATGAATTACGCAGCACTTATCTCCTTAAGAAAAGAGCTAAAGCAGAGAGCAGCATCCACACTTTCTCTTCCTGAGTCCACTGAGCACTTGCCTGTGCCCTGCAGAGATCCTTATGGGATCCTGCCTGCTGCTGGCCCTTCTAAACCACATAGGAAGAGTGAGGTGCTGGGCTGTAGGTCTGCACCTGTGGCTTTTCAGAAAGATGAAGCAGAAGCCAGCATCATCCTTTTTGATAACTCTGTTCTCTAATTCTTGTTTTCAGCTTATTTGCTGGGTGTTTGAAGTCCCTGGCAGAGGATCCCTAGAGCAACTCGGTTCTGCTGCATCAGAGGGTTTTGCTCTTTCACAGATAATGACAAATTCTCAGCTACAAACCTTTGTTTTTAAACATCGTCACCACCATTAGCTGTGCGTTTTGACCAGCAATGAACAAAAGCCTGCTTGTCACACTTGTAAAAATCTGCATGGCCATCTGAAACGTGGCTTGCCTTTCACGTCACTGTCACCCCTACTGAAATACACCACCCACCTCCTCACTGCGCTCACATCCACTGCTTGGTCTCCATAAATGTTCAGCAAGTATCAATGAGTGTCAGTGGGTGCCATTTTTTTTCACATGGAGGAATTCAGTTCCACTCTTTTGCTTCATGGGCACTTCCATATCAGAAACCATTGCATTATTCAGCCCCTTTGCTGCCATCTGTTGACAGCAGGACTAGGGGAAATGGTTTTAAGTTGAAGGAGGGAAGATTTAGGTTAGATGTTAGGGGGAAGTTCTTTACTAGGAGAGTGGTTAGGCCCTGGAACGGGCTGCCCAGGGAGGTTGTGGATGCCCCGTCCTTGGACGTGTTTAAGGCCAGGTTGGACGGGGTCCTGGGCAACCTGATCTGAATGTGTATGTTTGGTGGCCCTGCTAGGCAGGGGGGTTGGAACTACATGATCCTTGGGGTCCCTTCCAACCCGGGTGATTCTGTGATTCTGTGATTCTGTCATACCAGCAACATCCACCTCTGATGCTGTGGGCCTCGAGGTGTAGACCCCAGGGTGCCTTCCACCATGGGCACAGCTGGATGTGCTTCAAATCCAAAACGAGTTCCAAAAACAAAATACATTGTAATACATCTGTAGAGTTATGATGTTATGATGTTAGATGTTATACATTTGAGTCCTGTAACCACTCAGATCTTCACATCTCTTTGGAAGCACTAGCTGATTTCCCCCTCAGATCTGTCTTTTAGCCTGTAATACATATTGTGAATTGGAGCCTTCAAATACATGTGTACAGCTCGTTCCTCTTCATAAAATGGTGACCTTTCTGAAGGCATGCAGAAGGCTCCCTTTCCCTTAAAGGTTTTATTTTATTAAGTGAGTTGGGCCAGCTATGGAACATGGAGTGTTAGCCAAGATTCAATCCCCAGTCACCCCATCTCTACCCAGATTTCCTTTCTCTCCCCATCCCTCCTCACCCTCTGCATCTTCCCAAGGGAATGCTCCACTTAGACCACACCACATGCAGAGCAGCTTCCCAGCAAAGTCTTGCCTGGACTGTGCTTCCCCAAGAGGCCTCAGAGAAGCCAGCACTGGCATGAAAACACCAAGTACAAATGATAAAATGTAGTCATTTTCTTCTCAGTACAACTACAGGATAGAAAGGACATTGCTTTGTGTGTCAGGGTCAGTAAATGTTAGATGGATTTTATGGTCTTATAGTTAAGCTTTGGCTGAAAAATATGTCTGAATTTTTTTTAATCACCACTACTCTGCTGGACCTCATTCCTTGGACAACCTGCCCTAGTGGCCCTGTTAGACACCAGAGGACCTCCAGAGATCCCTTCCAACCTCAACCAATCTGTGATTCTGCGAGTGTCCGCGATCAGCTTCCTTTGATGCTTTAGGCTGCATGATTTTTAGGCAATGATACACTGCCTGGGCACTCTGACAGCTGCACTGTGTTTCTCATGACAAGAAAGTGGCCAAGAGAAAGGATGCTCTGGGAGCATCTGCTGACTGAGCCACCAAAAGAACCTGCTGAAAGCAATGGCTGAATCTCAGCTGGCTGCAGCAGATCAGTCAGGCTCCAAACCTCATACATGACTCTAACAAAACCTGCTCCAGATGTAGAGAAGCTGGGGATGCCCCATCCCTGGAGGTGCTCAAGGCCAGGCTGGATGGGGCCCTGGACAGCCTGATCTGGTAGGTGGAAATCAGCCCATGGCATGGAGTTGGAAGTAGATGATCTTTGAGATTCCTTGCAACACACGCCATTCTTTGGTTTAATACTTTTCCCCATTATTTTGACTGTTGCACTTAGTGATCTGTCTCTCCTTTCCTTTTCATCTAGTTTCTAGATAAGGGAAAGCTGCACTAAAATTAATTTTTTTTTAGAAATGCTTAAGAGCAATAAAGGGAGGCGGTGGCTTTGTTGCTATGAACACATCATGTACCAAACAATGACTTTTTTCTCTATTTACTGTGGAGAATCACATCTTGCTTTGCTATTTTATTTGGCAGGGTAAGCAACAACAGAAAGTAGAAATTCAAGATATTTTGTAAGATCTTTAATTCTGATTTTTCAGGAACAGCTTGAAATGCTGCATCTGAAAATCTAAGAGGTTAATAAATTTTTTGGTTGTGAGAAGCAAATCTCAAATGACTGAGTGAGCTTAGAAGCAGGGGAAAACGTATCTTTGATGTGGGATAGCGTTTGCAATAAGAGGAAAGGCAAAATGCAACGTTACTTGAATACAGGAATGTGATTGCCTTCTGCTTTGCACTGGTTTGGTATGGTGTGAATTCACCAACTTTAATATACTAACTGTTGATCTGTACCAGTGAAAGGGAGTGGAGAAGCTAACTCCATCTGTTACCAGTAGGCAAGGCTCTTCATGTCTCTATAACAAAGATTTCATTTAAGTGCAACTACAAATGAAATAATGGGTTCAAGTTGAAATACAATTTTTTCCACGTTGCCCATGAAGAAATTCTGGTCAGGGCCTGGGAGTTGTGCAGACCATGAGCAGCAGCGCTTCTGGCACCAAGGGAGTGGAAAACCTCCACTGAGCTGTGGCACAGCTCCAACTCATATTCCTCGTGCTTTTTGCAGTAACTGTAAGAAAATGTCCAAGCCAAACTCTGAGCTCTGATTTTTGCCTCAAGCTCATGGGCTATGCTGGCAGCTCTCAGACTGCACTGAACTCTCAGACTGCACTATGAGACAGCTCATAGGCATGACTGCACTGATCTGATTCACTGCCAATCTGTCACTAATAGGGTTACAGTCATGAAGACACACCTCTGTGCTTCAGCCACCATGTCCAGTCAGCCTTTCCTCTGTTTTAGTTTGCCTGTTTGCAATTTGGAGCTTGCAAAACACTTCCCTGCATAATAAGGCACGGTAGTCCTAGAATCATAGAATCACGGAATATTCTGAATTGTTGGACACATAAGGATCATGGAGTTCAACTCTGGCTCCACATGGGATCACCCAAAAACCAGATCACATCTCCAAGAGCATTGTTCAGATGCTTCTTGAACAAGCTTGGTGCCATGACCAGTTCCATAGGAAGGCTGTTCCAGTGTCCCCATTCAAACAAATCAGTAATGCCACAGACTGCTTTCCTCCACTGACCTTGCTTCATGAGCATCCCAATGAGCAACAAACCCATGGCTGTGCTCAGGAGAGCCCATTAGCTTCCTGTCCCCTTGATTGACTCAAGAATGAGTCAGACCTGTGGAGCCTGGGCACAATCAGGATATCTCTGAGGATCTCCAGCTAAAGCTGTGTTGTCACAAACAGCTGCAATACCCACGCTAATGCACAGGTAAAGAGCAGGATCACAGCGTGCCCCTGGGCTCCGTGGAGAGAAGGCTGAGCAGGCAGAAGCTGCCTCCAGACCTGTGCTGCTGCAGCTGCCCTGATGATGCCAGGTACAGCACCAAAAATAAAACCTGGTCATACCTTCATCGCAGTCCCTGCAGGCAGCCCATGATTGCACCCTCTGCAGCCCCATCAGTAGCACTCTGCCTGTGGGCAGCATAGCAAAAATGGCTTTTCCAGGGACATGGTTTTCCTAAGCCTGCATAAAATACATCCCTGTAGAACTGTTCACAGTAAATGCACTTTGCAGGTGTAATACTCCATGAGCCCAACCCAACAGGGAGCAGGCATAGCCTTGGAGATAAGCCATAGTAGGGATAGTTTAGGTAATTTATCATACCAAACGTGCTACATGAATTGGGGTAACCGAGATGGCTTCAGTCCTCTATGTTCAGCCTCTAATGAAAAACAGAAAATATTTCCAACTGGAGCAACTGTGAACTGCTGCTCTCCAGTAAGCTCTGGAAAGTTCACTGTGGGACATGAATAACACTGCAAATGATGAAGCAGTGCATGGTTGCTGTGATAGGGAAGAATATATACAGACTCCTTGCAAAACAAGAGCTCAGGGTGATCCTGAATGCAGAGCCTAAGCACAAGGAATAATTTGGGACTTGCAGAAAGGTAAGAATGAGAAACCTCTTCTCTCACTTTCATGCTTAATTGGACTGTGCTGGCACATCCCTGGAGGTTAAGCTAGTGTTACCAAATTGCAGATCTGTCAACAGGTGCTGACGTGTCTAAGGCTGTAACTGTGTAGAAATACAATAAGAAAGGAGAAAATAGCTTTGTCCTCGATATGGGATGACTGACACGTGCTTTAGAAAAGCACTGTTTCAGCCAAGTGCACGAGTTCATCTCACAGCCCCAGATGTTGGATGCGGGTGCAAGGTACTGACCAGAAGTTATCCTCTGTATGAAAAAGATGAGCCTGTTTATGCCCTGTGGTGCTGGAGGACTTCTGATTGATTGAGTAGATTAAAGCTGGATGAATAATTGATTAAATAGTTTATTTGAAGAATTTCTCTCCTTTTCTGTTTGTAGATTGAAATGTGTCACAAATGATACCGTACCAATTTGACATTATTTTGCAGCTACTTCTTACCCAGAATTGCAGCTCAGTCCACTGCACAGCTTTTTTCCAGTGCTCTATAGCCACATTGCTGCTAGAATGGCTCTGGATGGTTACTGATGGCCTCAGCCCAGAAAGAATGTTGGATTTCACCCAAAAGAAGGTCAGTGCAATGCCATAGGAGCAGTGCAGAGGACTGAGGTCAATGAAGAACAGGTTCTCTCATCACGTGGGAAGAAGCCTTACGATCACTCTGTCCTTTAAGGCAAGTGTTTTCAGGACATTGGTTATGCTATAGAAGACAATCCTGGGCTTCTAAACCCAAATATGTTGCTCATGGAGAGGGCAATCTGTGAAGCACTGATGTAGTCTTTCTGTCCTGTATCTGCAGAGCAATTTCATAGGACGCTGCCTGGGAAGATCAAGACTAGAGTCAGTCCCCGTCCTCCTCCTGCCCTGTCTCCCTTGCAGGAAGATGCCCTCATCCTCCTAGCCCTCGTCCTTGAGTGGCAGAGAAACCTATCCAGTCATGTCCTCATAGAAACTGGATTTCCCATGGAAATGCTTACATTTACCCATTTAAGCCAACAATTTCTAAATATTTATACCTCTATTCTAGAATGCTCTGTGCCTATGAACATTCCTGTGAATTAAGTCACTGTATTTCAAATACTACAAAAAAATCTATGTAAAGCTGTTAAGAGAAAGGCAATAACATCAGCCACTTTATAACCATGCACATATGTTCACTTCATTGCCTCTGCGGCATTTTTCTTGCTTTAGAATTAGCATGGTAAGGGAACAAGCCAGATGGAAATAGGAAAAGAAAACCCATCTCCAAATTTAGGGTACCCCCTGATTTCTGGTCCCTCAACAAGAAGAACTGATCCTCTGCTCCTTTGTAAAGAAACCAGAAAGTAAAATAAAGTTGCACTTATTAAATGTTTCATTGGCCTCACCAACTACAACGGACCATGATTTTAGAACTATGTGATGTATATTGAGGAATGTATCATCATTTGTGTGCCATCCCTTATAAGAGATACATGTTTGGAATGTCCAAATTGCAGTGAAATAAAGGTCAGGGACCAAAGGCACACAGCAAAACCGTTAGCTCATCAATGCTTTTAATTTCCTATGTGCACTTAATGTCATGTCTTGGTATTTTAATGGGGGAAAGAAATCCACTCTCAAAACAAGTTTTCAGTATTGATGGCACTGCAGGCATGGCTTTGTTGAGCTGGCTTCTGCCTGGGAATATTCAGTGCCCTTTTAAGAATTAATTGGATGGATTTTTTCCACTCATACCTTAGCAGCCTTGGGATCAATGGAATCACAAAGGTGAAAGGCAAAACTTCAAGATAATACAGAATTTTTCAGTACTTTTATTGTCAGCAAAGGCATACTGGCCACTAAGCTCTTGTTCCAAAATTCATAGTGTATGGGTTTGCTGAGTAGCAAGTGAAGAATACTGATTTCGTTACTTATCTATGATCATCTGCACTGCAAGTTGCAGTGGAAAGAATGCAGGATGGGATTTAGTATCCAAAATTACCTGCTTTCTTTTGAAAAATGTAGATAGCCTCTCACACTACCCTTCCTACAGCTACTCCAGGTGGGACTGAATGTTGATTTGTAGGATCACATGAAGGCTGAGGCATAATCCTGTTATGCTTAGGGGAAAATCTTGAGCTGAGTATAAATAAGAAAGAGATGAAAGTTCATCCAAGCGTAGCAAAGAAACCTTTTCCCACTCCCCATGGGCCAAAATCCTCTCCCAGTAGGTCTGGGGACAAGGCTTGGTTCTCTCCTCCCTATTTGACTTCTCTGTTTAATTTAATAGTGTTCTCTACTCATCTCTCTGTGCATATTTTTATGCTCTTTTCTGCTGCATGACTTGCTGTCTTCTTAGTGATGACGAATTTACCAGCCCAGGCACTCAGTGGTGAGACATACCCCATAATACCAGTGGTTTGGCATCAGCCACCACTGCCCCTTTATCCTATGCTCCTTTTTTCCTGACCAATTCTGCCATTTTTGAACACCAGATCCCACAGATTCTGAGCACGAGGTCCATGAGCGGTGTGAAAATTGCCATCCACTCAGAAAACTGGGCATTTACTCTTTACCAGTGCTAAGGATAACTCTGTCTGAGGACATACTGACAAGGCCCAAGGTAGTGCAGTTGACCAGAGAGAGCTTACATGCAGTGTTTTTACTTGCCTGTAAAATCATAACCTCATGGCACCAGATGCACCAGGTTCATCTGACAGCCCTCCCCAAAGCACGTTCCCTTTCCAATAGTACACTTTTCTTACAAATCACAGAGAAACATCCTATTGAAAACTTCCTGAAATCCTGACATTGACCCCAAACCACTCTGCCCTCAGCCCTGTGCTCCTTCACTCTTTTTGGTGAGTTCAGATTCCTCTAAGAACATGGAGTGTTCCAAGAATCTAACTAAGCTCTGACAAATCCTTCACTGGGACAGATGTGCTTTCTAGTAATAATAGTAATTATCCCTAAAACCCCATGAAAGTTTGATTGCAGTTTACCAGGAATAAGTAGAAATAAAAGAGGAGCCATTTCAGTGCATAAAGCCGCTGCTGCTGTGCTCAGAGAGCCAGCTCTCTTCTGCAAAGATCTTATCAAAGCTCCCAGCAAGATTGCTATATATTTACATGATATAGGAAAGGAGGACTTCAGGTGTATGAGTACAAGGCAGCCTTAGAAAAATAGGGCAATAGTAATGAGTCACCACTAAATAGCTCACTGCTATTTAGATTTTACCTAAATAGAGAAATGGCCACTGAACACAGCGGGGGCTATTAAGGCTCCAGGCTAGCAAAAATATGTGTCGAATAAAGTCAAACTTTGCTGTCTTTCTATGTTTATTTGTTTTGTTTTCAAATTCTTCCTCATTCCCACTTTGTTAGGATTTAAAAGCAAGGTAAGCTCATAACCCTGTGTTCCTGTAAGCTGTCCAGCACAGAAAGGGCTCTCCATGATGCCAAGCCACACACAGAGCAGGCAGCCCGTGCTACCCCTCTCACTGTCACACCACTTGAGGAACATCCCATACCTTGCATCCCAAACCTGGTCTTCTTGGACTTTTTACCTTCATACGACCTGCTTTTGGCTTACTGTATTCCCCTCAAACTGCCCTATCAACTGCCCCAGGGAACATCAGGGAACATCAGGAACATCAAGTTTTTTATGCCCACAAAGAGGAATAAGAGAAGGAAATATCATTTCAATTAAATAAATGGTTAAGCAACAGAAGCAATTGACAAGAACAACAAAAATAAATGTATCCGTTGAGTAGGCATGGTTTAGATCTAGAGTAGAACATCCTACATTCTAACCCAGGTCACTTCAAAATCAGTGAAACTTTATTCACTGTTAAGCATTGTACCCAAAACTTGTGTTTCTTGGCTCAGTTCTGCTGCCCTAAAGTCAATGGTAAACTTTCCATTCAGCTCTGGTAGGAAATGTGTTGGGTCACAGTGACTTCTGTAAACAGTTCCTCTCACAGATGATAAAATGAAGAGCTGAAACCTTGCTGTGCGAGTTTCGTACATGTCTGAAAAACATAATCACTGTTTACAGTTTCCTGCAATTGGTGGCAGGAGGCAAATAAATACAAGACCGAGTAATGACATTCTGCTTTGCTGTTCTGCCACTTGGACTCATTCCAGCCCCCAAAGAAGGGAGAAAGCAGAAAACGAGGGCTCCAGAGCAGAGCCCTGCAGCGCCCGTGGCTCACTTCTGCTTCAAAATTTGCCTCCATTTGTTTTGTGAGATTTCCACCCACTCCCCAATTATTTCTCATTTTATTCACAGCTGCTCACCATTCTGGTAATTCCTTCTGTGAGGAGAAAAACAAAAGATGTGAGTTATAAAAATGCCTCGACTCTGTGTCCGAATTCATCCACATGGATCGCCCTTTGGCACTGCTGCATGGCTTAGCAACCCTCTACAAGGAAACTCAGCGGTGCCGGAGTAGTGGATAATAAAGGGAGATATCCCCATTCCTGTGAACATGATCCAGATAGCCAGTTATCCTCCAACCATGAGGATGGCTGTTTTCCTTTGTGAAAATAAGCACCTATGTTGAGTTCGGAGCTGCACTCAGCTCTGCAGCAGACAGGCCAAGATAAGGCAAGTAGAGCATCTCTGGAATTGGAATTTATCACAGATAAACCTGAGATTTTCTGCACAGAAATAAACTTCAGTGCATTGAGTTGTTTTTTTCTTTGTTGTTTTTGTAAATCATCTGCAATGTGATAGAACAAGGGGGAATGGTTTTAAACTGAGACAGGGGAGGTTTAGGTTAGATATTAGGAGGAAGTTTTTCACACAGGGTGGTGACGCATTGGAACAGGTTGCCCAAGGAGGCTGTGGATGCCCCATCCCTGGAGGCATTCAAGACCAGGCTGGATGTGGCTCTGGGCAGCCTGGTCTGCTGGTTGGCGACCTGCACACAGCAGGGGGTTGGAACTGGATGAGCACTGTGGTCCTTTTCAACTCAGGCCATTCTATGATTCTATAATTCTATGTAACTCAAATGTAGAACAAGTTGGAATAAGTCGCTTTTGATAAATGATTATCATAGAATCACAGAATTCTTTGAGTTGAAAGGGACCTTTAAAGGTCATCTAGTCCAACTTCTCTGCAGTGAACAGGGACAGCTATAGCTTGAATGGGTGCTCAGAGCCCCAACCAGCCTGACCTTGGATATCCATCCAACCTCTTCCATTTACCCACCTGGCTGTGATGACCATGCTGATAGTCCCTTTCAAAGTGGCTTAACCCAGCAGATGGCAAAGCACCACACAGTCTCCCACTCACTCCTCCCCCTTTCCAGTGAACTGGAAATGGGGGAGAGAACCAGAAAGAAAAAAGTAAAACTTGCAGATTGAGATAAAACTATTTACTAAGATAGAGAAAAGGAAAACGATAATGGTTATGACTGTGTATGCATACACCAACCTCCAAATGATGCCCAGCTAATCCCCCAAGCAAAAGAAGAGAAAGAGAGATGAACTCCCACCCCCTTCTAAACTCCTTCCACATGATATCATTTGGCTTGGAATATCCTTTCAGACAGTTTAAGTCAGCTGTCCTAATTCTGTTCCCTCCCAGCTCATTGGGCCCTTAGCTGAGAGTGGCCTTGGTCCTTTTGTTGCAGTTGCTCAGCCAGCACCTTTCAGCCCACAGCTGCAGCACAGCATGGATGATTGGATCCTTTATTTAAAGAAAGGGAAGAGAAGTCCCATATTCACAGTGGTGAATCCTGCCTGTGTCCCCCTTACTTTCCACCTAGCATGGCTGACCACTTTGCAAACTGGTGACATCACAGAGGGCAAAATTTACTTGCAGGAAAGGCACTTTGATTAGCACAGCACATCCTCAAATGAAAAAGCGCTGCTATCATATATCTGCCTCCTGGTTTTATCAGTGCCTGCAGCACCAAGACAAAGTGAAGTATTAGGAGGTAAGTCACCTCCATGCATTTCTCACAGGCACTTAGGAAGAGAAAGCAATTTTAGGGAGGATCTCACAGAGTTCCTCAGTGAGGAAGTTCCATCATCTCACCCTGTGCTCTCTCTCTGTCCAACAATATTAAACTAAATAAGCAACAGACAGGGAGAGAAAACCAGAGAGAAGTGGTACCTTCAAATGGCAGAGGAGCACAGTTGTCTGCCTTAGCCCTGCAGTTCGTGACACATTCATTATCTCTATAGCAATGCAGTTGATGCCCCTGCTGAGATAACAGCACAACTCATCTTCTCTGCTGGTCACTGGGCTTTCTGAAGGCAATTCCACAGAGTTCAGCATCTTTCACCCTTTGAAGAAACAGACAGCTGCCAAAGCTCTCATAGTCAGCACCTGGGAACACAGGTGGTGATGGGTCAATGGTTGGACTAGATTATCTTAGTGGTTCTTTTCCAACCTTAATGGTTCTACGATTCCCTGATTGTCTTTGGGTTTTTGTTGTTACACAATCTCTGATATCTTCCCAGCAGCCTTTATTTTGTCAACACTTGAAGGATCACAGAATTTGCTCATTTCTCCAGTGAGTTTCCAGAGACAGATTTGAAAGTGCAACGAAGTTCCTGGCAAGCTGGGATGAAGGAGAAAATAAAGCTTTTTTTTTTTTTTTTGCTTTTTTTTTTTTGACAGGCAGCAGCCCACAGAGCAGGAGCTGCAGGAAGATCCAAACATCCCCTGGAGCATTGGGGTGCTACCTTCAATATCTGTGTGCCATGAAGTGGCCTGAAATACTCAGCCGTGGGGAAACAGAGCAGCGTGCACACCAGCTGAGCCCAACACCTTATGGAGAGGCACTGGAAAACCACACAAAACTGTTCCAAAATGTAGGGCTGTCCAAAACCAGCAACAATTTTCAAGTGCAACTTGGAATGCCAGGGAGATAACAATCAGCTCTCCTTGTCTCTGGCAGAGCAAGAAGCTGGCGAAAGCAATGCTCCAGGGCAATGCATCCTGAAGGGGAACCTCTGCCTTTAGAAGCCTTTGGAGATGGATGCCAGGAATTCATAAGCATTTTCGCTGCAGTGGGAAAGATGTATTTTCTTGAAATTCCTTCAAGCCCTATGACCCACATCTGTACATGGCATATGCAGCCCCTACATTAAATACCTCTGTGCCTGTATTCTTTCAGAGAGGGATCATTGTTCTCCATAGCAGAAGATCTTTGAGGACACAAAATTAAGACCATTTTCAAAGGACTCAGCCATTGCTTGGTGGAGAAGTACTAATAGTGCTGCGTGGGTGACTGTGCAGATCCACAGCTCTTGGGCTGGTTTTGCTCTTTGTAGGGATTACAATCTCTAGATCTATTGCCCAAACTCTGCCCACATCCTATGCCTGTACATAGTAAACATCAATCACTGGGATGGGGCAGACTTCAGGGATACAGAGTGCCCTGATTATGCAGCAGAAGAGAGAGTCCCAAAGGACCTCAGAAACATGAGATGCTGGAGTGAGTGGGGTGGAATAGGGCCTGGCAATAACTGCCATTATGCACGTAAGGACAGTGGATGAGAAATAACATCAGTTCTCTATTCAGATCAGAAGAAGTTTGAATGGTGGAGAGTAAAGGAAAGCTTTTCAAAACATATTACCTTGCAGAAATTGCACAAGGTTGCCATTGGCTTGGAGGTAGCAGAGGCTAAGAGCTGACAGTTTCATCATGGAAATTGTTTAGGAAATGACCAAGGGAACACATTTCATTGTTCAAATGTCAAACTGCTTGTGTCTGGAGAGGAGTGTGTATTTATCAACTGCAATAATACACATTCCACAAAGGAGAAGAGCAGAGAAACCAAAAATTTTATCATAGATCTGTTGTGACTCAGACATCTCTGGTGCTCAGGCAGAAGAAACTACACAGGAGAGGAAGATTCATATAATATTTCCTAGAACAGAGGAGTGATGGGCAAATGCTAAGCAGGATATAAGCCCTGACAGAAGAGAAAACAATGCTTTTCCCAACCATTAGGTGAAAAAGCAAAAACATCATGCATGATCTCAGTGCAGCAATAATCAAGAGATGCAGCCAGAGTAGCAGACAGCAATTGAACTGGGACAGCCATGATTAGACAGCAGAATTCAATCTAAGAGTTCAGAGAAGTACAGCAGGAATAGTTCATGTTGTAGGCAGCTATAGATTAAGATAGATGTGCAAGGAAAAAATCCTATGGAACACAATTTTTCTTCTAAAAGAAAAACTAGAGATTTGTAGGTAGGAAATGAACACATCTGGGGAGGCAGAAGGAAGATATGCAGTTCATCAAGAATAAAAATGTGTTGCAATATATCCAGAGAAAAGAGGAAAGGGAGCAGTCTGACTATATCATTTCTATTTTATCAGGATTGGATCCAGTTCTGATGAGGTGACCATGGGAAAAATCACCCATCCAGACCGACCAAGCCACCTGCAGCTGTTTCCTGTCGTGTTTCCTCATAGATTCAATGCAGAAGCTGATCCTGATGTGCACTTCACAAAGGCAATTCCCAGTTGGCAGGTAGAGACTGCAGTCCAAAAAAATCAAACTGGAAGTCAAATGCAGGGCTGTTGATGAGTTCTTCACAATCCCCATCCAGTGACTTGACATGGAAAACACTATTCTTCTTACAAGTGGGCTTTCAGGTAGCTCCAGCAATCCACCAGCCAGGAAAGCAAGTGGTGACCCAAGTATGTGGCTGCATTCTCCATCACATAGACTACACATTTATTTTTTTTTTTTTTAATTCCCCCCCCCCTTTGGGAGTAAAACTGCACACAGAGTTTGTTGAAACAATTTCAAGTGTAAGAAAAGATTTTTTACTTCTGTTCAAGCTAGAGTTCATATTCCTTCATATTATTTGCTAAGATCCATGTGTCGAGCACAGATAGCTTGCTCACATCAAGAGCTACTGAAACTTAAGCACAAAACTAGAGAGCATCAGAGGTCAGGTGCAGGACTTTATGGCTGAGATGTTTTGTTTTCCTTTTGGGTCAGCATAGATGATTAATTGACCTGTTTTACTTCTTCAGATCTGCCACATCCGAACTGCTTTGGATATATGTAATAAAATCAATAAAATCTCAGAAAGGCAACGTAGGTCAATAATTAGGATGAGAAATTCAGGCTAGCAGCTATGAGTAAACCGTGAAGAACTGCCAAAGCATTTTGTGCCACTAGGTGTCTGAGAAACAGAATGGCAAATGAAATTCTGTATAAATAAGCATAAAGAGAAGCAAATAGGAAAATAATTCTGATTTTGCTTAGAGATGGACTGTGAGATATTACCAATTAGATACAAAAGCTTCTGTTTATAATAGGTGGATATATGCAAACAGAACTGCAACTGGGATGATTGCAGCTTAGTTTTTCTTACAGCTTTTGGATGCTTAGACCTGAATCCAGCTGTTCAGACCTCACATATCGTAACACAGATGAGTAATTATCATCTCCTCAAACCTCTCCTGCACTCCATAAGTGCTCTTCTCCTCCCTCTTAAAGTCTATTGGGCCATCTGACAGGGCTCCCAGATTGATTATTTTAAAGTTGCTTCCAGGTGGAAGTTACCACCTTGGGTGTTCCTATATTAATCAATTCCTGCAAATGCATCTGTCATAGCACATTGCAAGCCACCAGTCCCCTTGCTCTTTGTCATTTGCCACAACTCAGTTTTCTGAAGAAGGTTCCTTCACTGGGAAACACTGACAAGGCACTGACAATTCTGTAAGATACACATAGTACAGATACAGATACCATGACACAGAATGGCTTGCTAGACCTGCACAGCTCAACACTGGTCTTGTTTAACCCAGCTACTACAATAACAAGCGCTACCCTTCTCTCAGAAGGCAATTTTTTTGTTTGCATCCCCAAAACCAAGCCACATGAAGTTTACAATTCAGCCCATGTGAAAAGACAGTGAGCCTCCCCCTGCTATTTTCAGAAGTTACTTGCATATTCTATGCACTGCTCTGATTACTGATCAGCCTTTTTCACATGCACACAGATATTGTCATCTCTTGGCTGTTAAAACTTCTAGGTCAATGGGGAAAATGTCAATGAGTCAACAAATGAATTTTAATTATGCTTCCCACAGATGAAGAATAGAGGAATATGGCAGGTCCTGAGAAGGAATGAAGATTCAGAGAGGAAAATGACAGCAAAGCATTTGAGATGCATACAGTTTTGTATTTATGGCCATCCGAGATGCAATCAGCTAAGCAGTTCCTTAAATAGGACTGCATAATGGAATCATAGCATTGTTTGAGTTGGAATAGACCCTGAAAGACCACCCAGTCCAACTCCCCTGCAATGAACAGGGACAACTACAGCTCCACCAGATGCTCAGAGCCCTGTCCAGTCTGACCTTGAGTGTCTCCAGAGATGGGGCATCCACCACCTCTCTGGGCCACTTGTGCCAGTGCTTCACTGCCGTTATCATAAAAAACTGCTTTCTTACCAACCTAATCTAAATGTCCCCTCTCTAGTTTGAAACCACTTCCCCCCCCCCCCCTCACCACAGACCCTGCTAAAGAGTCTGTCCCCTCCTTTCTTACAGCCCCTTTAGATGCTGACAGGCTGCTCTCAGGTCTCCCCAGAGCCTTCCCTTTTCCAGGCTGCACAGCCCCAGCTCTCTCAGCCTATCCTTGTAGGAAAGGTTTTCCATCCCTGGGCTCATTTTTGCAGCCCTCCTCTGGATGTGCTCCAACAGGTCCACGTATTTTAAATTATCAGCTGGTGAAAACTGCTCTATACAGTTATGGGTAGACTGATGATTTGATAACAGGATTCACACTAGAAAATCTCACAAGCATAATTCCCAGAACACAGTCATCCCAATTGCCTCAACACATGCATCGCTGGGGATTTCTCACACTGGAAGGGATGAGGATTCCCATAGGAACTGTGTTGTATCTGCCACACTGTGGAGCCATTGGTCTTCATGAGAAAGGTTGAGTTGACCAAGGCATTTTAATCCAAAAATCAAGTTACAGACTTTATGTTTCCCTTTAAAACAGGCAAGCACAGCTAACGTCAATTTCTTAAAGAAACTAGGCATAGAGCAAAGAGTCAAAGCTTATATGAGAATGAATGGCACAGGAAGAAGGAGCTCTCAGTCTTCCCATCACAGTTCCCTGGATACAGAGTGAAAAAAGTCCTGTCTAAGTCATGGTGGGGATGTGCAGATCCTACCACTTAAATACAGCATTCCAGTAAAACAGAAATAATGTTTTCCTGAGGGAAAAAGTGGTGGTGGGGAACAGCCATATATATGCAGTTCCAGGAAACTGTGCACTGGGAACAGCCAAGTTAATAAGAAAGGCCATTTTTAAGACACCAAAAAATTCCTCTGCTTCTTCTTAAATGGAATTTGATGTGTCCTCAGTCTGTCAGTGTAAGCTAATCCCTCGGCTCATTTGAAAAGAACACAGTGATATAAATGGATAAAGCTCTCGAGGTAGCTGCTAACAATCATATTCCAAGCCAATTTTCTGCTTCGCTAATACTCCAAAGCTAATCAACATTTTTCTAAAGGATCTCTATTACAGCATATAATACATGATTTTTCAGCCCCTCAAAATACTTCCTTGGAAATATTGATGCTGATCGCACCCCCCGTTGCTTGTTTACCCTTCCCAATTAAAACACATCTCACAGAAGTATTCCTGCTGGCTACAGCCCCAAAACGAAGTGAACTTCTCCTGGCTCAGTGCTTCCCTGGCACCGAGGTGGAAAGCATCCACGTGCGAGGTGAGGAGCAGTGGGAGGAGGGATGGTGCCAGGCGGATGCTGGCACAGCATGCAGCACAGGGAAGCAGACGGTGAGCCAGGCAGGTAGAGGCTTCATGGAGCCCTTGGTATCAAGACCATTGAGAGAACTGAGCTCTTTTCAACTAGAATGAGGACTGTGGTCTGCAGGTGGCACCGAAGGGGACATGCAGGTGACGTACTTGCCCTTCAGGGCACATCCGGCATGGGGCTTTAAGGAACTGCATTTCTATTAAGCTTCATCATGCAGATTAAAGACTGCATTGCCCTCCACAACCGTCTTTGGAGCAATTGGTACTAAATTAATCAGCGCTCGCTTTTCTAATAATGAGATACGTTTCAAGAGGAGACTACAGTTCTGGTGGCTGTTCATCTGTTTCATTCTTGGCATCCTGCCCAGGTCCTGCTTGAATATCACAGAATCACAGAGTCATCTGAATTGGAAGGGCCCTGAATACCACCTAGCCCAACTCCCTGCAATGAGCAGGGGCACCTTCAGCTCCACCAGGCGCTCAGAGCCCCATCTAGCCTGACCTTGGGTGTCTCCAGGGACGGGGCATCCACCACCTCTCTGGGCAAACATTATCTGGGTCCTGGGCGTTTGCTATTCATCATTTTACAGATTTCTTCAGAATACTCTTCTACCAGCATTTCAAATTGGGATGAAGTCTCTGATGAGATCCATGTAAAAGAGACCTCCAAGATAATAGAAAGTGAACATAGATGAAAAAATTTAATTTAGCTTTTCTGCACTGGCCTTGACTGAGTGCACATTTCACTGCACATTTTTACAACTCTTTGATAGGCCTTCTGTCTTCAAGTTTTTCAAAAAGGATTTATCATTAACTTTGATGCCTTTCACAAGCCCTCCCATCACTTTTTATCCTGCCCTCTTTCATTTTCCAACTAGCACATCTTTATGTATACTTCTATGGGTTATTTTTTTTCCCCATACTACTGTAATTTTAGCTCCTTCTGTGATGCCTCCTTGCTTCCAGTAGATTCAGCCACTACATCTAGAGTACCCATTCACACGTGTATCTTTCTAAAGGAGCCACTCTGGCAGGATTCCTGCCAGCCAAGGTAGGGTCCATAACTTGTGCTGCCACACTAGGAGATGCTGGACAAGGTATTTGGGATGCCCAACATAAGTTGTCTCTGAAAACACATCTGCTGTAATTTCTAGATGGGTCCTAAGCTTCAAGGAGTGCCAGAACTGAGCCACAAAGACTACAGAAATAGGAGATTCTGACCAAAAACAAACAAACAAACAACGTTAAGCAGGAGATACTGGATTTTGCTTTTCTGAGATGTTGATAACTTTTAGTTGATTTTTGAGAGTTTCTTTATAAATGCAGAAAATGAACACTTTCATTTTTGGTCAGTATCTCCGTATCAGAAGGTATTAAGTCCATTTCTGTGCTAACTGCAGGATTGCTGTTTATCTGGACTCATCCTAAAGGCACTGACTATCTTTTGCTACTAACTTTTACAGAAAAGCCAGGTGCATTCCACTGCAGAAGCATCAGGTACAATATTGCCAGCTACATCTTAAGAATTTTGCAAGGAGAAGAGGTTACTAACAGTTAATGCTTTTTACATCTGCAAGTTCCTCTGGTGCTGTGATGATGTGGGCTATGATACTACAGAAACCAGAAAGGAATGGTCTCATAGAGCTATATAATGAACAAGACATGAAAGAAATATTGAAATCTGTAGTTAAATCCATTTAAGGACAAGAATAGCAAAGGCTACTGAAGCATTTTCTATTCACATCTTTACATTGGCAGTAAAAGTCATATTTTCCTAGAATCTTTTCAAGAATATACGTTCATTTTTTCAGCTTTAATTCCATGCTCATCTGAACGAGCTCTACTTTCAGACAGTAAAATCAAAGACAACAGCAACGATGGCATCCTTCAAAACGCCCTTTCCACTGCAGCCACTTGAAGCAAAGCATTCTCAAGTTTTGCTGAGAGATCATGAAACATTTGCAAGTTCTGTGAGCAGCAAAAGGAACTCATCCTAACTTATGCATTTTTAATATACAATAGCATGTTTTGCTTGGTGGAGCAGAGAAGTATCAATTGATATGCAAGTCAAATTACTGCTTTGTCAGCAAGATACTCTGTATGCAGAGAAAGAACTGCAATATCACAGTTCCCCCATCAGAAAGCTGGGGAGAGATATTTTATAAGGGCAGGTAGTGACTGGATGAGGCGAAATGGTTTTAAACTGCACAAGGGTAGATTTAGACTAGATATTAGGAAGAAACTTCTTACTGTGAGGGTGGTGAGACACTGACCTGGTTGCCCAGTCAGGCTGTGGATGCCTCTCCCTGGAAGCATTCAAGGCCAGGCTGGATGGGGCTGTGAGCAACCTGGTCGAGAGGGAGGTGTCCCTGCCTGTAATTAGATGATCTTAAAGGTCCTTTCCAAAACCCATGATTCTACTATTTTTCTTTGAGGTTATATCTAAAATGAAGTGAATATTTGAATTTCTCTAGCATAGACTGGCTGTCATCTCAGATAAGGTTTTTTTTCTAATTCATAAAGCAGACAAATTTTCAAAATCCCAAGGAGAAATTACCAAACAAAATTAATCTCACCAGATAAACCAAGGAATCCCAGACCATTTTCACCCTTTCTGAGTCAAAGATACAACTTTGACCCAGACTGCCCTACAATCCCTGTACATCCCACTTTGTAGAAACACTTTGTAGAAACAAAGAGCCTTCCCACACCGTGAGGATCCTACTTCAGTATCATAGCAACCTTGTTTTCAGATTGCTTTAATAAACTAATCTATCTCCAAAGCATTTGGCACTGGTCCTGCGGGAACGTTGTGGGAACATTATGGTTTGATAATTATAAACTTCCTATTCATTTCCAGGTTAAATGCATTTGTGGTCATTTTATACCCATTTGTTCTCCTGCCAGCGTTGCCTGCAGTGGAGATCTGGAAGGCCAGAAAGCTTCAGGACACCTGGGGAGTAACTGCTGTTGCTTTCCCACCTGTGCTTCAGCCAGAGCATATCAAAATCAACACGTGCCACCAGAAACTTCACGCTAAGCTCCAGATGCAATGTGCTGCTGGTCCATTCATAGTGCAAATCAAAGACCTTCACATCTGGGAGGCTTTCA
This sequence comes from Lagopus muta, assembly GCF_023343835.1. Classification (NCBI taxonomy): domain Eukaryota; kingdom Metazoa; phylum Chordata; class Aves; order Galliformes; family Phasianidae; genus Lagopus; species Lagopus muta. The sequence goes on from NC_064439.1 coordinate 7,959,919, forward strand.
GGGGATATTCAGCTGAACACAGGTACAGAAGGATTTCAGCTGTTTTATACAAGCACCCGGTGCCGTCTTTTGTGAGATTCGAACGGTGCAGATTTACATGAAAGGTCCACCTCTCACTGGAGACCAGGCACTGCCAAAACCTCTAGATATCTCTGGTAGTGTCCCGAATCCCACCTGGATGTCCACCATAGTGGGAGACAAAAAGCTTTCCAGGGTCTGTTGACCATAATGGGAGTTCAGCCACAGTGCTCACAAAGTGCTGACATGTAGACACTTGAATATCAGCATCTTCATTAGTGACCCAAGTCCCATCTCATCCTGCAGTGTTGATTGAACAACCACTATTTTTCTGGACAAACAGTCACCGCTCCAATACAATCCACTGTCTCTGCAACTTCCTTTGCAAAGGAAAATGACATCAGTGGGATAATCCTACATTAAACTGGAATTAAGGAATCGTAAAGGAAAAGCTGGAGGCAGTTCTGGATGACCACTGCAAATTACTGCTGAGGTGCAACCAGGACAGTTTCTGTTGGAACAGCGTGATGCTCAAATGGGCAACAGGATCCACCTGATCAATAAAAACAGATCCAAGTTCTCTCCTTTCTCAAAGGGGCAACATGTATTTGGAGTACTGCTCAAATATCTCAGCATACTAAAAGAGAAAGAGGCCAAACAAAATCTAAACAAAATTTGAAGAATCGACACCCATTTCTTTCTCGCTTCCTCCAAGGAAGACGACCCAGACACATGGATATATCTCTGAAGTTATTGTGGATACACAGGGTTGTTGGGAATCAATGCTGAAAATATCGGACTTTGAGAAATAACTTCTAATAGCTAGATTTTGTATTTCTCCTAAGATGAAAGCATAAAAATTTAAATATATAAGTTAGAAAACCTGGTTTCAATTACCTTTACAAGACATTAACTAGAAAAGATAAGGTATTATAAGATTTTATCCTCTAGGAGTGAGATTCCTTATAGCATTGAGTTATTACCTGAAGCTGTTGCACAGTAATCAGAAATGTGACACAGAAACAGGGAAGAAACGAAGGAAGAATATGATGGCATTGATAATATAGAAACTTAAACAATGTGTTGAACACCTCTAAATATAGGTCAATCAAATGAAATGGAAAGGTAGACCAAGAGAAGACTGCACTATTCCAAGAACACATTTTGGTATATTAAAGGTGGAAAGAATTCCTTCCCGTAAATGTGGTGAAAGTTCTCCTTGCCCTGTGCGCAGGAGAGACAACAATCTGTCCCACCAGACAGGAGAAATACATGTGGAAAAGAGCTCCTGACACCTCAGGAACAGCAATGAAAATGAGCAGAAAGAGAGAGCAAGGAGTGACATAAAGAGCTGATAGTGAAGAAAAATGTTATCTCTGAAGTCAAATGGTAAAAGCAAAAATTGCCAGTCATGCAAGATAATGAGAAGCATGGACACAAAACTGCAAAACAAGTGCTTGCCTCCTGCTTTGGTGTCAGTAAGGTAGCAGTGATTTTGTCTGTAGGCCAAAAGGAGATAAGAAATAAGAGCAGAAACACAGCAGTGGAGGCAGACATTGCACTCAGTATTTTCACATCTCACAGCTGGAAGGACCCACTACCCTTTCTGAGTTCCACATGCCCTTCCAGGAATCATAAAGGTTGGAAAAGATCACTAAGGTCACCAAGTCCAACAGCTGACCCATCATTAACCACATCCCTCAGTGCCACACCTACCCTTCTCTTGGAAGCCTTCATTTAATGGGAGAACAGGAAACACAAAGCAGACAGAAAATGAGGAGTGAAATGGCAGACTCTTATGCCTGTACATAAAAACAGGTGAAATTTCAGATCAGATTTGGAATAAGAGTATAATGGTGATAAATGATATAACAAACATTATGAAAATTTCAAAGTAAGATCAGGGACATAATTGATTTTATAGATGTGCAGTGGAGCTCATCCATGCTGGCTTGAAGAAAGTATTTGATTAAACACCATCTGGGAGATCAGCTGAGATGGGGAGAGTGGAAGATGGATGAACTGCAGAGTGGGTGTGGAGATGGAAACACATACTACTGCAAGGGTTGAGGATCAGGCTGGAGGGAAATTACTAATAGATTTCCTCAAGAATCAGCCTTGAGACCAACATTTTTATTAATTACTTAGGCGCAGAAAATATCTGACAAAATCTGCTGATGGCATAATTTAGAGGCAGTGTCAGTACAGAGGTGGGGTGAAATAACAGCAGAACCAGCACATGATTCTGAGGACTGCAATATGAGGAAAGAGAAGAAATTCACTGGTACAAAATGCAATGTAATTTTTTTAGGGGAACTAAATATCCACACAGCCTTGTGATATAAACATATGGCTTATCACCTGGAAATGACTGAGAAGTTCCAGGTGATGGGACAGTGATCAGCATAATGCAGCTGGGAAATGACAAACATAATTTCAGGGCCAGGATGAGGCAGGTATTCAATTCCTTGGATTGGGAAAGGTCTCTGTGGCACAAGTATTATACATGATTATTGGTATCCCTCATCTGCAAGTTGCCCCAGCAGTAATGGCAAATGGTCAAGTGAAAGGCCAGCTCAGCCAGAAGGGATCATTGAAGCTTACTAGGATAACTGGAGAAGCTGGGAGGCATCCATCAAAAGGAAATGGAAGGAGATGGGCTTGATCAGCCTGGAAAAACGAGCTGCTGGTATAGCTGCCTGTATATGCAAAAGTGTAAGATAGGTGGGAAAGAGGAAAGGTGTATAACTGGCCAGGTCACGTTGGCAGGAGAATGAACTGGCACACACTGTTGTGAATTGGAGCACGTAAGAAAGTTCCTGTTTATTAAGAATATCAGCAAGAAGTCTACCTCCTTTCATGAGGGATCTCAACATACTTACAGAAAGCACAACATGCCTTTCCTCATAAGGAAAGTAAATGATCTTCAAGACATTAGGAAGTCCTCTCTGGATCTCTGTCACAGAAAAATGGAACCCTGCAGCACCTATTTGAACAGTCTGTGCTGTGAACAGGAGTTTGCAATCCTGTCAGGTCACTGTGGGCACAGAACAGGTTGCCCAGGGTAGTGGGCACAGCCCTGAACTGCCGGAGTTCAAAGAGAGTTTGGACAATGCTCTGATCATATGGTCTGATTTTTGGATGGTGCTGTGTAGACCCAGGAGTGGGACTTGATGATCCTTACGGATCCCTTCCAACTTGGGATATTCTACAATTTTACGAAGGCTGGAGAGGAAAAAGGAGCAAAATCAGAGAATGGAGCAGAGGAATGAAACGAAATAAGGACCCTGGAGGCTGCTATCTTATTTATTAGGCCTCAGTAGCTCACCTGGGAGCATGGAGGCTCCCTGGGCAAGCTGAGATGAGCAGCTGCTGCCTTCTTCCCTGAGGGAACACCGAAGTAATAGGATGTTCAGAGGATGCAATGCTGTGCCAGAGGCAAGCAAAAGGAACATGTCATTATCATGCCTACAGAGGCTGGGGATCCCCAGGAGACAGCAACAGCAATGCTGTTTTATAGTAACTTGATAACTATTCACGCCAGGAGGACAAGTTACTCTAAGCGGTCTTATTTGCTAAGTCACTGGATAGTGAGACAACAATTTTCACAGCTGGTGCAAAGAGACCATTTTTTCTGTCTTCTAATACAGGAAAGCAGAAAAAATGAAGTTTGGAGTAAATGAACAACTAAATGCAGCCTTAACAACACAGGCATACTCCCCAGCCTCAGGTAGGCGGTGGGCACTCCGTGGAGATGCAGAGGTCTGCAAGGTACTTCCACCATCAATGCTTTCCCATATGGATACTGTGTGATTGTCCAGTTGTGGTCCAGCAACTGTGTCCTCATCTTCACAAAAGCATAGAAACAGGGAGATGAGTGACCAAATGTGTTTCATCTCGTTACACAGCAGCACCCTGGCACCGTACTCAGCAGGACAACTCCTCTGGAGGACCATGCAAAGACAACAGAAATGCCTTGCCAGAAATAACTAACCGGGGTGGGACATGCACAAGGTTGTAAAGCTGTTTGCAATGAAGCAGAGAGGAATCTTCTGTGCTTTGAGATTTCATGAGATCCAAATGGAAGAGGAAAAAGCAGAAACACTTTCGAAGTCTTTTTCCCTAACCACTAGGAGTAGAGAAAATTATTGGAGAGTAATTGAAGACCCAGAGGTGAGAATATTATTTCCTACAAAAAGGCTTTTGATTTGTGAATAGTTACAAGTGGTACAAATACTGGGAAACTCCTGAATCCTGGCTGGATTCTGCCAAGGCACACAGAGTGTGCGTAGCTCCTTCTGCCAGAACCAGCCCTAAAAATACCTCCTCATCAGGCTGCTTTTGGGGAGATGCACTAAAGACAGCATCCCAAGCATTACCAGATACCCCAGAGCTGGATGCTAGGCACTCTGGTCCAAGATTCCACACCCTGGTCCTGCCTGGAGCCCATCCCCATTGAGCAAGAGCTGCTTTACCTCCTCCAAATCTTGGTAAGCAGCTTCATCTGCTGTTGGACCAGGCAAAAAGCTCTCAAAAGGAGTGTAGATGAAGTTATCTGCAGTTGTTTTTCCTTTTGACTAGAAAAATCCTCTTCCCTGGCCAAAGAGATCTTAACATAGGAATGTCTCTTCCAGGTATACAATCAATACCCAGGGGAAATGTTAACTCAGGGGAAAGAAAAGAGCCAAGTTCTAAGAATCATAGAATCATTAAGGCTGGAAAAGACCACTAAGATCATCTAGTCAAACTACAAACCCATCCCCACCATGCTCACCGTTGGTCTTTGGAAGCAGTGAGATTGTTTCTAACTACATTCTTTGCAATACAAAGTAAAGCACCGTTAGAATTACCAACAACCATATACAGGGGAGGGGGGGGGAAGTTGACTCACCCAACTGGCCATGAGGGTCCCTGTTTATAGAACACTCCATCTCAGGAAGCGGTCTTCACCCAGTTCTCTCTCTTGAGGCAAGCTCTTGAGTGAGCCCAGAGAGGGGTGGATCCTGTGTCCACTCCTTCCAGTCAAGCGGGTGAATTGCTTGCATCTGTGCTTCCTAGGCCAGCCACCAGGTGCTCAATCATCAGTTCAGGTCATGAGATGGAAGTTCCCCTATACCCACTAAGCCATGTCACTCAGTATGACATCAACCTTCTTCTTGAACAGCTGCAGTGATGATGACTCCACCACCTCCCTGGCCAGCCTGTACCAACGCATTACCACTCTTTCTGAGAAGAAATTTTTCCTAATATCCAACCTGTGCCTCCCCTGGTGTAATTTAAGGCCGTTACCTCGCATACTTTGTCTGTGCAGAACTCAGGAGCCAAACCTAGCTCCCAGGAGGACACAAAAAAATTATTCTGTCAGAATCTCTTTTCTTAGGAAAAACAAGACCAAAACCACATGCACAAACTGCACTCGTAAGCTTGCTGAAATACACTGAAACTAATCAACATTCTGCTTCCTATGCTGTTAACTGGGCAGGAGTATATTAAGCAAGTGAAAAAGTGAAAGTTTGGATGTGCTGCCAAATGCTCCATCAGATATAATCAAGGCACCCATTCTTCATCTCTCCTACCACTAGTTCTATACATTAAGTTCCATTTTAATTTAATTACCTTTAATATAGCATTTGTTCTTTCAAAATGAGCAGCTCCTAGTAATGGTGCTTTCAGGGGAATGCAGTTGGTACTTTTAGGGGGATGTGCATTGGTAATCGGCATTGCAGTAAGCATGGAGAAATTCCAGTTCCCAGTGCCATGGGGAAGGTAATGAAGTTTGAATGATTCTGAGAAATTAGAAGGGAACTGGAGGCTTAAAGCAGGTTTTACAAAAGAAAACAGGAAACTGATATTCATTTTTGTTCTGGACTGCAAGTGGGAGATTCACTGGTGAGCCAAAGCTTTGTAAATTAATTATTTCCCCACGTTAATTTTATTGGAGTGTCACACAGCAGTATCTGATGGTCCCATTCAGCCCTGAGCCCCTTTCTAGTACTGTCCAGGTAGATGGCAGTAAATCATCCATGTCACCCGGAGTCCAAAACAAGACCCACCCAAAAATTTCCCTTTGGGCCAATTTTTTTTTCTGGTGGAAATTGAAATGCTTGCAAACTGATGTTTTAACCCAGCTGTGATTGTCTGGGATGATTGGAATAAGCCCTGACAACTCATGTCCTGCCCTCCTGCCAGTGGGAGATACTGTCTGGTTTGGGCTGATGTTTGTCTCCCTGGAAACCAGAATGCTTTGCTGTAAAAGTGCACACACCAGGAGTCCAATGCCTATGGAGGATGCTGGACCCACTGCAGAAGATTGTCCTAGGTGTGCAAAAACTGGCAAGTGCAGAGCTCCTGCTGTCCAGGTGTGTGTCCTTGCACAGAAAACACAAGGAGCAGCAAAGTCATGGCGACAGCGATGACAGCAAACCGAAGAAACATCACCTAACTGAAAGGTCAGCCTCGTTCTTTGTTCTTCCTTGTGTAGGAATAAAAATTGTTGCAGGTTCTGTAAATACCATTAAATTTTGATCTAAAGATGTACATGGATGAGACAAGCGAATTGGAAGAAAAATAGCTGAAGACACTGCTCTCAGAAGATGTAACCCAAAGCAATTTTTGTTCTGGATTCTAAAATTCAGATTCAGTAATTACCTGGGTTGCTCCAAAAGTAATGCCTCCTATTTGTTTCCATGGTAACTGCAGCAGATAAAAGGGAACCACAATACTATCTGATAGAACAAATTCTTGACTGCAAAATACTATTTTTCAACATAATCACCACCATTCGCTATGCATATCCACCAGCAATGAACAAGATCCTGCATACTGCACTCATAAAAATCTGCATGGCCATCCAGAACATGGCTTGTCTTTCACTTGGCAATGTCAGCTGATGTCAATGGGTTCCATTTTTCTGCATCAGTGGCATTCCTTTGCACATCTGTGTCAGACACCATTGTGTCAGACTGCCCCTCTGCTGCCATTTGTCACACAGCAACAAAACAGAATGGAATATTGGTGGGGAAGGATTGGACTCTACTTCCATACCAGCAACACTCACCTTTTATGTCATGAGCCAACATCATAAAATAGGAGGCATTACTTTCAGAGCAGCCCTCACATTTGGGGCATTTCCTCTTTAGACACGCATGCTGCCAACTTGCCAGAAATTTGATGTTTGCCACTTCCCATCAGGTAACTTCTGTAAGTTTTTATCTCAGTAGTCAAAACCTAAGGCATGCCAATCTTCTAATACTTTGGGAAACCGTGTGTACTGTAATTAAAGAAGAAAAATGTCCCAGAAACGCCATCCTCTCCTTCCCACATCCTTTTCAAAAGCAGGTGTGGCTCTGCTTTGATACAACTGTCAATGTTTGTAATGCTCCTGATGCTTTGTTAACCAAGTGAGTTAGAGAAGAGAGCTGATGGCACCATCCTGTGCACCATGCACCATCCGGGTTATTCAGGTGGAGATGAGTTCACAGAAACACTTTGCATGAGTTTACAAAGCCAGAGCTCCTGTTACCTACTGAAATAACTGCAGAAAGCAATGATCCATGCAGGGAGCAGCAGAAAATCATTCCTGACCCCATGCATTTCTCAAACCCCCAGCTTGGTTATCATCCAGCCGTGCACTCCATCAGCACGCTGCAAAGTCGAACTGCTGGCATTTGGAGTACAGAATCTCAGCAAGTTATTGATATTTCCTTGAATATTATACAACTGCTTGACAACGTAATCCATCATGAGAGTGAAAGCAGATAATTTCCTAGGAGCACATTGAATTCCTGTATTCTGTTCCCTTTCTGGTTAAGCCCAATTGCTGGTCCCATTGTGCTGCTGCCTGTTCTCTGAGTTGCCATTTATAAATCGCTCCGTGTACAGCTAACTCTTGCATAAAAGGCTTCAACAATAGCAGTATACAGTCAAATGCACATAATTGCTTTGACAAAAGAAATAGAAATCACATCAAAGCACATAAACCGTGGTCCCTGCGTACGGCAGTTTAAAATAGATGATGCCCTATGGCTGATAATGTACTTCCGCCATAATTGTTATGAGTCTTCTAAATAAGAAGCCAATTATTGCTCTAACAAGGCACTCATTAGTAGTCTGGACAGAGATCATGCAGATGGTATGGAACAGCTGGAATGGCAAAGGGAATCAGAGAAGCGATGTGAGAAAGGCACAGGTATAAGTGGAGCTGCAGCCCTTTGCAGCGAGCTGGCTGCTGTGTGCTGCAGCTGATGGGATGACTGATTCCTGCTGCTACAGGATTTCGAGCCAATCCTGCCCAAATCAGGTCTGTAAGTCACTGTGACCTGCAAATTGTGAGCGCTGACATCCCTGGGTGCCACTGTCACCGAACTCCAGCCCAGGAAAGGAGCAGCCATTTGGGTGGGTTTGGACGTGCTTTCTGCAGCATGGCGCATCCAGGGAGCTCGGTGGAAGCACTTCTCTCCTTAGAGCTTCCTTCTATTGTTTTCATCCAGGCTGGGAGCACAGGGTTTGGCCCAACAGCTCTTTGGCAAGGGCTTTTGTGCCGGAGATGGACATGGTTCCTTCTGTGGATTTTGCTCACTGGATTCTGCGCTAACGCTGCCCAATGGCACAGCGCACCAAGATTTGCCTTTGAATCTGCTGTTCTCTCCTGTCTGCATTTGGAAAATGTAGCTGTGTAGGGAAAGAAAAAACAGTGGTCCCTCTGCTTATAGAACTAGATATGTTTTACAATGCCAAGAGCAGCTGTGGTTATCTGTTCACTGTCTGACATCATAACAAACCCTAACAGTGCATGTTCAGATATATCTGGTGAATCGCCCATGAATTAGAAACAGACTTACAGAATTTTGGATTGGAGAGCAAGAGCAAGGAGGAAGGACTGGTTACAAGTAGGAACTGCTCATCAGGTCCCAAGCTGAGAGTAAGACCTGGAAGAAGAATGCCAAGGCAACCTGCAACTGGGCAAATTGGGCGATTTAGTCTGGCTTCCTCCAGAGCAGAAGCTTCCAGAGACTGCATAATGAGTCTGGGCTGGTGGCAAAAATGAAGCAAAGCAAAACAACTCAAAACAAGCAAATGCTGGATTTCCAAACAAAAATCTTTCACTGAAGGCAATTGCACATATTGTTAAAACACCACAGACCTTCAAAGCACGTGCTGATACATGTGTACTGTATCTCATTATTATTGTTCCTGCAAATTATGCATTTGCAGGAACAGGTTTCTGACATTAAATGGAGAATGCAGTTACCTTGACCCAGCAGCAGCCAGAGAGCAGTGGGGAGCAGACAGAAGTGCAGAGGATCTCACAGCAGCCTGCATCCAGCAATGAGCTGAGCCTGTTCTCCCAGGGGCTTGCCGAGGCGGGCAGGCTGTCAGCAACCACTGTTGCATGCAGACTCTACTGCCTTGTTTCTGCCTTCAGCAGAAGCTGCTCAACTGAGCACAAATATGAGCGCTCTCATGCCTCAGTTTCCCCATAGAGCACTGAAGCAACATAGGCTTTCTCCCTAGGATGTTGCTGTTACCACTAGGTGCAGAGAAAGCGAGGCAGGATAGGCAAGGGAGCATCCAAACTGCAAGAAGCAGCAGCAGCAGGAGTGCTGGGGTTATGTCATGAGTTGGGCTCACAGCTATCAGCGCTGACACCTTCAAACTACTAACAAAAAGCAGGCAACAGGTCTGGTTTGACAAGAGATGGGTAGGAAAAAACTAGGGTCTTAAAAGAGCATTGTGAATGCTGGTGGTGAGGAAAAGCCCTTTTTCCAGCAAGTTTCTGCACCACAGCCACAGATGCTGGCATTTCCCACTAGCCCAGCTCCAAGGACTGAGGATTGATCTGCTGCAGGATTTGCTTCCTTCCTAAAGGCACATTTCATAAGCAGCTTTGTAGCTCAAATAATTATTTACCTCCCCCATTAATTAGGCCCCTACAAGCTAGGTAAGCCATGTGCATTGCCTGGAGCAAGGAGCAGGGTTGTCCCCACCACTGTCAAACACAGTGCCCAGCCCACCTATATATTTTTTGCCTTGATTAACAGTGACATTTTAAGCACTTCTGGGTTTGGTTTTTTTGTTTGTTTGGTTGGGTGGTCTTTTTTTTTTTTAAATCACAGGGTGCTGTGCCAGCATCTGTAGCCAGCCCCAACATTTTCTCTTTAGTGTCTACCTAGTTCAATTGAGCAGGTCCAGCTGTGTTTGTATTTCATTGACACAGAAAGCAGAATATGTTGCTGTAGAGACAGCTATGATTTGCATCTTAATTAAGCAATGACAGATGCCCTACTGATAACAGCAATCTTTAGCTATGGATCCCCACTGGCTTTAAGGTTACAACATTCCCACGTATTAGGAGGTGCTTTTGAAATCAGAATTTTAGCAGGTGATTAGCAGAGTGTTATGTCTTAATGTTTTTATTGTGTCAAAAGCCTTGCTGGGTTTTTATCTCCAGATGAAGGCTGATCTGTGCAGGGAGATGTTTCACTATCACAGTCCTGAGGGAATCGGCAAGGGAATGACCTCAAACCTGGGCATGATGCTGACAGTGCAACACCAAGCCACCCAACGGGGCTCCCAGGGGTGCAGAGTGAAGCACTTGCAGGACAGTGGATGCCTACTTTGGATTTCCAGCCCTGGCTGCTCTTGCCCAGTCATTCAACATCACAATTTTGATCCACCTTTTCTGCACTGAAGAGACTTCAGGGTGCCCAGGGAGTGACGATGGGAAATAGAGTGAATTTGGTAAAAAATAAAACTGGGTTTGTACCCATTCTCATTCAGTGACCACGTGTTGGTCTTGGAGGGTGCTAAACCAGATGGAGCAGATGCTTAGAAATGAGGCTTATCATCTATCTCTGTAGATGGCGCTCCACCTCAAGTACAGCACGTACAGCATCAACTAAACTTCAACTAAACACTTTGGAACATGCAAACCTTCAAAGCAGGAAGTGACTCAGCCATGAGCATGGCATAGGATTCCCTTCCCTCAAGGTAAGGATGAGCATCTCCATGAGAGCTGTAGAGGAGCTAGATGCATGAGTACCAGAGCTTCCAGAGTCCTTTTAGCTTTGTGCCACAGTTGATTTGTTGGTATAAGAGATAATGTGAGCTTGAATCAAAACTTTTTGCGCTTCAGTGGGTTTTATTCGCATCTTGTTGGCATTTAAAAGGCTTTCTGCCATGTGACTTTGCAGGCACTTGATATGATCTGAGCACACATTGCACTTGTACCTTGGCACAGGTCCACAATGCAATTTTCTCCTCTCTGGCAATCATTTTTTTTTCCCCCAAGTTCAGAAGAAATCAGTTACCTGCAAGTCTTTTTCATCTGCAGAAATTCCTGAAACGTGACCAAGGAGGAGTGGGGATAAGCAGCACCTATGCGTAGCATAGGAAACCAATACAGACTAGTTGCACAATTATTTATAGGATTTCAATCCAAAATGGTTATGTCTCTGCTGGCACATTCTGGCACTATTGGAGGCAGGGCTTTGTCCTACAGAGCACAGCGACTCCTACATCATGGATTCAGCCAAGCAGATAGTGGGACTGGGGAAAGATGAAGCTGCAGCTGATAAAAGAAAATCCCTATTAACTCATATTGCTGCTCCACTGCAGCTCTTCCCCATCTCTATGGCAGAAAATAGAGGACGTTTCTTGTTCTACCATGTGAAACTGGAGTTAGCAGTCAGGTCAGGTGCCTCCCAGGAGGATCACTTAGCCCTCGCGCTCCTCCGAGCTCGATGGCATGCTGAGCAGCTTCCACACTTGAAGGGCAGGAAGCCTGTGCCTGAGTACACCAAAAAGTTAATTGGGAAGAGCAGCAGTGAAAAAGGCCTGACCTTTTCCTGAATCGCAGCCCAGTGCTGAGTCGCAGAGGTCATCCAATTAACGGGGAAAGTGATGCTGGAAGAGAACTTTCTGCCTTGAAGAAATGATTGTGAGTTGTTAGCGGGGCCCCATCACAGCGTACTTGGTTTCAGGGTGAGATTTTCCTCTCAGTGGGAAAGCAATACTTTGCCCTCAGACGTAGATAGCCACCACCAGCACTGAGCTGGCTCCTGAGGCTCCATAAGCATTGCCAGAGGTTGGCTGTGGTCCCCATAGCCCACTGCAATGACGCTTCTGGTTCCTGAGGCTTTAACTGCCAGTAAAGCTGAACTTTATTCCAAGGGAAACAGACAAGTAGGATGGAGATTTTCAGACCCAGCAACTATTAGCTAAGAGAGAAGACTACTTCTGTTCTCAGACCTCTGCTGTAACCAAATTCTAGCAGGTTTTCTGCTCTCCATGAGCATTCAATTTAAAAAGAAACTCTTCCATCAGCTCTTTATAGAATATTCCCCAGGTTACTCCCTCAGGCTCCAGCAAGACTGAGCCAATGGGACTCCACTTTGCACTGGTTCACTGTGCTGTTTCTCACAGCGTATCCAGCAGGATGTTTCCCATTTCACAGGTTAACAAAGATTTTCCTCATCTATTTTCTGATGGAAGAAAGAAACAATCACTGCTTGGTATCTCAGGATATCGGCTAACAGCGCATTTGTTTTACACAGACCAACTCAACTCCTTTCTGCTTCAAAATGTTCAGAAATCACGTTAATCTGGAAGAAGATGGTGTCTTTTTACAAGTTATTTATTAAAAGCAATTAAAATGGGACATTTATATTTCATTCGTGTTGAATTTTGGTGTATAGTATAAGCATTTATACCTAACCTGATCCCCAGCACCGGGAATGCCTGTGTTTGAGTGTAATATCCCATATTCATCTTCCATGCTGTAACCACCAGACAGTCTTAAAAAGCCATGAGAAGTGCAGGGGAGAATCACAGCTCACCTTCCTCTTCTACTAACCTGTACAGTTGGCCACGTTAAAGCTGATACCACAAAAGCAGTCAGGATTGATCTAACTACATTTTCTCCTAATTAGAGTAGTCAGAGGTCCAAAAGAAAGAAGCTGGATGATGCATAAAGACAAACAAGTGAACAAAGCAGTTAATGTGTCACCACCAGCCATCCCATGCAACTCATCTTCAGTGATGCAGCAAAGAAGCGTAGGATGAGATCCTCCACAGCCCATTTTTGCCAACTGATGGCACCCAAAGGAATACCAAAAGGTAAATAGGAAGAAGAGAAGTATTGTATACTCTAAGAGATGGAAACAAGTGCTGAGAAGTAAATGGATGGCTGTCTAGAGGATCAAGGAAAAAACAAGCAGCTGAAATCTTGCATCACAGTTGGCTTTTAAGGAGCAGAAATGGAATTTGGATAATGCCTATTAGAGTGCTTTCTCCAGAGAAATCTCTTTGTTAGTTTCATGCCAGTTTTGTTCATTGTGGTCGTCAAGAGACCACAGTGTATTTCCACCAATACATGTGGAAATAAAAAGCAAACAGGGATTACCAGAGCAGTATGTGAGGGAAATGCCAGATTTACTAGAGCATCTATTTAGCAAGGTTGAAATGATTAAAAAAAAAATCTCATGTTTTAAATGTCATTGATCGCTGTTATTTGCTTTGAGAAGAGGCACAAGCAGGTGTTCCTGAGAGATTTACTCCTCTTGGCAAGAGTTATGGCTGTTTCTTTAACAGGAACGCGTGAGCCCCATGTGATGATGGTCTCCAATTTAAAATGGGAGAGATATGTGTAAAAGGGTTGTAATTAAAACTGACATTTTTTGCTCAGCTGCTAACGGTGTTCACAGGGATGAAAAATGACATTAGTTCCACCCTGGGCAGAGACACTGCTCACTGTAAGAGGTTTGGGGAGAGCATTAAGCAGTAATGAACTGGCCTACAGCTCTGGTTCAGGGATGCTGGATCACATCAGCAGAGCCAGCACAATGCCTGGCGCCAGCAATGACAGAGAGGTGCCAGCCCTCGTTAGAATTGCGATGGGCAAATGTACTCTGGGAGTGAGACGTGATGAGAAAAACTCTGTGTTTGGTGACAAAAAGCTGCATCCAGTCCCTCAGTTCCCTGGGGACGATGAGGTGGTGTGGTGTTGGAGAAGGGAATGGAAGATGGGAAGCTCTGGAAATTCAGGGATATCGAAGACTGTGACACCAAGATGTGGCGGTGTCTCTGGGTATCAGGAATATTCACGCAGAATTTTCTATCCCTCAGTCAACATTTATCACTGGGGAGCCTTCCTGGGGCATGCAGGGATGAGAATCCATCAGTGCTGTTGGCTAACATGGCCACAGCACCTCTCAGTGTCCCATCAGGGAGTCCAAAACATTATTGCCAGCAGCTACACTGGGAGCTCATTTGAGAGGGAATTTTAAAAAATGATGTAGCAACACTGTGACATCAGTAAGAATTCATAAATAGCTTCCCCAAGTTATCACATATGGTAACTGCACTGCATCTTGCCAATAATTAGATGGCAATGATTAAGAAAGCATTGCTGATGCAGTGTGTCTAGCTTTACACTTTCTCTTCCAGTCCTGTTGGCTCTTGAAGGAGAAGCTTAGCTACTTTTTTTTTTTGGCCAACAGAGAAGCACAAGATCTTGTATGCAAGCGTTGCATTTGTATGGCTGAAAGCAGGCTGACATGGCTCCAGGCCAATGCCATCTATTGAACAGTCAGGTCATCGTTACTTCTTCTCTAATCTCTGCATGAGATTTGTGGTGCTAGCTATCCCTTGTTATATAATTATTTCCTTTTCTCTGCATGAAATGAGACACTGAATTTAAGTTACACTTACATGGTAGTCAGCTCCATTAATTATACCCAAGAAGCCAGTGTGGGCAAAACCACGAGGAGCAAAACAGCATAAATACAGTCTGCAGCAGCACATGGCTTGTAAAAGTCATGTTTTCTAATCTTTAAAAATAAGACAGAAATGTTTTAAAACAAGTGCTCAGCAGAAGATTGATCAAAACAACTTTAATTAGAGACATGAGACTATTTACACTGGCTGTTGCTTTTCTAATTTAGCTTTAATTTTCATGCTTGAAGGCAACCAAGCAAGCCAAAACTCAAGTGGCTGAGGGGAAACTTGTGCTTTTAATGAAAACATCTCTCATCCTGTGCAGCAAAATAGCTGTGGAGATGACCAGAAAAGAGTAATCCAGGAGCTGACACTTCTGGAATTGCTTCAGGTTTGTTGATGTGATGTGTCCCTTGTAATATGAAGCAGTAGCTGGTCATTGCTCCAGGATGGTGCCCAGCATGAACCCTTCCTGGAGATGCTTGGAACTGTTTGCATCATTGGTAGCTGAAGACTTGATTTACCTCACCTTTACATTTTTAATTAAAAAAAAAAACAAAAAAACAAAAAAAAAAACAGAATTAAAGTGCATTTCCTGTTTGGGACAAAAAAAAAATAAAGATAGAATCATAGAATATCCCAAGTTGAAAGGGACCCATAAGGATCATTGAGTCCAACTCCTGACTCCACTCAGCACCACCCAAAAATCATACCCTGTGTCTGAGATCAGTGTCCAGATGCTCCTTGACCTCTGGCAGCTTGGGGCTGTGTCCACTGTCTTGGGAAAAGAGAAGGAAATGAGCTGGTGAGCTAGTCAGGATCCAGTTAGCAAAATTTAGATAACTGGCAGGAGGTGGATAAGTGGTATTCAGAAGTCCTAGAGATGCAAACTGGAAAAATAACCTATTTCTGCTTATTCATCTTTGAGCATTACAACCAATGCTTTCCAGGCATTTTGTAGCTTTCCTAAGCTGCTTTTCCTATTGGCTGGCTGTTCTTTGTGGTACTTTCTCCTGCAAAGAGGGTTGTATGGCAGTATAGATGCAGTGAGAGCCAAATGAGCCCTAAACCTTCAGAATAAGCAATGTATGAGGTAATTGCTCTGCGTATCTGACTGCTGAGAACTAAATGGAAGAAGTAGAAAATAGCAACAGCACCCAATTCTACTATCTATAGTTAGATGGCATCGATGACCACTCTTTCACCATTCACCCCAAAACAGTCAGGAGAGGATAAGGCAGACTCCCCAGGCTGGGAAACAGGGCTTGCTATGATGGCAATGGCCTACACTTACAGCTTCTGTGATTGATTACACATTTGTGCCAGAGGTTAATCAACTCCAGCAGGTGTTGATTCCTACATATCTTGCACCGTCATAGAAATTATGGCTTAATCCTCACCGGTGAACTGAAGCGTGCCAACACTGCATTCGTCAGGTGCTTGGGTTGTTATCAGTGCAGCAGGACGTGGATGCGAAAGGGCGATGGTAACTAACAAAGGAGTTGTCTTAAAGGTCAAACAGCAGTGCTGAATTTATTGATGTAGGATGAATAGCAAGGCAGACAGTTCCCTGAACAGTGTGGGATGGGAGAAAGGTAAGAGAAAACTTAATGAATGATATGTGAGCTATCCATCTGAAGAAAGTTAATGGAGGAGAAGACAACAATGCAGAAACAGGAGATGTGTTGGAGCTAGGGCAGATGGACAGGGGCCATGGGTTCCAGGGGAGTCCAGACACTTTGAAGCTACTGAGAAGAGCCAAAGCCTTAAAAACACGCCTGTAACATCTGAGCACATCTGTGGGGATGCAATGACTGTCCTGTGAAGGATAGCATCCCTGACTTCTTGCCCTGCATACAATAGCCTATGTGCATGAGCTAAGCCTCTTACTTCAAGCAATAAAGCTCAGTTAATAAAATACTTGAGACCAAATGGTAGATTAATACTTGAACGTTACAGTATTTATTGGATGGGCTGCAAAAAATAGGAATTCTAAATTTAATTATATACTAAGATTGGTGCAAATAATTCCCTTGACTCAGCTTCTCCGTGCAGTGGGATGGAGAAAAGAGCTTCCAGTGTAATAATGTGACTAGCGTGGTAAGAGACCAGTTAGGAAAGGCTCATAAAGCTCTGAAGGAGAACAAAAAACACTGCCTTCTCAGAAAGCTGGAGCAGACATAAATATCTCTGCTGAAACCTATAATTCCTGGCTTGATTGAAGACTAGTGTGAAGCAGGAAGTACAACACCACGGTGAGTTGAACTTTGGGTAGAGGGAAAATGGGAAGCACAAGTCACTACGAAGGAGCTGCTTCATGACTGAGCAGCGGCAGCTGGGTGTTAACACCCAGATACTGGGAGTGCCACACTCAGAGCTTTGCAGTCAATGGCTCAGTGTCCAAGTGGAGTCTGGTGACAAGTGGCACTCCTCAGGGATCAGTGTTATTTAACATCTTTGTAGGCAACACAGAAGCGGGATGGAGCACACCCCCAGCAAGTTTGCAGATGACACCACACTGAGTGGTGCAGTTGCCACGCTAGAAGGAAGGGATGCCATTCAAAGGAACCTGAAAAGACTTGAGAGGTGGGGCCATTCCAACCTCATGAAGTTCAGCAAGGCCAAATGCAATATCCTGCAACTGGGTTGTAGCAGTCACAAGCACATATACAGGCTAGGCCTGAGAGTAGCCCGGAGGAGAAGGATTTGGGGGTGTTGGTTGATGAAAGACTCTACATGAGCTGGCAACATACACTCAGAGGCTAGAAGGCCATCCTGGGTTGCATCAAGTACCAGCATCAACAGCAGGTTGAGGGAGATGATTCTGCCCCTCTACTTACTTTGCTCTCATGAAACCCTACCTGGAGTGTCCAGTTCTGGGGCTCGCAATACAGCTAGAGCTGGGGCTCTTCATCACAAAGAGAAGGCTTTGGGGGGATCTCATAGTGGCCTTCCAGTACCTGAAGGGGGGCTACAGGAAAGCTGGGAAGGGACAACTTATAAAGGCATGCAGTAACAGGATGAGGAAGAATGGCTTTAAACTGGAAGAAGGTAGATTTAGACTAGATATTAGGAAGAAATTATTTACTGTGAAGGTGGTGAGATACTGGATAGGTTGCCCGGAGAAGTTGAGGATATGCCCTCTCTGGAGGCATTCAAAGCCAGGCTGGATGGGGCTGTGAGCAACGTGAGCTAGAGAAGTGTTCCAACCCTGCCTGTAGCAAGAGGGTTGGGACTAGATGATCTTAAAGATCTCTTCCAAGCCAAACCATTCTATGATTCCGTGATTCAGAGGATGAATGAAAGCCAGGGAAGTGAAAATGTACAGTCTGAGTGTGCTTCATCATCCTCATGAGCTGGACACTTTCTGGAGATGGCTGGCATGGAGGTGACATTCCAACCAGCTCATAAATATTTCCATGACCATCAGTGGAAATGTTTTGGCATCAAGTTCAAGAGGACACAAGCACCTGTTTCCAAGGAAGGACCAAGAGGACAAATAGTTCTTTAAAAAAGCCCAAATCTAAAAAATTCTTATTTTCCGATTGCAAGAAAGGGAAAAAAAACGGGACATTGCTCTGATCTCAGCAATGCTTTGAACCTGGAGGGCAAACTGGAGAACCTATGTCTACTGTACACAATAAAAATGATGGAGAGAATTTCAGACTGACATAAAGTAGGAAAGGAAAGCAGAAGTGCAGTGCTACGTAAGCATGAATATGGCACAAGTGAACAGAGAGGGACCAATAAAATGAGGACTGGAAAACAACACCTTATTAAGAACACAACTGGAGTCAGAAAAAGTCTTTGTCAATGAAATAACTTCTTTAAGTTTTATCTGTAACAAACCTGTATTGCCCCACACTCTGGTGTCTTATCAAGTCTATACACTCATTTATTTTTCATTTTCCTCCATATTCCAAAATCATTTCTAATGATGAAAAATATACATAATCAACTTCTAATTTTTGGATGCCTTTTAGTAAAGATGAATTTCAAAGTTGAAAAAAAAAATGTTTTGGAAGCATTTTTTTAAACATACCAACATGGTATGATAAGTACTTGGGCTCAGTGCAGTCAAACCACCGTGGTTATCAAGAGTGCTTGCAAAGTCCTGGCTCATAACTTGCCATTAAAAGAATAAAGCAAACATCATGAAAGCTTATTGCAAACATGTCAGTCTTTCTCCGGGTAAGCATCCATCCCTCTGTGCCCCTGTATCCTGCATCCCCAGCTGGACACCCTGCTGGCCAAGGGAAAAGGACCCAAAGACATATCAAGTGTGGCTGCAATTGCATGGTGGGGCTGAGGGTCACAGGGGTGCAGGTTCTTGAGCAGTCCCCTCTTCACATAGCAGCTGTGTACCTGATCAAGCTGTAGATGCCCTGTTCAGGGCAGGGGAGTTAAACTAGATGGCCTACAAAGGTGCCTTCCCATTCAAATGGTTCTACGATTTTATGATTTGTGCACTTGGATGTTTTCAGTTTGTTTTTTAGATATGTGCCTGGATGTTCACCTTCAGCTCAGGGCAGGTATAAACCAGGGCAGGGTGTTTATCCACAGCTTGGTGCTGAGGTGCAATGTACCCTCATGCTTTTTGGGGCTCTGCTGTGACACTCCATTGAACATCCAGGTCCAACAGTTTCCCCAAATTCTTTTGTAAATGCCTTCTCCTAGATTCCTTTATCTCTTTAATGGTTTCACAGTTATTTAATCTAGCCCCTTAGAGGTTCATTTTCATTTTAATTTCCCTTTGGTTCTCTTGTTTTTTTTTGTGGGTTTTTTTTGGTTTTTTTTTTTTTCACTGTCTCCATTTCAACTTCTGCAATCAGCCTTAATTGAAGTTCTTTCTGGGCCAAGCCATGAGTTGTACAGCCAGTGAACATTGGTCTAAATCATCCTCTGCTTTCTTAATTCTTCAACTGAAGATATTGCATTTTTCAGAAAGCAGACATTTCTGTTTCTTGAGTGCTCTGCTTGGACAGGGAGGCTGCTTGATATTAAAGCATGAACACACACATGTTGAGTAGCCAATGACTTCAAGTTCATGAAGAGAAATGCATGTGTGTCCATTCTTGTTACTTTTACAAGATCACAGATTACCTGATTTTGCTGTAGAAGGAAAAGAGCACAGGGTTATGACCCTAGATGTGCAGTCAGTGACCTGGACCAGAAGTATCTCCCGAGTGCCACCTTCCAGTACTTGAAGAGAGCTTACAAACAGGAGGAGGACCGACATTTTATGTGGTCTGATAGTGATAAGACAAGGGGCAATGGCTTTAAACTAAAAGAGGGGAGATTTAGGTTAGATGTTAGGAAGAAATTCTTTACTTAGAGGGTGGTGAGATACTGACACCTTTGCACAGAGAGCTGTGGGTGCCTCATCCCTGGAGGTCCACAAGGCCAGGTTGGATGGGGCCCTGGGCAACCTGAGCTGGTGGGTGGCAACCAGCCCACAGCAAGTGGCTAGAAATGGACAATCCTGAAGATCCCCTCCAAATTAAGCCATTCTATGACTGACTCTATGATTAAGCTTGGTGGGTCTGAGACTTTTTCTCTCTAGAGATGATTAAGCCCCAAGAACTAAGATAATTCAAAACAAAATATGATCTGTTATGTCTGATGTGTTGCTTCTAATTTAATTTTAATGATGCAGATGAGAAAAGTGATGCCTGCGTGTTGGCTTTATAATTGCAACATATTCTGTCTCTGAGGCTTAATGTCATTTTACAGAGGACCTGTTGATTACCTGTTGTATCTATTGCAATGCAACTTCAGACTATTTGGTAGATATTCTGGAAAATAGATATTACATCATAACTTCTCACCTCAAAAAAACATTATGTAAAACCTAGTTTATCAGTTTTATTGCGAAAAGAAGCAGCTTTGCCTACTGTAGCTAAGGCTGAATGACAGATCTGAATTACAGATGTTACGGAAATCATAGAATCATAGAACAACTTGGGTTGAAAGGGATCACAATGCTCATCTAGTTCCAACCCCTGCTATGTGCAGGGTCACCAACTACCAGACCAGGCTGCCCAGAGCCACATCCAGCCTGGCCTTGAATGCCTCCATGGATGGGGCATCCACAGCCTCCTTGGGCAACCTGTGCCAGTGCGTCACCACCCTGTGTGAAAAACTTCCTCCTAATATCTAACCTCAACCTCCCCTATCTTAGTTTAAAACCATTCCCCCTTGTCCTGTCGCTATCTCTTAAACAGCCATTCCCCCTCCTGTTTATGCTCTCACTTCAAGTACTGGAAGGCCACAATGAGGTCTTCCTGGAGCCTTCTCTTCTCCAAGCTAAACAAGCCCAGTTCCCTCAACTTTTCTTCATAGGAGAGGTGCTCCAGCTCTCTGATCATCTTAGTGGAAATGTATAAGCAGTTACTGTACCAAAAAGATATCAAAGATAATTGGAAAAATGGAGCCCTTGGGATATTCTGGTTTTGTTGTAGGCACTGTCCCTGTGGCAGCCATATTACCTGTATTTAATTTGAGACTGCTGGGTTAATTCCCCTCTTATTTTTTTCCTGCAGGTCGCCAGACTGTCTAAAACCTCCTCACTTCTGCTTCATTCTGTCTTACTCTGTGGAGGAATATGCTTTAGGATTTAGCAGCACATTTTAAATGACTGCTTATTACTCTTTTCTATTTCTGTAGCGTTTCTCTTTGGACACAGAACACGCTGATTTCAGTTCTCACCTGTCTGTCTCCCAGGAACACACCAAGAATGATGAATTCTGTTACAAGAGATTTTTCAAGCATCACAAGTGTTGTTTAAAAACCTTTGCAGATCTGTTTGGTAGTACTTTCACCATGTGTTGCATCATAATTTCAAACTCTCTTCTCAACCTTAACTTCTAATCCTTCTTCTTACTTGCTCACAGCGTTAGAGCTACTGAAGAAAGAAAGCAACATGTAAGAAGTCTGGATTCAAGCTCAGATCTGAGCTTCTTGGCAGTCAAGTGTTCACCTAGAAATAAAATGGAAGCAGATGTTCTTTATCATCTGAAATAGTCACTCATCACTTCTCCAGCCAGTACTCTACCATGAAAACATTGGTGTGAGCAGTCTGGAAAGCAGCCTTGCAGAACAGTAAGTAGTTGTTGTGATGGACACAAGTTTAATATGAGTCAGCAATGCTCCCTTCTAGCAAATAGTGCACCTTGCACACTATGCTGCATTAGCAAGAGTGCAGCCAGCATTCCCAGCCTTCCCCACCTTCCCCAACCTACCAAACTGGATCAACAAACGTGTGTGAATGACAAAATCCAAAGCAACTGTTGTGAAGTCCATAGAGCTACAGAAGTATAAGAGAAATCTACACTCCATACTTTCATCCTCTGTGTATGGAAAATAATTTCACAAGCAATTTGATAACAGCAGAAAAAACCTTTGCTGGCTCAATTTCTTGCTATTCAGTTCACACCAACATTTTAAGCTATTAGCACTGTAATACATAAATAACACTTTCTTATTTAGCAGCCTTATTAAACTCTGGAGACTGACTTAAGCCCCTAGTTTCTTACATTATTAAGCTTGCAATTCATTATTAGATCAGTGTGAGTTTGTTGTAGCTCTGAGCTAAAGACTACTAAAAGCCAGAATTGGCATTTACATAACATAAAGACAGCACAGACCAATGGAAAGTTGTGGGAGTCCTGAACAAGAGACAGAAGGTGTCCATACCAACAAACAGCATTTATTTTGTGTTCTGCAGGGCGCATAGATGCAGTTGGCACCAAATGCCCACTGCCCACAGTACAGCTGCAGTGGGGCTGCAGGGCTGCACATCTCTGAGCTTCGTGTCAGTGACCTAACCCCAGCCTGGAAACAAGACTGGCTCCAACCCTGTGTGTCTGCAAGAGTGCAGCTGCCCGCCAGCAGTGTCAAGGTGTGAAATGTCTGGAGGTTTGCCCCACTGGCTACATGGTTTTCAAGCAAAAAAAGTTTCAGTATTTGAATTTTTATTATGCAGCTCCAAGCTCCTGTAGAAGAAAAAGCAATTTTCTGACCATCTTTTCAAATACCATCTTTCCAGAATGCACCTTCTTGCATTTTTATTTTCAATCCCTACCAGTTTCTAGCCCACAAAAATTCCAAACTTTCTGGTGTGTTTCTCAAAAGGATTCTGCAAAACTGAAATCACCACTTTGAAAAAGCAAAGTTTATGTAACACAGCATTTGTTTCTACAGAATACACCTTTGATCTTTGCCATCTACACTTCCTTTCCTTACCATAACAGGGGTCTCATATTTGATGTTAATAGGGATATGCCTCCATTCTTTTCTTAAACTGTTTTTCTTTACCTTTTATCAGGATCAAAGAGCAAAATTCATAGCTTCTGATCAAACATGGACTGAATTTGTGTCTCACATCTTCCCCTTTAATTATCTGACCGTTAATGAAATATGTCTAATATGCTCCTGATGGGATTATCAGCCGCTTCATCCTCCCCTTTGGTCCTTCTGGCCATGGTATCATCTTTCTCTTTAATTCCTCTAATAAACTCAGAAAAAGTATGTGAATAAATTAATGTGCTTGGGAAGGTTTCACATACCTCTTAGGAACTCGAAGTTCAAAATTCTGCTGAGCATATATGGCAGTGAGTTAGTATCTGAACAAGCACACAAACACCAAAACTGCCTTTCATTCAGTGGCTCATCCACAGTCACACTGACTTTTCCTGGCAGAAAGACCCAACTGCAGCAGCTGGAGGTTGAGTCCCTGTTTACGACTGTGTTCATAGCTCAGTAGAAGGCTGTGGGCCTTCACTCACACCTCCATACTGCAGTGCTAACAGTGATGAAGTACTGGGTGCTCACACATCCTTTACATTTCACCAATGGTTTATTTGGATCCAGCACCTCTTTCATCAGCACTTGTGTTCAGCGCCATTAGGTCAGCACCAAATCAACCCCCCAGGGTTGTCCTTGGGGTTTTCTCTATTTTCATTCCCATCTTGCTCTGAAGATTGGCGAAGCTGTACTAGAAGAGGGCATCAGCCAGGCTTTCTTCTCCCTTTTGCTGGATCTGGGAGATTTAGGCAGAAAATAGATCAATACAAAATTGAGATATTTCTGAGGATAATAGCTTTAAGTACAAAAGCAAGGCTGTGTAAGGAAAAATATTCTTTGTTTCAACAGGATGGTTGTTAAAGGGGTTTTTCAGGCTTAAAATCACATCCCAAGAACATCAGGCATTTTCCTAACTCAAATGACCCGTGTTCAAATCTCTCACACATCTCAATATCTCAACAGCAGTGCTCCCATAGCTGTGACCTTTGAGGTTGCTGGATTATGTCTATCTACTTGAGAGCTTTATTGTTCCTCACCACCTTTTCACTTGCTCCATACTTAATGTGCCTCATCGTGAAGGGTCTAGAAAGTCCTTGGTGTCATTCTGATGCAGAACTGCTTGACCCTCTTTGTAAAACCTAATACTTCTTTTCCAGTTCTTTCTGTAAAAGCCAGGAGCAGTTAAAGGCACATACAAGAAGCTTATTGGAATAACTACAGCTAAGGCAGTTTGGTTGGTAAAGAAGGCACCGTCCTCTGTCTGAGGATCCTGTCTGCCATAACACCCTTTCTTCTTTCAGTATTTCAGCCCACTGGATACAGAAGAGGTAATTTGAGGTATGGGACACCCCCTTTGATCTGCTTCTCTTCAGAAGAAATGAAGAGGAAGGAATGTGGTAGGCCATCCGACAAAGATGAGCGTTCAGTTCATGAACTCCTAAAACACGTCCTGAGTGCTGTCTTTACTTGGAATAATTTTGACTTTATGAATGAGACGTTTAACTCTGGGCTTTTATCAATTTGTACCATCAGTGCCTTTAGCAATTCCAATGGATTTTAAGATGTAGCATTTGAGGTCTATTTAGAGCCATGACAAAGGTCTGAATATGTCAAAATCTTAGTATATAAAAACTAAGAGTTCAGGAATTGCTTGTTTTCAAATGTTCTCCCACTTAGCAGCCCAACAGAAGAAAAGGCAGTGAAGAAAAAAAAAAGTTACTGCCATAGTGAGTCAGTTGCATGGCAGGGAAACAGAAGAACTAGTGCATAAAAATGTCATCATTTATTTTGTTAATTTTCCAAATGATAACATCCCTTTCAATTATACAGCACTCTCTCTCTGTTCCTGACCTGAAGTCGTTTAAGTGCAAGATCATATCCATGTCAAGGTGGGCATCCAGGTGTTACTACCAACTTTATGGATACTTTTCCACTAGGAAATTCCTTAGCCAAAATAATTAATAAATAAAATACATAGAGAGAAAATTAAATCATGCATTTAAACAATATCACTTGCTTATTTTTTAAATCATCACTCTAGGCAATATTGATGTATTGCTCAAAGCATCTTCCCCTTGCTTATCCCTCTAAAGAGCAAGACCTCCAGAAACTTTCTCATTTTAATCATATCCTACAACAAAGCTCTGAATGAAAATTGGAAGCACTAGAAGAGACAACCCTAAAAGATTTGCTCTAGAATTTAGTAGGTATTAGGGCTGATACCATCAAGCCCATGCAGCCCTTGCACAACCAGATCACAGTTACCAAAGAAATTAGCCTGCAACACATGGCCCAAAGTCTTCAACTGCATCCTTATGGATTTCACAGGGGTGTGTGCTGAGCTACTTCACAACCCAGCACCAGAGATGCTCTGGGTACTCTGAGCCTCATAGATGCACCATGTCAGTTCAGTCTGCAGGGGCTCCTACCCAGGTGGTTCCATGGCAACTTCAGGACCTTCAGTTCCTCCAGCAGTCACTATCAGAGGTGGGTATGTCCAGAGAGGAGGAGCACTGGTAGTTTAGCTGTGCCCCCTTGTCTTGCTGAAGGGCCACACACCTCTGTGTGTATCTTGGTTATCTTTGCCTTTCTGTGAGGTGGAAAGTGCTACGGGGTGCAGTGGTGGGCTTCTTACATGACATCTCTCCAGCAATGGGAGGTACAAGCTCACGTCTCCTAGTCCTGCACAGATTAGCAATCCACATACAAAATATAAGCACAGTTGTAAGCCAGAATGCATCGAGCCTTGCGTTGTAGGTTGCATCATCAGCCATCATCACACATGCTACATCAGGAAGTATCTTTGTGAGATTTTGGCTGGTCTTGAGAAGGGTTAGAGCTACCCTTGGCCACCAACCACATCATGAAGCCAGTGATGGAGGCAAAGGATGTAAGTGTGAGGCTGCAGCTGGGTTGATCATTGCTGTTGGTAGGTCCATCACTAGAGGGAGACCAAGACTTACCCTATGCTTGGTAGATGTTCACATCATTTCTCGTTGGAATATAGGAAACATAATCTTTAACACAGCATTTTGTTCTTCATTTGCAAAAATAAAAAAAAATAAAAAATAGTAAACTATGTTTGGGGTCTAGATTGGGGAGACAATTTGATGTAATTGCTACCATCATGTAGGATAGTCTCTGTAGATGGTGCATCATGTTGTCAGGATCTCCCAGAGTAATGCCATGGACCTGGTTCAGACTCTCAGCAAACAATATCATTTGTCTCCCTTTATATTATATGGCTAGGAGAGGATTTTTTCTGATCTCTGAGGAGAAATATCTACATCTGAATTACAGCCATTAGGTTTCAGATACCAGCTGGGGTTTTGCCACTCAGAAAGCTATCATTGCTATGCTTTCATGCTTTAAACAAAGTGAAAATAAAAATTTTATATATTAGACTTGGAGTTTTGCTCCGTTTCTCATGATGGCCAAACTAGGATTTGCTCTGAATGCTCATTTTGCTTTTTCCCTTGGTGTGCCAGCATCGTGCTGGAGAGGACACCAGAGAGTGTCTGTACCAAGGCTGCTCCCCATTACAAACCCCACCGTCACACCCAAAGGAGAGGTGCGTGCAAAAACTAATTGCAGTGGAAGTCGAATATGTCATAGCAGGATAGTCATACCTGTACAGCAGGTGACACAAGCTCAGTGCTTCATGATCAACATGCAAGTGAAGCGTCTCAGACAAAATCTCATAGCCAGATGGCCAGCCTCCTTTTCTAAGTGACGTGCTATTTTCATAAGAGAAAAGATAGACTAGTATGAAACCTCTGCCTATTCTAACATTCGAGATGGCTGAAATTTCTTACCAAAGACTTCAAGCTTCTTCATCTAATTTCTGGTGCACTTGTGTTTTCTGGCTCCTTCCTGGAGGATGTGCATGTACTGAAGTCTGTGGCTGGTGTTTGTTCACCACCAACCCACCACGTCACTCCTCAGGGAGCAGCTGCTGCAGAAATATTTACATTGCAATGTGATGAGGCTCATAAAACACTGCTAATGTAAACACGATCAGGTTTACAAAATGGTGCATGTCTGACAGCTACAGAGAGCTGCTATCGATGGAGGCAGTGACAGCCACCATTCATCATTTGATGAAAGGGAATCGCTCGTGCCTTCCATCCAGCCTCTGGTTCTTATGCAGACAGTGCAATGCTCGTCCTGCTGGGATGCAGCCAAGGCTGCAAGGGATGGAGCCAGGCTGAGCTAGAGAGAAACCAAGTTTTGCTCCCTTTGATGTAGGCAGGGGAAACAGAAGAGGGTGTGGGATTGAGGGTAGGAAAGCTCTGCCTTGGCCCTATCTCCACCTTGGTGTTCTAGTCACTGGTGGAGAAAGTTACTGATTTATTAACTGCTGCATCAGATTTCAGTGCTGCAGCTGGCCTCTGCTTCTGTGTTCCCCAAGGTCCATCCTCCCATGCATCTATGTGAAACCACTCCTACAATGCAGCAACACTTTCTGAGAGCAAACCCAGCCACTCTGGTCTTCTGGACCAGAAAAGCTGATTTTAAGACTGCTTGTGTCATGTATATGTCACTCACACAGCTTCAGCCCTCTGGAAGATTTCCTCCCACACAAGACCGCAGAGCTGCTGAATGTTTGTGCCCATCATTTCTTCGTACTTTGGCCATTTTGTCTCTTTTCACTGGTACTGCTGATGCTGTTATCTGTCAGATGAGGTTTGCAGGCTCACCTGGCAGGTAAAGCATGCCTTAAGACTTGTACACACACCCTGCAAGGGTGCGGTTGTCTCCTCATGTTGAGAAAACCAACACAGTACCACTCTTTATGTGAATAAGAATAAGCATTAGCCTGTTAATCAATTCACTATGCAGTCATTAGGGCAGGTTTTTAAAGCAAAGAATAGAGAATTAAGGGCTAGGATAGAACAGAATAGAAGAGTGAGAACAGAGAATTAATTCCTTGCACAGTGTTTTTAAAATGCACCCTACAACTCACACTCTTTCCAGGTCCCATCAAAATCTAATCAGCAGTTAATCTAATCACAAGGCAACTTCATCAGCCCAAGCAACTTGCAATAGATTTATTTAACCACAGTATTGGTCCATCAAAACAAAGCTTTGTTACAGGTTAATCTCCTCGTCAGCTCCAGAAGTAGTCACAGAAATGACAAACTATCTCCCTCCACCTTCAGCAAGGCTGTGAAAATACTGTCAGCCCATGAAAGATACAGTATTACACCAGCTGTCTGGTC
Source organism: Lagopus muta (assembly GCF_023343835.1). Lineage (NCBI taxonomy): Eukaryota > Metazoa > Chordata > Aves > Galliformes > Phasianidae > Lagopus > Lagopus muta. The sequence goes on from NC_064439.1 coordinate 7,988,178, forward strand.
CAGCCACCTACCCTGCTCACTGGCCATGCCCTGTGCAGAACAGCACCACTGAAAGAAGAACAAAGAGCATTGGAAGGCCTGATTTAAAATAGCCCCTTCATTCCAGCTGTTCCTTTCAGGTGGATGGAAGGCACCTGAGTACCCCTACAGTCTTGTGGGGTGCTGCTGATTACATCCATCATCTGGACTTTGCAAGTTAGAAGAGCTCTGAAGCACTGCTCCACTATTGGCCACATCTAGCAGTGCTCCCAGCCTGAAAACAAATGATCGCTTTCAACAAATCAAAAGGTTTACGAAAGATGTTAATGAAGAACAAGCACAAGAGCAAATCATGATGAGAAAGGGGTCAGCCCATGGTAAGCTCAGCTGCTGGAGACCACAGTGCTGCAGCTCACCAGAAAAAGTTTGTAGCTTATCTTTATCTTCTGTCATGGCCTGGCACTTCTGGGTGTTTAAAGATATCCAGGAAGTGCCACTTGATTTAGAGGGATACTTGCTAGCTTAGAATCGCTCCAGATCTGGATGTAATGTATTATTTAAAATAAACAACTGAGAATCTACCAGCATATATTTAAATCTACAAAAACACTGCTGTTTTATCTAGCAGGTGGGCGAGGATGAATAACTACGGCCAGAAGATCACAGCAGAAGCGCTGCTGTGGATATGATTCACACTGCAAATTAAGACACCTAAACTTACATGTCAGCACTGTCTGGAGTCAGTGGGCTCTGGGGAGCATTGCAGTCCACTCTGAAGCAAGCCAGCACACACATTGCTCTGTTGATTGAATCTATTGACAGAAACAGGAGCTACGACTCCCATGGAGACGCCCATATGTGACACCTCACCGCAGGTTTTTCATTTGGCAGTAGGGTCCCTTCCTGGAGGATGAAGGAAGGATTTATGGGATTGCCACCATTGGGTACCCTGTCAAGGGATGAAGTGAAGATTCTCTACATCCTATGGGAGGAGATCTGACTTCAGAGCTATGCACAGGTCACAGTTATTACAGAGAGCAAAGACACTGAACACTGACATTTCCAGGACAAATGCCTATTGGTTTGGGGCTTCAGGATAGCATTAGGATCAACCCAAAATACAGGTGGGAAAGAAAAAAAAAACAGGACTTTGCTGGAGGGGACCATCAGTAAGTGGTCACACGCCGTAATAAAATTCATTGTTTTTGGTTGGCAGCTCCAGGCTCCTTGCTTGACCATAGTTCCAGGTGTCTAACATCAACTTACAGCCTTGGATCAGAGGCAGCACAGATTGAAAACAAAGTCTAATGATGAGGTCACCTAATGATCAGTCACCATGGGGTGACTGATGTCTCATGAAGGAATGTGAAGACTTGCAGTTTTCTTTGGAGAAGCAGAGGAACGGAAAGGCAAGAAGGGAATGGAAGTGAGTGTAGAGGAACTTGTTGTTTTGTGCTACCCTTAAGGGAAGGTCTTAGCATTACAAGTGGGAGATGTGGCCATTGCAGCAGCATGGAATAAGAAAGCAGAAGGGAGCACAGCATCTTCCCATGTGCTTCAGGTCTGTGGGCAGGCCAGGATTCATCCCAGCATGGTGAGCCACGAGCTCTCTTGGGTGTCAACACTGCATTCCTTCTGCACCACAGCTGCGAATATTGCATGTCAAAGCTGTCATCACCTTGTCCTCACTGATGGTGCTCTGAGCAAGGCACATGCTGGGTAAGAGCATTGTTTCTTAGCAACTTCAGCTGGCTCTGCAAATGAAGTGGAGTGGAGGGTTCTTCTGCATGGGGAGGAGGGCAGCATTTGTAAGTAGTCTCTGGCTCTGTTTTACCTAGGCATTTGCTAAAGCTGTTTCTTTGTATTTGCTCATCTGCATATCAGTTCTTCTTAATCTGAAACCACAAGCTGCTGGCAAATTACGTCATCTCTGTATATGCAGCAGCAAGAACTACAAACTCTGTGTTTTTGACAGAGGTTCTGAGGTATTTTGATAATGATATGAGTAAATAAAAAAAGAAAATTAATTGTACTCTGTGCATGTTCTGCGTGAATACATAGCTATCTGTGCAGCAAGATCCAGAACCTGACACAGAACCTGATTCAAGATGCACAGCCTTGAGCATCACCCCAAAGATAAGCACGTTTGGCTTTCTGTAGAACTACGCAGATTGTTCCTTATCATAAAACAAGATACAGAAGGGCAACACCCCATGTGATATGTTCCATGTTCTGCTCTGCTCTGCTCATCAATCAGCAAGATGTTGCACAACTGCTAGTTCCTTTATCAGACACATTGCAAAAGGAATCGCTTAGAGATGTTGTGAAAAGCCCCATCCTGCTGATGTTAGATGTTCCCACTTCTGACACGCCTTCTATGATGGAGTGATGGCATTGGTGGACAAAGGAAGGGCAGCTGATGTTGTTTATCTGGACTTGTGCAAGGCAGACAAAGAATTGGTTGGGTGGTTGTAGCCAGAGGGTTGCAGTCAATGTTGCATGTCCAGGCTGAGGTCAGTGATGAGTGGTAACCCACGGCAGGGGTGTGCATGAGCAGACAGCAGGGTATGAGAAGGTCATTATTTGTGCAGCAGGTTATTAAGCTGGGGTTGGTCAGAGGATGAGGTGGGTACCAGGCGTTCCCAAGGGCCAGCAGACACAAGTGTGGCAGAAGAATCCCATACAGGTCATTTGGCACAAAATCACTCCTTCAGCTTAGGAAGGTCCAGAGTCATAGCAAGGTGTTTTTTGGGAAATATCACCACTTGTCCTGCTCTCTCAGGCATTTGCTGTTGGCCAGCACTGGAGATGGGATACAGGCCTGGGTGATGCTTTGCCCAACAGTCATTCTCCTGTTCTCACCTCAGGACAGCGAGGTTTAAAGTAAAATAGTAAACAACTTTAGAAGACACAAAAATGCTCTTTACCCAAATGCTGAGGAGGGCAGTCAGAATCACGGTTTTGGATTTGGACACCTACGTAATTTCTGAGTCTCACTTGAAACACTTGTATTACCTACAGATTCACTAATGGCTCCATGAATTCTCTCCAGTTTTCAGGAATCCATCTTCTCCAGGATCCAGTCCATTGTCTTGTCAGCATGATGTACATACTTCAACACTAAAATCACAGATTTTCTTTTATTATGTTCCAAATATTGAGTAAGGCCATGCTACATAAATGATATGTCCAGGCTATCACCATGCCAACAATCACTCTATCATCTGGATATTTTTCACCAATATTTTGTAACTGTAACTCTATTTTTTTTTTTTTTTGTAAATATATTTATAAGTCTTGGGCAAAGGTATACAAAGCCCAAAAATTAGCTAATAACTCCTAATTGAAAAGATTAACTTACTTTTTGAGATTAGACACATAGTTTATAATCTACTTAATATGCTGTATCATTTTCTTAATGAAAAGTTTTAGTAAAAGCATAGTATGTGATGGTGCCAAATATTTTAAAGGGCAACTGCAGTGCATTCAGTTGACCTCTGTCAGCTCAACTTGTAAGTTCACAAAAAAAAAGAAATATTCTCTAGGAAAGCACTCTGATTGTTGCCAGTACTTCTCAGTTCATAAATTCAGAGGATCATCTGATTATCAAGAGGGACAAGAAGGATGGTTGGTGCAGAAGTCAGAAGAATGCAGCAGCACTTGCAGTACCATATAGATGTGTCAGGATTTCTTGGCAAGCTTTATCTTTTTACACAGAACAAAGTTTATATAAATAAAAATAAATAAAACCAAATACATAAGGATTGGAACACAGCTGTGAGGGCAAATCTAAAGAGTAGGTGGTTCTGTCCTATAAATCTGCATCTTGGAAAAGATCTAAGAACTTACCATGTGTAAATAGCTCAATGCTGTTTTTCCTTAAACAATGGAGAAGTTCTTTACAGAGAGAGTGGTGAGGTGCTGGAACAGCTGCCCAGGGAGCTGTGGATGCTCTGTCCCTGGAGGTGTTCAAGGCCAGGTTGGATGGGGCCTTGGGCAGCCTGGTCTGGTGTTAAATGGGGAGGTTGGTGGCCCTGCATGTGGCAGGGAGTTGGAGATTCATGATCCTTGAGGTCCCTTCCAACCCTGGCCATTCTGTGATTCTGTAATGTAGAAAAAAAATACTCATGAAAAGGGAGATGGAAAAAGACATCTGAAAATTAAAAGTAACATTAACAGAGAGCTGTTACCTGTATATATGTAACAACGGTGAGACTGAGTACGAAAACTAAAATACTGAATGCAGTTTTCACTGGCAACATTTTTGACATGAAGTTTAAAAAACAAACAGAGAAAGATTTGAGAAATGAGTAAGATACCTAAGTAGTACAAGAACTGAGAAGCTCCATCTGTTCGACGTCATCGAAAAGCCTACAAAGTGATGTGAACCCAGAGCACAAATACCCTCAAAGGAAGGAAGCCCTCAGACTAAATCAGAACCGATGGCTGGAAGTTAAGGGCAGACCATTTCCACTAAAATGCACATCACAGCTTTTTCTTGGGGAAGGTGATTGGCCACTCAAGCAAGCTACCAAAGGATGGGATCATCTCTGGGTGGTTTTCTGAGGAGTGAGAAGCAATGCCACCACCTGTTTCTGCAGCCTGCAATGGGAGTATGCCATGGGAGTAACCTGCCCATGGTGAGGGGTTGGAGCTACATGATCTTTAAGGTCCACTCCAACACAAGTCATTCTATGAATCTATTCAAACACTTGTCCACGAAGAAAGGCAAAGCACTTCAGGCTCAGCAAAACAGCACCGCATTTCACATCCCTGGAGGCATTCAAGGCCAGGCTGGATGTGGCTCTGGGCAGCCTGGTCTGGTGGTTGGCAACCCTGCACACAGCAGGGGGATTGAAACTGGATGAGCATTGTGGTCCTTTTCACCCCTGGCCATTCCATGATTCTGTGATTCTGTGATTTTCAAGGAGCCCCAGTGAGCAGCAAGGTGACAGTCATTGGATCCATGCAGAACATGAGAAAGTAGTGTTGTAGCTTGAAGTGAGAAGCATGGCCGATGGTTTTTGTTAGTTCCACTGAGCTGTAATCCCCCACCACGCTCTTCCCCTTGTACCTAGGAATTCAAATCTCGTCCTCCCTTCTTTCCACAACAAATCCTATTATTATTTGGTGTACAAAGCAAAAAACTGTATCATGCTTTTGGAGACGCCTATACTATATCCTCACAGCTGTCAAATCCACTGTCTGAAAGCAGGTTCTATTTTTACCCCATGAATTCAAGGAAATAGCTTATCCTAGTTAGGGTTTCCAAGAACACAGCCATAATATTTCAAATACGTGTACTTTCATCATGACAAGTCTGTCAGTCAGTCTGCCTTAAGAGCAGCTTTATTTTGCCCACATCAGCTATGCTGTGATCAGACCTAAGAGCCCCAGTGTGTCAGATGCTGCATGAAGAGGTGGTGAAAACCCAATTCCTGGGCATCCTGGGCCTGCCATATCAGACAGACTGCACCAGGGCTTTTTTGCCATTGCCAATTACCATTACTTTCCCGTACAGCTCTCTGAACAGGTATTTGTGTTCCTGAGAAGAATCTGAGCTCCAGCACCCATCACTGCGCTTTGCTTTGCAGTAGTAAGAGTGCAGTCAAGGCTGTGAGACCACTAGAGAAAGCTGTCCTTGAGAGAGCCAGGACTCAGTGCACTCTGTGCATTGCCTGGGTCACATCTGGAAGTCCAGCATTGCTTTTCCTAAGGTAAGTGCACAGGTATTGGTGCAAGATCTGAAGAAACAAAGTGCCACAGTTTGCAAATGAGACACTGAAAGGAAGGAGGGAGGAGGCTGCTAGGAGTAACAGTACGCTCTTATTCTTTCCACAGAGATCCAGTTTGTCACATAATGACACAGCCAATAGCTTTATCTACCTCTTGCAGCTGGCAGGCAGAGTATGTGTAGCAACATTACCCCCTACAGTTCAGCAGTATGTTCCCATTTTCTTTAGCTTTGGGTACGGCTATGGTTTTACTATAAGCGAATAAGTGAGCTTATTTTACCTCGAGTCTATTAAATGTGATAAATGTGATAAGGAAGCAAAAGGAATGAGTAAGTCAGAAGCCTGTAAAAGCTAATTGCAGCAAATAAAATCCTGCAAAGACACATGTCAAAGTAGCCCAAACAACTTTCTCCTTACTTACAGCCTTTTGTTAATAAGTTTTCATTTGACCAAGAAAAATGGAGATTTTTCCCCCTTCCCCGATATTTTCATCTTCTACTTGAGAATGTGCTACGAGATGGAAAAATTACTTGCAATTTCAAATTTGGGACCTTAATTGGAAGAAAAAGTTGTCCTATAGTTCTGTCCTTAGGCAGAAGATGTAAAAGATGAATGACATCTGATCCCAGTGTGGCTGCCTGCGCAGGGATGCTTGGCTACAGAGCCATTTGGGTATTTGGGGGGAATTCAAGTCTGCCTCAGCAGCTGCCCCCTTTTGTATGTTTTCCTCCTTGTTTTCTTAAATGCAAAATGAAGAAGAAAAACAATAAAGTTTTGTTTACAATACCATATGCTTTATGGTAGGGTGAGAGGTAATGGCCTCTAGGAGGTTCAGGTTGGATGTTAGGAAAAGTTATTCTGTGAAAGAGTGGTGATGCACTGGCACAGCTGCCCAGGGGGTGGAGGGGTCACCATCCCTGGAAGTCTTCCAGACCCATGGAGATGTGGCACAGAGTTCAGTGGGCATGATGGAGGGGGTTGATAGTTGGATTAGATGATCCTAGAGGTCTTATCCAACCTTAATCATTTTATGATTCTGTGAAAACCAAAGGGTAACATGTTCAGTGCAATATAGGCTTAGCACAAGAAGTAATACTGGCTGTAGTTGCATTCAACAGGGGAAGACCCTGCTCTACAAATAGACCAGGGGGCTAAGTGATCATCAGAATTGCATTTTTTGCTCTACCATGCAAACTGCAGCTCACACAAATAGCACAAAACATCTCTCTCAAATAGGTGAGAGATTTCCTCAGCTGTGTGTGACAACTTCATACACACCTGATGTAAAACAGCAGCACAGAGAGCTCTCAAATGTCCACCTTTCTGTAGCAATCCCAAATCTGAACGGATTCTGAGTTAAGAGTAATCATTTTACTATCGCTCATCCTGAGGCTGTGGCTTTGCTACCCCTAAAAGCATATTTAGGAATCAATTCCAAGTCTGTGTTGCTTTCAGCCACAGGGTTACTCTGTGGTGCTTTGTAAGGAGGGAAGGGAGCATCCTTTGTCCAAAACTGAAGCTGTTTTCTACAGCATGCTGCATTTCAGGAGTTACAGCACAGAGAGCATCAAGCACCTCTTTGTGTGCAATACACAAAATGTATATTTTAAGGGAAGCCATCCAGAGGGATCTAGACAGGCTGGAGAAGCGGACCCATGTGAACCTAATGAGGTTCAATAAGGCCAAGTGCAGGGTGCTGCACTTGGGTCGGGGCAATCCCAGGTGTTTATGCAGACTGGGCAAAGATCTCCTTGCCAGCAGCCCTGCAGAGAAGGAATTGAGGGTCCTGGTGGACAAGAAGCTGGACAAGAGCCAGCAGTGTGCGCTTGCAGCCCAGAAGGCCAACTGAGATCTGGGCTGCATTAAAAAAGGGCTGGCCAGCAGGGAGAGGGAGGTGATTGTCCCCCTCTGCTTGGCTCTTTGGAGTACTGCGTCCAGGCCTGGGGACCCCAGTACAAGAAAGATGCTGAGCTCTTGGAACAAGTCCAGAGGAGGGCCACTAAGATGAAGGTCTGCAGGCAATCTCCCTCCCAGCAGATCAGTTGGGGCTGGCTGTTCCTCAGGGAGCAGCTGGTTCCTCTGTTGCTCCACTCCCATCCCTGTGGTTTTCCTGCACGCACAGTGTGAGCACCAGGTAGAGCAATGGTTTCTTGGCAGTTCTAAAGCACCCCCAGGGTCCAGTGAATGTGCTACATATCCACAGCAACTCTGAAAAATGAGGTCCCGGGGCAGCAAGGCTGATGAGAAATGTACAAACCCATACAAAAGGAACTTCAAGCTCCATCTTTTAAGGACAGCAGAACCTCAATCTCCTAACTCTGGGAAGACCTGATCGTGGCCTTTCAGTCTGGGACAGACTGCTGAGCAGGATCCGTTGTGACAGCACAAGGGGAAATGGTTTCAAACTGAAAGAGAGGAGATTTTGATTGGATTTAAGAAGTATTTTACAAAAAAAGGTATGAAGAGCTGCAACAGGTTGCCCAGAGAGGCAGTGTATGCCATGTCCTGTTTTCTGTTGTCCTGTATGTCATGAGAACTATTCCTTCACTGCTTATCTGTTAGTGCTTGTGGTACCTACATACAGAAGGGGTTAGATCCCAGCCTGGTGGGGATTTCACATGCAATGTTAATAGGATCAGGAACATGCCTACGCAAAGATCAAACATAAGCCTCTTACATCAGCACCTAGAGGCAAAATGGCATGAGGCACTTCATAAACTCAGCTCGGTTCTGTAAAGATGCAGTGATGTCAACAACAACAGAAAACAATAGAAAAAGAGAGATTTGTTGCCTGCTGTTTTGAATATATAGGAGATATTGCACAGATCACCAGAAAATATTAACAATTCATCACATTTAAAACATGCTTCAGTTCTTTCTGAATCTACAGTAGGAGAACAAAAGGCTTTTCTTCCTCAAAACAAACATGAAATGCTATCTAGTGTTGGCTCTTTGCTACTGCAGTCTCACAGAACTGTTTCTGAATGAAACGAAATGCACCCTGGGCAGCGTGGGCTCCAGAAGGGAGAGGTTGTCCAGTTCTAAGGTCTCCTTTGAATTTCAGAGGCTCACAATGCTGGTTTTCCATCCACAGAGGAGGATTGGAAGAGGGAAAAAGACCAAGAAGAGAGGATGGGGAATGCAAAGCTGCAGCCAGCTGCTGACCCATGCGCCTGCACTGGGATGGCTGTGCTTTCCAAGCAGTTTGACACGACACAGGAATGTCTGTAGCTAGAATATATATATTGTTTTTCATTTATTTAATCGATGTGTTAAAATATTAAATTACATCAAATGCTAGAATTAGCAATATTTTGCATATTTATAGAACAATAAATATCTGGATTTAAAGCTGATAGGTCAGAATGACAATGGACTGAAGGTCCTCTAGGTTTCAAATCAATTCCTAATATTATTCTGTGCGTTAAAAAAAAAAAATCAACAAAAAAAACCAAAAAAAAACCCAACAACTCTTGCAAGTAAGCATTTGGGTTTTCCATTCTGACGCCGAGTTAACTAAAAATCAGATTCTGTCTCTTTCAGCAAAACTCCTGGTACAAGGCTGTTTCTTCACTGGCAGTTTTTCCGTCCGTCAGCCATCTCAGCACAGACAGAAACATCTCTAAATTGCCATCAGTCTTGCCTAAGATGGATCAAAACATCTCAGCCTCCCCTGCGTGATGTGCCCAAGAAATGTCACTTTTATTGGCTGCAGGTGACGCACCAGCTAACAGCTTTCTTGTCCTTGCAGGCGGAGGGAGGGGAGGGAGGGAGGCAGAAGCAGACCCTGCTCTGACTGCTCACACGCTGATTTCGATTCCCAAGGCCAAATGTTCTGTTAATAACTCCACATCACTCACCTCTGCTTGCTGCACTTGTGACCAGCACTGCCATGAGCACACAGCAGGGCTTGTAAGCAGGGATCCTGGAAGTGAGACCAGCGGCTCAAGCTTGGACATAAACATCTTCTGTATGTTTTTAATGTGCTCTATGGAAGCACATTTACTTCTATTCAGACCACTCCAAGTAAAGGTTTGGAAACATGCTTTTGAAACCCAGACACAGATTTCTTACTAACACAAAGGCTGGATACCAACATGTGCCAGACATTGATCACGTTGCTGTCATGGAAATTACTAGGTACTTGGATCATGATTAGAATCATAGAATCATAGAATGGATTGAGTTGGAAAGGACCCCAAGGATCATCAAGTTCCAACCCCCTGCCACAGGCAGGGCCACCAACCTCCAGATCTGGTACCAGATGAGGCTGCCCAGGGCCCCATCCAACCTGGCCTTGAATGCCTGGAAAATGATTATCTGAATGTGGTTAACTAATATAGACTATGTCCTAACAAACTTTTAATTCAAGTCCCCTGTGAACTCGCAGTGTCTCCTGTTTCCATCACATTGTGCTCCTCATGCTGGCGAATTCCCACTGACTCCACAGGAAGTTGTATCTGGTGGTTCATGGTAGGACCCAAAGCTTACAACGTGCCTGTGGCTGTGGGGACTGCACATAAAGCACTGCTCTGTGCATGGGTGCTCTCCCTGCTGCCTCCTATCCTCCAGCCAGGGAAGCTGACCCTGCTGATGGGGCTGTAAGCTACAGCTGTGTTTCCTATATCTGATCCCAAAACCCCCAAATCAATTCACAAACCAGCAAGAAACTATGGGAAAGGATCCCCAAGGGATCCCTCACTGACACAGCATATTCCAAGTTCTTGGAAGCCAAACGAAGCACTCATTTGGTTATTACATGGAGTGCAACCTCCCACCAGGGCTGCAGGTTCCTTGGATAGGAACATGGCAAAGAAAATGCCCTGAGGACTAACACAGGCTTCATAGCCTGGCTTGGGTGTCGCTTTGATAGACACAAAAAGATCTTGCAGGGCAGCACTGTGGCCTTACCTCTGATTCTGAGCCTTTACAGTGTCACTGGAAAAATCTTTTTGAAGTGCAGGTTTATGCATCTTCTCAGGGCAGTGAGGCAGTGACAGTGACCATCTGTGCTGAACAGCAGTGTTTTATAGATTTTTCCCTCTTACAAAAAGTGCGTCCATTACAAGCAAGATGAACAATGAATGCACAACTGTTGGCCCACGTGCATTCATCATCAGGCTGCAGATGGCTGCTGGTTGTATGCCCTCACCTGGCTGACCGACCAAGTGCCACCTCTCAGTGCCTAATATCTTTCCCTCCTGTTCTGAACATCCCTGACAGCCCCTTCTGTCCTCCTTGTGATCCAGCCCCAGCTCCTTCTCCCAGCAGGAGAAACCTACATGGAACATGCTCAGCATGGGCACATACAGGGATTTTTCTTCCATGGAGCTGTTACCAAGCTCATGCAAACTCCATGGTCAGATACAGCAAGGGCTGCTGCTGAGGATGCAGGTTCCACCTGTCCCATGCAGCTGCAATGCTACATCTTAGGGATATGGTTAGTGGGCAGGGTGGTGGGCCGTGGTTGGACCTGACGATCTCAATGGTCTTTTCCAAACTCAATCATTCTATGATTCTATGATTTACACCAGCTCTTCTCCAACTTAGGTACATCAATTAAATATATTATGTCCTCAGTAAGTGTAGAGATAGCCAAAGTGGTCCAGGAAGAGCTTCTAAATTTCCCACCAACAAGCAGAACCTCCCCAGCAATATCCTCTCATTCTTTCCCTCCTTTTGTGCTTTTTCTCCCTTCTCTTAGTTTTCTCTTACTTTTCTTTTGCTGTTGTGAAATTCCAAAGGTCTTGCAGCAAACTTGCAGTCCCTGACAGCTCTGCCAGATGAACAATGTATATCCTGCATTTCTGCCACCAGGAGAACTCTTCCCATTCTGGTGAAAATGAAAGAGAAAGGCTGACATTACCATGTGAAGTGTCATAAAACAGTGTCATAGAATCTTTTGAGTTGGAAGGAACCTTTAAAGGTCATCTAGTCTAACTCCCCTGCGATGAACAGGGACACACCTACAGCTCCACCAGGTGCTCAGAACACCATCCAGCCTGACCTTGAATGTCTCCATGGATGGGACACCCACAGTCTCTCTGGGCAACCTGTTCCACTGTTTCACCACCCTTTTCATAAAAAACATTTTCCTTATATCCAATCTAAGTCTCCCTTTTAATAATTTGAAACCATTTCCCCTTGTCCTACCACAACAGACCCTGCTAAAGAGTCTGTCCCCTTCTTTCTTATTGCCCCCTTTTAGATACTGTACCTTAAAGGAACAACCTCAAATGTCTGTGAAAAGTGGCCCCAATCTTAACAGCGATAGCTTGATTTTGGAATAAGTTTTCAAACAAGAAGGTGAAATCCCAGCCCTAAAACACTTGAGGCTGATGGACACTGTTTGCAATTGGTTCCAATCCCTCCAGTCTCTGGGATTAAGGTCTCACCCACAGCATCTCTAAGGAAAAAGGGAAGAGAGAAGGCACTTTCCCATTAGGAAATCATTTATCCTCACTGCTTTTTGACTATAAAATGCTTTTTCTCCTTATGGCTACTGAGCCTATAAGGACTCAGAGGCAGAGTTTACCTATGTGGTTCATAGCTCACATCCCTCTGCTCTTTGGGTGCAGTTAAAAAAACAAAAAATCCTGTCAGCAGCAAAACCTTGGGAGGCAGCTATTTACCAGAAGAGAATGAGTCACCTTGTTTACTCTGCACGCTGGGATCTGAAAGACAAGGAGCAATAAAGGTCATGGAGGAGTTGTCTCTGTGCCACTTATTTTGTCTGTGCCTCCGACAAAGGCAAAGCCATCTGCAGTACAAGCAATGAGGCAGCGATAACCAAAAGATTTCAAAGGGGCATAAGAGGAGTGCCAAACATTCTTGATAAAACCAGAGTGAACAAGAGGAGTCGTGCAGCTCTTTGTGTAACCTTTACTCTGCTGCTAAGTGCACCAGTTTATAGTAATTATGGAAAAGCCACTGATTGTATTATGAATGTAATGACATTAGCAGGACTGTCACTGTGTTTGTAGCAACAGTTGTGAAATTAATTTTTTTCTTCATTAAGGAGATCCTTATTTGCATGATTAAAATGTCAGCCCAGATAAATGCATATGCCAGGGAATGAATCACTGAGCAAAAATGCCACCTGCCAAGCCCAGAGAATAGGACAAATGAGCAGGCAGCACGGAGCAGCTTCCAGCTCCCAGCGGGAGCAGTGATGGCTGTGGGCACACTGGGGTGAGGATACTGAGTCTGGATGAGGATGCTGAGATGGGGTGAGGACGTTGAGCTGGGGCGAGGATGCTGAGATGGGGTAAGGTTTTTGTGTTGGAGTTTGTTATTCAAAATTTGGACTGTGACGCACAGAAACATTCCAGTTTTATTTGACACTTTGCTTTGTGCCACTTGAAATTGTTAAGAGCTGAAATGGGAACTCACCCAGAAAAAAAAAACCAAACACTTCACTCTGGAAAGGCAAAAAGAAAATACTTGGGCCACACTGCAAGACTGTGTCCTGGAGGAGCCCAGCCCAACACTTGCCCAAACTGGTGAAATTCCACTTGGTAACCAGCACCTTTTAGAACACAGTTTGTCTGACAGCTTCCTTGTCTTCCCGAGCGCATCACTGCTGCCAGCACAAAATCCTTCTCCTGACCTTCATTGGTACAGAGCAGTCTCATCAATATTAGTCCATATTACATTTGCTTTAAAAGAGAATATGCTCCTAAGGCATTTCTGTGCTGAGATTTTTTGCCATGACTCCAGTTGATCAAGTCTCTGTACATTAGAAAAAACACTACACACATTTGTAATATAGTATTAACTGAGCCAGCCAAGCCATCTGGAACAGATGCTTAAGATTACAAAACCACATTGGCTACTTTTGTAAAAATTAGGAAAGAATCAGCAACATCAGCTCCTGAATGCTAAGTTGTCCATATGAGTTTGTTAATAAACTGATGTATGTCCAACTGCAAAAATGAAGCAAACATGGGAACGAGCAAAACCAAGGCAGAGGGCTCCAACAGACCACAAAAGATAACTCAGATCTTCACAGAAGTGTTTTTAAAGTGTTTAAAAAAAAAAAAAGTGTTCAACAAACTAGAATAAGAAGTAATGGCCTTAAGTTGCATCTGGGGAGGTTCCATTTGGATATTAGGAAAAAACTCTTCTCTGGAAGAGTGGTAATGCACTAGAATATGCTGCCCAAGGACGTGGTGGCACTGAGGGACATGGATAATGGGCATGGTGGCAATGGGCTGATGGTTGGACTAGATAATCTTAGAGATCTTTTTCAGACTTAATGATTTAGTGATTGTATTGTTCTACGCTGTTCCACCAGAAAGTCTACCTCTGGGCAGCGGTAGTCTGGTGGTTCCCCAAGATGTACATAAGGAAGGCTCCCAGGAGGTTGCTCCACAAAGAACAAGTGTGATGGGACACAGCCACACACAGCACAGCTGGGGAGCAATGAGATAAATCCAAGGACAGGATGATGCAGGCTGTGATCACAGGAATGACAGCAGCTGAGCGCTGAGGAAGCCATTGGTTTGTTGGCCATGGTCTTGAACACAATAAGACAATTCAGGGGTTGATCCAACACTCCATTTCCAAGATAATACACGGATTCCCATAGCATTTTTATGAGCTTTGGTGTGCAGAGAGAACAGAAAATAAAAAGCAATCATAAACCCAAGATTAACATGGCTTTACCCTTTTGCCACAGCTGTTGTCCCTGCTTCCTGTGGGAAGAGGATGGAGAAGCTTCCATAAATGCAGCTCCCATCCAGCTGCATAGATGAGATGTAGCCCAATCCAGCACACATATGGGACCATAGAGCACTCATCCACCACATACAGGACATTCCCCTTGGACGCAGTGTGGGCACGGGGAGAGAGAACAAGTTGACTGGAAGATATGCATTGTTATCATATGTGCTGGGCTCAGAACATCACCACAGCACTGGGGAGATCATGGGGTTTTCCTTTCTATTTTGTTTTTTTTTTCTCTCTAATTCCTAAATACCTAGTTTTAGAGAACATGCAAATGTGCCTTATGTTGTGGTAACAGGGGGGGAAGAAATCTGTGACTGCAGAGCTCAAAGCGTTTACTGTTTTTTTATCTTCTGTGGGAGCTAAAACCTGATCCAGATGTGGACTTCAGCAGTGTTGGACATGGCATGATGTGACATCTTCAGGCCCTTGAGGAGCCCACCCCTGACCTACCAAAGTGAGCTTCTCCCTGCAGAATCAGATTGCAAAACTCACTGCGGAGTTCCTGAGTCCAAAGAAAAGCTGCTGACAACAGAATATGGTTCCTCGGTTCAAATCCTTGGGCTTTGCCCATGCCAACATGCCTTGTGGTTCTGCAGGGCTCCCAGTGCGTGGGCAGGAGGCTGGAGATGTAGGCAGAAGTTCACCTTTCTCCTCAGCTCTCAGTTTCTCTCCGTTTCCACCCTTCCTTTCCATCCCTGCCCTGCAGGCATCCCAGCCCCATCCCAATCTGCAGGGTCCTAGGTGCACCCTCACTGACCACCACTTCATTTTTCCTCCAATGCAGTTTGTAACAGTGTATTTCAGCACATGCTGCTTGATGCTATCTTCTGTTGCTGTCAGACAAAAACCGATGCAAGCCAACAAATCCTTATTACTTATCGGCTTTCAGCTCAGTTCAAATCAATTTTTATTGCAGTGTGGTGGACATATGTTTAAGTCTTGCATCCTTCTTGACAGCAGGGAAATGGGATTTTTTATTATTATTATTATTACTATCATTATACTACTATTATTATTGTTGTGCAAAGGAAAGAAGAATGGTCGAGTGTGACAAGAGGTAATGGCCTCAAGTTGCTTCAGGGGAGGTCCAGGCTGGATATTAGGAACAATTTATTCTGCCAAAGAGTGGTGATGCAGTGGCACAGGCTGCCAGGGAGGTGGTGGAGTCCCCAACCCTGGGTGTACTCCAGAACAATGGAGATGTGGCACTGAGGGACGTGGTTTAGTGGCATGGTGGGGATGGGTCGATGGTTGGACTGGGTGATCTTAGTGGTCTTTTCCTACTCCATGATTCTATGATTCTAAGTGAGATTATATGAAATGAAGTAGCAGTGTAAAAGAAGAGCTCTCAGTCACTGACTGTACTGCCTAATCTATGAAACCATGCAGGAGTAAGGCGTAACAAAAACATCCCTAAGTTGCAGAGTATCACCACCAGCAGCCTTCTGTCTTTGGGAGGATGAACTCAAGCAGGAAGTTTATCTGCAGAATCCCAGTGAAATTATTAGGAATTCATGAAGCAAGAGCAGCACCTCTCCCCTACTGCCTGGGCTCTCTGGGAAGCCCCACCGTTATCCACATCCCCTATTTCTCTGGGATCTGGTAAAGGCTTTTTCTGCATTTTAAGCTGTGAACTTTGCAGTGATAAACTTTTTCCCCCACTGTTGCCACAGCACAAGGCGCACAGACATACTCTCTAAAATCAGTTTGTTAGGGAGAAAAAATAGCTGTAATACTGTAAAAGATTCCCTTGACCTTGTTTCATAGTTGGATCAACATCTAATTGCTAAATGTTGCACGTTTCCCCGAAGACAAAACAAATCTGAAGAAAAGCCACTAGGTTCTGGAAACTGGCAATGCTATCTGCCATCTGCAGAAATTCTTCTGGGTCTTCAGCTAATAATAATGGCAGACAATACCTTTCTTTTCCTCATTTTCTCTGCATTTACACAATTGAACATCTTCTCCTCTTGGAATGGGTGTCCCCATCAGTCTGACTGAGAAATGTTTTCCTGGGACGCTGCTATTGTGAAACACTTCAATCTTTCCAGTGTGTCAGAGGTAAAAGTCAACAGCATCTTGAAACTGAAGACTGGAATAATTGCCTGCAGTCCCACAAATCATCCTCCTGTTACTTGGACTAGAAAAGGTGCTCGCAATGCTTGAGCTACAGACAACTGGACAACACTTAGTTGTTGAGGTCAGGCAGAGGCTGGCTACTTTTTTGTAAAACCTCCTGATTTTGGACTCTTTAAATGCATTGATCTGGAAGTGCAGTGTAAGTCCATCTGTCTGGCCAGCATCACACGGGAGGAAGGGCGTGCTTAAAGGCATGACTTCGATTTTGTGTTTTAAGAACAGATTGGAAGCACCTTCTGTGCCCTTTTCTGTTTATTTGACTGTTAATTTCAGAGGTTTTAGACTTAGATCATTCTAGGAAAACCATCAACACGACAGTAGCCCCCCATGCTCCATTTTGATGCTGATTTAGCACACAGCATTCTCAGCCCTGAAGCAGAGCTTGCTGATATTCGTTGCATTACACCAGGGGTAGCTACTTTCTAAGTGATTTGCTTTTCTTTTTTAATTTATGCCTCTAATTTGCTATCTAAATGAAAGTTTCTCCCGAGAGTATTTCTTTTCTACAGTCAAAGGCCAATATTTGGGGGCAATTGTTTCCAAGCCAAGTGGCTAAAGTCAGGTTGATAGTGTTATAATTATGTGAGTTTGCATTATGCATACTTGATTCCCTCTGTGTCTTCCTCTAGACTGTGGCAGCTGATGGTAATGGAGAATTGGTTGCTGTATTAGATCCTAAAATTTCAGTTTCCTGTTCTGGAAACTTGCAAGTCTCAAATATTCCCCTTTGCTAAATGCATGTGCTCTGGGGAACTGCTCCCTTGCCCATGTGCTAATGAATACTTCCTATCATTAGACCCAGGAATCATTACTGGGTAATCATAACTGGTTATAAAGCAATTAACAGGGAAAAAGCACTTAAGAAGAGTGCTTATGTTGTTTGGGAGCAGATCCTGCTTTCTATCTGCCCCTGGCAAGAGACTCGTAGGGCCACACATCAGGCTAGGCCAGAGGGGGTTTTGGGCAATGTATTCTGTGGAGAGGCAGCCTTGCCCAAAACAGGGGTTGGCACTGGATGGGCATTGAGGTCCCATCCAACCAAACCATTCTGCAACTCTCTTCATGCTATGCACTTAGATGGAGAACACCCTGTGAGCCCCAGCCCCCAGCAGCTCTCCCTAGGAATCCGCATGTGTCTCTACACAAAGAACATGGTTCTGCATTTGTACAGGCCACATGACATGATTCATCCCTGCTCACTGACCTACATAGTCACTTGTACCAGCGTGGGATGGGAACAAAGCACTGCTGCTCCTGGTTTGCAGCACTGCCTGCTTGCCCAGATCCAGCCAGTGCTGAATGGCACAAGGCAGGCTGAGGCAGCATCCACATCTCCTGTTTTAAGAGAACTGTCCCAGGCTTGAAGTCAATATTTTATGAAGAAATGCACAACTGCAGCTTAAAAGTCATAAAGCAATGCATCACAGCAACATAGCAACACAAAAATGTCGGCCACTAAACCTGTTAGAGTGATGGGTCCCAGCAGCAGGGCAGTGCAAACGCCTCATGGCTGATACATCGCTCTCACCAAACGCTGAAAGGGTGGAAGGTTGGCATCAAAGGGCTCTCTGACCACCAGCTTACTGTAAGGTGACAGCTTAACTTACCCTCTGTTTGTTGTACTGTGTGTTGCCAGCTGCTTTTTAATTGATGTGCTAACTGCACTCCATTCTATCTTCAGCCATTCCCCAAATTGAAGAAGTGTTCTCCACAATCCTTGCTCTGAGGATGCCTTAGAATGAGTCACACAGCTGTAATTGTGCCAGAGGGGTGACATACGTGCAAGTCATGGTGCTTGGCAGCTCAGTAGGGTTGCACTAGCAAATGTTGTGCCAAGGAATCCAACATTGGGGCGCATTCCGTCCTTCCTTTCTACACCTGGGACCCTTTCTCTGATCCTTTTTCCATCTCTGTGGCACAGAATAACATCTCCAGCCCTACCAGGCCCGCCCATGGGACTGCTCTCACCCACACTCCACAGCAGGAGAAGGAGACTGAGTGCTCCTGTCTGCAAACATCACATTTCCTTCCCTAAAAAATCACTTCCTCAGCGATTTTCACTTCTCATCAACTTTCTGCACAACTTGCTTTTTCCTAAAGCCAGCACATGATTGCTCCTTGCCTTTTAACCCCTTCCTTCTCCTGCCAAATGAAAAAATGAAAAGTCTGTGGTTTAACATATGGGCAATGAGCTCTCATAAGGCAGGAACACCTTGTTCAGAGGCAGCTCACAGCAGAAGTTTGTTAGAGAAAGTGAGTGTTGCTCATCTCCGTGCAACTGAGGATATATTGCTTTATATGAGGAGGATTTATCTGCAATGTATTGCATTCCTCTGAGCCTTTACCTTTAGGGAAAGCCTCAGGAATGACTCCTTAATGCCTAGTTTTGTTATGAAAATGAACTTTAGCTATCTTATGAATTGTTTATCTTAAAGCTGCACAATCACGTTGATTATAAGAGTCTGTGTTATTCAAAAGAGTGCAGAATCTCCAGTGAGCAGATGGATATTGGAGAGATATGAGGGGCATTCTGCTTTTCAGATTCTGTTCCACTCATGTGCTTATTTCTTATACGAAGAAGAACAAGAGTGTAATTGTATTGCAGTCCATTATTGTGATACAGAAGAAGCAATTATTCCATGTGTACAAAAAGATCATTAAATATTTCCACTGGTAACCACAAATCACACTATAAGTATATTATAGTCATATTTTCATTACATTCCCCACAAGGAATGCAACTAACAATTAATTCCAGCACCAGCAAGAGGAAATTGAAGCAGAGGATAATTTTTCATCCTCAAAAACAGACTGAGATTTAAAACAGAAAGACAAAAGGTAGCTGGGGCTGGACCAGCTGCTGGCTGGTGGGGCAATGCATGCACATATGGGGGACTGAGTGTTTGCAGCCAAGCAGGTGAAAGGTGGGACTGTGTCAGCAGAGCACTTAGGAGGTTTAAAAAAGAAGATGCTATGGTTATCAGTGGGTATTTATCTTTCTTGCACCCTGTGACAGTGCAAGGTACACATTAGCTGCAAGGTACAAGACATATGTCTGTGCCACAGCCACAGCACAGAATGGGAAAATGCTGAATTCTTTCTCCTTTGAAGTGTTAAGAAAGAGAAGGAGAACAGCTTTGGAATCGCTAACAGATTACCAAGCACGGAGCTGAAGGCAGCTCTGAGATTGGCACAGAACAGTGTTCCAGGGCTCTGGAGGTTCCTCATTCTCTCATCATGAACCACGGGAGCACCAGAGCTATCAGGTTAGCTTCATTGATAATTGAAGCCTTCAGACATTGCAGTTAAACGCTTCTCGTTCCACTCTTTATTTCTGGCTGCTTTGCAATGACAGTCAGAAGTACAAAGCCCGATGCCTTTCTCAACTCTTCCAATCTATGTAGTTACTCCAGCTAAAAGATTACCAGGAGGCCAGTTCTAAATTAGCCCCTTCAAGGAGTTCATCTTCCTTATTTTGTGTAGGTATATGACTACATTCAGCACCTACAGAGTGAGGTGCTGGTACAAGAGCTGCCCGGAGAAGCTGTGGATGCCCCATCCCTGCAGGTGCTCAAGGCCAGGATGGATGGGGCCTGGGCAGCCTCATCTAATTTCTGGTTCAGTGGGTGGCAACTCTGCCCATGGCAGGTGTTGGAACTGGATGATCGTTGAGATCCCTTCCAACACAAACCGTTTTATGATTCTATGCTTTTGTGATCACAACCTTCCAATTACATAGTGCATACACCAAATAGAGGGAAAGCTTTCCTGGATTGTTTCCTGAGTCTTTTTCTGGAAGGAATCACCAGCTGGGAGGCAGCCACTCTGATGGCAAAGCAGCCACTTCCGTGTAGGTAACACCCATCCTTGGTGAGGCAATGGGACATTTCTTGGTGACTTTTATACTTGGAGGTGAAAAGCTGTGCACCATGTTCTGACTTTCACACTTTCATCTACTGGAAAGCATTCTCATTCCCACATAATCTATTTTTAACATCACTGTAATTAACTGCTGTACTTTCTCCTACTTACTCTGAACTCTTCTATCAGTAATTCTGATTATCTGCTGAAGTGAAATTCCATCAGAATTAGCACAGTAAATCCATTTAGCAGAGCAGAGAGCACACTGCCTATCCATAGTATCTCTAATGTTTCCATTTCAGGTATAATTCTTTAAAATTAGAGCCATGTAATGAGATCCACTTCAGATTAACACTGGTGTAAGAGTGGAACTTAATGCCTCAGGGTTCTTTTTTCTGGATCTCTGTAGCTATTCTCTACCTCTACTGCAATTCTCAAACTGGAAGATATGACGAGAGCAACCTACACGGCCAAAAAGGGAGTTCCCTACTGCCAGTATTTACTGCCAACACAGGCAAATATTGGGTAATCCCTATGACTCTGGATGTCCTGGCATATCTCTGCTGGGAAAACAGACAAGTCAGATCTGTGTAGAACAATTTCTGATGAAACAAAAAAGAAAAACAAACAAAAACTTTGCAAAGCACTCCTGATAACAGATGTTGTAAAGAAAAGGTTAGTGGGTCAACAGATGAAAACGTGGGATCCTTTCTAGCATAGCATTTTCCAGCCTCCTACTCAGTCTACTTTTAAAACCAAATAGTATTCCACCCCAGGGAACATTCTCACTCCACTGTAGATCTTGAAAAATACATATTTTCTATTGCTTGTCATTTTTCCCTCTGAATTTCCACCTTTTTTTCCTTCCTGTTGTTCACATTCTCAAATAACATTTACCCGAACTTTTTCTTTCACTAAATATTTTTTATTATTGGTTACTGACTGTGGGACAGCCTGGGAACAGCCACTGTCTATGATTTTAATCTTAAGCAACTACTCACGGTGTCCAGAGAACGTGGGCGCTATGCAGACTGCAGAACACAGCCAGCCCAGACCAAACAGAGGTTTCAGTTTGCCCTTCCACTTTCCAAACTTCAGGCAACCCGAGGTTTAGCAACTTTATGAGCAGAAATGGCTTCATATGCAATAGGTTTCCTTCCAGTAATTTGCTCTATCCCTTTCTCCACCTTTGAAAACAACGTACTGTTGTAGGTTGCAGAAGTCAGAATCTGTTGAAGAGAGCTAGAAGAAATTCTTCTGTGTGTTATATGTTACAGTCTCATCATCTGTGTCTATTTGGTGCCAAGTGAGAACAAGACTGTCCTCGGATCGTAAAAAAAACAAAAAAATTGCTTAGGTTCTGCAGGTTTGGATGTTGCTAAGTCAGTACTCGGCTTTTTTTCCCTGTGAGTGATAAAAATCACTGCCTCAGCACGTTGCTGGGTATATCAGCTTCAATACAGAAACACACTGAGCTCTCAGATGTTAAAAGTGACTAATAAAGATCGAGTTCTGATTTCCTGAACCTGCACAACTGCCATGATCCAATAGAGCCACCTGAACACTTACTGTCCCCAGCTGCCACATACTCACCCTGTGCTACCTGATAACAGCACATCCCAGAGGAAGCCATGCGCTCAGAAGCTGCACAGAGCTGTACTTGGAGGCAAGCAACGATATTCATTAAGACCTCACCCCACGCTCCACGTTATGACTTTGGTGCTGGCTGTAATTACTGAACAAGCTGAGCACTCTAGCAACCTATTATTAAAAAAGCACAGGTGAGTCTAGCTATTAAAAGTGCTGTCTATTTGGTATGGGGGGAGGGGAGGGGGGAAAAACACCTAAACGAGAGCAACTCCTCCCTTTCCATGCAGTCTCACCTGACCTCTGCTGATCTGTCACACCCTTACAACTTTTAGCTGAGTAAGATAAAACTACAGAGGAAAGCATGCCTTAATGTGATTCAGTACCAGACTAAGCTGTGAAAGGTGTATCCTTGTTCCTCCACCATTAAGTTAAACATAGCAGCTCTCCTCTCCCATCACTGGCTGTGCTTGCTGGCCAGCCTTGGGGTCAGTTCTGTCCACAGACACACATCTGTGGGACTCCATCCCCTTGGGGACACACTGCTGGGGGGTGGTTCCTGAAGGACAGAAGCCAGCTCAGCCAGGGCTTGAGCTGTTGCTGCTGCCTCATTACACTAGTGTCAGCTCTCTAAACCAGAAAGAACCAGTACGAACCTCTCACTGTTGTAAGCATCTGACTCCTGCTAAAATAAGTCATCTAGGAATATGGGTTGCCAGAAGCACACATGGGGAAATAAACAGTTTTTGGATGTGCAAGAGCATGGGGAAATATCCTAAAAGCCAGGAGCAGTAATTCAATGGGAGAAACAATTCTGTGACCTCGGGATTCAAATTGTCACATCGAGGTCAATGGCCAAAGACACAAAGTGTACAGGATTGAACCCCTGGGACTTGGTTCTGCAAGGCAGCAAGCACTCCCAAGTGGTGCAGACAGCACTGCCTTCCCAAAGAGGCACAGGAATTTGGAGGAGTCTGAAATTCAAAAAGCTGCTAGCACAAATATTCCTGAAAATGGAGGAGATCAGAAAATCATAGGTTGGAAAAGAGCTCTAAGATCATCTAGTCCAGCCATCAGCCCATCCTAACCATGCCCACTGACCATATCCCTCAGTGCCACATCTCCATGGTTCTGGAACACCTCGAGGGACAGTGACTCCATCACCTCCCTGGGCAGCCTGTGCCACTGCATCACCACTCTTTCTGAAAAGAAATATTTTCTAATATCCAACCTGAACCTCTCCTGGCACAACTTATGGCCACTCCCTCTCATCCTATCAGTTACCTGGGAGTGGAGGCCAACCCTCACCTCACCACAACCTCCTTTCAGGGAGCTATAGAAGGCAATAAGGTCTCCGCTGAACCTCCTCTTCTCCAGACTGAATCATCCCAGTTCCCCCAGCATCTCCCCCTCAGACTTATGCTCCTGTCCCCTCTCAGCTCCAATACACTTCTCTGGACACACTCCAGGGCCTCAATGCCTTCTTGTAGTGAGGGGCCCAAAACTGAACCCAACACTCAACATGCAGCCTCACCAGTGCTGAGTACAGAGGGTTGATCACATGTTCCTGCTGACTGCACTATTTCCAGTACAAGATACGGAGACAATACATGAGTAAAAATCATTAAAAGTTGATGACATCTAAACATTTGAACTGACAGTCTGCATTAAGACCTAAACTCCCCATCTTCTACCAACTTAAAGTAAATACAAGTAATGCTCAGGCAACCCATGTTTGCTGCTGATGGTGAAAAAGTAGGACGTTTTGCTGGAGCCAACAGCCAGAAATACATGGAAGCTCAAAGCTCTGTGATGAAGGCAGCCTGCTGCCTGGAGCCATGGATGTGACAGATGTTCCTGCACCCCTCTACTTCAGTCAATGCAGCCTCCTGGTCTGAAGTCAAGTTTTCACATAGTATGCAAACAGAGGTCACCACATCCCAGCCTGGTTAATACATAACCCAGGCAACCCACGCATAGGTAACAGAGAATTGATTTCCATAGTGGAATTATAGACAACTGACTACAAAGTGTCCATTCAGTTTTTGAGCTGCAAGGAAAATGTTTTAATGAGTACCAGTGATAACCAAAGTTCATTAAGAAAAAGAACAAAAAGATAATGAAGTAGCTTGTTTAAGGCACGAGTTATTGTTTGCTGGTTTAAAAAGCAAAGAGATGCTATGTGATGGGGTTACAGAAGAACAGTATATCCAGCATAATTTGACACATTGTGAGGAAAGTGAATTTTAGCCAGTTTTGCATCTTCCCCATTTCAGTCTTCCCAACAGTCTAAGTATCAAGTGGCATTACTAAAGGAGGAAAGCTATCAGGAAATCAGTCTGAAACAGCTATGGCTAAGGCAGTTTGGGGGAAAAAAAAAATTAAATGCAGCTAGAAGCAGATTAGGTCACTAGCAGCACTGTTAGATAGCTAATCCAAGCATACATATTAAGGTTTGCTGTATTTTCTTTTGTTCTGTAATCATGTGTTGACACCTATATGGGACTGTGGGCCCAGAAAGGTGATTTTTACATGTGTTAGATTGGAATAAAGAACAACATTTTGCCTTTTGTTCCTCTGACTAGTTGAGTCAGTGGATCTGTTCTAAACAGATCCAGTGTAGCATAAAGTGTTGTTCCTGACGTTGCTAGGTGTTGTAAAGAAAAACACGAGATAAGTCAAACAAGATTTTTGCTAAAGGAAACAAATCTGTGTAAAAAATGTGAACTAAACATTTCATATCTCGGTACCGATCCAAGCTTTTCCAAAGATAGGACTGACCAACTCTGCAGCTGTGGGTTAGGTCACCACAGGCTCCCAAGCCATTCATTCTGTTGGGTATCATTTGGGCAGTAAAGAAGTCTTTGTAACAGTTTTGTTGAACATCATTACCTAGATTGTAGGTCCAAATTATTTTCCTCACGCTTGGGTTAAGCATTACATCTCACCAAGCCATTCCTCCAGGGTAAAAGTGGAATTGTATTTCTCCTGTCATAAATATTCTCTGTTCTCCTTGGACTTCTGGCAGTCTTTTTTCACACTGAACAGCAGTCTTTCAAAAAGTCTTGAGTAAAGTTGTTTTATGGACAGTATTACATCAAATTAAGTTTTTAATTGTTTTTCAGTTGTTTTCTATCTGTTCCTGAAGAAAGGTTTATTGCAAAAGCAATGACACGCTCCACTGCTTGGGAAGAGCTACAGACAAGCTCCCCTGCAACTTTGCTCCTCATAAGGAGTGTATTTGCAGAGCAACCTTCTCCCTGCCCTTGTTCTCTCTTTTCCCCTGGGAAATATATTGATGGACATATTTCATCTTGAACATGAAACAGCAGTAGGCATTATTTCTATGGAGAGTGCAGATATATTATGCAGAAGGAAACATTACAGATATGCCAATAACTCTTACAGTGTTTATCACACATCTCAATGATCAGTGCAATTAGTAGCTATCTGTAAAATGCACAGTCTAGTCTGAAGCACTCATACCAGATACATTTTTTAAAAAAATACTGTACATTTCCTTTTTCATTCAACTCAATTTTTTCATGAATGAATCTTTTGGAACAAATCCGTTTTGTTTTCTTTTGCATTGAAATGAATTGGTAAAGAGTATTTCCTAATACAACACAAAGTTAATGACCTCTCTCAGCAAATTAGGCTGTGGACTTTAAACGTGTGCTACAAAATTCAGGTATAAATTTAACTTTTGCTCATGGAGAAAGTCATGGAGCAGTCAGACATTTCTGATTGCTGCCAGTTCAAATATCAGATACTCGTGACAAAGTTTATCTTGTAAATAGGCAAGACTCAGCTTTGGCAGGTGCAGATAGGTGAGCTGAAGCAGAAAGGGACACACTCTTTTCACAATATCTTGAAAGCACCTTTGCCACTAAATGAGTCTTTGGTAATACCCCAAAACCAAACAACATGGCAAATTCTGCTCACCCAGGTCAGATGAGAAATCACAGCAGTGCCAATGAAACAAACATAAACAGAGCTAGAAAGATATGCCCAAATCTGCTGGCAAAAACAGACAGAAATATTCAGAAAACACAGTGATGATGGGATAAGAGTTTGAAGGACAGAGGGAAATGTCATTGGCCACTCACACGCACCTCACCAACGTGATTAATTGCAGCACCCAGGGAAAAGGTAAGACCTGAAGAAGGAACACGTTTCCGTGGGTGGCTGACAGAAGGTGAGGATTAGGTGCTGCTGTCCTATAGCTACAGTCTGTTTGCTTACAAGAAGCAGGAAAAACACTTCAGAGAAACAGGATTAGTAATACTAATCTCAAAGTCACGAGGAAGATGGTTTATATATATTTGTACTTCAACAAGTATCACGTGGGGGAAGAGAACTGGTATCATTTTTAGCCTCCTTTTTTAATGAAAAAATATTGCTGCCTTGTCTGGTATTTGCTTCCCTACTCACAACTTTCAATATTCTGATTAATCTTAACCTGGTTTTACAACTGCATGAAGGTAACTCAGTGATAAAGTTCTAGATGTGTTCAGGATTAATGCAGCAATCATAAAACAGAAATATGTGCCTTTTTATAAATTCCACTTATACCTGACTGAGGGAAAAACTCAACATGTGTTTACAAGTATCTACAAAGGAGCTTACAAAGATCCCAAAAGCCAGAAAAGTTAGTGTTTACTGTCAGTGGAAAGATGTGAGCTCATAGGAAACTATTCAGCACCACATTTGTGACATGGCTTGGTGGTTAACACAGTGAGACATTCTTACCAAACACAGAAGACAAAACAGCTCCAGCTCTATGAGGAGTCTTCTCCAGCACAATGAACTTCAGGGTCCTCTGCAGCTCCTATCCCAACCAACGCAGCATTGGAGTATGGAGAAGTGAACTAGATCAGAGAAAGGATACACCTGCAAGCAACAAAACAACCTGTTTTATCTGTCTCAAGTCATAGAATCACAGAATCATAAAATCATCAAGGTTGGAAAAGGCCACTAAGATCATGAAATCCAACCATCAATACATTACAACCATGCCCACTAAATCATGTCCCTAAGACCCCATGATGCTTTACAGAATGCATACACAGAGACTGGGAACAGGGGAATGGCAGGCAACAGGAATAAGTCTGCATGGATACCAGTAAGGAAGACTTTCCATCAATAAATGCTTGAACAATCTGGGGTTCAACACATTTTTTATAAGACAGACAAAAATTGAGGACCTACAGTAAAGGACAAGGAAGAATGGCTACAGTGTGATGATAAAAGTCTTAAAGCAGCCTGGGAAGTTTACTTAGCCTGAGGGACTCTGCAGAATAATTACAATGAACCCAGTAAGATATCATCCAGTGTAAAAGCATCACAGTTTGGCTCTGTGGAGTTCAAACTCTAAATTATTCCTATTTATTTCTTAAAGACAAGAATAAATAGCTGAACCTTGAAGCAAATAAGTGAGCAAGAATTTCAAACAAGAAAAAGAATTTTTAATAAAATGAAACCTTCATATATTAAAGTTTTTTATTAGATCTAAAGAAAGGCACTAAGTACATTTTGTATTGTCCCCATAAGGCATGTATGAAGCAATGGCACCTGGAGACTTTGCAATTCTTTCAAGACTAGGCAGGATAAATCAGTTTGTAGTAAGCTCCAGGCTTTTATAGCTGCAGCTATGCAGAAGCTGAGCGAGGTCAGGTTTATACAGCACGTCAGCTGTGGAGCTCAGTTTCACTATTCCTTATGTCACAAGCAGTTTTATTAACGCCTGTACAAAGAAAGACTCAATTATCTGTTAACAGTAGATCAGTCCTAAGTGTTCACTGTGATCTCTTCATAAGTGTGTAGATCTTAGATCTTTACAGTGAACTTTGTAGATTTGCTTATAATAACACATGTAGCAGACACCTGGTACGGTTGAAACACCATATTTATCACTTATATAATCATGCCTTTCATGAGCACCAGCAAATTCTAATTTTCAAAGCAGCTTCAGGTATTCGGACTCATTTATCTGGCCTTAACGTTCACTTGGGAAACATTCGTGGAAAACTCACATGTGGGAAGACAGGCTGGTAAACACATGCCTTGCTTTTCAGCAGCGCCAAGCTCCAAGTCCTACTAAGGCTAGGAGAAGTTGTGCACTTCTGAACACAAAGTCAATGCACGGAACAGTTTCCTCCTTTGTGGCTGTAACCAGAAGGCCTCCCATCCAAAAAATACCAGTCCATCTGAAATGGGAAATAAATATGAGCAGGACAATTATTTATATTAAATCCACTTTACATGGTGTGACCACAAGAAGTGGGCTCATAGTTATCAATTTTATGGCCTTTACATTGCCAGGCCAGTGTAAAAGGCCATTTGTGTCAGTAGGAATCAGGCCCTCTTTGTCTTCTGTGCATGCAAGCATAACATTGCAAATATTTACCCAATTAGATAGTTAGCTCCACCCAAGTATGAGCAAACAAAAACAACTGCTCATAGCATTCCAGAGAAACAACACCACGAGAACAAAGATTTCCACACACAGACACAAGCAACCAGCTAACCACAAAACAGCAAAGCCAGCAGAATTTCTAATCTTAAAAAAGAGGGGCAAGTTCTCTTTGTAACAACAAATCTTTGTGCTAATAATTCAAAAGCAGGAGATAGATGCCTGCTTCATTTTTCTAACTGAGATTCCTTTAGTGAATCTGGGAAGAGTAAATACGTATGCAGTTCAACAGATGCCAAGATTGGCTGATGAGAAGACTGATAGCTTCTAAGATGGATGCAAAACCATTTTAGCATCTAAGATGGAATATAAAACCATTTTATCTTCAGAAATTTTGTGCTTATGTCTCCTGTTTCCCCAGATTGAGGTATCATTCTTAATTCCTTGTTTGTTTCTCCCTCACCATATGTGGGACGTAAGAAACAAGTAACATTGCAGATATTGCAGTTAATGCCTGTTTGTCAGGAGGTCTTTTTGCAATCACAATTTCTGAACCTCTGCAATGAAGGTATCAATCTCATCTTTACTAATGCCACCAAGCCCTGACACTGTGAGGCAACTCACAAACCAACCTGACCAGACTGAAATCTGGGTGGTTGCTGGACCTTCTGACTGTACTGCATTATAGCAAGGTATAAACATACAGCTGCTCTCTGACCTCGAAGCTTCAATCTAGACTACTTTAGAATTTACTTCTGGGTGCAGAAAGTAAAAGCTTTTGCTGCAGTCAGAGAGAAGCAGGCACCTCCCAGGCCTGCTCAGACAGAGATCCATCAAAGAACTATTTCCTTCCGCTGCCTGCGAAGGCAACTGAACGTGGGCTTGAGCAGAGGCACCTCTATGAAGTGGGTTGCTCTGAGCAGGCTGAGTGAGTACAGTGCATGTTCCTACACCACAGTCTGCTCTCCTGGATTTTCAAATCCAGCAAGCCCGAAGAATACAGTAAGTGAAGCTGGCAGCGTGCAGCTCAGACCAATAACAAGCTGCAGTTTGCAGAATCTTAACCTAGTATTTGATTTAAGATGACTCTGTTAGCAATACCTGTAAAAAAAATTAAAATGTACTATGGCGTGTTTGAAGCAGTTGTATAAGAATCACCCATAGAAAAATAGCAAGACCTATATTAGCATATAACCAACTTAGCTCATAATTATGCCTTTGATTTTACATGCAAGTGGCCTGATCTCATTATTACAATTAAAGTGTTTCTTCATGAGTAAAAGCTGAAGGGTTTGGCTCTAAAGAAACACATTTTTCAGCACATCCTGGCTTCAGCAATTTCTAAGCTATTGCCCCAGGGAAAGTTTTAGGCCTCCCACATGCGGTGCTTCTTTAAAGTTCAGTTTGGCAATCCAAAAATTCCTACCACCTCAGTACAGTGAACTGCAATGAGGAGCACTGCTGATGTCATCATGAAATGGGAATCTTGAGATTTTGCCTGAAAGTGGCAATGTCTGGACAGCTAATCAAGATGCAGTGTAGACACCACATTTCCATATCACACCATGCAATCATGTGTACACAAGTTCTCCTTCTGATATCTTTGCTGTGCACTGGTTTTCCTGGCTGTATCACAGAATCATTTGTGTTGGATGGAACCATTAAAGGCCATCTGGTCCAACTCCCCTGCAATGAACAGGGACACCCACAGCTCCATCAGGTGCTCAGAGCCCCATCCAGTCTGACCTTGGGTGTCACCAGGGACAGGGCATCCACCACCTCTCTGGGCAGCCTGTGCCAGTGCTTCATCACACTTACTGTAGTGTATACTGCAAAGTTTTTCCCAATGGTCTGTTCACAGCTGAGACTGTTCTCTGAATATGAGTCTACAAAGTGATGGGAGAACAAATCAAACAATAGCTTGTGCTTCATGGTGAAATTAGCTCTACATAGTCACACTTTCAAAATGGTCCTCTGACCACTTTCAGGTAGTTATAAGGAGTCCTACAAGTGAACTACCTATGCCCCTAAGCATTTTTTTTTAAGCAATATGAATTGGGCAGAGCCATACTACATAGAGAGCTCTAGACAAAAGTGTTTTCCACATGATATCAATGGCTCTAGAACTCCCAACCACTGTGTTCCAAGAGCTTAAGGAAAATAAAGATGGAGAGATGTAACCATGGTGTGTGATACTGAGTCTATTCCTGGTAGCTACAGCTCTGCTATTTATAGTTATTGCTACAGTATGGCCAGGCAAGGAAGAGGCAGAGCAGAAAAGAGCTCATCGGATTTAGGTCTTACCTATCTCATCAGACACCAAGGCTACAGCTAGTTCTCCCAGAGAAGAACAGTCATTCTGTTTGACACACTGAGAAGAGTTTGGAAAATGAAGATGCTGCAAGGATCCTTCTTCTCCTCTGTAACTACTCATTACAACTGTATAACTACAGGAGAGAGTGTCACTACACGTCTCCCCTGCTGTACCATGAGGAAATTTAAGGATTAAACATGTAGTGGGGGAGTAGCTCCTTTGTGGTGGATTCATGGTAACCCTACTAGCTATCATATGCATTCAAGAAGCATCTTCCCCAGGCACTTGACAAAAGTGGGAAGATTTCTATTATGAAAGGATAAAAAGTGCTGGAAATATGTACCACAAGAAGAAGGCTGTCAGGGGAACTTATTTCACATTACAAACTTTGTGGAAATTATCATTTCATTCAATGAGGGAATGCATGAGATCCAAACCACTAAAGAAGTGAAAAATATTTGAGCTAGTGACCACGACAGCCCCTCCACGTACAGAGAAGCCCCTTCATGATGATTTATGAGCATCAGATATAGAAATGTACTTTTGCAGTTTCTTCTGCAGGCAAGCAATGTTTCCATCAACAATAATCTATAGAAAAGACGATGTGTCTTCTGCTTTGCTGAGTTTTTTAGCGGCACATATGTTATTTATGTCACCTATATTTTAGACTACCATGACTTGGACTACTATTATAAAAAGCTGGCCAACCTCACAAACCTACTAATGTCATCAAAGAAGCAATTTGTTGCCAACACAACAACAAAAAGTACTTTTTTCCTAATGAAGTTTAGATCAAATCACTGTCTTGAATGTGAAGTCTGGACTGACTGAACTAGCTGCTACAGAACTACACAGAATGATGGCAATGAATGAAGTTGCAGCTGAGACAAAGACACTGTCTTTGTGTCAGGACAGAGGTTCATTGAGAGTGAGTCACTCCCCACAGCTGTATGTGGGATGCTGATTAGCTAATTATATGATAGCTGCTACATGAATTTATAGACACTTGAAGACTGCAGCCTCCATATAATTGTTCTTTCTGTTTTGCTTTGGTAGGAAAGCAGCTAGAGAATTGTCTGCAACTAAACAACAGAAAAAAACTTCATTTGTCATATGCCCTGCACGATATTATTAACTGCAGAAAGAAATAGCTTTGTTAGGGTTTAATTTCCATGCTAAGACTCCAACTTCCGTTTGTCACCCTAGATTATAGACTAGCAGCAACATTTTTACATTCAACTCACTGTGGATGACTCAAATTATTACATACTAACCACCAACACACTCTGTTTTAACCCCTTTGTTTTACACGCCTGAAGTGTTCTGGCTAGGGCTTGTTTTGTTGGGAGCCTGTCCTTTTTGCATACTGCTTATTGTACCATGTAATCACTCTCTGTACTTCTCCTTTTAGCTTTTAATGAGATCCTGCACAACTTATGGACTTACAAAACTTCACAAAATCACACTACAGAATTCTGCATCCACCTTTCTATGGTACTGTGATCTCCGAGGAAGCATCATGCAACATACAGGCTTCAGTGAAGGCTCCAGAGAATTCACACCACTGCACTGAAAACAAAAGCAAAGAATTCAGTCTGATATACTGCGACTCATGACAAGAGATTTTTTGAACTATTGTGCATAAAGTTGGCATCAGGAATCAAACAAAGCACGTCACTAAATCCTCTTATGGAGACACAGGAGATTAAGGTTTAGGTTATGACCGGGAAAGCCCCTTTTCTCTCTATCAATAGGAGAAAGCCTGAAAGGTGAATAAAATTCCAAAGTCTCTAGTGAAGCAGAGGGAGAGCAGTATTAGGTCTTGTTCAGCAGCAGGGAAACTGATCATTTCTGTGGTTCTCTGCCACTGCCTTCTCTCAGCAGTCAGCTCAGTTTTCGACTCAGTGTGAATAGAGAGGAATGCAAAACGCCCCAGTATCCCACATGAGGTTTCCTGCCTAAGAGGCCCAGGAAACAGCCTTTGTGAAACTCATTTTGTCACATTTCAGAATGTCAAAGTTTAATACAGAAGGCAGGAAAGAACAGGTGAAATTATTTATGTAACGAGTAGTGATGCTGAGCACTTGCAGATTCTGCTGTCTTTGCTCAGGAATGAGATAAAAATAACTGTCATTAATCTCACAGAGACACATGAGCACTTCTTTCCAGAAATAACTGTTCAGCATAAAATTTCAGGCAGCAATCAAAGCTTTCTGAGGCCAAACCCTTTTTAGGATTCTAAAAGGAAATCCAAACCATAATGAGTATAAAACAACACGAATATGATGGGGCATTTAACCTTTATTCTAAGCAGATGATTTCAGGAAACACATGACTGAGGCCAATTTCTCAATTGGTGAACATTCACATTGCTGCCATTGGTCATAGAGAAACTGCCACAAGTTTTACCATATCAGAAGTTGGTCTCTGCCAACTGAAAGAAGCCTAGGGAAAAAAAGGGCACCACCATATTCTGTTATACAAGAAAAAAAAAGGTAAGAAAATATGTTATGGGAAGGAGAAGGGAGACATAGGCACAAGGAAAGGAAAACACAGCATTAAAAAATGCTTAACAGGTTCTTTCAGGAGAGAAAACCAACAGATGCAACACAAGGGAATCTGAACTCTGCACAGGCACTGAGGATACAGGTAGGGCTCAGGGGGGAAAAATGAATACAGAAATACAGAAAGTTATATTTTCAAATGAAGTAGAGATGTAGCACAAGCAAGGATGATTTAGTGCTTGTTTCCCTGAGGTCAACTCCAGAAAGAGATTTCTTACAAAGACGGGTTGTTTTATGTCAGATCTGCAGTCCTGCTGGTAAATCTTGAAGATTCATCAGGAAAGAAAATTTCCCAGGGAATGAGTTCTAGTCCTCAGAGTTGCTGAAAGTAGTGCTTAGCAGTCCAGGAATGTGGATAAACTGCCTGTGTCAATTCAAAACATGTATCTGGTTGCTGTGAAGGGAAGCACTGTATCTGCATGTGATTTCCTGGAACAAATCAAATGTTTCTGCAGAGGAAATCATAAAATGCTGACAATAAAGTTAAAAAAAAAAAAATCATTTAAATTTACTGCAATTAATGACCATTTGTTCAGGGGGAAAAAAAATGAAGAAAAGGAAATGAGTGGTGCAATGCAAAACACAATTGCAATGTGAGTAACTTACAAGAATAAGAAACAAGCAGAACTATGTACTCTGACACCGGAATGCGTGGTGAGGCAGGGAGATGGAAAAGGCATCTTCTTCCAAGATGCAAACAGAAACTCTCAATTCATGGGCACATCCACATTTTGTTGGCATACGTGGCAGAGCGTCCATGTGTTCCACTTCACTATGACAAAGCCAAACCAGCAGTGTTTATGCAGAGGACAGCTCTTCAGTCACTGCTTAATCAACATTACAGTTAATCTAGAAGCAGTGAACAGTAAAGTGACATCTTTGAAATGGAAGATTTTTTCTATTTATTGATATTTTCATTTACCTTCCCCTTCATAAAAAAAAAAAAAAAAAAAGAAAAAGAAAAAAGCTGCTTCAATATACTATTGCAATAAAACAAAAATAGAAACTGAACATTTACAATGCCACGTACACAGAACACATATATGACAGTCCAGCAGTAAAATCCAGGAGGCAGATCTGGGCTTATTCAAAGCTGGTCACTATTAACAAGACATTTGGCTTTTCTGCCCCATCCAGCAGTGACACTAACAATTCATCCATCCCAAAGTCAAGTATCTAGTCCAAAGTTGCCCTATGCAGTGTGCTCAGTTATCCTAACTCTTTGCACACCACCAGGAATTCATAAGAGATTAGAAGAATAACTATATCCTAGGTTGATTTTTCACTTTACTATATACAGAAGACCTGTTTCTTTCCATATGTTTTACTGACATTAGTTACACTGAACATACTGATTAAGTACAACCAAGTTGAATGCAGACCATCATTCCGCCCTTTGCTCCTACAGCAACTGCAAAGATATTCTTAAATCCTCAGTGTCATCGCTCAGGAAGGCACCAGGTCCTGTGCTCTTTCCAACTGCAAGCAGGACATGCCTCGTGTGAAAAAGAAGCCCTGCTGGCTCCAGTGAGGCCAGCTAAATAAACAAGAAACACAGTTATTCTTACTGTACCAACACACTAGTCCCAATGTGTCCTGGAGAAATGACATCTGAAAAAAGAAACCGTGCAGCTAAGCAGACATTTTCTAGTGCTAGACAGGGTATCACGTAGAGCATCTAGACAACTGTCTCTGCTCAGCCAGACCCCTGCAGAGGGTGGACCTGCACTTAGCTGCATTTCAGTGACACTGTGCTGGGCTGGGTGCACCCTGGCCCAGGCTTTGGCACTGCTGGGGCAGCAGCTGTTCAAGTTCTCAGTGCGGAAACGTAACAGATGCTCAGAGCCACCTGGGCACCCCACGGCCTTGAGCGCATGATCCGCCCTGGCTTTGGCAGGATCTCCTTGCACGGCCATTTTAGACGTGTGGAGGTGTGGCACTGAAGGCCACGGTTTAGTGGGCACGGTGGGAATAGGATGATGGTTGGACTTGATGATCTTAGAGGTCTTATCCAACCTTAATGATTCTAGGATTCTACAGAGGAGTGCCCATCCTTTGTCCTTCAGGAGACACCACACAGGGGCAGGTGCCACCTCCTGAGGGACAACCCAGCGTGGAGGTGCAGGCGAGCCTGCAAGGACCACAACCACTGCCACCATCACCATCAGTCACCACCGCACGCCGTGTGCTGTTTTGCGTGCTGCAATGGACAGACATAAAACTGTCACAGCATGTCCAAGATGGTGAAGGGTATGCAGGGCGAGGGGTGTGAGGAGCAGCAGATGTCCCTGGGTTTGCTTGGGCGCAGAGCGGAGCAGGCTGAGCAGAGACAGCCTTGCCTCACAGCTCCTCACAGGGAGTGCTGGGACAGTGACCTCAGACACCGGTTCGGGTTTGGGTGGTGCAGCGCGGATCCACAGCCCGTCCAGCAACACTCCCCGCGTTCTCGCCCCGCCCCGCCCTCCATTGGCCGCTCGGCGCTGCGGCCGTCACCCGGCGGGCGGTCGGGAGGGGAGCGAGGGGGGGCGGGCGCGTGGTGTGTCCCGCACGTCATATCAGCCGCCCGCCCGCCATTGGCCGCGCCGCCTCACCCCAGCGCTGGGCGGGCGGCCGGGGCCGGCGCGCGACTCCCGCGCTCGGCGCTCGCACCCGGTCCCGCCCTCGGCGCGGCGTGAGGGGAGGGGCGGAGCGCCGGCGGGCCAGGCGCTGCCGCCGGTAGGTTGGCGGCGGGTGACGTGACGGCGGCCGCCGGCGGTTATAAACCTTACGCCGGGAGCGGGCGGCGAGCGCGGTGGCGGCCTGCGCCTTCTTTAGGGGCTGAGGTGAGAGGCGGTAGCGGGGAGGGGGCGGTGCAGCCCGGCTCTGCGGCCGTCACCTGCGCCGCCGGCCGTCCCCGCTATCTCCGGAGCGCGGCCGGGCAGATGCCCCGGCTGGAGAGCGGCGCCTGGAGCTGCTCCTGCGCGGCCCGTGCGCGGCACGCGGCGCGGCCCGGGGAAGCGGCCCCCAAGGCGGGCGCCATGCGGAGCCCATCGCCCAGCGCGGGACGTGCGATGCGGGACGGCACGACGTGGAGGCAGCACCTGGTGCAGCGCAGCGTCGTGCTCTTCGTGGTGGGCGCCTTCATGGCGCTGGTGCTGAACCTGCTGCAGATCCAGCGCAACGTCACGCTGTTTCCCGACGAGGTCATCGCCACGCTCTTCTCCTCCGCCTGGTGGGTGCCGCCGTGCTGCGGGACTGCGGCAGGTGAGTGCCATGCGACCCCTCCCGACACCCCCCGCCCCATCCCGCTCTCCGTGACGCCCCTCGGTCGGATCGCGGATCGCGCTGCCCGCAGCCGCCGCGGGGCTCCCCGCGCCCGTCCCGCCACCGCCCCTCGCGCCGCCATTGGCTGCTGCTGAACTGGTGAGGCGCGGACGGCGCTTCTCATTGGCTGCCGCCGCCAACAGGCCACGGGCCGGGCCGACAACAAGGAAGTCACGTGCGGGGCTGCGGGCGCGGGGCTGCGTTGTGTGCGGGCAGCCGGGACGGGGTGCGGGGAGCTGGGGTGGAAGCGCGGGGCGTCAGAGCGCCGTCATCTTGGCGCTAGAAGTGCTTCAGCGAGCCTTGCGTGCCTTGTTTATCTTTTGGTGGTGCTGTTTGTGCCCCTGCTGAAAGTATGAATGATATGCTTGCATGAGTGATAAGCTGTGTAGTAAAGATTGTCATAAGATAGTTTTCTAGTAGTCTTATCGTGCTTGCATTAAGCTCTGGCTATTAGCTGCTATCTCAAGGTGAAAGTCCTGTGACTAGCATCAAGAAACAAAACTTGAAGTATTAGCTCTACTGCCTTATGCCCTACTATATGTCTCATATTCTCCTGCACAGGGAAGCTGTTTCTTTTAGGAATCAAAGATTGAGGGGAGCAGAGTGGAGGAAACACATAACATGAGACTGGGTGCCTCATTCGAGCCTTCTGTCAACACATGGAGCTGCTAGCAGGGACAAGTTTTGTTATTCTAAAACATACAACTAAGCTCATGGTAGCCTCTCTTCTTCCTTCTGCCACCATTTCTCAACTGAAAAGGCAATTTGAGGGTAAAACCCTGCCTGGCTAAGAGGGTGGGTAGATATGTCACAGGCTGTGGCTGATGGCAGCTCCTTCCTGAGATTCCACCCTGCTTCTGTTAGATACCAAAACTCATGTGGGATGGATTGGGATCATAGGCTGAGTTAGAGCCCAGCAGAAAGGGAAGCAGTTCTGCCAAGCAACATCTTAGTCTACATAAATAGTAATTCAGGGCCTGATTCACAGGCAATACATTAATAAAAGGAGATATCCTGCACAAACAGTAAAGATACATTCTATTCATCTCTGTAATTAAGCTATTTGATTTTGTTTTATTGGAGCAGGGCAAGTGTTTACTCAGTGAGAAATGATTCATGCTTATGGAAGAAAAAGAGCTTGAAGTGAGATACCTTAATATTGCACTACATACATCTCTGCTCTAAGGGTTTAAATGGAACATCTCTTTATAAAGTCTGAGGCTTTTATTTTTTCATTCCTGAAGTGTATATGAAGGGTTGTTAATTGTCTTTTCTTTGCCAGGCTTACAGTACTGTACTACTTGTGTCACTACTAATAATGCTTAGCCAAACACTTATTTGACAAGCTAATGTTTAATGTATTTAAATAATCAGTGTATAATGGTTAATATATTGTCTTGCTTCTCTTGCAGCTGTTGTTGGCCTGCTGTACCCCTGCATTGACAGCCACCTTGGGGAACCACACAAGTTCAAAAGAGAGTGGGCGAGCGTGATGCGCTGCATAGCAGTTTTTGTTGGCATTAATCACGCAAGTGCTGTATCCTTACCTAGTTTTTGTTGCTTGACATGTTGTTTGTATTGCCCTGAGCTCACCTGAGGGAGTTACAAAGGTAATGATAATGCCAGGGGGCAACTTTGGACTGCAGAAACATGCAGTACAGTGCAATGGTTGCTCTACAATACTTCACCACTGTTAACTTTGAAGAAGTTATGGGGTTCTGGGATGGGAGAAGGCCAGACATCATTCTGTGTCTGGTGTAACTCAGTGCAACAAGGTAAAAACAACACGAGTTAATCTGTGTGCTGTCTGTATTTAATAGTTAATGTAAGTAACTAGTGAGATCACAGCATCATAGAATGGCCTGGGTGGAAAAGGACCGCAATGCTCATCTAGTTTTAACCTCACTGCTACGTGCAGGGTCACCAACCACCAGACCAAACTGCCCAGAGCCACATCCAGCCTGGCCTTGAATGCCTCCAGGGGTGGGAGATGCACTAAGTTATTCAGTAAGAATGTTTTTTTTGTGTGTGTGTTGAATGCTTATGACTTGTGCAGAAAACTTTAAATTAGGAAGGAGTAGCTTGGTTACTTCAGATAAAAAAGGAAAATCCGTGGAAGTTAAATGTATTACTATATGGTGTATTCTTTAGATGCACTCCAGTCACATTGGCTTCTGTAACACTGAGCAAGTATAAAGGCAACAAGGGGAGTAATTGCTCAGCAGGTGTGAGAACTAGATTCTTAATGTAGTGTATCTAGAAATGTAAAATCACACTTGCTTTCCATTTGAGTAGGATGTTAGCAGACTTGAAAGAATTGTCCTTAACATCTCTATCCAGAAACTAGATTTTGCCAACAACGTCCAGCTATCCCTGACTCTTGCAGCCTTATCACTGGGTCTTTGGTGGACATTTGATCGTTCAAGAAGTGGCCTCGGACTTGGAATTACAATAGCATTTGTAGCAACTCTGATAACCCAGTTCCTTGTATATAATGGTGTTTATCAGTAAGTTACACTTTAAAATAGTATTTCAACTCTTGTAATAAAAATCAGTGCGCATGTATTGGAAGCTACTTATTAACATTCTTGGCGTGTTCTTATAACGAAGTGTTTTCTATGTCTAAAGCAGTTAATTGTCATGTTCTAAATTATTAGATTGAACACTGAGTGGGGAGGGAG
The DNA here is from genome assembly GCF_023343835.1 of Lagopus muta. Lineage (NCBI taxonomy): Eukaryota > Metazoa > Chordata > Aves > Galliformes > Phasianidae > Lagopus > Lagopus muta. The sequence continues at coordinate 8,027,486 of NC_064439.1, forward strand.
GTGACTTTCAAACTGAGCTGTTATTTCAGCATACATCTCAACAACTCAACTTCTCCTGACTTGGTCTGTCATTAACTTGCTCTCAGGTGAAAGAAATGCTGGACTTTGTTTTTTAAGACTCTCAAGTTAACAGATTTAATTCGGTCTTGCTATTTCTTCTCCTGTGTTTCTCTGCTGTGTCTGGGGGGAGAATTGATAGCATCTTGTTAACAGTACATAAGAAGATGATAATGCCTTGTCTTTAACTTACTACTTCTTGTTTATTAGGTACACATCCCCAGATTTTCTGTACATCCGTTCTTGGCTTCCATGTATATTTTTCTCAGGAGGTGTGACTGTAGGAAACATAGGACGCCAACTGGCTATGGTAATTATTGTGTAATTAGCATTTCCTTTAACAGTCCAAATAACTTCTGTCATTCACAGTCCAAGAACAAACTATGCCTCTAAGGGTGTGACTCACAGATTGAGAGATGAATAGGTGTCTTCAAAAGAGCTGAAATGTAAACATAACCTGTGTTGCCAGTAGAGTAGGAATTACCTTTCTATATGAAAACTTTTTTCCAGCAGCAGCCTAAATAAGAACTGCATCTGTGTAGCAGATCTGATCAGCATCTTAACTACTCCCTTTCTATTAGCAATTGACATAATGTCTAAGGTAGCTAAAAAGCTGAGAGGCAGATGGGCTTGCTCTAATTAAACATTCACTAAAGCATTTTTCTTTTGTGGAGGAAATATATCCTCATAAAGCATTAAATTCCACCACTCTGGAATTAAATATGCTCTTTCTGGTCATTTTATACGTGGTTCAAATATCACTCCGCAAATGGTATAATACAGTGTAAGTAGGTCTTACCTGCTAGATTCTTAACTAATTATTCCCTTGTAGTGCACTTAACAGTAAACCTGATTGTACATCAGCTTTCAGCCTGGTTGTTAAATAATTAATAGTTTGTTGATCTTATTTGTTTCTTTTGCTACATGATTTCTTTATTCTGGAAAATATTCAAGTATTCCGGTTCAAAGGCTGTTGTGCCTTGGGTGCCTTTAATTTCCACTGAAGGAACGGCCTTTATAGACTTTACTAAAATACCAGTCTTTGTTTAGTAAAGGGAGAAGCCACTTTCTAGGACTGAACCACAGATAAGTTAGTCTAAAGCTGCCTGCCTTGCCTTAAACAGGCTTTGAATCCCTTCTGTCTAACCTTTCTAACTCAACAGACAGATGCTAGCGTACCTCTAAAGTGACCAGTCAGAACTTGATGCTGTAGCTGGACTGATTTACAGACAAGGTGGGGGGGGGAAGAAAAGCCATGTTAACTGTTTAATTTCTCTGATATTGATTCTCAGTTACGTTAAATTAAGTTACCTCTTGTACAAAAGTCTGTTTCCTATAAAAAAAAAGGGGGGGGGGAGGGGGACACAGACGGACGACATCTACTTCTGTTCTTAATAGTGTTGTTCTAAAAGTTATTTCCTGCTGGCTTGATCCCAAGTTAGATTTCCCAGGACCCCAGCCACAGTCTTCAGTTTTTACTCTGATATTCTTTCAAATCACAGCAGTTCACACTATCTGGTCTTGCTCTGTTTCCTTAGGACTAAGTACAGGTGGGGAGGTAGAATTTGATAAATAAAATATAAACTTTGTCACCTGGTGTGAAAAGCAAATTTAGTCCTTGCTTATTGCACACAGTCTTAAAATTCTGCAGTCAGCTCTGTGCTATAATTCTGTATATTGTAATGGTATATGCAGCGTTTCCAGTTGCTGTGCTTTTTAGGCTGGGAAGAGAAGGGAGTCTCAATGAAGAAGAAACTAAATTCAAGCACATAAGATTTCTTTTTTTCCTTTATTCCTTCATTCCTGCCTTGTTCACCTGGCATTTCACTGAATGTAGTTGAAATCAGACTGACTTCTGCCTGCAGCTTCTCTGTCCAACTTGTCACCCTCCTTTCAAAGGAGGGAAGCTGGCAAGGCAAAGCATTCTATTTTGGTTATCTGGAAGCATCTTCTCATGAGTTTTGTTACCATTACTTAATCTGGAAAAAGTTTGGGAAGCCCAGCAACTTCATGAGAATGGTTATGGTGGTAGGAGCTTGGAGAATACCACTTCAAAACAGAGAAGCAGAACTCAGTCTGTTAGGTCCTTCTATAGAAATGACCTAAAAGCTGAGGAAACCAGATTGATGCCACTGTAAGGGTGGCAAGAAGGTGCAGTATTACCACTTCCAACTAAACCTGAAGGAAGGGTCGCTTTAAATATATTCTACTGTAGTCACTGAGCTGTTGGGCTGCATTTGACTGTTGTGAATCAAAGAACAGAAGTGTGCTGGGTGTATGTAGAGTAGGAAGCAGCACCTTTGGAAAGTATCTTAATGGAGTAGAGTTGCCTTGCTTCTCCTGTCTGTCTTTTGCTGAATTGGGGAAATTGGAATGGTGCTGACAGTGGTTTGAAGTATTTCAATATTAAAAAAAAAAAAAGCAAACATTTCTGGTAATGAGGCAACATCTTGAGTTGTAACCATCAGTCTTAGTGTCCTGTAAACTAGAGTGGTATTTAAAACACCCACCTCAAGAGTAACTATTGTTTGCTAGTGCTTGAGCTTGCAGAACTGTGAACCCGTTCAACACTTATGGCTATTTCTGTGTTGGAAATAGTATGAGGAAAAACTTGCCATAAGCTTTAAGTAAAAGCTGGTTAAATGTTGTCTTACACTGATGTTATTACAGGATTTCATACTGGAAAAGGAATGAGCAGGTCTATCTGATACCAGGCTTTGCTTGGAAAATCCCGTAACTTTTGAGGACAGTTTAAAGGAGAGCCCTTAAAATTGAAACTAATGTCTAGTAAGTAAGTGCTGTGCATTTCCTGCTGAAAAATAAATTGAGGTGGGGAGGATTGCCAGTGAAGTCTTAATACAGTCCCACTGATTTTTATCAGATGAATGAATTGAGACTGAACAGAACCATAGTGACTTCTGTTTTGTCTTCAGTTGAGGAGCATGTCCTCACTGGGCTCTTATAGGAAGTCATGTGTGCTAGGTCACTGTCAGCCTAAATGAAGCTAGTTGACTATTTAGTCATAGAAAATACTGCATAATATAGTCAAGTTCTCATGTGGTATTAAAATCTAACATACTTTTGGCTATTTTTTTTATATTCATAGGGTATTCCAGAGAAACCACACAATGACTAAATCCTCGGAGGAGAGAGCGTGGTGCCAGTGTGAGAGCAACATTAAGAAGATGTGTTCCTGTTTTAAATTGAAGATTATTTAGCAAAAAAATAATCTCTTTATGGGCTCACTGCACAAATGACTTGTGGGGGGAAAAAAAAAAATTATTAATCCACTCTTAGAATAGCCAAGTGAAATTAACTGCTTATCTTGAAATCTTACCCTGATTTACTGCATAAGCATTTGCATATGGCTGTTCTCTGGAAGAGTTTAACACCAAGTTGAATACAAGAGTTCAGGCTAAGTGGCAGTTTTCCAAGTATTAGAATCCAATGTAAGTTATTGAAGCAGCTGCCGTATTTTCAAAGCCTTGAAACTGAAATTTAATTACAAGCTCCTGTATCAGTGCCCAAAGGAAGTAGATCGATGGTGCTTAACAATGAAGAAGTATGGTTTAATAGGAATAGTATTTATCCAAATCTTATAAAAATATAGGGTTATTTAAAAGTAAGAGTGATCAAAACCAATTAGAGGCATTGCACTAATGCTTTTAGGAGTCTTATGAAGGAATCATGCCCTTACTTGTAATGCTGCATTGAGTTTGTCTTTGGAGGAGTCAGAGGGATGAAAGACTGTCACCTGGTTCTGAATTTATAAATTACTTGTATCATAGGTGAACACTGGAGACAATCTTATTCCAAGGTGAACTTTCACAAGAAATTGTGACTGAAAGGTTGCTTGCTTCACAAGCAAGCAGACTTGAGCATATTTAGTTTTGGCCCTAATTTAGTAAGAACTTAAATGTGTGTGATTATTCCAACTTAAAATTAGGCTCAAGTTTCATTGTCTCACCAAAGTCAGTCTTCAGGTACCTTAAATGTCTGGTGTGACTGAAAGTTATGTGTGGTGCAGGTATTTGTGGCCATTGAGCGTGTGCCCCAGCTCCTGGGGAGGCTGGAGTTTCCTCCCAGGCTGTGTGTGATCTTGCATGTGTTTGAGTCAGGGCTTTGACTGAAGCGTTTGGAAACAAAAGCAGGCCTAAAATGTGATATAAAATGTGATATATACTGTGTGAAGAGTAGCAAACAGCTCACTTACTCAGTTTTTAAGAGATCACTGCTTATTTTTATCACAACCCTATGGAACTTGCAATCTGTGATTGCCTTGTATAGAAAAAAAAAAAGCAAAAACAACAAAAAAGTGCTTACGTCACTACATTAAACATTTGGTGTTTCTTAATACTTAGTTCTGTGAGCACAATGTATTTGTTTGATAGCTTAGACCACAGTGGACCTAAATAGCAAGTATTAGGTCTTAAAATCGAAGTGCAATGTACAGTAAAAATCTGAGCCTCATATTCTCTTCAATAGTGATCATTTCTTATGACAGATTAAAGAGAAAAGGGTTCTGAGTTCATTTCAATGCTGCATGGAGTCAAATGGAGCAATAATTTATTTAACTAGTTCTGTTGTACTTTTCATCAAACCCAAATTTTTAGAAATACTCCAGTTTTGTGGTTATGGTGTACTTGTAAACTTTTATGCATTTGCCTTTTTGTATTCTACAATTATTGTGTTGTGTTCATTTCTAATCTTACATGGCTTCAGATATAAATAGAGACATCTGTTAAAGAGCAGCCCATCCAAAAAGATGTTGAGTCAAGGTAGCAGCATTCTGGCTGTTCTCACTCTTCAAAGGGAATGCTGTAGCTGCTGCTTGTGCTTTTTTATAGGAAGAGTTTTGTACAAAGGCGTATTACAAAACAGACCCCAATTCTAATCTTGCTTGGTGTAAATTAAGAGTAATTTTCACTGGCATCAGATCCTTCTATCCTTCCTCAAACACTTAAAACCCCAATAATCACATTTTTGTAGAACCACTTGAAGAGATCAGGTCCTTGGATTGAGACTGGGTCAGCTCAGATATCAAGAAATATGCTGCCTGCTGGAAAGACAGTTTTGTAACAGTCTTAAGAGACCATTTTTCAAAACTATAAAACCAGATGTAAGTAAAGATGACTGTGCTCTTTGCATGTAATTGATAGAAAACAAAGTATTTATTTGCAAAGACAAGCTAAATCTGTGTTACAAATACCGTAGCCAAAAAAAATGTGAATCAGAAGTTCATTTCTTGCCAATACTTTTAAGTATCTGAACCAAAGTGATTTAAGTTTGGAAGTGACGAGAGGGGAGTGAAGAAAATTTGCACTATTCCGAATTTGAACACTTAAATTCTCATTCTTACAAATAAGTTTTCAGCAGTATGTTTGGTTTTACACTTTTTTTACTATTAAAGTTTTATGATCAAGTCATGTTTGCCTTGGATTCTCTGTATTCACATTATGCAGGAATCTTTCTTGAAAAGGACAGTTGTTATGGTTGCATAACTAATATTCAGTCATGCATACTCAGTGGTATTTAAAAAAAATAATAATAATTCTAAGCTGAACACAGGAAGATTAACTTCTAGAAGGGTTTCCAGCCTGGGTTAATAAAGTTTAAGAGCAAGTCTTGCTATTTTGCCAAGAAAGTGGCATAAGTATGTGTTACTGCTATGTGACTTGGGGAGGAGAACACTATTGCCATTGTTTTCCAAGATAGCAACGTTCATAATTGAAACAAAATACAGACAGTGTAGGGTAAACATACTGCTTCCTGGTGTGCCTGGTTATCTACAGTGATGAATTGCTAAATGCTGTGTGAATTAGACATGATAGCAGCTTGCAAACTTCAACAAAAAGCCTTCAGTTTTACTGTACTTAAATGTATATCTTGGGCTTCTAGAAGCTGCTGTTCTTAGTAGAAGTAGTTGAATGGCTTTGTGATCTGTCTTCATCTGCTTCAGTGCAGTGCTGGCTGAACTTGAGCATTTTTAGCTAGGAGCTGCTTAAGCTGCGTTGGCTCAGACAGCCTGTATTCTGTTCAGCTTGAGTGTGTGCTCCATGCCAGCTCAGTAGTGGTTAACAGCTCCAGGCTGAGGATGGCCCCAGTCCTCCAGGTGCATTGCTTTCCCTCACTCTGCTCAGGTTTTGTTAGAAGGAATGAAAAGATACACAAAAAGACCTGGTGTTCTCCTTATCTTGGACAGCTAGGACATCACCCATGGCTTCCTCTTGAGATGGGGAGGGTCACGATGTTCCTAAAGGAGAGAAAAGAGAAGTAAAATCCATATTAGTTTTCCCAGAAAGTGTGATTTGACCTGTGGGTAGCATAGTTTCTGTGCACTCATTCTGTGGGTTATTCAGCCTTTGGCTTAAAGCATGGGGATTTGCAGGTGCTAAATTAGCCACAGGAGGGCCCATAGACTGTTCTCTGAATGCAACAGGAACATATTGAGATGAATAATGAAATGAAGTCTCAGTAGTCTTGCTGCACATCAGAGTAGCTCCAAAATTCTGGAGAACAAAGCATTACATGCTGGACTAATTGAACAAAAACATGCCTCTGAAACAGAGATCATTAAGGACTCTGATCTTGGAAACTTGAAAGGTGTTTGTGACCACAGCCCTTCAGCTAAAAGCCCAGAATGGTTTTCTAAAGGTGGTGGGGATTTCTTTGGCTGATGAAGTATGTGAGCTTCCCCACACCAGCACTGTAGTCCTTTCCCTGTCCCTGAATCTTACTGTGATGTTCTATTTTCAGAGGCTGTAAGTGCAGATTATGATGACAGATTAATAACAGAGGTAAGGACTGCAGTTTTATTGCATAACTGCGTGTTAAGAAAGCCTGTAGGCTGTAATGGTGCTGCTAGCCCAGTCTTACTAACTTCTGAAGAGAACTCAGAGTAGATGGGATCATTTCTATAAATCCCACATTACTACCCAAGAAGTCCTCCAGGATCAGAGCTGACATGAGTTCTGCTCAATGAAGTTTTCATCCAGCTGCAAATGTTTTCTTTTGCAGTAAGCTGTCCCTGCCTATTTAGGAAGTTTCGGAGTGTTATTATGTTAAACATCAGATGAGTGCTATAGAAATTACACCAACTTACTGTGTTTCCTGTAGTAACTAAAACACCTGTTACAAATAAGTATTTTTATACAGAAGTTGAGCACACCTACCCTGTTTCTCCTGAGCCAGTCTGGCATGACTTGGGGCTGAGCAGGGCAGGCTTCCCCTTCCCAGTGTCTATCTGGGTTGGTTTTGATTTAAAAGAATATATATATATATACACATCTATAAACACACATTATACATATGTATGTGCATGTGTCTGTGGGTGGTATATGTCTGTTAACTGGATGCTAATGCACAAAATTTCATCCTTTTCGTGTTCCCTTGAAGTCGTTGCTCCAGAATTAAAATACGATGAACTGGATTTGAAGGGAGACAGCATCACGTCCTGTAAACAGGCCTGTGATGGTTTGCTGAGATGTTCATGCAGAAATGTATGTTGTTGGGATGTGACCATGCAGTTCTTCAGGGCAAGAGGCCTGGCAGCTTTTCTGGCTGCATTTTGAATTACAGCTTAGCCAAGAGGGACATGAAAACTATAGATCAGATGGCTTGAAACAACCACAGCTTGGACAGGGCCAATATATCCTGTAACGCAGAAAGGCCTGCAGCCAACTGGGACATGCCCAGCTGTACCTACAGCCTTTCCTGCAGTCACGAAGGAATTTCTGGGGTATGCAGGGTTTAGCAAGGGCTCTCTGGGGACAGGGGAAGATTCCCAAACCTTGGGCATGGACACAAAGATGTTGCATTAAGAGCTGAGGTCATTTAGGAGCAGGATCACTGGAAAAGGTCACTCCTTTTGTGATAGCAAGACAAGTATTGCACCTTGAGGAGCAAACTTTCTTGTCTGCCAGCAGTGTGTCTGGAGGGTTTTGAACTACCTCTTGCTTCACAGCTTGGAGGAGACCCATAGTGCAAGGCTCTGTGGGCTGACATTGCTCCTCATCATTGCAGGCTGGCATACAGGTTCCTTTTACCTAGAATTTCCTGAGGATAAAGGAGGTCTTCCTTCTACTGATTGTGTCTTCCAGTGCCAACTGAAGTCCTCCATCAGAGCTGGCTGTGGATCTGACACTGAAGGCAGTAAAACAACTCCAGCCCCTTACTTTTTTATGTGAAAACAAGAGCAGGAAGTCTGGGTCAACTTGAACATTTGTTAACATATTGAAATATTTTGGTTTGATTATGGTTGTTGAAAAAGGGTCCAAGTGGTCTACTACTGATAGTGATGGTATCTCACAGGATAGTCAGTCCTTGTGACTTTCCTTTGTTTTTATCAGATTTATTGTTTCATCACGGCACATCCCGAAGTCTTGGCTTCATTTTTACTTTGCCTTTATTCAACTGGGATGAGACCTTTACTATGGTACAAGTTAGTCCTTACTCAACGGAAACTTAAAAATACAACCTGTGGAGTAGTAATTCTCCTGATGGGTCCCAGCCGAGAAACACAGACATCTACCATAATATTTCACACCCCAAGTTATTGAAGGCATTCCAGTGAAGCTGAAAATTTGGCGCAGGAGACGCATGGCCTCTAAGAGCAGCAGCTGAAGGCTATACATGGGATGTGAGATGTCCAAGATAGTATGAGGATTAAGTTTTGAGTCCCACCATCACCCCATATCAGGGTATCCCAAAGCCAGCAATGTACAAATATCCCTGCATCATCACTCCCACCACCAGGAGCCAGGTAAGTGAAGTCTGAGCACTGAGCTATGAGGCTGATGGAGTGAGCAGCATCACGCGGGAGATCCCACCAGATCTGCAATGGGACTTGGGGAAAGAACAGCTGCATTTGACTGCCTGCTCCTTGGGCATGCTCCACCTGCTTAATTGAAGGCAGGTCCAAATGAGCCATCTGTTGACCTGGTTGAGAAATCAGTTTCCTATTAATTTAAAGATATTTTTACATGTTATTAAAGGTCTGGAAGGAAAGGAGAGATGGGTAAAAAATGAAGGTAAGAAACTTTGCCTTAGAGGCACAGGTAATATCTGTAACAGATGCTACAGTCAGTGCTTAAACTAATTGTTAAATGAGTCACCCTGGCAAAGGAAGCACTAATAAAGGGAAGCGAAGAGTGAACATCTGGAAAATAATATGAAAGGAAAGAATTTTCATATTTTGGAACTCCTTGCTGGGTGGGAACTGCTTCAGGAGACAACTCTAATTGCTTGTCTGAGAGAACAAGAAATGAGCCTATTCCCAGCCTGCAGCCAGCACTCATCGCATATTCCTCTCTGCAATCCCAGTGCCACAGCAATGATACGGGCCCTGACCTGCAAGGGCTGGGATGTGCTCATCATCCCCTGCACCTCAGCAAGCAATGAGGTGGACCTGTAAAGCCCCTGCATGTGGGTCCAGGTCAGGGGAAGCTGGGCTGAGTGCTTGGTGTACTGTCAAACAAGGTAATTTGGTGTCTTGGTTCTGATGAGTCTTGCTGGGATTCATCCCTATGCTCTGCCTGCTTGGGGTAACCTTGGCCATGGTCATGGGGTGGGAGTGCAGAACATCTGCTACCTGCTTTGTGCCTGAGACACAGTGGCTCTTTGCTTGAGCATAGGGAGCTGAATGAATTCCTTTGGAGAAACAGCTAACAGTTCTTCCACCTATCCTCCATTTGATCTTAGAATCATAGAATTGCTCAGGTTGGAAAAGACCTTAAAGATCATCATATCCAACCGCAACCGAACCATACTACCCTAACTCTAACAACCCTCTGCTAAATCATGTCCCTGAGCTTTTGTCTTCTTGCTCTCTGGTTATCTTTCCCTTTCTTTCATCCTCCTCTCTCCCTCTCAGGAGCAGTTTCTTCCCCAGAAACCCACACACAGGTCAGTGCAGCCAGGCATATGCCCATCTCAGTGCAACCAGATGTTTGCCTATCTTGGAGCAGCCAGATGTATTCCCAGCTCGATGCAGCCATAGGTGCCCCCAGCCCTGGGGCCGACCTCTGCATCCAGCTAGGCACAGGACAAGGGAACCAGAGCATGCAATTCTTCCCAATTTCCCTCTAGAACATCTATGCATGGGAACCAGTTCTGCCAGCAGTGAATTCTGAAGGGCTGAACAGACCTTACAATGGGGATGTGGCCCTAGTGCAGGCACAGAACGCTCTGACAGCTCTCAGAAGTGATGTCCAGCAAAGGGCAGTGACACAGAGAAGGTCTCAATATCCATGATGTGGTCACAAGGGATGAGGCTGGGGGCAAAGGGCACCCAGGCACCAGGTGACATGCAGTGGGAGGCTACCTCCAGCCCCACCAGGGTCCCAAACATGCATGCAAGGATTCTGAAACATAATTATGAAATTTTAAAAAACAACTTGACGTTATAATTATAGCGGTTCCTGGAGGAGCCGCGTAATTGAATTCTGGGGTGTCTCACTCTCATCACAAGCACTAACGAGAGAGCAGCTCAGCTTCCTTCGCAGCCTTCCTGGAGCCCAGCAAAGCTCAGGAGATTCCCAACAATTCAATTATTGTTTTCCCCTGGAAAGCAGATCATTTTAGACATGCGGCCAGCTCTAATTACAAAGGAGAGGGGGAAATTTCTTGTGTCCAAAATTATTTGACTCATTAAAAGGATTTGCTTTCTGTCAGGCCTAAAGCGTGAGAGCTTTAGGAGGAAAAAAGGGATGGAGAGATGGAAGGGATGGATAGGGAGAAGGAATGGACAGATGGAATGGAAGGGTGGAAAGACAAAAGGGATGAAGGGGATGGATGGATGGATGGATGGATGGATGGATGGATGGATGGATGGATGGATGGATGGATGGATGGAAAGGATGGATAGATGAACAGAAGGGATGGGAATGGACAGATAGAAGGGATGGAGAGAATGGAAGGATGGAAAGGATGAATGGATGAATTGCAAAGATCGATGGACAGAAGGAATGGGAGAATGGAAAAATGGGAGGGAAGGAGGGAAGGATGCACAGAAGACAGAGCATCTCTGCAAGTCGGGACTCAGCTTGGGGACATTCCTGCTCCCTGTGTTCCTAAGCAAGAAAAACATAAGGTCTTTCTTTAACAATCTTTGTTATGTGGGTTGTTTTTTGTTTTGGTTTGGTTTGGGTTTTTTTTTGTACGTCTGTGTGTTTTGTTGGGTTTTTATTTTTTATTTTTTATTTTTTTTCCCCCCAGATAATTTGTAAATGCTCTTTTGTGATAAAGGCAGTTTTACATAGGGGAGCAGCACTGAGTATGAACTCCCACTCATTCTGTCCCCCACCCCAAACTCACCCCATTTCTCTGTCCCAAATGCAGAGCAATGAATTTTTCTGCGATATTTCTGCTTCATTTGAAGTCTTGTCCTTGTTAGATAATCCTGTTAGTACCTTGGAAATACAAGGGACCCCTTGTATAATCAGTAATTATAACAGGCGTTCTATGTTAAATTATATCTAATAGGCAAAGCAAAAAGGAAAATTTGTTTTCTGCTTGAGCCTCGTTGGTCCAAAAAGAAGACAGATGTGTGCTCTGCAGAGGGAAACTGTGTTTTGTGGGGGGATACAAGGAAATATTTGGGTATTTCTGTGCTGGGATATCTGGGAGTGCATGGCACTGCTGAAGGGAAGGGGAGGGAAGGGAAGGGAAGGGAAGGGAAGGGAAGGGAAGGGAAGGGAAGGGAAGGGAAGGGAAGGGAAGGGAAGGGAAGGGAAGGGAAGGGAAGGGAAGGGAAGGGAAGGGAAGGGAAGGGAAGGGAAGGGAAGGGAAGGGAAGGGAGAAGGAGAGGGAGGAGAGGGAGAAGGAGAGGGAGAAGGAGAGGGAGGAAGGGAGAAGAAGAAAACCTGAGGGGGAGGCTAAGGAAAAGCATCCATAAAACTATGACATAAAATGAAATGAGATGAGATTAAATAAAATGAAATAAAATGAATGCAACTAAAAATTTTAAAACATTAAAATGGAAGTAAAAATAAAATGTGTATGAAAAGATAATAATAATAAATCTGCAAGCCACACTAAGCCTGCTACGGAATTAAAGGACTTTGTGCCTCCCCGGGCAGGACGCTGGCCTGTCTCTGAGCAGCTTCCACTCCCGCGGAGGTGGCAGCGGCCGCTGTGCCGGATCTTCCGCATGGGCGGCCCCGAGGGAAAGGGGATGTGGGTGCGCATCTTCTGTCCTACTGAGCGGCAATGGGAGCGAGCGGCCCTGGGCTGGGGGTGGTTCTTGGATGGAAAGGAGTAATAAGAATGGCATAAAGGAAGAAATGAAATGGGAAAGGAAGAAGGAAAGAAGGAAAGAAGGAAAGAAGGAAAGAAGGAAAGAAGGAAAGAAGGAAAGAAGGAAAGAAGGAAAGAAGGAAAGAAGGAAAGAAGGAAAGAAAGAAAGAAAGAAAGAAAGAAAGAAAGAAAGAAAGAAAGAAAGAAAGAAAGAAAGAAAGAAAGAAAGAAAGAAGAAAAAAAAGAAAAAAGAGAAAAAGAAAAAAGAAGAAAGAAGAAAGATGAAAGAAGAAAAAAGAAAGAAAAAGGAAAAAAGAAAAAAGAAAAAAGAAAAAAGAAAAAAGAAAAAAGAAAAAAGAAAAAAAAAGACAGGAAAGGGTAAAAAAAAAAAACGTAAATAAAATGATTTTAAAAAAACGGTAAAAAAAAGAAATTAGAGAAATTGAATAAAGAAATGAATAAGGAAATGGAATGAAATGGAATGAAGTACAATAAAATAAGATAATGCAAAATAGGTACAGTAAAATAAAAATAAGATAAAATAAGATTAAAAAATAAGATAAGATAAGATAAGATAAGATAAGATAAGATAAAATAAAATAAAATAAAATAAAATAAAATAAAATAAAATAAAATAAAATAGACAAACAGCCCGAGGCCGGGGCTGGTTGCATCGTGCGGGTGTCCACAACTTTTTTCACTCTGCAATTCGTGTTTCATGAAAGCCTCCCCTACGAGGCGGCACTGTATAACCGCCGGAGTTACTGTAAACGCGTTTCATCTAACAGACGTGAGGAAACCTCTCCCCGTAAACGATCCCGTCCTTTAAATAAACACGTCTCTAATCGGGTAATGCGATGCCCTGCTCCGCGGGGCCGCGCTCCGCGCTCCGGGTTCCGCTGCTATCGGCACGTCCCGGCCGTCCGCAGGCGCGGAGCGGGGCTGTATCGGCGCAGGGAGAGCAGAGCGCGCCCGGCTGTGCAGGCAAGTTAGGGCACAGGATCGCGGTGGGCAGTTCAGTATTTGTGAGACAGGATATGAAGAATTAACTTCGAAGTCCGCAGTTTGGAACACCACCCCCCCCCCCCACCCCCCCGGTAAACTTTGGGCGTATGGAATGGATTGATGAAATGGTTGAAATGTGGGATCGGATGGAGCCGTCCTTCTGCCCCGTGTAATGGTGGCACCTTGGGCAATAGGGGGCGGCTCAGAGAAGGGAGTGCAGGTGGGAGCGGCTCTGATCCGGGAGGGAAGGGAAGGGAAGGGAAGGGAAGGGAAGGGAAGGGAAGGGAAGGGAAGGGAAGGGAAGGGAAGGGAAGGGAAGGGAAGGGAAGGGAAGGGAAGGGAAGGGAAGGGAAGGGAAGGGAAGGGAAGGGAAGGGAAGGGAAGGGAAGGGAAGGGAAGGGAAGGGAAGGGAAGGGAAGGGAAGGGAAGGGAAGGGAAGGGAAGGGAGAAGTAGAGAAAATAGAAACAAAAAGGGGAAAAAAAGAAAATAGAGAAAATAGAGAAAATGGTAAAGGAAGAGAGTGAGAGAAGAAAAGGAAGGAGGGAGAGGGAAAATAAATGGAAAGAAGGAAGGGAATAAGGGAAAGGAAAAGAGAGAGAGAGAAAGAGAGAGAAAGAGAGAAAAGGAAGGAAGGAAGGAAGGAAGGAAGGAAGGAAGGAAGGAAGGAAGGAAGGAAGGAAGGAAGGAAGGAAGGAAGGAAGGAAGGAAGGAAGGAAGGAAGGAAGGAAGGAAGGAAGGAAGGAAGGAAGGAAGGAAGGAAGGAAGGAAGGAAGGAAGGAAGGAAGGAAGGAAGGAAGGAAGGAAGGAAGGAAGGAAGGAAGGAAGGAAGGAAGGAAGGAAGGAAGGAAGGAAGGAAGGAAGGAAGGAAGGAAAAGAAAGAAAAAGGAAAGAAAAAGGAAAGAAAAAGGAAAGAAAAAGGAAAGAAAAAGAAAGAGAGAAAGGAAGCAAAAGAAAAACGACAACCAGAAATAAAATCCATCAAACAAACGAGGGAGTGAGAAGAAGCGGGAGGAGCGGCTGTGTGCGGCCCGAGGCGGGCCGGGCCGGGGGATACGGGCACAGCCGGGTACCGCCGGGCACCGCCTGCCTTCCCTTCCCCCGCACGGTGTGCAGCCGGGACATTTTCTTTTCCTGTTTCTTTCTTTTGTATTTCCCCCCCCCCTACAGTGAATTTATCACCCCAGTTAGTGTATATTTATATATGTATGTAGTTATATTTTTTTGGCTAACGAGTGCCTCACCGCAGTCACTCACTGCAGCATTTGGGGGCTTTGGGAGATGCTCAGCACTGTGTTATGCAGCTGCCGTTTGCTTGGCTCGCTGGGGGAGTTATTTTTATTGCCGTACTCCCGTACATGATTTTGGCAGTTTCCCTGTGGCACAGCCGCCTCTCCTCCGAAAATCGTAAGAAAAAAAAAAAGAAAGAAGAAGAAGAAAGAAAAATATAAGCCCTGACATTTATCCCCGGTTCCTGCCGCTGCTCGGTAACGTTTAATTACAAAACTCGGCCGAGGTGCCAGCCCGCATCGGTCATTAGGAACCTTTCTTAAAACCTTGTCAGGCTGCAATGAGAACAGATTTAATGGAGGCAGCCGCATACCTCCTGCGCTGCCAGCTGAAACCGAGACCGTGCAAAGCAGGATGGAAATGCCAAATCAGTCTCCGCCATCCCTTCCTAGCAACCAACTATTTAAATTTATTGCTTTTCTCTCTTTTCTTTCCTTTTTTTTTTTTTTTTTTTTTTTTTTTTCTTTTTGGTCTTTTTTTTTCCCTTCCTTCTTTGCTCCCCATCTCCCTTTGAGGAAGCAGGCAGGAGCTTCATTTTTAAAAGATGCTTTGAGGATGGGGAGGAGAAACACGTTTTGTCGAGGAGGAGGAGGAGGGTGTCTCTTGTGTCCCTTTGGGGTTTTGTTGGCTGAGTTTTGGAGGGGAAAGAGGCAGTGGGAAACGGAGGCGGCCGAAAGTCGCGTTCACATCCCGCATCTCTCGGGCCCCCCCGGCCCCGGCTGTCCTTGCAGTGAGGGGACGCCAGGGGGCAAGAGGCGTTCGCGAAGGCTGCGTCCGTCCGTCTCTCCCGCGGGGGCTTTCGGTGTTTTATCCCGGCCGAAGTCGGATTTGTTAAAAGAGAAAGAAAATAATTAAAAATAAGAGGAAAGAATGAAAAAAAAAATAAAGGGGAAAAAAAGGGGGGGGAGAGGGAAGGAAAAAGAAAATAGGAAGGAAAAAAATAAATAGGAAAAAAAGAGGGGGAAGGGGAAAAGGGGGGGGAAAGGGGAGAAAGAAGAAAAAAAGGGAGGGGGAAAGGAAAAACGGGGGGGAAAAAAGCAGAAAATAAAGACAGGGGAAAAAAAAGAAAAAAAAAAGAAAAAGAAATAAGCAATAAAAAAAAAGGGAAAAGGTAAAAAAAAAATTAAAAAAGGAGGAAAAAGGGAAAGAAAAAAAAAAAAGGAAAAAGAGGGGGGAAAAAAAGAAGAAGAAAGGGGAAAGAAAAAAAAAAAAAGAACAAAGGAAATAAAAAGAAGAAAAGAAGCCGCGTATTCCCGACGCCCAAAACACCGCCCGCCCCTCGGGCGCAGCACAGCCGAGCGGAGCCGCCGCCGCGCAGCGCTGCCCGGAGCGCACGGAGCCACCGCTCCTCGCTCACCTCTCTGGGTGCCGAGGACGGTGCACGCCCGCAGCCTTCGAAGAGAAACTGCACGCAGCCAAACCCACGGGCAGCTCGCTGGCTGCTGCCGTCCTCCCTGGGTTATTTATTTTGGCGATGGCGCGTTCAAGAAATGAAATAACCCATCAACCCATCTCCTCGCCGGCTCCTATCGTTCTATCGATAAAACCTGTGATTTTACTCCTGTTGTTATTTTGTTGTGTAAACAAACCATTCTGAGGGTTCCCGTTCCCAGCCGTGCTTGCCCACTGGTGCATCACGTTGCCGTGTGTTTTGCAGGCAATGAGGTGCATGTGGATGGAGCGGACCGCGCACACGGGCATGCACGTTGGGCATTACGGCCAAGCACCGCTCTCTCTCCCATCTTTCCACACCATCTCCTCTTTCAGACTTTGCCCCCGTTGTCCAAGAGTTGGTGTGCAGCTCATGGCAGAGACGAAACCTTTTAAAGGAGTCAGATGGCAGCATACCGGGCTCATCCCCGAGAGCAGCGCCCTGCCTGGCACTTTATTCCCGGCTTTATCTCCCCGTGTCACACAAATCCACACGCCGTGTATCATCTCCCTTTGAAATGCCATGAACTTGGTGTTTTAAACCGAATCAGCCTTTCTTTTTTGCTTTCTTTTTTTCCTTTTCCTTTTTTCTTTCTTTCTTTCTTTCTTTCTTTTTTTTTTTTCTTTTCTTTTCTTTTTTTTTTTTTTTTTAGCTGCAAAACAATGGAGATTGTCAAAGGGCCCCGGGGTTGAGCTTTTCTGCGTGTTCAGAGAGCGTTAAAGCTTTATCGAACAAACCGGCTCTGTCTGACCCCTGCCAGACAAAAGCAACTTCCATTTCCCTCTGCAGTGGGTATGTAGGGAATGTGTGGTGCCCTGCTGCTGTGCATGGGTTGCAGTGGATGGGGGACATGTTGCTAAAGCACCCAGGAGAGCAGCTGTACTGCATGCTGGCACCTGTTGGTGGCTCAGCTGCAGGTGCACAAAGCTGGGTTGTACTCAAGATAAGCCTTGCTGCATCCACCCTGAGCAATGCTCTATCCATCCTGAGCAATGCTGCACCCACGCCAGCAAAGCATGAGCCACCCCAGTAATGTTGCACTGAGCCCACCAATACTGCACTCACCCCATGCAATGTTGTACCCTCACCAAACAGTGTAGCTTTCCACGCCGTGCAGTGCTACATAGACCTACCAGCAATGCAGCATCCACCCCATGCAACTCCATGCTGAGCCCTCTCCAATGCAGCACGCATCCCACCAGTGCTGCACCCATTCCAACCTGCAGACACTCTGGGGTGCACAGCTCAAAGTCAAAAGAATACAAAGTTCACCCTTCCAGAAGGCAGCAGAGCTGCTGAGGTGTCCATAGATGTGTGACCCGTGGAGCTGTGACATACTGAGGTGTAACCCATAAAGTTGCCCAGTCCTGCTGCCAGCATTCCATCCCTCTGCTCCCTCAGCTCACAGCCAATGCCAACCTCCAAGATCCAGGGGATGCTCCTCACTGTGACCAACCAGCCAGGTGAACGTTGGCTCCATACAAGTGGTCCTTAACCCCTGGATCTCTGCAGAGAGTAGAACTTCTTTGACTTTTCCAAAACCCACCTTGGCGATTTATTGATACTGTGGTTTTCTTTCACTACACTTCCAACCCATGGTTTGCCCAAAGCCCCATCCAACCTTGTCTGAGCCTCCTCCAGATGAACCCAGAGCTTCTCTGGGCAGTTTGTGCCAGTGCCTCCCCCCTGGAGAGTAAAGAATTTCTTCCTAATGTCTAATCTAAACCTACCCTCATTCATTGGGCCTCCAGCTGCATGCTCAGAAGAGCACTGGGATCACTGGGCCCTTAGGGTAGCAGCTGACCCCACCTCCTTCCATAGGGGCAGTTGCTGTGCTGTCACTCCTTGATTTCCAGTTCTGCTTCCAAAATGTATCTCCAGGACTGAGGCAGTGAGGCAGTGGAGTTCTGGGCTGTTGGAGACCCACTTTGTTGCTTGTGGAGGGAAGCTGGCACTCAGCATTGCTGTCAGCAGAGATTTGCCAGCCTGATTATATTCTTGAGCATATGCTTGGAAATTAGAAGGTACTCTCTGAAGCCAGTGAGGTCGCTCTGATTTAAAATCTCAAGGCTCTGCTAGGAAAAACCTCCTCCTCCTCCTCCTCCTTTTTGCCTTTTCCTCCTCCCTGCTTCTGTAGGCAATGCATCTTGTATTTGGGTACCACAACCATGAGGAGTTAAAAACTCCCAAATCCACCTTTGCCATGAAAATCCTGCAGGATCAGCAATGTGTTGGCACTGAAGTGTGTAGATGACAAGCACCCTCCAGGTCCATGTCTGAGTGGGCAGGCAGTGTCCCAGTATATTTTCTGGGCTATTTGGAATGTTTGGGGTCCTAACAGTATGGGGAAGGAATGTTTGGAGAGTTGTGGTGCTCCGAATATCCTCACCAACAGAAATTGAGGTGTTGAACAACTATGTCCAATGCTGGGCATCAGCAGCGAGGGGTCCATAGCACCTTGCAGGAGGGTCCAGCTCTCCATGAAGCCCATCTCACCCACTGCCAAAGAAAACCTCTCCATAGTTCAGAACCGAATGGGAAATGATAGGAAGAACCAAAGTTTGGATGTCCCCAGCACAGGTATTCATAGCAGGGGGGAGGTCAGACCCTGTGGTGAGGGGGAAATCCCCACCCTGGAGCTGCTCCCCGCTGACTGCAGGAGAAGGGATGGGGGAATCAGGCTGGGACTGTGTATCTGGGACAAGAGAAAATTATATTTAAGTTGTGCACCCCGCCGATGAATCGTGCAGCAGCCTAATTTTTCTATGAAGAGTGCCTTGGGCAAGGCTTGTGTGGCCCAGAAAAGGAAAAAGTTTGAATTTCTTCCATGCTGCTTCTTTGAAACGTGCTCCTGGAGTGTGGTGAGGGTGGGAGATACGGCTGTGCCGGGGCACGGGGAGCGAGCGCTCGCGGCACACGGGTGAGCGGGAGAGAAATAAAAAAAAAAGAAAGAAAAAGAATAAAAAATTAATTGAGTAACCTCAAATTACAAATCAATTTGAGGAAATCCCAACCTGGCCGCAGACGCTCTGCAAGCAGTTGAAGCTGAGCTGGTGGAGCAGACGGCTGTAATTAGCACACGGTGCCGGCGAGCGCTGCGCGGCTCTGTGCGCTCCGTCCCTGCACTGCGATGCTCAGCAGCCTGACCCACAATGCTGGAGGCCATGGTGTCATCGTCCTGCCATCATTTAGGGGCTGGAGGATGTCACGTTCCTTGTTTCTCAGCCAGGTTTCTCAGTGCCGTTTGCCACAGGCTGGTTTCTGACCTCATTCGTGCTGGTGCAAGCCTGCAATCATTTTGTGTTAGCCACAGGCTTTATTGCAAATTGTCCTTGTGCAAAGAGACAAAAATCTGGTTTATAATGCTTCTCCCTCTTTCCCATGCAAGAAACCCTGCTGCAGCCAGAGTCAGTGGGACAGGTGGCACTGCTGACCCCTACACCACTCCCAATGCACAGCCATGAGAGCGAGGGGCAGCACAATTTCCTTTGTAATAGCATTGCAGCCCTGCAGGTAGGGTGGGAATAGGATGGTTTTCCTCCATCATGACCTTCCGATTTTTCTGTAATATTTCTCTTAAACCTTCCTTAAATCTTTCATCTCTCTTTAATCTGATGCCTTCCACCAGGAGACATTTTCTGATCATCACATTGCATTCTGCTGCCAATAAACAGCGTGCAAATCCCGTTGAGCACTGCATGCAGAGTGTGCGGTGACGCACTGGGAGCACACAGGTTGTCACAGTTCTGTACTTAAGGAGAGCTTGAAATCTTCCCACTCTATTGACAGCACTGTTTCATGTTACCACCATTCCTTACGAAGCACTGAAATGAAGCAATGTTTATGGGAAGAAGTATCAGTTTCATCAGATCAACCGGATTGCAAACGGCCCACAGCCGCTGGGGTCTGCAGCTCTCAGAGTGCAGCTAATGGTAATGCAAATATTTTTGCATTGGCACAAGCTGTCCAGAGACACTGTGGATGCTCCATCCCTGGAGGTGCGCAGGGCCAGGCTGGATAAGGCCCCTGGGAAGTCTGGTGTGATGGAAGGTGTCCTTGCTCATGTCAGGGGTTGGATCCAGATGGGTGCTGCTGTCCCTTCCAACAGAAACCACTCTGCAATTCTCTGATTCTATGATTTACTTTCCC
This sequence comes from Lagopus muta, assembly GCF_023343835.1. NCBI lineage: Eukaryota > Metazoa > Chordata > Aves > Galliformes > Phasianidae > Lagopus > Lagopus muta. Next base: position 8,047,651 of record NC_064439.1, read on the forward strand.
AAGTCTTTCATTTTTCTTTAATTTCTGGAACTGTAAAGCCAAACCAAGCACTTGAATCATGGAAGCAGCTGCACTTGGCACCCTAAATACAGAGCATGTCAGAAGCCTTCCATGTCCTCCCCACACCTGGGTACATCCCACCAGCCTCCTTGAATTGAATCAGAGAAGAATGTTCCCAGCTTTCAACTCTGGAAAGCAGTGTACTGGGAGCAAATGTGAAAATAAATGATGGCTTTAAAATGAAAACCAGCAGGACCTAGCCTTGGGCACGGGAGGTTCATGCAGCACACTTTGCTACATTAACCTCAAGTTCAGCAATAAGGCATGTTTTGTAAATAGGACAGGGTGAAGCCAGCTGTTATTCGTTCTGGAAATGAGGGAGACGGGGAGAGGATTTTCCCTGTTCAGAAAGAAGAAGATCCTGACATTTCTGTATAAATCACAATGGTTTTCCATGGAGGCTGTGTTTCTGGGTGGTCTGACTTGCACTCCCCTTGTTGGCACCGTATTTGGCTGACAGCAGTGGAATTACAGGGGGATGGATCGTTTTTAAGATAATTTCTTTCTTTCTTTCTTTTTTCAAATATTTTTGAAGTACAGCTTGTATTAAAGCAGGTAATAATTAGATAGTGAAAGTGCTGCGATCTAATGCTTAGATTATTACAAGTGCCTGAGGCAATTCTTGGAGGTTTATAACAGACATAGAAATCAATGTTTAATGTCAGAAGTGATCCTGGAAGCTGTTTATTGAGAGTCATTTTTTAATATAAAGTGCAAAGATTAAAAAAGTGCTTTTATTCTTAGTTTTACTTCTAGTGGCAACTTGGGGAAATATACCATACCATCAGGGAGAAGTATTATCATAAAAGCTGGTAGTAGAACTCTTTTAAGATTCTTGATTCAAAATACTAGTTTAAATTGGAAGCTGCCAGTATACTGAAAGTCAATATTCCCCCAGTTAGCATTACGCTGTGCAGAATTCTTACAGCTACCGTAAACCAGCACCAGATACTTTAATTGTTTGAAGCTTTGGAACAGAGCCCTGTGAGATTCTGGCCTTTCAAACTAAACTTTCTTCATGTTTGGGCTTACAGCATTATTTTGTATCCACCAGGAAATCTTGCTTTGCGGCTGTGAGGTATGAAGACTTCTTTCGTGTTTCTAGAACAGTGTGCCCACAAGCAGCTGAGACAGCTGCTCTTCCACCCATCATCCTCTTCTTCCACCCTTTATCTTCCCCTTCCATCCATCACCTTCCTCTTCTTCTCTTCACCTTCCCCTTCCACCCATCACCCACCTCTTCCATCCATCACTCACCTCTTCTACCCTACCCCCTCTTCTTCCACCCTCCACTCTCCTGTTCCATCCAACACCTTCCTATTTGACCCTTCATCTTCCTCTTCTACCACCTTTCTCTTCCATCTTTCACTCTTCGCACTTCTCTCCCATCCACCTCCCACCTCTTCCATCCTTCACCCTCCTCTTCCACTCTTCACCTTCCTCTTCCATCCTTCACCCTCCACCCTTCACTCTTCTCTTCCATCCGTCACCTTCATCTTCCACCCCTCAACTTCCTCTTCCATCCAACCAACCACAGGAGCTGATGCACATCAGTAGGAGCTGTACAGAGCATTAAAATGACATTTACAAAACATTTTGGACCAACCCCTGAAACCCACTGGCTTTCAATAGCCTCAGTCCAAATTGCAAGGTGGTGAGAACAGGGTATGGCCAGGGCTGCCTCCCATTGTGCTTCACAGCAACATCCCAAATGATAACCTCTATTTGCAGCTGTTTTTTAAGCTCACTGTGCAAAAACCTTATGCTTTTCTGATCTTCAAGGACTTTTGGTTACCAGTTATAAGCACATAGAGTGCTGCAATATTAATAGGAAAAGTCTGAACACTAGACCTTAAATGATGATGACTTATTGCAGGAAGAAAAATAATTTTTTTCTCAATTATGTTGGTGAAGTACTGAAATCAGTTTGTCTCTCGTGGCACTTTTGTCGTAAATCCAACAAGCAATTAGAGCTTTTTAAATCTTGCCTGGAGTAACTTCTTGATTTACAGATTTTCTTGCATAGCTCTGGACAGGAGAATCAGTTTTACAGTTCTCCAGAGGGACTGTGAGAATGCTCACTTCTGTCAAACATACCACAGCCCAACCCAAAAGCAGGACTCTAGTGTTATGGGACTTCAGCCTCGGACCCACCAGCACAGCTATAGAGCCCAGGAAGAGCAGCCTCCATGTGATTGCAATGGATGATCTTGAAGGTTTCTTCCAACTCAAACTGTTCCATGGTTCTATGGTATCTAAAGTACAGACACTCACATCTTCCTCACACACAAGAGCTTTTAACCATGGTGGGCAAGGTTCCTCAATGCCATGGATTTTTATATGATCTCCTGCTCTATTCCTACATACATCACTGCTCCCTGCACATCTCTTGGATTGCAGGGCTCTTAAACATTTCCCTCAGGCAGGTTGTGGGCAGGAGCCAGCTGCTGGTAAGGATCCATACGATGAAGAGAGACTGATAATTGGTCCAGAGTAGAAGACGATCCTTAACTTTTATCTCTCTGATGCCATCCCTCAATATCATCAGGACAATTGATGTGCTTTTTGTTATTTCGCTGTATGCATCCTACCTGTGGTTTCACATATATATCAGCTAGACAGTTCATACTGCTCATTTATGGTACAAAGAGTGTGGTGCATAGAATCACAGCACAGTTTGGATTGGAAGGGACCTCAAAGCCCATCAGATCCTTGCCATGGACAGAGACACCTCCCAGCAGACCACACTGCCCAGGGCTCCATCCAACCTGTCCTTGAGCACCTCCAGGGATGGACCCTCAGCTCCTTTGGGCAGCCTGTACCAGTGCCTCCCCTCACTCTGAAGAATTTCTTCCCAATGTTTAATCTACATCTGCACTCTTTTTGCTTACAGCCTTTACTCTTTATCCTATCAGTACACTTCAGCCTGTGCTTGTGTTCTTACTACACCTGTTTGTAGAAGCTACATGAGTGCCATGGCAATCCATGTGCACAGAAGATGGGATGGGAGATATGGGCTATCCAGCACTGGGCCTCCTTAGCTCACAGGCTCCTAAAGAGATCTCCTTCCCTCTGTGCCTTGCATTAGCAGTGCCAGAGGTGTAAATACCGAAACAGCTGTATCAGTTTTAGGGCAATCATTGTGAATTTCTGAAAGGCCTTGTGATGTGGGATGGGGACATGTGCTGTAAAGCATCCCTTGCTGCAGAGGAGATGTTCAGGGCAGGGAGACGTGCAGCAGCATGGGGCCACCTCCTCTGGCTGCCGCTTGCCTCAGCACCGCCGCGCTTTGTGAAGGTGGCAGCAAACTGGCGGATCAAAAGTTTAGCCTGGGGGCTGCTGTCAGGTTGCTGAAGCAAATAACTTCATATGGTTTTCAGAGATCAGCAGGAAGAAAGCGTAAATAAACGAGGAGATTTTTCTGCTAGGAAAGGCTGGCTCCTGGCTTCGACCTCCTAGCAGTGTCTCTGGGTATGGATGGGGAAGGGATATGGGGGGGGGAAATGGGGCAGCTCTGGAGCCATGGCCCTGCTTCCAGTGTGGAGCTGCTGAGCTGGGAATGCTCCTTGCTAGGAGGAGAAGGTTACACGGAATGGGATGTGGTCATGGGAATAATTGGTGAACACCAGGGATCACCAGGAACTCAAATGCGAACAGCTGACTTCAGCCTTGGTCCCATCAGCACAGCTACAGAGCCCAGGAAGAGCTGCCTTGAGGTTGGCACTGGATAAGCTTTAGGGTTTCCTCCAATCCAAACCATTCCATGACCTATTCAGATCTGGATGGAGACAATCACATGCAGACACAAAAGCATCTTATTCCCCAGTGCCCATTGCAGTGACCAGCAGCTCACCATGAGAAGCACAGGGTGCTTTATCCCTGCATCCAACAGCGCACTAAGCCAAGGGAAAGTTTCAAACCAATCTTTTGAAGTGTACTGTATTGCAATTCATACAGGCACCTTCCCTCTGCCAGGCTATGGGCTTAATAAACACACCCGGCTTATGCCTGAACTCCATAAGGATAACCTGTAAGCACTTTATGACAGATTTTCTACTTTTCTTTTTCTGAGACAGGGCAGAAATCCTGACAGCTGGAGTCAGCCTCAAAGCTGCTCTCTTTTAGGGCTTTGTATGTAAGCTCTTAGGCCCTTGCCTTGGGAACCACATAAGGTGGGACAGAAAGGGAGAGGACTGCTGAGAGGGGACTCTCTAAGGAACTGTGTTTTAGTGATACTTTGCTTGTGTGATGATCAAGAGTAAAGAGAAATCTTGACATTTCTTCCTCTTTCTCTCTCTCTCTCTCTCTCTCTCTATTTTGTTGTTGTTGTCTGCTATTGGTTTAGGTTTTTTCTCTGATATAACAAGGGACAAATGGTGACTGGGACCACTGACACACTTCTGATACAAATCGTGTACTACCTGTAAATGCTTTCAGCCCTTTCACTAATGTGTTGAGCTGACAGTGATAAGAGCTACCTTTCCAAGAGGTCTTGTCCTTGGGACATTCCTATGTGCTGGCTTTTGGGGTGGTAGTTCTTCTATCCCATGTCACCTCCATGGGGACATGGACACTGAGGAGGAGGGGTTGTGGCATGGGGAGTTCCATGTCCCAGTGCTGTCTGCAGCCCTCAAGGGTGTGACCTGCAAGGACAAAACTCTCCATGCTTGTCAACACCACGCTCTGCCCAGTGCCAGACTGCTGGCAGGAGGCTCATCCTTTGTGCTCAGGGCTTTATTTTTAGGAGGAGAGCAGAGATACTCATGAGCCACAGCAGTGCGTTGTGCAAGGAGGAGAGGGCAGGGCGCTCACCCTATGGAGCAGTGATGGCTTGTCAAGGGGAGGTTGCACAAGAGTTTGTCTTTCCTGGAATTCTGTTCAGTTGGACTCTTGAAAACACAAATTCCTTATCCCTTGGATTTCCCATGCCTGGAGCAGGGATGTCCCACATGGGCAGTGAACATGGAATCACAGAATTATTTGAGTTGGAATGGACCCTTAAAGGGCATCTGGTCCAACTCCCCTGCAGTGAACAGAGACACCCACAGCTCCATCAGGTGCTCAGAATCCCATCCAGCCCAACCTTGAGTGCCACTGTACCAGTGCTTCACTATCCTTCCTGTAGGGTAAGGGTAATCCTTTTCCTTGTATCCAATCTAAATCTTCCCCCCCTAGCGCGAAACCCCTTGTCCTATCACACCACTTCCCTAAAATGGCTGCTTCCCTCTCACTGAGTTAATCTCTTGTATGAAATTTGACATTGAAATGCCTCCCTTATAAAACAGATTATCGCTGTAATTAGCCACAGGATAAATAAGACAGTAGTGGATATTACACCAGATTTCTCCTGTCTTCTGCCAATGGAACAATTTTTTCCCCTATTGCTTCTCCTAAATCATCATGAGACTTTTGTGAAGAGAGTGTTTGCGCAAAAAGCTGTGGGCAATTGCTCTTGAAAAGATACTTGCAGTTACTTAATACTGTAAAAGGGGAAAATGAAAATGCTATTTAAGTGTATTTTCATGCTAAATTAGAGTAATGAAATCTCCTCCTAATGCTCTGACAGTGAAATTGGGGCCAACTCATTTTATCCAGGTAGACTGCAGAATTAAATCCACTTCTGAAAAACGAAGAATGGAGCTGAGCAGTGGGTGTGTTTGCTGGAATATTTCAGATGGTTATTTATTTAAGTTTTTTCTTTGCAATGATTATAATCCTGTTCACTTGGAAACAAACGCTTAAAGCATCGCAAGCTGGAGACAAGTGGATTCCTGGGTGGAAATGGAGGCAGCTCCTGTCTGCTGGTGGAGGAGAGTGGCTATGAATTCAGGGTCACAGCATGAGGACCGTTGTCCTGGAGATAGGTCTTGTCCAGCAAATTGAGGGGATTTTCTTTGGGCATGGTCAAGGAGGCAGAAGACCCCGTGGCACTGGCATTCACAGGGAGAAAGGAAGGGGAAAATATAATCCATGGTATTGCTTTCTTCTATATGATTATAACTAGGCTTACAATAATGAAGGAGTTTGACTCGATCCCTGTGTGTCCCTTCCAAATCGGGATATTCTGAGATCCTCTGATTCCATGAAGGAGGAAGCTGAATATATCAATAGTGAAGTCTGCATGCTGGCAGCAGCTACAGCACTGTGCTGTTCCCCAGCCTCGGTTTGGCTGAACATCCCCTAAAGAAGAGTATCTGCAAGATTGTAGAGGTGAGGGCATTAGTTCCTGAATGCATTTGATTTCATGGCAGGCGATGATCCCACAGACACAGGATCCAAGGCATCACGTTGATTCAGTGGTCATTCACTGGGAGCAGTGGGGCTGTTATCACTTCTCCCAACTCTAGAGGTGTTTCTGCAGCCCAGCAGCACACAAGTGCCCTCCTACCATCCCCAGCATCCTACGGCAACCCTACTGCCAGCCCATCCCCCGCATCACCTAAAAACCTCCAGCCTTTTGCTATTCCGCAGCAATCAGCTCATCCCCTCCTAGAGTTAATTTTATTTTCATCTCACTCAAGACATAGCTTTAAAGAAACCCTTCCCACACTGAAAAATACCTGGAAAAAAAGCCCTGGAGCCAGATCAGAGCTGATATTTGCTGTGTGACGTGTGCCCTTGTGCTGCCGGATGTCACGGGGCCGGAGCAGCGTGTGTCTGGGCTCACCATATGTGCTGCAGTACCGTGGATGGGAACAGAGCTCGTGGCTCAGTAATCATCAGCGTGTTGAAGTGAGATCTTAATTCTTCCCCCATGACCCTGCCGATCTGCACAGAGCTCAAGGTTATGTTTGCTGAGATGTTTGTCTTGCTGGGAATTCATGGGATTTTCTCCTTAAAATTCCTTATCCTATCCCATAGGAAAAAGTCTGTAGATGGAAGAAGAGAAATGGTGTAGGGGTAGACAGCCCAAATATGCAAAAGCCACCCACCATGGATGGAAAAGGCATGGGTGAATCCCCTTATAAAGGTAAATGCTACACTGAAGGACATTGTTAGTGGACGTGGTAAGGGGTTGATGGATGGACTAGATGGACTTAGTGGTCTTTCCCATCATATTCATTTTGTGATTTTATTATTCTGTGAATCCAAATAACTACAGCAAAGGATAAATTTTTAGAAGCCCCAGGTTATGCACGTATAAATATATATATATATCATAGAATCATTAAGAAAAGACAGCCAAGATAATCTAATCTAACCACCAACCCATCACCACCATGCCTAATAACCATGTCCCTAAAAGCCATATCTCTAAATATAATGCATATATACATACACACTACAGTTTAAATGCTAATACCTTCAGTATGTGTGTGTATATATGTGTGTGTGTGTGCGTATGGACGTGTGTGTCATATATATTGAGAAGTCACCATCATGAGCCAGGATCCTGCACTATATGACAGCACCTCTCAACCAACTCGATAATAAACAGCCATCCTGATGATTATTTCATGTTCCAGAATGCCTAACCTCACATCAAATGTATATTTTCCTGTCGTACAGTTCACCTGAGGCTATGTAAACCTCAGTGAGCTGCCTCTGCCTGTCTCGTGCTGGGATGTAACTTAATGATTTGCTCCTTGCCTGGGCCGACATGTCAGCCCTGCAAATGCGCCCCTCTTAGGAATAGGAGATACCCTGACACCTGATGTGTCACATAATCTATCAGGATGCCAGCGAGAGATCTGGCCTCCCCATCTCCATAAACCCTTGATCTTCATAGCAGTGCTGTCATCTCTCCCTGCAGCACGTGTAATTTCGGGTTTGCTTTGAGCCGGCTGCAGTGCACCTTGGGTTTGATGTCTCAATCTGGGTTGGGAGCTCTGCACCAGCCCCACTTGCCGGGAGGGACCTCATGTCAGGGAGAGGGCTGAGGGCAACAAACCCTTTGTGGGTGTTTGCTAATAAAGCTTTGTAGCAGCAGGTTGAGGGAAAGGAGCATCGTTATGTGCTTGGGCTGTGCCTTAATATCACAGCTCATGCCCAGAGACAGTCTCTGCCCTGCCCCAACTTTTAGGAACCTCTTCCCTTTAACCACATTGCCCACTCTGAAGTAGCAAAGCCACCACAAGAAATGCCATTAAAGCCTCTAGCCCCATGCTGGTCTTCCGAAGGCAACAGGCAGCAGAGGTGACCCACCATGGGGCACTGAGTCATGTTCCACCATGGGACATTGGGTCATGTGCCACTGCAGGTCTGGTCACCACCTCAGCACCTGGGGCAAACCCACTTTCTGAGCTGGGAAATGCCACTGAGGGAGTATGAGAACTTTTCCCTCCTTTTTTCACCCATCCATCTTCTGTTTCCATGGAAACACAGCCAGAGCATCAGCTGTCCAGAGGCAGCTGGGGAGTGGGAACCCTCTGGGGAGGCTTTCATACCTGAAAACTACAAGTAGTGATTTGCAAAGCATGGGCTTGTTGTTGCTTTGGGACTCCCAGGTCTCTCCAAATATTTAAATGCATGTAAAAGACGAATATGTTTACAGGATAACAAACATGCAGTTTAGCAGCTCATAGTTTATACCTGTAGTTGGATAATGTTATGGAGAGCCCATGATGTGGACTGGGATGCTGAAGATGCTCATCCCTGGGGCCTTGGGGAAGAAAGTGGGATTTTAGGGTATGAGTTGTACCAGGTTGGTCCCTACCTTGTCCTGAAGCTCTGTGTTTAAGGTGAGCCCCCTGAGGCAGGTCAGTGCCACTTGTAGCTGCATTTCTAGCCAAGGGAATACTAACTTGGGACTCAGAGCAAAGAGACCATGCATCTCCAATACCGATGTCACTCTGCATCTCCGGTACTGACGTCACCCTGCATCTCATGTACCGGTGTCACGGAACCCAGCACTGAACAGATAGAGGGAAGGGATCATCCTACAGAACTGCTGGCCTCCATGCTGTGTGGGCATATGTTTTGTGACATCTAGATGTAGAGAGACATATGGCAAGCCTGCGCCTCCAAGTTGTAATGTAAGAGACAAAAGGGATTATAACTTACAATGCTATAAATATTTAAAAATACGAATTTTCAGTGGCTGGAAGCAGCGTATTTGCAAGTGCAGCTATGAGGCACCCTTGGAGACCACAAGCCACCACTCATCCTTCAGAAAGAGGATTGAAGAACCACAGAAGATTCAATTAAAGAGCATCCAGTCCCAATCTGGCCTATGCTATGATGCTGCAGGAAAATCCATCCTAACACCACACAGGTGGAATCTATGCTTTCCTTTGGGCACAGCGGCGAAGACGTTCCCAATGGTCCCACCTTACCCATGCAAGCAGCTAAGGTTTAGAAATCTTGCCCCTACATGAATGCTGCTGCCAGCCTTCCTGCTGGCTGTATTTAATTCAGGAATCCAATTATACCATTTTTAAATCCCCAAATCTTGTGCTCTTTCTCCTGCACGCATCTCTTCACCAGTCCCAATCGATATCTCCAAGTCTCTGACTTGGGAGCAAACTGCAGCCAGGCTGCAGGATTTGATCTCACACCAATGAGGCAAAGCCCTTCCTTGCCGCTGCGATGGCTCCAGGCTCACTGTGCCAATCAGCAAACATCACCGGGGGGTGGAGGGGCCAGGCTAACCTGCTGCTGCTAGGAAATTAAAATTAACAGTCACATCTAGGTAAAAAACTCCGTGCCTAGCCGGCAGCAGCACGTGCTCCCTCTGCCGTCGCTGCCACAGCAGTGTAAAGGCCAGCAGGGGATGCACAGCCAAATACCTTCCTCTTCCCTTGTTTCTGTATTAAAGAAGGAATTGTAAGATCTGGGAGGATGCTCTGCCGGAGCAGGGGCTGCCGTGCTCACTCAGCATATGGAAAGCAAAGCTGGAGCAAACAGCTATAAGTGAACAGTAGGGCCAGAGGCATGGTGTGGTGATCACCCCCAAAGCCCTTCAATCACATTAGCTCTTCATTTCAGAGCAATATTTTGGGGACTCAATGAATGGACCTTTGGAAGAAAGAAGGATCAGAAAGTTGCTCTCATAGTGGGATGTTTTATTTTGAAGTATTCGAAATGTGCACACCCAGAATCACGGAATTATAAAATATCCCAATTTGAAGGGACCCTTATGGATCATTGACTCCAAACTCTGGCTCCACACAGCACCACTCAAAAACCAGACCCTATGTCTGAGAGTGGTGCCCAAACACCCCTTGATCTCTGGCAGCTCAGGGCTGTGCACACTGCCCTGGGGAGCCTGTTCCATGCCTACCACACTCTGGTGCAGAATCTCTTCCTGACATCCAACCTGAATCTCCCCTGTCACATCTCCATGCAACATCTACTTTTATCAGCATCACTGACCATGAGATGACCTAATCTAAGAGGTGCTTGTTCTGGCTCAGGAAGTTGTACACATCCAGGGAAGAAAGCAGCAGCCTTTGCCTTTACCATCACCAGTCTTCCTAAGCAGTATCTACTTCAGCTATAAGCCAAAGTCTTTGTGCTCCCCAAATCTGCTGCTGTTGAATTTGCAAGTTGGCTGTCATCAGAGGTGCTGGCATATGGATAGACATCCAGAAATCCACTCAAATTCCTCGCCCATTCTTTGGTCTGAGCCATACCCACCCTTCTTTTTCCCCATGGGAAGTTCCAGCCGTGCAGCCCCGTGACACTGCATGGCAGCAGCTTTGTCCTGCATCAGATCTGCTCCCTCCTCTGTGTCCCATCCAGGCTGAACAGGGTACACTGCTCCCCCTGTGCGCATGGACAGGGCAAGAGCTCGCAAGTCCCACCAGCGAGCACCGGAGGACACGGCTGGGTACAGACCCGCGTGTTTTCTCCAAGTGCTGAGGATGTTAAACTTGGAAGTGGGCCAGCAGCAAGTATTTGTAAACACGTTGTAAATGATCCAATTTTCCCGAGCATCTGTTCACCGAGCACTTGCCAACTTGGCGGAGCGGGTGCAGGCTGCTCAAATGGCGAAGGCTGGGAGCAGCAGCCAGGCTGGGTCTTAGATCCCGCGCTGACAGCAATTAATTCTCATCAGCTCAGCTCTGACAATGCAGGATCCTTCAAATCTGTCACCACGGAAGTGCCCATGTTGTTGCCATGCTGCTTTTCAGGTCACAGATGCCATCGGCCGCCCTGACTCAGCATCCATCACCCTGCTGAGAGCATCCCACCAGGGATGGAGTGGGCATGGGAGCAGCCAGTCATGCTCAGGAACTAGAGCAAAAACCCAGATCCTGTCTGCAAAAGACAAGGAGACCTGTCCCCTACTTCCCTTCAGCAGTGCATCCTGCAGGGAGATACCTGTAGAAGCTCCAGTTTGTACCTTGCTGGAGCTGGGGCTGGACCTGCGTTCGTCCTCACTAAGCCAACAGCAGTAGAATGAGAGCTTTTTGTAGAGGGTTACACATGGCAATGATGCTGGCACGGTTTCTAGGTCTTTGGATAAAGATAGAGCTCAGGAATTGGCCACAGCCTGTCAAGACAAAGTGACCTCGTGTGATCTCCCAATTTCTGTGTCCTGCTCTGTCCTTTCCCATCTGAAGTTATTAACTCCTCCAAATAAATGCAATGAAGAGTTTCTCCTTGCTATGAGACCTGGAAGGAAAGCACCAGGGCATCATCCCCTCAGGCCTGAGCAAACAGTGATGGACCAGTGGAACACTGCTGGTTCTGCCATCCCAACTGCATTTTCATCTGCTTTATTTCTTCTCCCTCAGCAGGGTTGGAAATCAAAACTCAGTGCATCCTTTTCTCATCTGGTTGGATTTTAGGAAAAACATTATTCTCAGAAAGAGTGATAGAGCACTGGCACAGGCTGCCCAGGGAGTTGGGGGAGCCAGCATCCCTGGAGGTGTTCAAGAGCCATGGAGATTTGGCTCTGAGTGACATGGTCAGTGGGCATGGTGGGATGGGCTGGGGTTGGACTTGATGGTCTTAGTAGTCTTTTTCAACCTTTATGATTCTGTGATTCTATAACTCTATGGTTGTACGACTCTGTGAACAGGAAGCCTTCCTGGTTTTGGTAAGTAAAGTAAGGCAAGAGAAGAACTCAGGGCAGAGCTTCCTGGGGACACAATCTGTAGAGGCATCCAGCACCCACTTCTCCTGGGAACGTCAGCATACCTGTGAACTGAGCCATTACCTTGCTGTTTCTGGGTGCATCTGTTAATGGATGCACCTGTTAATCCAGGCAGGTCCTGGATAGCTGCAGCAGCCCCCAGCTCGTGCCCATATCCCACGGTGCCCTTGATCCCACTTTGGGGCTCAGGTATTGCCCTAGGGCCAGCAGCAACAGGCATGCTGCACTCATCCCACTGCCCTCCCACCTCTTGGCCTGGTGGTTTCAGATCTGATCTATAATTTTTTTTTAGTTTTAGGGTTATTTTTCAGGAGGAACTGACCCCATTTGTGCCTCCTCACCTGCATGTCCCTGTGCTGGTAATTAGAGCAGTATGAGGCAGGGGAGCACGCCTGGCAAGGCCTCTTCCTGGGGAAGCAAAACTCTCCTGCCTCGGGCAGCCAATGGAGAAATTGCCAAAAAAATAAAGATAAAGAAAAAAGCCTGCAGCCCAAAGCCAGGCTGTGTCTGTCACAAGGACATGAGGTCTCTCTGTAGAATTCTCAACACAGAGGGAAAGCTATTGGGAAACAACAACAGAAAAGGCATGGAAGGAATGAGTTAAGGCATGATGGGTCGCTTTGGAGCTTCATATTAGAAATAAGATGCTTTAGAGGTTCTGACATCAGTCTCCTGCCCCACCACTATCAGGAATCATTTACTTGGATTTACCAGTTTGATGTTTGTACCCAACTGATTGAACTGAGAGGGAAAACCTATTCCTGTTTCCAGCCAAATTGCTCAGGTGCTCCACGGGTTTTTCCAAGCAGACTCCTATGTAAATTAATGTTGGGATTAAAATCCCCACCCAGCCATCAGCCTGGCCTTGGATGAGGCACTGTTTTAATTATGGCACTGCTGTCTTGTCATCTCCCATTAGAAGTGGTGGTGAGTTAAGGAAGTTGAGTTTTTTCCTTCTTTTCCTGGTCTTTCCATCACTTCATCCATCATTTCCATGTTCATTCTCCTCATGCTAGAAAAATGAATGTGAAAACATTTGGTTGATTACAGACCATCCCATTGCCATGGAGAAGTAGGAGTGTGTCACTGCACCAGCAAATCATCCCCAGATCAAAACATTTGCCTGAATAGAAGCCTATTTCCAGCACCCGGCTCCTGGCTGAGGGCTCATGGAGTGGGTATTGTGGGACAAAGCCTGCCCAAACCTGGGGGAGAGGATGCTCAGCTCCTCAGAGAGCCCTAGGGGATACCTTGGGTGCCCAAGCAGGTGGAACAACTGATGGAAAGGATAAAAAAGAGGATTCTGATCCCTTGCACCTAGCTCATATCTCTGTCTTTGAGTAAAGACATGCAATTTGCAAGAAGCCCCTGGGATGCTGGAAGGAACAGAACCTCCTTTCTTGTCTTAACCAAAAGGGAAAGTCCATATCCATTCCTACATGAACAACGCAGCCCAAGTCACTGTGCCTTGCTGTGCAGAAACGTGACTGACTCCATGGTGGAAATATGCCACTTCCTCACATGATCCAGCACAAATCTCCCTAGCAGCATCATTGCAACTGGGTGTTTTCCTTTGGCGAGACACAGCAGCCTGTCTTTGAGGTTTCTCATAGCTTTGGCTGCTCAGAGCAGGTCTACAACCCTCCAGCTACAGCAATTTACATGAAAGATTTGAAGCTATTCTGCCTTGGAAGATGCCAGTGTAAATTTCTTTTGTGCCATGAGTAAGAACGAAAGCAATCCTATTTGAATTGTATATTTTAGGCACTGGAAAGGTTTTCCTTGAGAGTTTGCATTGCTGAAGATTGGAAAAAATGAGTCTTGTGGTTAATGTACCTTGGGGCCTTTTGGGCTCATCGGTGCAATTTTTTTCTTCTAGTTGTCATTAACCTGCCTATAGTTGGTTTGTGATTTTGATTTAAAACCAATCAAGTCTCAAGTGGAAAGCCTGGGTTAATTTTCTTAGGAGCTTATAGACACAACTCAGGTTCCCAGTAGCACATTATATTGTTGGGAATTAACTGGAGTGCTTTTCCTTGTACCCAAGCAAGCAGAAGTTTGGACTCAACTTAATGTGTAATAAAACCAGAATGATACCTACGGGATAAAAAGCAATACACACCTTGAGCTAGAACGTGCATGTATCTATGACTGAAGGGAAATTATTCAAATGCCTTGAATAGGAAAAAAATATATGTTCTTGTGTTTATGGAAATGAAGACAGGAGGAGCTCTTATCTGGGCAGGTGTCTGTGAAACAAAAGAATAGCCTTGAGTTTTGTCAAGTTACAAAAGGAGGTGTTGGCTGTGGGCAGCAGAACCGGGATGCAGAGCAGGGCCAGGCTATGTGGCATGGCAAAAAAAGCTGTCGCTTCCCTCCATGCTTCCTCAATCCCTCTTTCCATTATTTCTTCCGTCCTTTCCTCCATCTTTCTATCTCCCCTACATCCCACCATCCTTCCCTCCATCTCTACCCATCTTTCTCTCCATCTTCACATCCTTTCTTTCATCCCTCTATCACTCCATGTATTCCTCTTTCCACCCCTCTATCCTACACCCTTCCTCTATCCCTCTTTCCAATCCTTCTTTCATCCCCGCATCCCTCTTTCCACCACTCTCTTCATCCCTCTATCCTACTACACCATTCATCCCTGCCTCTCTCCAGCTCTCCCAGCCTTCTTGGGTCTCTTCAAACCAGCTCCCCCATTCGGAAAGGATTCCTCCATGCCATGCCTATCAGGGAGATTAAAGAGTAACTAAAACTGATAAATTACCTGCCTGAAATAATTTTTCAAATCAACCACTGTGCTGGAGCAAAGTCCCTGTCACTTTGTTTCTCTATGATGGGAGATCAGGGCATGGGAACTCATAGATCCCACCTCTGTTGATGTGCACAATGATCAAGGAAACCCACAGCAGCACTGTGCTGCCCTACCCAAACCACATGTCACACAAAACACATCTTTTTTTTTTCCTCTTTTGGCATAGATTTTGCCATTTGAAATCATAGAATCACTAAGATCACCTATTCCAACTGCAACTCATCTCCATCATATCCACTAAACCACATCCCTCAGTGCCACAGCTCCACAGTTCTGGAACACCTCCAGGGACAGTGTCTGCACCACCTCCCTGAGCAGCCGGTGCCACTGCATCACCACTCTTTCTGAGAATAAATTCTTCCTGATATCCAACTTGACCCTCCCCTGGGGCAATTTAGGGCCATTCCCTCCTATGCTATTGCTGTTACCTGGGTGATGAGACCCACCTCCACCTCACCACAGTCTCAGGGAACTGTACAGAGAGATCAGCCTCCTCTTCTCCAAACTGAACAATCCCAGTTGCCTCAGCTGCTCCTCACAAGACTTTTGCTCCAGATCCTTCCTCTGCATGACACAGTCATTAGTTCCAAAAGGGAAATTTGCATGAAGCACAACACACCACTGGCCTTTGCACTTCGCTATTTTCCTCTCCCACACCTTCCAGTCCATTAATCAGAATAGGAAAGGATGCAAAAATAAATCAGTAAAAATCATCTGATTGTACTTATTTGCATCGTATTGAAGAATACTTATAGGCCACATTAATGCTAAGCTGCATGGTTTAGTCAGCCCACCGAAAAGCTCAAGCAAACCACACTGCTCTGTGCACAGTACAGCACCAGGTGTGCAGCCACACAAACCTCTGGGACAGAAACAGTGCCTGATAGTCTAATTAATTGAAAATAATGGTGAGGTCAAGTACCAGGCCACTAAAATGTGTTTTTAGAGATGTTAAAGGTGTTTCTGTGTAGTGCGCAGATTGCTAGTATGAGAAGCAGGCAAACAAATGCTGTTGTCCACAGAGCTGAGTGTGGCACTTAGAGGTCACACTGTGCACATCCCATTGACCTCTCCAATGAGCAACTGTCATCATCATCTCTGTCATCGTCATCATCACTGTCGTCATCACCCTAATCATCTTCATCATCATTATTATCATCACTGTCGTCATCGCTCTAATCATCACCGCCATCATCATCACCGCCTTCCCAAAGGCACCAATGGCCTAAATAACTGAGCTGACTCTGGCAGTGCTGCAGGGATATTTAGTGTTCATTTTCAGGACTTTTTTTGCAGAACTCAGACACTCTGTGTCCCCTGCTCACTCCGTCTGGTTTTGCTGGTGGTGGGCAGGGGATGCTGTCCTGCAGCAGGGGATGGGGACACAGAAGGTTCATGTCTGCACTGAGGTCTGTGGTGGAAGCCTAACTCTCACCTCTCCAGCCCGCTTATTCACAAAGCAGCCTGGCCACAAACTTGGTCACCCATCACATCTGATAACACAGCCAACGCATCTCTTTTGCCCTCCTGCTCAACCAGCAGCCTCTGCATGGAGTTCCATGGGTTGCAATACTCCTGAGCTCACAAACACAGACTCTGCACAAGGAGAAGTTCTGCAAGGATTGCTAATTATCTGTCTGGGGCAAACCTGCAAGGAGAAAGCTGTAAGCAAATATGTCCAAAAACATGAATGATATTCATGCCATTCAGAGTAGAGCAGCACTAACAGAACTCATACCTCCAGCACTGTGGGTCAAAATGTGAAATGCTGAACTGCTTTGCAATAGTCTATGGACTGAGAACAATTTTAGGAATATGCCCACAGTCACATCCATGTATAACCCCACCTCCTGTGCTATGTCTCTGCATTAAGGTACACACAGCACTTCTCGTCCTATGGACTTCTGAAAGGCCCATAAACAAGAAGACTCTTTTGCAGCACCATCAGTTTTTTCTTGAACAATAAGAGAATGAGTTGTGATCCACTTTATCCACTTTACAAAAGACCTTTGATCATTGACCGTGGGGAGTGCTGTGGGGCAGAGGCTGCTGTGCTGCAGGGCTCCCAGCATGACTCAGCAAAGATGGGGCTGGGAAGGGCAGTGCTTGGCTGGGAGGCATCACTCCACTGCAGACAGTGAAGAGAAGGGTTGGGTGGTTCACACACAGACGCTGGGAAGCCTGTTGGAAGGGGTGGATTTCAACCCAGAAATTTTTCTTGGCTTCATGAAGCCTCCTTTACCCAGGAGAAAAGCACAAGACATCCACGTCACAGAATCATAGAGTTGTTTGAGTTGGAAGGGACATCCAAAAGCATGGACACCTACAGCTCCATCAGGTTGCATGCCCTAGGAGCTTTGGCAGTGCTGGTTAGTACCACGGGCTGACACACAGACATTTAGAAAGCTGAAAGCACTTACAAAAATAATTCTTCTGAAGAGATGCTTGACATCATTGTGTGCAGCATCAGTTCCCACCTAAACCCATTCATTATCAGAAAGTCTTCCCTCTCCCACCCCAAATAGTCAACCAGGGCCACCGCTACATCTAACACTGCATAGCATCCAGCAAAACACATTTCTGTCTCATTCCTTCTCATTTCTGCCACCTGCACCCACATTTCTCCATCACGTCTCTGGTGGCACAGGGAGGGGGATCACCCTTCCCCTGTCCCCACTCACAGCCCAGCAGCACCCCTACGCTCCCACTGTTGGGCACTGCCATGCCACCCCTCGCACTGTAACGGATTCATAACATTGATTTCATGATGACACGCTCTTCCCACGCACAGCACAGCTCGCAGCAGCTCAGTATATACAGCATTATTTAC
The DNA here is from genome assembly GCF_023343835.1 of Lagopus muta. Lineage (NCBI taxonomy): Eukaryota > Metazoa > Chordata > Aves > Galliformes > Phasianidae > Lagopus > Lagopus muta. The sequence goes on from NC_064439.1 coordinate 8,065,405, forward strand.
ATTGCCGTGAGCCCCCCACCGCAGCCGACTGTACCTCCATGAATATTTATGACCACGGTGTGTATCTACGACGCCCAGTCAGTTCCCAGCCAGTTGTGTGTGCCGGGCTTTATGCTCCGTCGTTCTGTTTTATATAAAAGCAGCGATGCAGAAAAGGAAGGAAGGATGAGCTCCCAGCTCAGGGGCTCAGCACCGGGACACAGAGCCTTTCCCCAGCCCGGGAAGCGAGGAGGCTGGTGTTCAATGAGTGTCCATAAACACGATGTAACACGAACAGGACGTGTTGCTCCCTGGCAGGTGAGCCGAGAGCACGAAGGATGCTCTCAGGGCACAGGCTGTGAGGAACGGTGCGGATTTATTTATCTGCAGGATGAGCGCTGAGCAGCACCTCTGGCGGGCACAGCCGGGCATTGGCTGCCCAGCGTGCAGATGGAGGTGTGCTGAGTGACACTAATAGCGCCCGAAAACAAAGCGGGCGAATGTCAGCAATTCCCTCGGACAATCTAAATGCACATATTTAGGAGCAGCCTCCCCGACGCAGCCCTTCTCCAAATATCAAGGACAACGCTGCTGCCTCACTCCGGAGGAGGATACGGGGAGTGGAAGTGCCAAGCTGAGGCTGGATCGTTCCAGCTCCTTGTGTTACAAATGTCACAAATGTCACTCGGCCCCAGGGGACTCCCGGGGGGCTCTGAAGGGCCACGATCGATGCAGCTCTGGGAAAGATCTGGGGGTGAATGTGGGGCATGGGACAGCTATGGCTGCCTGGCGCTGGAGGTTGCAGCCATGTGTCCGCTTTGGGACAGACCCATGGATGGGGAAATGTCACAGCCACTTCCCTGTGCTGGCAGTGCCCCAGCAGCATGGGCGGCACCAATGTTGGCACTTAGATGCAGGAGAACTGATAGGAGGGTCGGGGCCAGACTCCTACATGACTCCATCTCCACGGGCACAGAGCATCCCATAATCCTCTGGATCCCTCAGAGCTCTGAGGGATCTCAGCCCTCCCCTTCCCCAGATATCATGGGGGTATTTCCTTCAGCACTGGGGGGGAGGGGGGCGGATTTGAGGTGCACACAAGAAATATCATTTCCCACCATCCTCTCCCTTCCTGGACAGCTGTGAGGTGCCCGTGTGGGACCCGGCACGGCTCAGAGTCCAACGCCAGCCCCCAGCATCTCCCCCCCAGGGCCAAGCAGCCTCCACACTGCTCTGCCTGTGAGGTGGAGGGATCGTTCCTTTAATCTCTCCCCTAACCCCGTGACCTTCCTCCTTAAGGAGCTTTTCCCCTTCATGTCACTGCTTTTTAAAGCCTCCTTTACAAATAAAAGCAATTTCCTTTTGGAACTGTAGCTATGACATGCAGAGAGATGCACGGTTTTTTTTGGTTTTGTTTTGGTTTTTTTTGGGGGGGGGGGGGGAACAATAAAGGGGTAAGAATGGGGGCCCAGCTTCCCTTTGGTGTTTGTGTTCTCCTGAAGCTGTTTGTTTAGATACTTTACATAAGACAGTAAACACCGGAGAGTTAAAAGCTTTAATTAAAAAAGGTAGTGAGCTGGGAAGGGTGGGAGGCGGTGGGGGGGGGGGGGAGCTTTCAATTTACACAGCGGTTTAGAGAAGCGGCCCCAGACAGACAACATAAACCCTGCGGACAAAGCTACCGATTACGGAGGTGCCCACCTCAGGGTGTGCAGCTCAGGGCAAAAACCGTTGTGTTCCCTGCTACCCCTCCGGCGTGGCAGACCCACCCCGGCAGGATTCATCCTTTTCAGACCCACAACCTGGCTTTGAAGTTTCTGAGTTTTGGTTTTTTTTTCTTTTTTTTCTTTTTTTCTTTTTTTTAAACTTGCAGGGCCCGGCATTGTGAGCCGGGAGAGGTGCAGCGGAGCAGAGCCTCTCTGATCGCTGAGCTGGCACCGCGGCACCGCAACGCCACCGCTCCCAGCGCCGCCCCGCGGAGCGCTGCCGGGGTGGGACGGCGATGGGGGAATGGGGGAATGGAGCTGCTGAGAGGGGAGATGGGAGAGGGATGGGATGGAGAAGATGGGGATGGGAATGGGAATAGAAAGGGAAGTGGGAATGGGAATAGAAAGGGAAATGGGAAGGGGAATGGGATGAGAAGGGGAAGGAGGGAAGAGGAGAGGAGAGGAAGAGGAGAGAGAGGAGAGGAGAGGAGAGGAGAGGAGAGGAGAGGAGAGGAGAGGAGAGGAGAGGAGAGGAGAGGAGAGGAGAGGAGAGGAGAGGAGAGGAGAGGAGAGGAGAGGAGAGGAGAGGAGAGGAGAGGAGAGGAGAGGAGAGGAGAGGAGAGGAGAGGAGAGGAGGAGGAGGAGGAGGAGGAGGAGGAGGGAGGAGGAGGAGAAGGAGAAGGAGAAGGAGAAGGAGAAGGAGAAGGAGGAGAAGGAGAAGGAGAAGGAGAAGGAGAAGGAGAAGGAGAAGGAGAAGGAGAAGGAGAAGGAGAAGGAGAAGGTGAAGGAGAAGGAGAGAAGGAGAGGGAGAGGGAGAGGGAGAGGGAGAGGGAGAGGGAGAGGAGAGGGAGAGGGAGAGGGAGAGGGAGGGAGAGGGAGAGGGAGAGGGAGGGAGAGGAGAGGGAGCGGGAGGGAGGGAGGGAGGGAGGGGAGGGAGGGAGGGAGGGAGGGAGGGAGGGAGGGAGGGAGGAAACGACGGCTCCCACTCCATCTCCTCCCCCCCGTGCACACACACGGCCGCACACCGCACACCCCTCGCGCCGCTCGCTCTCCTCTGCCCCGCCCGCAGCCGCCAGACCCCGAGGGCTCCCGGGGGGGGTCGGTGCCGGCCGCCCCAGCAGCGGGCGGGGAGAGACCCGACGGGCAATTCTCGGCCGACTTTCCGAGAAACTTTTTCCACGGAGCAGAAAGAGAACGAGCATTCTCCACCTCCGCACCCAGCCTGAATCCTGCCTTCCAAACGGGAAGAGAATCCCCTGCAGCAACTTTATTATTAATTTTTTTTCCATTGGAAATCACGGGGGGAAAAAAAAAAAAAAAAAAAGAAAAAAGAAAAAAGAAAAAAGAAAACGAATCGTGTGTGTATGTGTGCGAGTGTCCGCGGGCCGATATTCCCGAAACAGCTGGAAAATCGCCTTCGAGACAGCAGCAGACGTGATGCCGGGTGGAGTTGGGGGCGAGCACCCGGTTCATTAGCGCGGTGGCTTTCTGACGGCCGGGCCCACGCCGGGGTGTAAATCCGGAACAGTCCGAAGAATTCCAGTCCGCGTGGGGCAGCCCAGGTCCCTGCCGAGCCCGGCTCGGTGTAGAGTTGCCCAAGTCCCGCCGTCACAACACGAGCTGTTGTGTCTGCGCGGATTAAC